>NW_026947493.1:62635000-63835000 GCF_034190915.1 Cavia porcellus
ACCATGTGGTATCAAAGTTACCCCGAATATAATTGCTATTTTAAAATGAAGAAAATACTCATTATTATGGACTTTACTACAAATAAAAACATATCTTAGAAAAATAACTTTATCAACTAGTTCTAAAGGAATACTTTTATGAGAATTTGAAAGCACTATTTATGTTCATTAAAAGAATTCTGCTTTTAGAGGAATGAAAATCCCAACCTTTCTACCCTATGTCTGGTACAAGTTCATGTTCTCTAAAATCAAAGAATGAGTTATAGGCACAATGGAGGTTAAGAGCAGAAATATTTATTGAGAGAAAGAAAGCTTCTGTCTGAGAGAGACAGAAGGGGTCCTGAGCAGGTTGCCACAGACTGTGTTTAGGGCATTTTATTGAGCAAAATCATGCTGTGAGATGGGTTCGAGATGGGGAAAACTGGGAACTCAAAGGCAAATGGGCATAAGGTGGGACAGAACTATGGTTAACCAATAAGATTAACTGTTGAGGATCAGAGACAAATGGGGAAGCAAGTCACATTGAAAGCTTTGAAAGTGGGTATTCTTAGAGAGCAATGCCTCTTCCCTAGGGGTTGGAATGGTGACGGGCTGACTTCAGCGTGACAGAGAACTATTTAGAATATCAGCCCTTAGGGTAATGAGTGCATTTGTTTGCTCTTTTGTCTTGAGGCCTGGCTCACAGTAGGAGGTGTCTGTGTCCCCAGCAGTGGCAAGGTATCTTGGATTCTGCACTGGCTCCTTCAATGACCTAGCCCTGTCTCATTGCCTATGCTATTTCTAACTAACTCAGTTGCCTACAAAAGGAGACATTTTTTTATCGCATGCTAAGGTTTGAATCTTTGTATCTGCTCAAATTCATATATTGAAGGCTTAGGTTGATGTTACCTCAAAATTATGGCACTAAGTGACAGAGGTTTTGGGAACTTGAGTAAATTGTGATTAGGACCTATTAGACAGCTACCCTGGATTTCATCTTCAGCATGTGGAAAGCCAGTCTTCCGTGTAGTGTTTATTAAAGAGACTTGTCTTTTATCCAGTGAAGGTGTTTAGTCCCTCTGTCAAAGACAAGGTACCTGAGTGTGTTTGAAATTGTTTCTGAATTACCCATTCTGTTGCACTGGTCCTGGGGTCTGTTTGTTTTTGGTCAGTACCTTACTAGTTCCAGTATAACTTCAAGCCTTGCTGCCCAGAATTGTTTTTGCTATTCTACGTTTCTTCTGGTTCCAAATGAATTTTAGGAATTTTCTTTTGTTCTGTGAGATATGCTGTTGGTATATTCATCCAGATTACATTAGATCTGTACAACAGCTTTGAAAGTTTGGCCATTTTCAGTATATTAGTTCTATCTATCCAAGAACAAGGCATATCTTTTCGTTTTATCATACTCTCTTTGATTTTCTTTTTCAGAGTGCTGCATTTTTCAATGTAAACATCTTTTATTCCATTGTTAAAGAGATTGCTAAGTATTTCATTTTTCTTGGTGCTATTGTACAAGGTTGTTTTTCCAATTGCTATCTCAGTGAATTTGTTATTTGTGTACAGGAATGCTATTGATTTTTGATTGTTGACTTTATTATTCAGTCTAGGTGTCTCTTGGAGTTTGGGAGGGTTTGTATGTAAAGTACCATTTCATCTGCAAATATTGATAATTTAACTTCTTCCTTTGTTAACCTTATTCCTTTCATTTTTTCCTCTTGTCTAATTGGTCTAGTTAATATTTCCAGAATTATATTGAATAGAGAGAGTGGGAATTCTTATCTTCTTCCAGATTTTAGAGTGAAAGCTTTCAGTTATTGACATTTAGTGTTATGCTGGGTATTGCTTTGTCATAGATGGATTTTCATCAGATTGAGATAAAGATCCAGCAAGCAGGATCACAACAAATTAAAAAGCTTTTGTATATAAAAAGAAACCACCACTGACAGAGTAAAAAGCCCTCAGAATGGTGAAAAATTTTATCAATTATCCCTCAGATAAAAGACTAATATCTAGAATGTGTAAAGAACTCAAAAAATCATACTTTCCTCATTTTAAAGGTACATCCAAAAAATGTGCATCTATAATGAATAGACATTTCATAGCTGAAGAAGTACAATCACAATTTAAATATATGAAGGAATGATCATCACCACTGGTCATTCTAGAAATGCAAATAAAAACAGCACTGAGATTTCATCTCACTTGAGAAAGAATGGAAATTAAATCAACCAATAGCGAATGCTAGCAGAGCTGTGGGGAAAAAGGAACCCTTCCCCACTGGTGGTAGGAGTGTAAGTTGGTAAAACCACCATAGAAATTAGTTTGCAGATTCCTCAAAAAACTAAAGCTAGAGGGTCTATTTTACTCAGCTATCACCCTTCTAGTTATGGAACGGTTTGAAGCATCATACCACCATGATATTTGCATGCTGATATTTATAGCACTGTAATTTGTAATAGCTAAATTTTGGAAACAGCCCAGATGCCTGTCAATGGATGAGTGGATAAAGAAAATATGATATTTATAAATACTGCTCTAGCACAAAGATGGATAATTTTTAGATAAATGAATGCACCTCAAGAATATAGTTTTAAAACAAATATTATGAAATAAATCAGACACAAATTTTTACTATCACATTTTTTTAATGTGAGAAACCCAAAGAGAAATAAAACATCACAATATTTGATAGATCTTGTGAAATAGGAAGAATATATTCAAATGGGAAGAGGAATGTGGGAGCAGGGGGAGGGGAAAAGGGAGGGATAGGGATAAAGAAAAGAATTAAAGGGAAACAATAGAAAAATAGTTTTGTAAGGGAAGAGGGAAAGAAGCATTGAAGGAAAGGATGAGGAATGGGGGAAAATGCATTAAGATGTCTCATGCAGAGGTGCAAATTCCCTGTGTTGAATGTGATCATTAGGTACGTCGAAAGTGTACCGATAAAATTAATTAAAAAATGAAAATAGCTACCCTATCTATGACTATTATAGCAGCCTAAAAGGGCTAAGGCACTATATTAAAATTATTAAGTGAAGTTTCCTTTCATGCATTATCAAATCACATTTTATTCTATATAAATTTTTTAAATCTTAATGTGACTAAGTGAAAATAGCAAGTTTTTCAAAAGCAGTATTTAATGAATATGTTATGAAAGCTCCATATTTTGGAAGCAAGCAAAACTAAATGTTTTATTTACATTTCATCAAAACCTAGTTAAAATAAATTTAAATCTTTAGCACAAAAGGGGAATTTCTACTTTTTGTTTTTGTTTTACAGATAGTAACATCCAACAAAACAAGACAAAACAAAGCCAATCAAGACAATGCAGCAAAATTGGTACAGAACTTCAGAGCAGGATACCAGAAAAACAATAATAGCTACCATAGTATATCTTGTTATCTTCACGATAGTTGTCCATTCCATCAGGTATAATAAAATCAAACCAAAAGCAAGACACTAAAAAACAATCAAAATATAATACTGAATAAAGTAAAACTATTAATCAGACCAAAGCAAAACAGTGAGAACAATATTTGCCTTCAAAAAGGAAATAGAAGGAAATTCCCCATATTTGCTATATTGCATACTGTCATCCTCCCAAGAGATGCTCAGTGCTCTGGTCCTAGGTCAGCACAATCAACCAGACACTCTGGGCTGGAAAATCAGATGTGGACCAACTTTATCTGATAATCAGAATACTGGGTATGAATAGCATTTTATGGCTCACAGAGTTGCTGACATGTTATAGAAATAACAAAATATTTTCAAAATTAAATATCCTAAATTTATAGCATAATGAAAGTCATGTTCATTTATTAGTGTTGCTTGGTATTCAGTGACCAAAAGTTATTTCAAGTTATCTTTTATAATATTAGTCTTCACTCTAGAAAATTTAGAAAATTGCTAAAAACTTTTTTAAAATTAAAAATGATATTCAGCCTGAAAAGATCCCAGTGCTAAAGCATAGCAACATTTTTCCTTTCTCAAATATAGTTTGAATTTTTTAGAAATTCAAAGCTACTTTAATTTCCCAAACTATGTATACAAATGTATATTGTATATGTTGAATTATCTAAACCAATAATGCAGAGTTTTCTGATCTTTGATTATTATAAAGCAGTTGGACTTTGGATTCTGCATATAAGAATAAGACAGAGAGATTTTGAAGTTATTTGCAAATAGTTGGTATTCAGTCATGACAATAGAAGAAGATTTTTTCCAGAGTTACTATATAAAACATATAAAAAGGAAATTAAAGGGGAATCCTGAGGAAATCCTACAACATTAAAAAGTTAAGGATAAGGTAGAGAACAGTTCCAAGAGCACAGGTTCAAAGGAATCGGAAATACATGAAAAATCTAAACACAGTTTCCAATAAGGAAGAAGTAAATCATTCATGACAAAGGTCCAAATGTACCAAATGCTGCAGAAATATATTATTGCTTTAAATAATTTGTAACTAAGAACACATTGAGAGTCACATCATTCCGATTTTCAATAAGTAAACTATTGAATATTGAGGGGGCAAGAGATAATATGTCATTGTGGGATGAAAAAGTGAAGAAAGCATTTGTCCAGACGCTCAATAGAGAGCAAACTTTGAGATAGAACAAAGATATTTGTGAAGAATGACACCACTGGTGCTGTGTAGATCAATGTTTTTAACAGTCTGTTATGAACTGTGAGCAATTTTGAATCCTTGATCATCATCCTAATTAAACTAACAAAGACTAAAGACAAGAATAGAAGTGATTGTTACATAGAAAATTTCTAGTTTTTTTTTTTTCATACATTCACTACATATTTAAATTTCAACTAATCGTTTTGAAGTTTCTGAATATTTTCTGATTAGGAAATTTCAGTAATTATTATGAGGCTGCTTGTCTAATGGTGCATTGTATTTCACTTAGAAACATAATTAGCAAAACACATATTTATTTCTTTATCTTTAATAAATTTACTTTGAATGGAGAAAAACATCCTTTATCACATTGAGTTGCTTTATATTTCTGTGCTCCAGATTTTGACAATACAAAAAGAAGCTTTGTGAAAACCTATGATTATGTGAGTTTTGTAAAAAATCATTGTGGATAATTTGAGATCATTAGGCCTTCCTCATCTTTATAATTATTAAATATTTAATGCTTTATGAACATTTCCAAGTTAATAATTAATTTGCCCAATGCGTAAGCCAGGACATTCCTAATATATATTTTGTTTAAAACACACACACACACACACACACACACACACACACACACAGAGAGGCAAGTAAGTTTAGAAACAAACCTTTCTTAGAACAGTTTGGTAGTAATGTTTTAGCGGTATTCAATATTGAAGAATAAATCAGTACTGGATGCTGTGAAAATCTGAGGCATCTCTCCTTTGATGTAGTTTGAGATAATTTTGAAGAAATTGAAGAATAATTCTAAATCAGCTTAGAATATTGTGAGTCAAAATTATCAATTTTTATGAAAACTATGAATTTCACACTGGAATCTTAATTTTTAAGGGATATAATAGTCATTGGTGGTTTGTGCAGAGCTGCAGAAAGATAATATATTTAGCTGTTACAAAGGCAAAGCCAGGGTAATGAATATTATGCAAAGTTCAGAGTGAGAACCTTGAAGAACTCTAGAGTATCTTTGATGTAGTGTAATTCACACAGTTTTTTAGACTGACTCTTGATATGAAAGAATGTTAATTTGTTTTACTGTTAAAGAAAAACTCTAATGAGTTGTAAAAATGCAGTTATTTCATGAATTTCTCTTAGATTTTTTAAATATTTAGTCACAATATTTGCACCATTAGACAGCAAAATCATTGAATGCTTTACCAGGAAGATACAATATCAGCACAAATATTTATTGGAGTTTCCAGTATTTTATTTAATTTTTGGAACATATAATCCTTTCTTTTTAACTGCATTTTATCCATAAAAGAATTAAAATAAAAACATATTTAACCTAAGATTTCTAGGTGCCCCTCAACAAAAGGCTTTCAAGTTTTGCTTGCCTGTCATTTGCTGGAACCAGAAATCAGCATTTCCCAAAGTTGATAATTTATCATCACTTAAGTATTCTGGCCCTATTTTTTAATGTTTGTTGAGTTATTCCAATTTTTTAACTTTTGAAAATTAAGAACATTTCCAAATTATAGGTACTGTGGAAAGGACTATGGTGAATATCTTTCAATATTGAAAAATACTGAGGATATTTCTTATATGGAGTCTGCATAGTAACAAATGCAGACCTAAATTTTTTTTCTCCTTAAGAAAATAGATTCAAATAGCAGACCATCATCATTATTTTAGAAGACATATGTCAACATCTATGTGCCTTTTTCAGTAATGAGTGCAATGAAAGAGAACTTACAACTCTGTCAGTTACAAATTACTTTTGTTTGATTTTTTGATATATATGTGCTCATTTACTTTATTTTTAAAATATTGAGAACATTTTATCATCATCCCAATACATCTGTTGTTTTATTTCTCAGGTTTATATCAAGAAATACCTGCTATGGTTTGAGTGTGATTACACTAAAGATGCAGTGTGCCTGAAGTTTTAGTGTGTAGGTGATAGCTTTGGAATCTTTAGGAAGTGGGGCTGAGTGGGAGTTCCCTATGCTATTGAGACAGTCTTTCAAGAAATAATTATCTTGAGCTAGACATGGTGGCACACACCTGTAATCCCAGGTCTATGGGAGGCTGAAGCAGGAGAATCACTAACAGTTAAAGGCTAGTCTGGGCTACAAAGTGAGTTCAAGACCAGCCTGCACTGCATAAGGAGGGGGGGGAGGGAGAGGGGGAGGTGGAGGGAGAGGGGGAGGGGGAGGGGAAGGGGAAGGGGGAGGGGGAGGGGGAGGGGGAGGAGATTTCCCTGTCTTGAAATCTCTGAGAGTGTTGTTAGAAAAAGAACAAGGCAGCCTGACAGCAACAAAGGTCTCTCTGTCTCCTGGAGGAAATTGTTCTACTTGATTTTTCTACTGGCTGTTCCACCATGACTGTGTGACGTTCACCAGCATGTAGCAAACACACTTGCCACTGCCCTGGAACCATAAAAGTTGAGCTAGATGAACTCTTACAAAATAATTTCTTGGGTACTTCATTATGGTGATGCAAAGTTGACCAGTACAATTCCCTGTAGGAAAAAAGGTAGAGAAAAATACAAAGTCTCACTTTTACTTCTGAGAGCTGATACGTGGCTGTCTCTGCAGGACCACAGCAAAGGCCTTGGCAGCTGTCCTGCAGGTTGCCACCACTACAATTACCAAATTAAGGCGGTCTCTAACAGGGACCTAGGAGCTTTAACTGTGAGCCAATTCCAGCCTATTGCGTGTTTTTGTAGGGGCTAGAGTTCAAAATAATTGTTTTATTTTTAGAAGGTTAGAAGAAAATCAAAAGAATATTTCATGAAATAGGAAAATTGTATAAATATTTTAAAAGGTAAATTATATAAAATTCAAATTCAATATCCATAAACGAAGTGTTATTTTAACACAGTCATACGCGTTTGTTTATGTATTGCTTAGAGTGGCTTTTGTGCTGCAGTGGTACGACTGAGTACTTGCCACAGTAACTTGGCCTGCAAAGCAGAAAGTATTCACGGTCAGGCATTTCCTGAGGAGTCATTGAGAGGTGGGCTAGAGTAACTCTGAGTCCTGTAAAGCTTCTATCCTTGGAGCCTTATTCTGCGAGAATGCAGGAACCAGGAGGTTAGTATCTTATCTGACGTGTAGGGGAACCCCTCTCACTGCCCGCAGTCTCTTCCTACCATTTCGTGAGATTTGATCTGTTATAATCTCAAGAACATCATGAAAAATGTCTTACCCTATAATACATATTTTTAGCTCATCAGATAATTTCCCTAATTTTTATTGACATATAAAGTATTAAGTTATGCTTTCTCATTTTATTTGTCAAGATAGGGCGTTTTCATTTCCTTTGGGAGAATTCAGAAGGGACTATTTTCCCATACATGTGCCCAAATCAATCAATAAATATAGGTATATATGTATATTTATGATGTGTATATATATGAGTATATATATTTATGCATATCTTCCCTCCATTTTAAAATTTGTGAAACCCTTATGTTTCTAAATTTTATTTCTCATTTATGTGTTTATTGCTTCTAATAGCATTTCTTTAATTTTTAATATCAGTTTTGATTATGTAGTCTAATCCATATAATAAACATAGAAATGCTTAAATCTGTAATATCAAATCATGAAATTATTTATTCTAACTTTAATCACACAATAAACCATCGTGCTCTGAATGGCAATAGATGGCAGTAACTCAGGGATACCGAGGTTAATGATTCTGAGTCTTTTATTCTATTCTATTTTAATGACAGTGAGTCCTATCTGTTTTATATGCAATGTTTGATATATATTTGTATTTCTCTAGTGAGTCTTAGAATCATTTATTCTCATCATCTTTCCCACTTAGAGTTACTCCCAGTTTTAATATCTAGGAAGTGCTATGTGACAACCAACTTCTAAACCAAGTGAGAAAGTTATTGTTTTAATCTAGTGATTTATCAACTGACATGGATCTGCAGGTGAGGTGTGTGTGATTGTTATTCTGCAAAACTTACTCTTAAAAGTCCTCCAGTGACTGTCTAACTACAAGAGATTAACCCCACAAAAGAATGTTTGCAGGCAAGCATCCAGAAAATTATTTTCAACAAAAACATTGTTTTCAGGGTAATATTTCAGCACCCCATATAATTAATGTTTTCTTATCATCATCTATCATGATGATATATTAATAATATTTTAAGTACATGTTTGATACTATTAGTAGATATAAAATATTTATTTATATCTTCTGAAGAAATATATCAGTTTCATGGTCTTTGTTGCATAATGTTACAAATCGCCAATTTCAAACAGTTGTACAAAGCCTGGAGTTTGTCTGGAGGTATTTCACAAACAACCACTAGGGAAGAAGGTGAAGGGAATAAAAGTATGCGTGTGTGTGTGTGTGTGTGTGTGTGTGTGTGTGTGTGTGTATTACGGTTTTTGTTCCATTTTATTGACTGCATTTAGAAATTTTGTATCAATTTACACTTGGTATATACACTTACCTCCAATTATTAATACTGAAGGTAAATCAGGGTTCCCAATTGAAAATGAGCAATAATACAACAAATGTGGTTAAAAATGTCATTGAATTATGTTAACTGATTACTTAGAATTTGGTAAAAAAGCAGGATGTCTTTAGATTAGGAAACTTATTACTCTTTAATGATATTGCATTAAAGATAGAATATTCCTCAACAGTAAATGATTTTTTATATTTGTATAGAAATGTGTTCAGGGTAAAACTACTCTGATTAATGTAGAACGATGTTTGGAAGAAAAATATTTGTATGGCCTATACTATTTCAGCAAAATTGTGTTAATTTGCTACACTTTGTTAAATACAATACAGAAAAAAAATTTAATCAGATGTCAACCTTGTTAATTGAGAAATAAAAAAGGAAAAATTAATTGTGGTATACATGCACAACAGAAAAAAATCCATCAAAATCATTTCTACCACTCAATCATTTTCCTCTCTTTTAAAAATAAGTGTGGGTAGTACAAACACTGTGGAAATCAGTGTGGAGATTCCTCAAAAAATTAGGATTAGAGGTCCCATTCAACCCAGGTATTAAAAAAAAAAAAAAAAAGAAGAAGCTTTCTTTCTCTCAATAAATATATTCTGCTCTTAAAAACAACAACAAAAAAATAAGTGTGGGTATTGAAAGTACAGGCAAATTTAGAGGTGTACCTTTTAAAATGTAAGTTCGTAAAGTATATGTTGAGCTTAGAATACTGATCTCTCTTGGCACTAATTAAATCACGTACTAAGAAAGTTCACTGCTGACAAAATAAAGCATCTGTATAGCTTTTGTCCTAAGTATGTTGAAACTTAGAATTGTAATTCTAGGTAAGTTTCCCACATAGGTGTTAGAATTTTCACCAGGTCAGAATTTTTCGGTGAAAGTTACTCATTTCTTGTCAGCTGTCCTTAACTTTCTCCTTTAAGCAGGGAGTGTTAAATCAACAGCGCTCTGTTAGCTGGATTCACCTTCGCTTAGTTGTTTTTCCATCTTTAAGCGATAGTGAATAAATAAGACATCTCATATGTGAAATGTGATGCATTAGCCATCAGATCAATGAAAATTTTATTAGTTACATATAAAAAGCTGTTTTATAAAGATGCAATGTTTTCAAATAAAAAATCCTCTGAATGTAAACAAACACTATATTTTGTATTTTACTCTTGCTAGACTTATGTGTCTTTTCTGATAGACTTTTCTGTCATAAGGAGTATGTTCTTCAAAAACACTGCTGTATGGATTCAGGACTAGGATGGAAATACAAAACTAATTGTGTTCTCATCACTGTAACACATTAGGACTGCAAATTTTGAAAACAAAGAGAAACCAACTGCACAAAAATGTAATTAACTACATTTTTTTAACCTAATCGCAAATACTAACAAAATGTGTGTGTGTGTGTGTGTGTGTGTGTGTGTGTGTGTTTGTCTGTCTGTCTAAGAAAACTTTTTTTTGTCTTTTTGAGACAGGGTCTCACTATGCAGTTCAGGTTGGCCCTGGGCTTATTTTGTAGCCCACGTTGGTCTCAAACTTGCAATGATCCTCCCGCCTCGACCTCCTAAATGCTGGGATTACAGGAGTATGCCTAAGAATACTATTTAGAAGAATTTAAATCAGCATTTTGTATTGGATAGAAAATAAAAAGAAACCCCACTTGATAGCTATTTTTTTTTTGGTTAATTTCTTAAGTCTAGACATTGAAATCTAGGAACCATGGACAACCTGAAAGGGACTGTATTTTTTACAGGTCAATTGCATGATAATGCAAAGGGTCAATTTTTACAGGTCAAGAGCATGATAATATATGTCTGTGTTCATGAGTGCACAGATGATTTTAGTTATACTTCTTCATTTCCTCATTTGGCTGATGGGAAAGAACACATATAACCGTGAGGAAGAAGATCAGTCCTCCTCTCCTCTACATGAGATATCTATTGAAGTGGATCACAGTGCACTGACAATGAATTCTTTGAAATAAAATAAGTCTGAGTTATCTAGGAAAATATTTAAGAATCTAGAGATATCGGCATAATGCTATGATCTAGTAGTAGACTGCTTCATGACAACTGATGTATCATGGAAATTCCTGTAGATCTGGAAAGGCAGATTGAGAATGTGTTTTGATGAGAGGTGATTAAATTCACCAAAGAAGAGCTGAGTGATAAAACCAGACACAGTTTGGAGACATCTGTCCGAATTCTGAGGATGAGTCCTCAGGAAGGACTTCATGTTACAGCAAAGACCAGTGTACATATTTGCTGGCTACATACAGAAGAACTGAGAACATCAAGGCAGAATTCCTGAATTTTTCTTTAAAAATGGAAAATCTAATGAATGAGTTATTGGTCTTCCTGATACAGGACGTGTGGATGCTAATGAATTCAGTGGTGAATATGATCACAGTGATTTAATAGCAAAATATGAATGAAAAATACTATAATTAGTGGCTTATGGATTAATAACCACTGCTTGTAAAAGGTTACCAGATGAATAATATTACTTGGGAAATAATGAGAAATCTGACATTTAAGATCTGTCAATAAATTGATGAAACTCTTTTCATCAATGTCCTTGCTATGCAAAGTCAATCACTACATGTGTTTCAGCATTAAATAGTTTAATTTCCTGAAGGACAGTTTCTTATGAAAATTGATGTATTCATGATTGGCTATGGGTCTTGTGTCACTGAGGTCCTTAAAAAGATGCTATGTTCATTTAGATTCCTTACCATTCTCCTTACAGGATTTCACATCATTGTTTCTTGTTAACACTTGAATAAAAATAAACTTTGGCTTTAAAGTAACATAAAATAAAATAAATACTAGGGACAACAAAAAAATTAAAATTATTCTAAAAATTCTGGTTTTAATTTGAAACTTCTGAAATTTTCTATGTCTAAAAGCAAATGACACCCATTTCCATATACATTTAAATCACAGAGACAAAAAGCAGGGGGTGCGATGGTGGATAAATGGTGAAACCTTTCAGTGAAAAACCAATTTTGACAACCATACACAAAAATATCATCCCAAGGAGTGGATGGGATGTTAGGGAATCCAAGTAAGAGATGGAACACCTGTATAGGACATGGAAATAGCAAATACAGATTGAAGAATGAACATCATCAACTGTGTCACTCTCTCTGTGTAGGTGAATAGAGATATTCTCTGTGCAGATAAAGGAGAATTAAGTGACCCCTCAGCCTTGCCATGAACTCTAGGACAAGTCCTGTTCTATGTGCCATGCTACCTGTCTGGTCACTTTAGACCCAGTCATTCAGTTTCCCCAGTACCAGGCTGGGCTTTTGTTTTTTTTTCTGATGAGCTAGGGTCTTGCTATATAGGTCAGGCTAATCTTGAATTCACTAGGTAGCCCAGGTTGGCCTTGAGCTCATGGAAATACTCCCTCTTCAGTCTTCCAAGTGTTGGGATTACAGGCAGATGCCACCATATCTGGAAAGGCTGGGCCTTTATTTATTTATTTATTTATTTATTTATTTATTTATTTATTTGGTACCAGTGACAAACTCATGACCTCGTGCTTGCCAGACAGGTGCTTATGCCTCTAAGCTAAATCCCTGGTCAAGACTGAGCCTCTTAATTTCATGCTTTAGGTATATCTGTGAAATCACATTTCAGGGCCATCTTAATGCTAGACCTTTTCCTATGGCCACAACATTCAGCCTTGAAACTGCACATGCAGGCTCCACTTCAGTCATTGTGTGCCTAAGCTGCTGGCCAAACCCATGCCCCGTGCTCCTTCTCACCCAGTACCATGCAGGCCACCAAAGTCATGGTTAGACCATGGAGACCTTGATTCAGGTCATTTCATGCAACCCCGGCTCATGCCTCCCCATTAGACAAGGTCAGAAGTCAGTTTCAGGTCACTTCTTGTGAAACGAAGTAGCATCCAATCCCTACTGACCCCAGATCTTACATAATTTTAGTCTCAGTGCATTTGTCCATTCAACGAGGCACTAGGCTAATTCACCCAAGGATCCATGCAGTAAAACCTAAGAAAGTAATTTAATATAGCAACTTAAGAAAGTAATTTAATATAGCAATGTTTTGCTGTTTGTAAGACTTGATTATTCTGCCATTTTCTTTTTCAATATAGAGATCTGATTCTCCAATTCATATATGGTTCTCCTAAATATTTAAAATTCTTAAGTATTGACAGTTTTACCCACTAAAATTACATGACAAAACAAAGTAATAGAAGGTCAAATGTTTGTCAAATGCCAGTCAAGGTCAAATGCCAATCCCTTCACCAACATGCAGATTACTTTCCTTTTAACGATTACATGGTTTTGCACAAAACTTAATGATTCAACCGAAGAGAACACTGCCAGGTATCTATGAACACATGGCTTAAATTTTCTTATTTAACCAGAAGTATGTTATTTCTAAAATAAATGGCTTTCTTGGCAATTATTGTCAAAATAAAAATAGGCAGAATTTTATTTTTATTAATTTTAAGACTAACATTTCCACAGTTTAAGTAAATGTTACAATGCATGTGGAGATTTCAGTGTCTTGTTTATTTTGGGTCTTTATGGTTACACTTAATGAAACTATGTATACAATTTAGTTTTATAAACAAAATTTGAAGAGCCCTATTTAGAAAGATAGGAGCTAAATCCAGACCTGTCTACAAGGTAAACTGTGGTGGAAAGTTTTCTGTTTTTACCCTAGTCCAAGGTAGTTCAAGTCCAAGTCCTACGCTTTGCACTTAACATTTGGTTTAATTCATTACCTGAACTTTCACTACATTCCTTCTCCATCAATACCACGGCAGTTTTAGTTTGTTACCATCCCAATAGGAATTGGCCCCAGACTCCGCTCCATCATCTTTATGATTTACTCACATGCATCACTCTATATGGATCACTTAAATTACTAGCATCTCAGGTTCTCTATGTGCCCTTTCTACTAACCTCTCTTTCCCCCTGCTGGTGGCCTAGCAAGTGAATATAGATGTATCAACATTATTCCATCTCTGCAATCAGATGGATTTTTTTTTATCTTAGTAAGATATTCTATAATACCTCTTCCTTCTTTACTGCTCTGATATTTCTCCTTAAATGTCCTTCATTGTATTTATCCATCTCAATTTGCTTTCATGTCTGTTTTTAATTCTGTGCTGATGGCCTTTCTAATGCACCTAAACCTATATAATTCCAAGATCCAGTTGACTTTCTCTATTCATAGACTTTATCTGTTGTATAGCAGTGGAGATAATTATGAGGTATGTGCTCTGATATACAATCAGTAAGTTTTTAATTGAAGCTATCATAAGCCAACTTTGATTTAAACAGTAAAAAGATGCATTTGTATAAGGTTGGGTCCTAATATAACCATTGTAATTTGAAAATATAATTAGTAACCAAAAATTCACTTAATACAATAAATCTGCTGAATTTACCTTCCTGAGTAGTTAGGCTTGCCCTCTTTTCTTTAACAATATAATGAAAAATTTTTTAAAGGAAGAAATAAAGGTTTGTTGTATACACTAGTTATATTATGCATTGTATAAGCAGCCCAAACCAACTGATTTTCCTTCAGTCCTGTGAGAGCATGATCTGTTTTCCTTCATGCTTATGTGTGGCTGATGAGAAGATGCAGTTCTTTGGGGTTGCCTAGCATCAGTACAGAGTTTGCCATAGTGTCTTACTAGCCCAAGAAAAGACCCTAATTCACGACAGAAGTAGAATTTGTACTGACAGTATGACAGCAAAGTTGAAAACTCTTAAACCACTATGTACTAAAAGAAATTGAATGGCTCTAGGAAGACCTGAATCCTTGGGTGGTAAATAGTTTCTCTGGAGATTTGCTTTCAAACCAGTCCCAGGAAGACTGAGGCTTCTGCTGGTCTAGACCTGGCTCAAGCACTACTGGTGCAGTGGATGAGAAGCAGTGAGCCCTGCTACTAAAATTCCTGTCACCATTATCTTTGGAAAGTGGGCACAGTAATGTATTCTCTAGAACAGCGTTAAACTAGACATTCTGAATCATCAAGATGTTGCTTCAATCACAATAAACTCCTTTAAAACCTTCTGAACATTCACGAAAGTAAAGATTACCTTTAAGTCTTCCCTCCCCACTAAGAAAACATTGACTCATCTGAAATGCTAGAAACAGATGAAAAGGAAAAGAATAATGACTCAAAGCAAATTATCATTCCAGTAATTTATAGTTTAGGACACAAAGTTTTTGTTTCTTGCAATGCTACTCCTGAGACCCACAAAGGGAAGAAAAATTTAATGCTGTGCATAAAGTGATGTATGTTATAAATTATAAAATAAAGCATATATGATTTATTTATGTCATAATGAATAATGATTGCCTGCATATCTCCCCACACCAGTTTAAGAAGTGTAACACAGTCAAAATTTGTGAAACTCATATGAGCACCGACATTCCCAATTTCCTCCCTTTTCTTTCTCTCTGTTGATGCTGGCTTCAAAATACATCTCAAATTTAGTCACCTCTGTTTATCTCTACTGCTGAGATGCATTTCAACTTCCAATCATTTTCAGCTCTGAGTCACCTAAAATTTGATTTTCATACCTCTACCATAGATCTGTAGAAATCCATTTTTAATATTGCCAGGCCCCTCTTTCAAAACCTGATATATGTCTGTCTTGTTCAATATGGTCAATTGTTTCCTACTATGTAGTTAATAAAATCAAAACTCCTTAAAATGACATTTAGAGCTCTCCCTTTTTTACTCAGGCTCTATATTCATGCCCACTATCATCTTATATGGTTTTCAGCTTAGATGTGATTCCCCTTGTGAGACTCGTGTAGGCATTTACTGTTTACTAGATTTTCTGGATTGATTTGAGCATTTCTTTGATAATAAGAGCAAAATGTCACTCCCATGCAGATCATTTAGTATTGAGGTCACTAAGCTCTAGGTTCCTCAGAATATCCCCACTCCCCTTACCCAGCCTTTGTGATTATTTGAAACAAACAATATGACTCAAGCCAGACCAACCAGTGGGCATCTTAGTGCTTCTACAGGACTCAGTAGGAAGCCACAGACCCTGCTGTCATCTTAGAGAGGTGTCACACTCTCACCCCCTTCTTAGTTACTGCATTCCAACTCTACTCTTCTTGCTATTTTTCCATCAAGGAGAATATTATACCTCAGGTCTTCTCTTTTTCCTGAGATATCCCCTAACATCTATATGGATTATTCTTTCAATATATTGATATTAAAGAAAGGTCCGTAGGTCATCCGCTGAAAACAATAAATATTCCTAAATTCTCAAAAATTTTTATTTTCCTTGCTATTTATAGCTTTGCAAGTATTATAGAGTTTATTTCTTAGCCAAATTATTGCTAATTTTCTCTAAAATACACTTAAATGAAATGACTTTTGCTCAGTTGGTCAATTGTTATATGTATTGCCCAGAATAATCTTTGGCAGGATGTGAAACGTACCCTGGAGTAAGTCTCTGACTTGCCAACGTTTGAGTTGCAAACTTTCACAGATGGAACAGACCTCATATTACCAATACTCGTAGACGCAGAAATAGCTCACGTGTCTGCCAAACATTGTCACAGTTGTGCTGCTTGTATGTCTGCTGTACTGTGCGATAGTGTACAGGAGCGCAGTAGAGTTGGGGACTTGCTGTATTTGTGTGTTTGCTTGTCTTTTATGCTTTACACTGTATATCTGTGTCAAAGGTATGTAAGACTCACCTTGTCTGACTTATGAGTGGATCCAACTTAAAAACATTCTCCTGAAACAGAACTTTTCTTAACTTGGGACTAACTGTACATAATTTGAATAAATGAATAAAACTATTTCTGAACTTCATCTATGTAGCATGCACTATTCTAAGATCTAGTTCTGCACAATTTAATAGTTTTTGTGTCTTTTTGCAGTATTAATTTTAGTTATGATTTCCAGTATTTTTTCATACCTGTATCCACTCCAATAACAGCCAACCAGTAGGTAAATTTCTACCTGGAGTTCAGGATCAAACCCTGTCCCTTTACACTAACCTACAACACCAGCTTTTAAAATATATATATATATTTTTTTTAATTTGAGAATTTGAGACACACTCTCAAGTCACTGAATTTCCCAGGTTGGACTCAAATATTCGATCCTTCTGACTCAGCTTTGCAGAGTGCTGGGGTCAGAGACATACTCATACCTGGCTAGATGATTACTTATTTTTAAATGGGTAAATAAATGAACAGTCTTTTTGCCAAGCAGAATCTATCTAATCTGTGTGGTGAACTGCCTCAGAAACTTGGACAGACTATAATGATTGTATTTTTAATTTCTAAAATTGAAATTATATCAATTATTGTTTTCATTAGAAGAATGCTGGGGCAAGATAATGTGACAATGAGATGTGCATTAAAACAAAGACATGAAGTAATACAAAACAGACCTGTCATTGTTGCTATTAATCTCGTTGTTAACTAACAATCTGTTACTCTGTTTAACTATTTGGCCACTTGAGGTAGTACAAATTTTCAGTTGAAAAAATCACTTTTTTAATATTTGGACAGAAATTGTATTTGTTAAAAGAAGTTTATCATGTGATACAATGTTTACCAGCATTTTATATCTCAGAATTGTTAGCATTAAACACTTTTCATAACTGCCACTTAGCTGTGCAGTTGCTGTACTGTTCAGGAATCTCCAACATCTCTAAGATTCTGAATAAAGTCCACAGACATGAGATGTGTGCAAATGACAGCCTATCAATGCTTATCAAATACTCTGGTGCCAGGACTTACCTTAATATTTTCCTAATATTTAAACTAATTTAAATTTATCTTTTTAAATTAGTTAATAGGTAGCTAATTTGTGATCTATGAATAAGATTTTCTTCATTTCATATAAAAAAGATAATTTAAATGCCTATCATTCTATCCCTGATTCTTTACCAGGGATATTGTAAGAGTGATTGTTGATCACATCATTACAGCAAGTATGCATTTTAACTTTATCTCCTTCATGGGAGAATAGGTAATTGAATCATAATTGAATTATGATTTAGTTCATTTCCTTTTGATTTATTTACTTTTCTTGTCATTTTCTCTTATATTAATTTTTAAACTGAAAAATTATGTCTTAATCTACCAGAAAGTTCTCTTCCTACATGACTCCTCTTGATTAACACTAATTGTGTGGGAAAAGACTTCTTTGCTCACAAAAGTAACCTTTTAACTGCTTACATTTTTTTCAATTTCAAATTGACTTATGTTTGCAACCTTTTCTGAGAGAATTGGGCAGTTAGTGATCATCAGTTCCTCTGAAATCCACACATTTCGTGTGGTGATTACTTCACCAGAAAACAGCAGGTTTGCAACAAGAACTTGATTCCCCATAACAGATAGTGGGCTACTGGGGAAAATACTGGTGAAGCAAATACTTGGGTGCTTACTGCAGTCAGAAATGCAACCGAAAAACACAGTGAAAGAGGAAGGAAAAGAGAAATAACTTGTAAGTGTGAAGGAAACTGTGACTTTAGATTTTATTTTCAGCACTGGCTAATTACAGTGCATTCACTTCTCATCTGGCTTGATGATATAAGCCAAGTAAGCAAAGAGCAATCATGGCATCTTTAATTGCCTTATTGTATTTTCCTCAAACAACCCAAAGTCAAAATCTGTAATGCCTGGAAGCATTGTCTCATCTGCATTTCTCTCACATTGCGCTGTCATGATATTGCCTACCCTAATCCATGGAAATTTCTGAATCTTCTTTCAGCATGATAGTTAAACATTAAGATATTTTGCCAATTTCACTCTTTTATTAGAGCTACCTCTACTTCTCCAATGGAAGTTTCTTATGTCTGACTTTTATTACCCTGGATATTTGTGCTAAAATATCAACACAGTTGTCTGAGTTTCCTGCTGAGTGACTACCTTGCCTGTGGGAATGGGTTCTTCAGAATCTAGCTGAACTATTATCATCAGTATCAGTTGCAATGGGCAATCCTATGTACCCTATACTTGCATAATACGTTGCATCTTGCTAACTTTGAGCGATGCTGTCACACTTTGTCTCCATGTCCTTACATATGTTGTTACTTCTGGATAGAATTCACTCCCACTCATTCCCAGGGTGAAGTCATAGTCACATTCACCATCTACCCCATATGTTTCCTTCGTTGTGATACTGTTTCAATACTTTAATCATAGTAAGAAGAATTATTTCTTTACAACTAAATATTTCCATGTATCTTCTGTATAAATAGTATCATTACATTTTAAGTCTTTACTACTCTGCAAACTGCTAGGAAGATTGGGATTTGCCATAATGCCGAGTGTAGAGTAGGTTCTGACTAAATTTTTATTAAGTGAAATTAGTCTCTGCTCCAATGGGTTTAGCATGCTAAACTGCAAAAATTTCAGGATTGACTACAATTAAGTGGTGTTTTTGAGGTTATGTGTGTTGTGAAGATATTTTATATGCATAAACAGTGTGGTAAAACTATATTTGGAAGTTATTTGTTATTAGATAATTTGAGAAAAACCAGCTAACAATCTGGGGGCCAAATGAGGCTCATTATCTTTTTAACAAGAGGGAAAGCTCATAAGAATAAACTTTCTGCTTAATTATTTCAAGTACAACCTACTTTGCTGAGGAAACTTGAAAAGTTGCAGCATCAGGAGAGTGGTTTGTAGGTTGCCACTTCCCAATGCACAAGCACTTATGAGTCATTAGGAGCATCATTGTCTTTGTAGATAAGTGGTCCCAGAAACAAGTAGAATCATAGGGATAAAAGGAATATTGGAGTGCACTTACAATGGAGCTTCCATTCAAGAACTGTTGTATGTGATCTGAACTTGGAAGTTGCAATGTACTTATCTAAAGAGGAAAACAAAGGAAGAGGGGTATTAAGGTTGACATTTTTCTTATGGTGGCAATATTAACGTACTTGTGTTATAACCTTATAAATTATAAAGGTTTTTTTTGTCAGTTCAGTGTTGTTCTATCAGTAAAAGGCATATGACAAAAAGTATCATAGCCTTTGGAACTGTTGTGAATTATCATCAGAGATTTTCCTTCTTTTTCTAATATACAATGTAGACATATACTTTCTAATTTGTTCAAATGTCTCATTAATACCTGACACTGCAAAATATACTCCTTTGCACATTGAAGTGCTTAGCAATTTTTCTTCCTGTGATGCAGAACTCCAAAATACCCTGCTCTCCTTTGACACAGTGCTGTGACTAATGCATTACACAAACTGCTGACAAACATAGTTCCAGCCTCCAGGTTGTATTGGTCAGTGCCAGCCACTGATGTGTCTGCGTTTCCCAATGTCCTTACCAGTGGGTCCTGAGTCATCGTCTTACTCACACTTAATGGGAAGTGCTTGTCATGAGATTACTTAGACAATTCTCCAAATTCCTTACAAAATCTGGTTAGGTTCATGTCAGCAGGTATTAGATGTTCTTCAATGCAGACACAAAGAATTAATCATTTTTCTTTCTGTGTTCAGATTTAGATCCCTTCCCTAATATAACAAAATAACCCAGCCATAAAAAACACTTAACACTAATTTAAATAATCATTTGTTATCACTTTATGAGAAAATAAATCCTTTATTATTGAACTATTTTCTGTTTTTTCACAGAATTCTCAGAAACATCTACAATGTTGCACTCTGTTCTTCCTTTAAAAAGGCTTGCTATCATTTTGGAAGTAAAATTGAATTTCATTGCAAATACTTTATCACAATTTTATATGATGGACTCCAATTACAATTTGTCTTCTCAGACAGCTAATTGATTTCCTTAAATATCCGTAATAACTCTGGCACTTAGCACATATTCCAACAGATACTAGCTGTGGAGCTTTGAGGGAAGTTAAATTCTGTGCCTTGGTTTTCTTATCAAGACAAAAGGGAATTAAAGTATCTAATTTGTGGGGCTTATGTGATAATTGAATTTACTAATATATCAGAATACTAAAAGATGCCTGGGATTTAGCTCAGTGGCATAAGCACCTGGCTGGCAAGGGCAAGATCATGAGTTCAGCCCTCAGTACCAAACAAACAAACAAACAGAAAAACACTAAAAGAAAAAGGATTTCACTTATTAATATCACCACCATCATTATTGTTCACTCATAGCTAACTGAGAATAGAATAGAAAAAATAAAAACAAGACAATGAATGCAATAAAGGACTTCAAAACAAGCCAATTGTAAATCCAAAATGGCCACCATAATATGTGTTGCCATCTTTTAAATGGCTGCTCCTGCCATTGGATTTAACATAAACAAATAAAACAAAAAAAGAATTAAAACCCAACCCATAAAACAATGAAAATGATATGGTTTCCGGGTGGGGATCGCTTCCTTGTGTGCCTTGTTCTTTCCCACTGCAGCACTGACTTGTGGAGAGAGGCTTGGGTCTGGCTGTCCCCACTCCAGCAGTGGCCTGTATGTGGTGATTGTTTCTCAGCAGGAATCACCAAGCCATGAGTCAGGGTCATTTGCGGATTGGTGAGGAGAGAACCAGGCTCTCCCACTAATTTTAGTAAAATAAAATTTGCTGAAATTTTTAATGTATATGTCTGAGATTGTGACTTTAACTTATATTTTGGGTTTTGTCCTAGAAATCTGTGTAAATCAAGTCATCAAAAAGAATCAGCAACTTTCCCCAACTACTAAAAATACAGTTTAATTATTCACTTTATTAACACCAAAGTAAGTTATCTGATAAAATAAAGGAGATTTTTCAATTTCTTTCAGAGCCATTAACACCACCAAACATTCACTCAGATATCCTCACTGATATAATAAGTGAGGAAGTGATAATGGAACTGGAATCTCACCACAGTCTTTCCTCAGGGTCACCCTGCAGCAGCTCCTGCTCAGGAAAATAATGAGATAATAATGAGAACAGCTATTGTGTAATTGACACAGCACTAGAAAGATAGAAGACATAGAAATAGAACTTGACAAGGAGAAAAAGTATTCAAAATACACTGAAACTATGTAGAAGAAAAATTAACTATCAGAACTTGAATTTGGAATTTTTTTAGATTTGTGTTATTTTTTGCATAAGGCTTCTGTGAGAGGTGCACAGATAACAGTATATATCTCACTTAAGTTTGGTCTCTTCTCATGTACTTCCAATTCACAGAACAGATGCTCAACTATTTTTTTTTTTTAATTAGAGTATTAAATCTTTTCTTTTCCCTACTTATGTTGGGTATGAAAAGAAGCTTGAGGTCAGTTGAACACTACTGGACATGCTACAAAACTTAGTGTAAAAATCTGGAATCATTCAGGATTTCTTTCAACTCATGAATTTTCTTGGCTAACACTTTAGATGATGTGTAGCACTTGCTGAAACATAGATTCTCTCACACATGTGACAGAGAAAATACTTTTGGAATGATAATTGTACATGTGTTATACACACATACACAAAATTTATAAATTTAGCTACCACCTGCTGAATGATCGTATAGTTGACACACCTCTATTTCTTCAGTCACTCAAGAAGTTTATATTAACTTGAGGTCCTCTGAGGATTTAGTTATGACATGACCACTGTCCTTATTCCTAACTATACACTAGCTTTGCATGGTTTTAAGCTTTGCATAAATGAATTCATACAGGATGTATTCAGTACCTGCCTTTTATTTTTGCTTTATCCTTTATTTGTGAGACCCATGAGTGGTGTATTCAATACAAATGTGTTTGCTTTTTATTATTGCACAATTATGTACTGATAAGCATTTCACTTACTCCCAATTTAAGTCTACTGTTGCAAATAGTTCCATTATGAACATTTTAAAGTATTTTCTTGTAAGCATATGTACATACTTTATTGAATATGAACATACAATTGTAAAATTATCTAACACTAGTCCAAAGTGCTCAAATTATATTCTGATCAGCAATTACATGATTGATTCCAGCTTGTTATGTCTTGTATCTAGATGTCCCTCCAAAGCTTCATGCAGTTATAGGAGGGGACATTACAGAGGTGGCTGGATCTAGAGTGTGATGCTGGGATTGATTGATGGTGCAATGCTAAGATCAAGGGCACTAGGATTAAGGATGTAAGAGCTGCCTGCCATAAGCAGGCTGAAGATATTAAGGAATGGAAAGAGCCATGGTCATCCCTTGCTAGCTTTGCTATTTTCTGCCCACTATGAACTGTTTCTGCTCTGTGATATGTGTCTAACATGCCACTCTGCCTTGAAGCCAGCCAATTATTGACTGAAACTTCTACACACTGTGAGCTTAATGCCTCTTTCCTCCCTAAACTTCTGGTTTTTGGGCATTTTGTCTCAAAATGATAAAAGCAACTCAGACACAGCTTTGTAGTATTTGTGATTAAATTAATTATTGCCTGTCTTTTGTATGTTAGCCTTTCTAGTTAACAATGGACTAGTATTAACTTGTGGTTTTATTTATATTGTTTTGAAAATGGACAAAAATTACATTTACATATCTGAATTATGTTTAAATGTTCTTATTTGGCATGTGGTTTTACAAGGTCAATTTCATTTTGTTAGTTGAATTTTTGATGTCAGCAAACGTATATCCATCACACATTGTGGACATGGGTTATTTGTTAGAAATGAAAATTACAACAAATTTTTATATATTCATAATTCACCCTAAAACTCAATTAACAGTGTCTTAAGAGAAGTTTTAATGTTAATAACTCTTAAATAATTATAGCCTATTAAAATTTAAATATATCTTTTAATGAAATCTTTTCATGCTCTAAATTTCTGAATATATTATGCTGTATCAGTGTTTACTAGAGAAACAAATATAAAATAAGACACACAAGAATATAAGAATTTACACGGTCAGTTTACAATAGCCAGAGTCAGATGAGGAAGAGTATGGAGGGTTTGTCTGTACATTGGAGATCAGAATGATGCAGATGAAGCTGAAGCTCACTGCAGCATCCATCATGACTCTGTATCAGGAGCCTTAAGAGTCTGCAAAGGAAGGCAGAGCCTGTGCTGGAGGCCAGAAGATGCATGCAAGGTGAGAGCAAAGAGTGGAGCTCTTGTGAGGAAACAGAAACAGAACCATCCTTCTTCATTTCTCCTTTGTGGTATCCAGGCTACAAGTATGACAGGGTGTGAAATTACTGAGTCAGTGTGTTAAGTATCTCTTATTCAGGTTGACATAGTCCATCAACCATCACATACTCAAACCTGTAATCTATCTGAAATTGGTATTGGTAAATAATATGAACTAGGAGTCCAGACTTGCTTTTTCTGTGTGGATACTTAATCCATCTAGTGTTGATTACGGGAAGGGTCTTAAACTCTGATGCCTTATATTTTTCAACCATTGTTTTACATTTTCAATGCTCATACTTTTAATTTCATTGATTGCCAGCTATGTTCCAGTCTAGTTATTCTTCTAGACACTATTAACAAATTAAAACAGTAACAATCCCTATCCTCATGTAAATTACATATTTATGGATATAAACAGAAAAAATAAAGACAATATAGTATGCCATATGATAATACATGATCTGTAGAAAAAAATAAGTAATTCAAGAAGGAGGCTTTCAGATACTAGTAGATTGCAGCAGGTAGGCTGATGTTCTAAATAATGTGTTTTGGAAAGTCTTCCCAGAGAAATAAAATGAGAGCAAAGACCTAAACAATTAGATGGGTAGAACTATTCACATTCATGGGAACAGAAAGGTCCAGACAGAGAAAGCAGCAAGAGTAATGATCTTCCTGAAGTGAAGGCAAGCACTGTATGTTCTAGCATGCTGAATGGTGCTGCCCTGAAATATAGGCACCCATTCTATGTCCTCAAGTTATGACTTTGACCTCCTCTAGGAAAAATTTCTTTTGTAGATACTCTCTGCATGCCACAATTTGTATTTGCATGGGGTGCAATGGAAGGTGTCCTTAAAAGAAAAAGGCAGAGTGAGATTTGGCACAGACACATAGGAGAAGAGCAGATTGTGCAAACATAATAAACGAAGCCACAAACTTGAGGCAACTGGAGGTTAATGCAGGTGAAAACAGTAAAGCTATGGTTCTCCCTCAAGGCTCTAGTGCTGTCCATCCTGCTGACACTGTGATTTTGGACTTCCTGTCTCATAAAAGAATAAATTTCTAAACTTTAAGACACTGAGTATGTATTAATATCTGTAGTAGAGATAAATATGTATGGGATATTTGAGTAAGAGCACAAAGGCTGTGTGAGCATGTGGGGTAAGACATAGTGAAGGCAGTAGGTTATGTGGTCAGAAAGTTAATACAGAGGCACATTTGAAAAAAAATAAGCTCATTTATAATGACTTTTATTGCAACAGAGGTGAGATGTCTGTTTGCATTAAAAATTCTCCTGTATGGTGAAGAATCAAGGAGCCTGGGCCATTGCATTGGCTTATTTCTAGTCTCTGTGAGTCAATAAAATCCTGTCAAGGATGTGCTATCCACCTATTCCTGCTCTATTTTTTCTAAGCTCATCTATGAATCTTATATTGTTTTATCTATGCATTTAGATTTTCTCTTCATCATTTCTTGTTCTGGAGAATGTTTTAATCTCTGTTAAATTCCATAGAGATATTGAAGTACCCCACTTCAACCTCAAAAGTTTTCTGAGACATCTCATCATTTTTCATTTTTGATATCAGAAGTGGGCTGATTTGCAATAGCATCTCTGAGCTTCAGTGCTATTTCACAGTCTATAATAAGATCAACTTATTCTAATTTGAAATATAATACTAGATTCCTGGTTTCCCCACAGCAAGATGGTACCATCTGGCATACTATTAGTGCAAGACACTGAAGTTTTATATAATATGCTGATCATTGCAATATACACAAGTTTTCATCCAAAAGCTGACATTTTACTATGATTACCTTGTCAATTTATTGTAACTCATTAGAATAATAGAAAAATATTGTCTTTTAAAAATGCAAGTAGTATTGCAAGTGTCACTTTCTAAATGAGACTCAGTTATACAACACCTAAGCCTCAATGATATCCCCAGGGGCACTGTGTCTAGATAAGGGCAGTTCTGAAAACTGTTCTCTGCAAAATTAATATCAGTTGTTATATTATCAACAGAGACTAAACATGGCTGAATAGAAAGAGAGCCAGGTTGAATATACTCAGAAAAATTCTGATCATATTCTGTGTGAAAGCACAGGTAATTTGAAGAAAGGGAAGGACATTTAACATGACGCCAAAATTAATTGTAAATAAGGAATCTGTAAATCAAACAAAATATAGGCACAGGAGTATACAAAAAGGCAAAGCAGTCCATAAGGCTGCCTGCATGACTTCTACTTATGCATAGCACAGGAACTATCATTCCAGGAAGTCACCCAAAAATGAGGGGAACTCCGATGGCATAGCAGAATCAAAAAACACAAGATAGACTTGAGATAATCAGCCCCTTCACCTTTTTTGCCCTGCTAAAAATAGAAGACATGGCATGCCAGCATATTTTGCTAGTACATACAGGGTAGAGTGACCATAAAACTCTTCCCTCCCCAATGGTTCATCAGTTTGTTCCCAGACTATGAGTGAATAAAAACAAATTCTGACTGAGCTATGACCTATCAGCAAAAGATAAAGTATGATCAAGCCCAGAGTCCTCCAGGTAGAAACATGCCAGAGGAGCAGAACAGTTAACACCATAGTGACTAATCTGAACCTCTAGTGAACCCAGTGGCACAAGAGAGAGACATGCCAAAGGAATAGTACAGGAAACCGTGTAAGAGCTAGGAGGGGCCAAATTAACACTAGCTTCAGACTAGTTCTGGTCTTTGTCCCAGGACTCCCAGTGAATGAAAGACGTGGAGACATACAGGATGAGATGACTACATTGGCAGGCTTCCCAGGGACCCCAAGAGAATTTCTGGTTCAAGAGTCAGGTCCCAGATAACATAGCCAGAGGCCAAGATCAGCCTGTAAACCCATAGAATGGAAAGAACAGAGTTGGTGCCTACCAACACTGCTGCGGGTTGGATGTGAGCACTCAGAACCCAACACAAATGTTACTTCAGACTATATAGGGTCACTCTGGACTGCAAGGTGGAGGTAATCAGAAGCCGCCCACTTGTATTTTCTAAAATGGTAACAATGGAAGTAACAAAAAAGATGAATGACGTTATAGAAAAAAAATCACATCAGAAATAATTTCTCAGGTAAGAAAAGAGATTGTGATCACAATAAATGACTTGGTTAGGGAATCCAGGATATTACAGATCAAAAAATAGAGGAGCTTAGAAAAATGATGGAAATGATGAATGGTTAATGGGAAATAAATTGAACCTATGAAACAGATTCAAATAGATGTCAAGGAGATCAAAAATTCTGTTGAAAGTATATGAAACAGCACCAGCCCCCGCCAGTGTGGAGCACTGTGCTACACCCATAACCAGAACACTTTTCCCATGCACTGGCCTGGAAGACTACCATACCAACCTGGCATGGCCTGTTGCCTTTGGCTACCCTCCCCGTCTCTTGGATCAAGTATTACTGTGAATGTTTGGATCCCAGAACCTTGAACTGCAGTGGATTAACCATGCTGCTTTGATGAGAGACTCAGTGACCTCTCATCCAGATGGAGGACCACAGTGGGTTCCAGTCACTGGGGAAAGTTTGCCCCTAAGATTGAGGTCTTCAGAGGTTAAACAGGAGCAGTAAGGAAGCTCCCTCCATTAGTAAGACATTGGAGAGCTTGACAAGATGTTAAGTGGTGCCTTCCTCCACATGGAGAGCATCGGGCAGGTTGAAGAGTGTGCCAACAGGGGCTCCCCCAACTTGGAGAAAATTGCAAGGGTTTATGGGATGCCCAGTGATACCGTAGGGTCTCAGCTGAGACAAATACTATGGACAGGGAGATCTGGTGACCTGCAATAACCTGATGACATGGCTACTGTGAGAACTAAGGGTTGACTTACATCAATACTCCTAGTCAGCCTAGGAAGAATATAAGGTTCACCCAGCAGGACACACAGGAGAAATTCAGGTGACTGGCCCTTCTCTTCCTTGTGGTACTCAATAATCAGACAAACACCCACCACACAGTAGGCCCTAAAGTACATACTACTGACAGTTGTGTCTATTGGGATTGAATAAGCAAATAGTAGTCCAAAAGGGGAAATGACAAAATGAAAATGCTAAATGCAGTCTCAAACATCTAGTCCATCAGGAGCAAGAACAGGCAACAGCAAAATAAAGGACTTTAAAATTCATAAACCAGAATTCTCTGAAAATATAGCGAATGAAATAAAGGAACAAATTCATGAGGCATAGAGGAAATCAAATTAGAAATAAATTCCCACATAAAGACAGAAATAACAACCTTAGTAAATGAGTTACTAGCTAGAGAAGCATAGCTAGAGAAAAAAATACAAGAGCATGGAAATTTGATTGGAACTTTAAATGAACAATGTATAAAACAATCAGAATCCATGAAACAAATTCAAAGAGATATCCAAGAAACAAAAATTTCTAATGAAAGCTGGCAAAACCATTTAAATGAAGCTGAGGATAGAATTATAGATCTTGAGGACAGGATCCCAAACAGTGATCATGAAAGTGTAGAACAAATCAGCATGAAATGACAACCCAGCAGCTTCAAGATGATGCCAAAAGAAATAAAATAAGATTAATAGGCATCAGTGAAGATACAGGAGTCAACACAAATGACATATGTAAATTAATCACAGAAGTAGTAGCAGAAAATTCCCCAAACATGGGGAAAAAAACCTGACAAACAAATAAGTGAGGCATATGGAACACTGAACAGTCACAAGCAACACAAATCTACAGCCAGATTTATAATAATTAAGATCCCAGACAAAAAGCAAAGAAACAGTATACTAAAAGCTGTTAGAGAATAGACACAACGCACCTATCAAGGAAAACCTATTAGAAACACGGCAGACTTTCCAGCACAAACCTTCAGGTTAAGATGAGTTTGGAGTGAAGTATTTCAAGCTCTAAAAGAAAATAACTTTCAACCCAGATTGATGTACCCAGAAAAACTGTCTTTCAAATTTCATGGAGAAACAGGATACTCCCATGACAAAGAACAAGTGAAGAAATTCATGTCCACCAAGCCAACCCTAGAAAGAATACTAAAATACATCTATATAGAGATAAAAATGACCAAAATCTCCAGACTAACACCAGAAAGAAACCTCAGGCTGGACAAGAAATTAAACAAGGGAGAAAAGCAGGTAACCAACAACAGGAACACAACATAGTAAAGTCAAACCAGTATGTATCAGTGATATCCATAAATGTAAATGGGCTCAATTCACCTATCAAAAGAAATAGGTTGATAGAATGGATCAAGAAACAGGATCCCACAGTATGCTGTATGCAAGAAACACATCTGACCCAAAAGGAAACTCATAGATTAAAAGTCAAAGGATAGAAAACAGTATTCCATGCAACAGGACCCCAGAAAAAATCAGGGGTAGCTATTATGTTTGCTGACAAAGTGAACTGCAAGCCTAAAATGATTAAAAGAAATAAAGGAAGCCATTACATACTTGTAAGTGGAAAACTACAAGAGGAAGAACTAACAATTATAAATATACATGCACCAATTACATGAGCACCTAACTATTTAAGATGAATACTAATGGGCATGAAAAACCAAATACACTAGAACACAATTGTAATAAGAGACCTTAACACTCCACTGTCACAAAGAGCTAGATCAACTAGACAAAGAGTCAGCAAAGAAATAACAGAACTGAATCATAACTGTGAGCAAATGGACTTAGTGGATATTTACAGAGTGTTCCACCCAAATACATCAGAATATACGTTTTTCTCAGCTGCACATTGGACATTCTCCAAAATAGACCATATAGTAAGTCATAAAACATTCTTAAGTAAATGCAAAGGAAATGAAATTATCCCATGCATAGTGTGTAACTGTAGCACACTAAAACTGGAAATCAATAGCAAAAGAAAGTAGAAAACATGCAAATTAAATAACAACCTCCTAAACAGCCAGTGGGTTACAGACAAAACTAAAGAAGAAATAAAATAATACGTATAATACAATGAAATGCAGATACAACCTACTGTAACCTATGGAATGCAATAAAAGCAATCCTAAGAGGAAAATAAAACACTTACATCAAGAAAATGGAATGAGCACAAGTAAATAACCTAATGCTACATCTCAAGCTTCTAGAAAAGGAAAGCAAGTCAAACTCAAAGCTCAAAGAAGAGAGGAAATTGTAAAGATTAGAACAACTATTCATGCAATTGAAACAGAAATACAAATAATTAATCAAAGAGCTACACTTTTGAGAGAATAAACAAAATTGATAAACCTCTAGCCAATTTTATTAAGGAAAAGAAAAAAGTTCAAATCCATGCAATAAGGACTGAAAAGAGGGAAATTACTACATATCCCAATGGAAATTCAAAAAATGATGAATACCTGCTTTGACAATCTCTACTTACATAGTGTGGAAAACAGAGGAAATGGACAGATTTCTAGAAACATAAGAACAACCAAAGCTCAATTAAGAATATATAACAATTTTGAATAACCCAGTATCAGCTACTGAAATAAAAAAAGTGATTATAAACTTACCAACAAAAAAAAGCCCAGGTCCTGAAGGATTCACATCTGAATTTTACAAGAAATTTAGAGAAAATTTAGTGCCAATACTCCTTAAACTCTTCAATGAAATTGAAAGAAAAGCAGTCCTCCCTAACTCATTCTTGGAGGGAAGTATCACTCCAATACCAAAACAAGAGAAAGACCCAACAAAAAAGGAGAACTATAGGCCAGTCTCACTAAGGAACATTGATGCAAAGATTCTCAATATAACTGGCAAATAAAATGTGGAAAATCATCAAGATTATACACCAGGACCAAATGGGATTTATTCCAGGAATGCAAGGATGGTTCAGCATACATAAATCAATAAATGTAATACCCCACATCAACAGAGCTAAAAATAAAAATCACATAATCATCTCAAATGATGCAGAAAAAGCCTGATCGCAATTTAAAAACTCTACAGAAATTTGGAATAGATGGTATGTACCTCAGTCTCATAAAGGCCATTTATGACAAACCAACAGCCAACATTATACTAAATGAACAAAAACTGAAAGCCTTCACTCTAAAAACAGGAACAAGACAAGGATGTCTACTATCACCACTTCTATTTAATACAGTTCTAGAAATATTAGCCCAAGCAGTCAGACAAGAGGAAGAAATAAAAGGAATAATGGTAGGAAAAGAAGTGAAATTCTCATGATTTGCAGATGACATGATGCTCTACATAGAAGACCCCAAAACTCCCATTAAAAGATAACTAGAATTAATAAACAAATTCAGCAGTGTGGCTGGATACAAAGTCAACACTCAAAAATCAATAGCATTCCTACACACAAACAAAAAACCTCACTGATAGAGAAATTATGGAAATATCACCTTTCACAATAACATCTAAAAACATGAAATCCCTAGGAATCAACCTAACCAAGAATGTAAAAGACCTATATGCTGAAACTTACACTACTCTAAAAAAAAGGAGATTAAAGAGGATATTAGAAAATTGAAGGATATTCCTTGCTCTTGGTTTGGAAGAGCCAATATTGTGAGAATGGCCATACTCCCAAAATTGTTATACACATTCATTGCAATCCCAATCAAAATACCATCAACATACCTTACAGATCTAGAGAACATATTCCTAAAATTCATTTGGAAACAGAAGAAATCTAGAATAGCAAAGGTGATTCTGAGCAACAAAGGCAAGACAGGAAGCATCTCAATTCCCTGACTTGAAACTATACTACAAAGCCACAGTAATAAAATCAGCATGGTACTGGCAAAGAAATAGACCTGAGGATCAATGGAGAAGATTAGAAGATGCAAACACTACTATAAAGACATTCAGCCACCTTATATTTGACAAAGGGGCTAAATTTGTTCACTGGGAAAAAGATAGCCTCTTTAATAAATGATGTTGGAAAAATTGGCTTTCCACATGCTGAAGACTGAATTTAGAACCATGCCTATCACCATACACTAAACTAAAGTCAAAATCTATCAAGGATCTAAATATTAAAATAGAAACACTAAATCTACTGGAGGACAAGGTAGGTAGAAGTCTTGGAGACATAGGGATAGGCAGAGAATTCATGAATAAACTGAAAACCACACAGGAAATACTTCAAAGAATCAACATCTGGGATATTGTATTACTAAAAAAGTTTCTGCATTTCAAAAGAAATCACCAACAAAGTGAAAAGAAAGCCCACAGAATGGGAAATAATTTTAGCCAACAATTTCTCAGACAAAGGACTTCTATCGAGAATATATAAAGAATTGAAAATCATCAAGCCCTCAAATTCAAAGACCCTCTCCAAAACTGGGCATCTGAAGTGAAAACACAGTTCTCAGATGAATATATATGAATGGAAAATAAATATATGAAGTGTTCACCATCACTAGTCATTCAAGAAATGCAAATTAAAACAGCACTGAGATCTCATCTCGCCCCAGAAAGAATGGCCACCATCAAGAAATCAACTAATAACAAATATTGGCAAGGATGTGGGGAAAAAGGGACACTTCTTCACTTCACCTTTGGTGGAAGTTCATACTGGTGCAACCACTGTGGAAATCAGTATGGAGATTCCCCAATGAAACTAGGATTGGAAGTTTCATTCAGTCCACCTATTACCCTTCTGGGTATTTTCCTAGATAAACTGAAAAGGTCATGTCACAATGACATATTTGCACCCATGTTTATAGCAACACAATTTGTGATAGCTAAATCTTAGAAACAATGAAAATGCCCATCAACCTCAGAGTGGATCAAAAAGATGTGGTTTTTTATACAATGGAATACTATTCAGCTATTAAAACGATGATCTGGAGGTCTTTATAGGTAAATGGAGGCAACTTGAGCATATGCTCATTAGTGAAGTAAACAAGACTCAGAATAGTAAATATCACATTGTCTCTCTAGTGTAAAAAATGATAAAAACTAACACAGTAATCAGATCCAAAATGTATAATAGATATAAATGTGAAAGGGAAGGATACAATGGTATGTATAAGTGTGTAGATAGATGACCATATTGCTAAATTTCTGTAAGATCATTGAACAGAAAGGTTTGCCCTGCCAATGTTTGAATCACTTTTTATGCTTTCATTTTGTAACTTTTACAACTATTTTTAAGATGACAATATGTACTGTATCAACTAGATATTTTATGAATTTTTTGAATTGTGTATTATTCTACTTTTTTCTTTTCTTCTTTAAACAAAAAAAGAAAGTATATGAAGCAGAATGAAAAAATATGAGTACAGAATACCAAATCCAGAAGACAGGATTATGCAGAGCAATAATAAAAGGAAATATTTCTTAAAATAGGAAGGTAGCAGGAAAATCCAACATTTGTAAGATAATACAAAAAAACAAACAATATAAAATTGATCAGAGGCAATGAGAAAAGCAGGAGAAAGCACAAACGCATTAATAACTTGTTCACAGAAGTAATGGCAGAAAACTTGCTAAATATGAGAAAAGAGTGATATACAGATAAGTGAGACATACAGAACTGTAATTAACCAAAATTAAACTTCACCAAGGCATATAATGTTAGATTCCATAAATTTGGCACAAAAAGAGAATATTAAAAAATCATAGAGAAAAAAAAGCAAGTCACATATGTAGGAAAGCCCCTCAGAATCACAGGAGACTTTTCAACACAAACCTTTAGATCAAGGAAAGGTTGGAGTGAGGTATTTCAAATCCTGAAGGAAAATAAGCTCCAGCCCACATTGACACATATTATTAAACTATATTTCAAAAATTATGGAAAAATAAGTTACTTCCATAACTAAGAAATCTGAAAAAATTTATGACCACAAAAGCAGGAGCCCAAAGTGTTCTGAAGGATATTCAAAAAGAAGATAAGGATGACTTCATTTCTGTGAATAACAATAGAAAGCATCCAGCAAGTAAGGCGATGAATTAAACATGGTGGAAAGAAAGTGAACCAACAACAGAAAAATAATATGACAAGGATAAATCAAGATGTATCAGTTATAATCATCACCATCAAAACAAAATGATTGGCAGAATGAATTAAGAAACATGGTTAAACAATATGATATATGCAAGAAACACATTTAACTCAAAAAGAAATTTATAGACTGAAAGTCCATGGATGGAAAAAAAATTTCATGTGACAAGAACTTGGAGAAAAACTGGAGTAATTATATTTGGAACAAAGTGGATTTCAAGCCAAAACTGATCAAGAAGCACAAAGAAGATCACTGTGTACCGGTTAAGGGAACACTGTAAGGTGAAATTATAACAATCACAAATACATATGCACAAAATACCAGTATACCCAACTCTATAAAACAAATATTTAATGACATGGAAAAAATCAAATAAGAATTAACTCATTTATAATAGGGGACCTCAGTACTACATTGTAACAAACTGACAGAACAATTACATGAAAAATCACAATTGAACCAAACCTGTGAATGAATGGACTTAGTAGATGTTTACAGAAAGTCCCACCATAAAACATCAGAATATACATTCTTTTCAACTGTTCATGGGACAATCTGCAAAATACATCACATACTAGCTGATAGAAAATTCTTAAGTAAATGCAAAGAAATTGAAATTATTCCATGTAAATTATTAGACCATAGTGCAGTGAAATTTGAAATCAATAGCAATAGAAAAATGAGAACTTCAAAACATATGGAAAGTAAACAACACCCTCCTGTACAACCAGTACGTCTCAGATGAAATTAAAGGACAAATTAAACATTTTCTATAATTAAATGATTATAACAATCAAACACACCAGAATATATGGAAGACAACGAAAGCAGTCTTATGACGAAAATTTATAATGCTCAATACTTATATTGAGAAAAAGAGCAAGATAAAACAAACAATTTAACAATGAACCTCACATGTCTAGAAAAAGAAAAGCATACTGAGCCCAAAGCTCATATATGTGGGAAATGATAAAGATCAGAGCAGAAATTAAAACAGTGGAGACTAAGAAAACAATAATCAATGAATAAAAGAGTTGGTTATTTTAAAGATCAATAAAATTAACAAATTGTTTGCTAACTTTATCAAATGAGCAAACAAAACATGAAGAAAAGATTTAAATTCAGGCAATTAGGAACTGAAAGGGTGAAATCACAACACATCCTGCAGAAATCCAGAATATCATCTCTACCTTCTTTGAGAACCTGTACTCTAATAAGAAAGAAAACACAGAAGAAATAGACAAAGTTTTCATATACATATGAATTTCCAAAACTTATTGAAGAAGGTATAAAAATTCTAAATAAACCAATACCAATCAACAAAAAAACTGCCAACAAAGAAAAATCAAGTTCCTGATGAATTCACTGCTAAATTCTACAAGAAATTTGGAGAAGATATGATGCATTTATTCTTCAAACTCTTCAAAGAAATTGAAAAAGAAGCAATATTCCCAAACTCATTTCTGTAAGCAATCCTTATCATGATGCCAAAATCACTGAAGGATCAAACCAAAAAAGAGATCTACAGGCCAGTTTCTCTAATGAACAGATATTCAAAAATCCTCAGTAAAATACTGGCAAACAGAATGCAGCAACCTTCAAGATCATACTCTAGGATCAAATAGGGTTCATCCCAGATATGCAGGGTCATTGAACATAAACAAAGCAATAAATTCAACCAATCATTTCAATAGAACCATGCACAAAAAGTCATCTGATCACCTCAATAGGCTCAGAAAACATGTTTGACAAAGTCCAGCATTTATTCATAATTAAAAAAATAACCCACAGAAAATTAGAATGGATGGTCTTTATCTCAATCTGAATAAGGTTGTCTATGACAAACCAACAGCCATGTTATACTACCTGTTGAAAAGCTGAAAACTTTGACTCTAAAATCATGAATGAGACAAGGATTTCCACTATTACCTCTTATATTGAATATAATTCTGGAAAAATTAAACATACTAATTAGTTAAGGAAAGAAATTTTTAAAAACTAAGCATAGAAAAAAGAAATTAAAATATCATTTTTTGCAGAAACTCTAAAGAGGAACCCTAAAACCACCAAAAGATTTCTAGAATTAATAACCAAATTCAGAAGTGTAGATGGAAGAAAAATGAATAATCAAAAATTAGTATCATGCTTGTACACAAATAACAAACTCATTGAGAAAAAAGTTAAGGAAAGCACACCTTACATAAGAGCAGTTTAAAAAAAAAAGAAATACTTCAGAATCAACCTAATAAAGGAAGTAAAACTCACTTATATTGAAACCTACAGTATACAAAGAACATATCAGAAAATGAAAACATGACTATTCTTCATGGATAGGTAGAACCAATATAATGAAAATGAACATACATCCAAAATTACTACACAGATTTCCTACAATCTCAATTAGCACACCAACAGCATACTTCAGAGAATGAAAGAAAATAACCCTGAAATTCATTTTGAACCCAAAGAGGCCCAGAATAGGAAAGGAAATTCTGGACAACAATTAAAGTCAGATGCCAAAAAAAATATCTGAGTGAATTTATACTATAAAGCTATCATGATAAAAAAGCATGACATTGGCAATAAAACAGATCTGCGGATCAATGGAACAGACTAGAAGGTACAGAAACAACCCTAAACACACTTGGTCACCTTATCTTTAACACAATGATAAAACACTTTCCCTGGAAGCAAGCTAGCCTCTTTAATAAGTAATACTATAGAAACTGGCTTTCTAAATGCTGAAGATTGAATCTAGCCTCATGTTTTCACCATGCAATAAATTAATACTGAAATAGATCAAAGATATAAATATTCAAACAGAAGCTCTAAATCAACTGGAAAATAGAGTATACAGAACTATGGAAGATAAAGGTATATGCAAAGATGTTATGAAAATAGTCCAGCCTCACAGGAAATAAAACAAAGTATCACAAATAAGATTTCATGTTCTTTAAAGAGCTTTTGTATGGCAAAAGAAACTAACAGAGTGAAGAGACAATCCACAGAAAAGAAAATATTTTATCAACTATTTCTCAGATATAGGGCTAATATCTAGAAAAAAATAAATAAATCACACTTTCCAAATTTAAAGATCCAATCCAAAACTTGGCATTTGATATTAATACACACTTACAGATGAACATGTAGACATAGCAAAAAATATATGAAAAACCATCCACTATCACTGCTCATTTGAGAGATGCAAATTAAAACAACACTGAGATTTTATCTCACCCTAGAAGGAATGACAATTATCAAGCAACCAGCCAATCACAAATGCTGGAAGGGTTGTACCACAAAAAAAAAAAAAAAAAAAAAAAAAGCAACTCTTCTTCACTGTTGGTGGAAATGTAGAGTGGTGCATCTATTGTGGAAGTCAGTATGGAGATTCACCAAATAAAAACTAGGACTACAAGTTCCATTTGACCCCAGTATTTCACTAGTTGATATCTTTCCTTAAAGAATTAAAAGTATCATACCACAATGATATGTGCATACCCATATTTATCAGAGCACCATTTGTAAAATCTAAATCTTTGATGAGTGGATAAAGAAGATGTGCTATTTTTATACAATGGAAAGCTCCTCTGCTATAAATAAGGAGTAAGTTGAGGCATATAAAGTTGAGAGAACATGTGTAGGTGAAATAAATGAGATGCACGTGTTTGAATATCCTATTATTTTTCTGTTGTGAGAAACTGAATGTATAAATAAGACCAAAATGTATAAAAGGTATTGATAAGTGGGAAGAACATGTTTAAATAAGGAGAACAAGAAAAGGGATGAGGGAAAAGAGAAGAGAACATCAAAAGAAAATGGAAAAAAAACTTTTTTAAATAAGGGAAAGAGTGGTTGAATATAGAGGAGAAGAATGCAAAATTATAAAAGAACAAGCAATATATATATATATATATATACATTTATACAGATATATAAATGTGTATTGAATAAAAAATAAAGTACTTTATAATAAATACAAAATATTTACTAAAAAAAAAGTCATATTATCTAACTGGGAGCAAATCTGCTGCTTTTTAGTTTTCACTGTTAAGAATTTCTTTTAAAATGAGGGAATGGATATTTTTCAATTCAAAATCTTAATGAATTTTAAGAACCTTATTTAAACTTGCTAATATCTCCTGCTTTTATTTTTTTTATTTTAATTTTTTTTTTTTTTTTTTTTTTGGTACCTGGGATTGAACTCATGACTTTGTGCTTTCCAAGCAGCCACTTATGCCGCTGAGATAAATTCTCGACAGAATTAATTTTTTGGGAGGGCACTGGGTATGCAACCCGCGACCTCACATTTGCCTCCTGTTTTTAACTTACGCAGCACTTGAACTGTGGCTATTTGGCGGTTAATCTTGGACACTGTCTATTCTATTTGGTGTTAAAATAAGTGTAGCTTCTCAATCCAAAATGGGCGTCTGAGATGAATACATAGTTGTCAGATGAAGAAATACAAATGGCAAATAAATACATGAAAAAATGTTTGTCATCATTAGTCATTAGAGAAATGCAAAGTAAAATAACACTAAGATTCATGTCACTACAGAAGGGCCAGGATCAAGAAAACTACCAACAACAAATGCTGGAGATGCTGTAGGGGAAAAGGAACTGCACTGTTGTTGGGAGTGTAGACTGGTGCAATCACTGTGGAGGTCACTCAAAAAGCTGGGATTGAAAGACCCATTTGACCCAGCTATTCCATTTCTAGGCTTATTCCAAGAAGAACTGAAAACATCATACCACAGTGATGTTTATAAAACACAATTTGTAATAGTCACATCTTGGAAACAACCTAAGTGTCCGTCAACTGAGGAATGGATAAAAAATTTGTGGTATTTTTATACAATGGAGTACTACTCAGCTATAAAGAATGATCACATTGAGATATTTATGAATAAATGGATGCAACTTGAGACCATAATCATAAGTGAAGTAAATAAAACTTACATGTATAAATACGGTATAGTCACTTTAGTGTAACAAATGGTAAGAGTACATAAGCTTTTATGGTAATCATTGTTCCTCATTACATTGCTTTGAAGCCTTATAATGTTTTTATTCATTATTTGGAATGGTTTTATTTTGGTTTGTTTGATTTTATTATGTGTGATGGTATGAACAGATATTTTGAAGATAACAAGACATTATAATAGCCATTGCTGATTTAATATCATGAAGTCGTACCATGCTTTTGTTCTTCTATTTTATATTGGTTCTATCATGTTGTATCTTATTGTATTTTATTATGTGTGATAGTATAAACAAATTTTTAAAGGAAAATTAGATAATATAGTAGCCATTGTTCATTGTTGATTATTTGGTTCTGAATGCCCTGTAATGCTTTCATTCTCTTGAATGTTTCTATACTATTTTGTTATGTTTGATACTATTGTATGTGAAGGTATGCTCAACTATTTCAAAGAAGGAGACATTATGGTAGCTACTGGTAATATCGAGTTGTCTTGTGGTGAAGTACTATGTTGCTTACATTGTTCTGTTCTGATCTGCTGTGTTCTGTCCTCTTTTGTCTTAATATCTTTAAAATAAAAAAGTAAAACAAAGTGTGGCTTAAAGGTAGATATGTTTAAGTGGAGAAAAGATAGAACAAAAACCTACTAAGTTTGATTGAAGACATAGAATTGTTGTTCCGTACATAAACTACATGTAAAGCAAGCTTTCAAATTAACCCACACTTTGCTATTTTCCCCCAAAATCTTTTGAAAATAACAAGAAGTGAAACTGATATTTCCATTTTGGGAAAATACTTTAAAAAAAGTACAACTGTAATCCAAAAAGACAGCACAGTCAAGAAAATATTGATAATTTTGTTGAAGTACCAAATCAACTTAGCTTATAAATCTGCAATTTATTTCTCATATAATCCTATCTAGAAGTAAAGAGGATTAGTTATAAGAATAGGAAAGCTTATTGTAAAAGTTTATTCAGGGCAGATGCTGGAGCACACTAAATATTATTACACTTCCTGTGTTTAAGTTTTTAGGCAGCCATCAGGATACTACAGGGACAAGAATTATTGATTCATTTCAGGGATTATATTATCCACAGGTCTTGTGGTCCCTTCTGTTCTTGTGAGCTCATTTACTGTGTCATCTCATGATTATCAGGATTTGTTGTAATAATCAGGTAAACAGAAGAAAAGTTTAGAAAAGTAAAATAAATACATCTTTAGACAGATCAAGCTCATTTATATACTTGACACTATACATATTAGTATATCTTGAAGTTCTTAATTGAGGCAACATTTTGCTGCTATATAACATTAACATAATGGAGAGACAACATGGCTGAATAGAGAAGGATCTTCATTCAGAGCTACTCAGAGAAATTCAACCAAAACACAGGTAACTGGAAGAAGAGGGAGAGACATATACCCTGTGCGGTCCCTGGCTGTCCCCACACATCTGGGAGCAGAGTAGAAATGCATCCCACAGCACATACCCCCATCTTCACTGAGGAAGTTGCAGACTACAGTGGAGTTGGGTGATGGTGACAGTGAACTTTGTAAAGCAATGAATGAGAAGTTAGCACCCCTTCTTGGAAGACAAGTAAGAGTTGGGACTTAATAGCCTTGAACTGTAGCAGCAGGAACGGAGGACCAGGCCATATCACAGCATCCCATTCCACCTGCAACAGATGACCAGAATGGACAGAGACTTGCCAGTGGAAGAGGAACACATAAGGCTGAGCAAGGACCAGAAAAGCCAATAGTGAATGAGTCTGGGAACAGCTCCCTATCTCTGTCTGAATACGGCACAGCAACTGAGAGAAATCCCGCCAAGAGAAACAGGGTAAGGAATGGGAGGCCACTAAGGGACATACGGAAAGTGCTGGCTGAAGACTCTGGGGCCAGCCCCCACATCTGGATGCCAGTATCAACCTCAAATACAGCACAAATTCTATTGCAACTTTAGCAGTGTTATCTATTAGTTCTTGGACTCTGAGTCGATATCAGAGGAATTTTGTTTTTATTTTATCATATTGCCTTTTTCTTCTCTTTTTGTTGCTTTGTTTCCTTTTTCCTTTTCTCATCTTTTACCTATATTTATGTTCTAATATATTCATCTTCTTTCTTTACCACTTTAGACTTAATCACATTTGCATATGAGTGAGTAGTCATTCTAATGTTTTCTGGTCAACTTCAATTATCACTTTTTTACTTCTTCATTCTTTCTCTTCTGTCCTCTTCTCTAGTTTCCCAAATTTTGTATAAGCATCCTTTATCCTCCAATCTGCTTTTCTATTTCATTTTTTTCATTTGTCTATGTTTTATTCACTATTTTTCTTAAACTTCCCCACCATGGGGTAAAACAACTCTGCCAAGTGGAAACACTTCGTATATAAGCTCTCAATTTATGATCAGTTCCATTACATAACTGTAGATTTTGCTCCTATTGTTAAACATACAAAGTTAATTGCTATACAATTTGTCAGTTTCTATTTTTTATCCTGTTGTTCTCATTTTCAAATTATACTAATTTATCTAAGATTTGATATTTTTTATAAAAATCAAAACATAAAAAAGGATAGAAATGATACAGAATTTCAAAAAACAGGAAGTTAACACTAGTTAATATATTTCATATTGTTATCATGTAAGTAATTGTTCAGGTTACAAGGTCTAGGCATAAAAAATGATGAAACAATCAAACAATGACAGCACAAACTATTTCTTTTGATGAACGAACAGAGATTAGTAGTATAATTATCTATCTTGTATAAATACACATATATACATTTAAATCACATTTGTTTTAAACAGTTGCAACAATACTGGGAAGTTCTGGGGTAATAACTTCACTACACTCAATCATCAAAGGACTGGGGTCTAAGCAAAAAAAAAAACTAACATCTTACTCTTAATTAATTGGAAAGGAGGGATCTCAGGACAGACACGAATTAAGAACTTCCTATACACAGAAGCTATCCCTCTGAACTTTACCTACAGAAGACTTGATACTAATGATAAACCACCTACTAAAAAACTTACAAAGGTCAACACAGAAAACAAATTAGAAACTTTTGAAATAGAAAATGTCAAGACTCAGAAACAAAATGCAACCTCAAACCTCCAGCCCATCCAGAACAAGTTGAAAAGATGAGATAGAGGAAAATAGAAGACATATATCTGAAATTTCTGAAATGATAATAACTCTTGTAAACAAATCCAAGAGGAAATCAAATCAGAAATAATCTCTCAGGTAAAAAATGAAATGTCAACAATCATAAAAGAATTTCTCAGCAAATCTAGAATAGAGATAGAAAACAGAGATTATGGAAACCATGAGTGAGCAATATAGAAAAGAAACAGAATGAATGAAACGGATTCAAACAGATATCCAGGAAACTAAAAATTCCCTTGAAAGCTGACAAAACCATTTGAATGAAGCAGAAGACAGACTTTCAGATCTTGAAGGTAGGATCATGGCTAATGATTATGAAAGGAAAGAGTTCATGAAAATAACAAAAGACCAGGAGATTACAAATGAACTGCTGCAAGATACATCAAGAAAATAATGTAAGATTGATTGGTGTCAATGAAATAGTTAATGAGTTATCATAAATGGTATTAAAAACTATTTGCAGAAGTAATAGCACAACATTTCACAAATATGGGAAAGAATCTGACATAAGTGAGGCATATAGAACTCCAATTAACCAATAACTAAAATATATCTATACCCAGACATATAATAAGATACTAGAAATTCAGCAAAAGAACCGAATATTAAAAGCTGTTGGAGAAAAGAAACAGATCAACTGTAAAGGAAAGCCCATCAAAATCATGGCAGACTCCTCAACACAAGCCCTCAAGTCAAGAAGAGCTTGGAGTGAGATATTTTAAGTCCTGAAAGAAGAAAACCTCTAATTCGTATTGTTGCACTCTGTAAAATGATCTTTCAAAATTAATGGAGAAATAATATAACTTCATGACAAAGAACAACTAAAGAAATTCGTGACCACAAACCAAAATTATAAATGGTACTGAAAGAGATTCTAGACAGAGATAAAAATGACCATAATTCCAAGAACAGCAACAGAAAGAAACCACCAGGCAGGGCAAGGAATTAAACAGAGGGGAAAAGCAGAGAACCAACCACAGGAAAATAACATCACAAAAAACAAGCCAATGCATAGCATTTAAAACCATCAATGTAAATGGTTTCAATTTATATATCAAAAGACACAGACTGGATGAATGGATCAAGGAATAAGACCCAATAATATTCTGTATACAAGAAATATATTTAATTCAAAATGAAATTCATAGACTAAAAGTCAAAGAATGGAAAACTGTACTCCATGCAACAAAAACCTCGAAAAAATGAAGTATAGCTATTCTATTTGCAGACAATTTGAACTTCAAAACAAGAACGATTAAAAGAAATAAAGAACACCACATACTTGTTATATGAAAACTTTAAGAGAATGAGATAACACTCAGGAGTATGTATGCACTAAATATGGGAGTACACAACCATATAAAGATGAATAATAATAGACATGAAAAATCAAATGAATAATAATACAATTGTAAGTGGAGACCTTGGTACTATATTGTCACAAATAGATCAACCACACAAAAAAGATCAAAGAACTATCAGAATTGAATGACATCTGTGAACAAATAGAGTTAGTAGATATTTACAGAGTGTTCCACCCAACAACATCAGAATACATATTCTTTTCAGGTACACATGGGACATTCTCTAAAATAGACAATGTACTAGCCTGCAGAACATGCTTAAATAAATGCAAAAGAATTGAAAGTATTCCATGTATATTGTGACTGTAGTGCAATAAAGTTAGAAATTAATGGCAAAAGAAATGACAAAAACTCCTTAAACACATGGAAATTATATCACACCTTCTTGAACAACCAGTGGGTCACAGATAAAATTTAAGAAGAAATCAAGCAATATTTGCAATTAAATGAAAATGTAGATACAACATACCAGAACCTGTGGGACACAATGACATCAGTCTGAGGAAGAAACTTATAGCAATGAACTCACATCAGGAAAACAAAATGAACACAAATAAACAACTTGATTTTGCACCTCAAGAATCCAGAAAAAGAAGAGTAAGTCAATCCCAAAGCCTATACAAGGAAGGAAATTATAAAGGTCAGAGCAGAAATTAACACAAATAAAACATGTAAATTGAGACTAATAAAACAATATAAATAATAAATTGGAGAGCTAGTTTTTTGAAATTATAAATAAAATTAGTAAGCCCTTGGAAAATCTTATCACAAAAAGGAAATTAAAGACTCAAATTCTTGCAATAAGAAAACCAAAGGCGGGACTGGGGATTTAGCTCAGCGGCATAAGTGCCTGCCTTGCAAGCAGGGAGTCGTGAGTTCGATCCCCGGTACCGATAAAAAAGAAAAAGACAAAAAAAAAAAAAAAAAAAAAAAAAACAAGAAAACCAAAGATAGAAGTCACAGATCCTGTGGAAATTCAGAACCCCAACAATACCTTCTTCAAAAATCTTCCCTCTTATAAAATGGAGAACACAGAAGAAATGGACATATTGCAAGATACAAATGAATTACCAAGCTGAGTCAATAAGATATACAAATCTGAGCAACTCAGTATCAGTCAATGGAATTTAAAATGTAATTTAAAATCTCACCAAAAAAGAAAAGCCCAGTCCTAATAGATTCATTGCTGAAATCTACAAAACATTTAGAGAATTAATGCCACTACTCCTCAAACTCTAATGAAATTGAAAAGGAAGCAATTTTCCCAAACTCATTCCTGAAGGCAAGTGTTACCCTAATACCAAAATCAGAGAAAGACACAACCAAAAAAAGTGAATTATAGGCCAACTTCCCAAATGAAGATAGATGCAAAAATATTCAGTAAAATTTAAGCAAACAGAGTGCACCAAATCATTAAGAAGATTATACATGGCCACATAAAATTCATCCCAGGAATGCAGGAATGATGTAACACATGCAAATCAATAAAATATAATATATCATATCAATATATCCAAAGACAGAAAATCACATGATCATCTCAATAGACACAGAAAACACCTTCGCGAATGCCCAACACACATGCTTGATAAAGCCCTAGAGTGGAGATGTGAAGATGGCAGCTCTATAGGTAGCAGAGTAGAGAGCCTCTCTGAGAAAAACAACTCAGATGCTAGAATTTAACACCATGGAGAAGACCAGATGAAAGGAGAGTGATTCTGATGACACAGGAAGAAACTGAGGAAAAAGAAAAAAAAAAAAAAAAAAAAAAAAAAAGGAAGGAAGGAAAACCACTCACTGGGACTGGTCCTGTGCTGTGCTGGGTGTGCCTTGGAGTTGGACGATTTGTGGGCTCACTGAAGTTGTGGCCACTGAAATTGGGAGTTGGTGAGTCCAGGGCCCTTGGTGGGAGGATGTGGTGCAGCTTAGAGTGAAGCCAAGGTGGAGAGCTGCATTAATTGGTGGTGAGTGCTGAAACATGGGTCACACGGTGGGTGTGGCTGGCTGGAGGACATATTGGAGTTGGGCAGGACAGGCCTGAACCTGAAACGTCAGTGGCATCAGTCAGCTGCTCCTGGCCCAAAGAGGACTTGTAGGATCTGCTTGGGCTAGGTCACACTCCAAGTAGGGACCCAATAGACAGGCACAACTCTATCCTGAACCTGTGACATCTGCACAGCACAGATTAATGTTCTGAAGGCACTCGTTGGTTGACTGTCTCAGAGAAGAGGGGCTAGCACTCATTGTCCCTGCGTTCACCTCAGATAACAGTAAACTGGAGAAGGCAGCAAGCCACCAGTCAGCATGCTTCAGAAAAAATGTAAGCAATATGGAAAGGTCCCGAGACTTCTACCATACACCTGTCTGAAAGAAACCAGAAACATGACAAGAGGGAGAAATAAGAAAAAGCCTCCAGCCACTGACCCTGGGAAAATAAGTCCAGGAGCAGTAAAAACAGAAGAGATCCAGGCAGCAATCATGCATTGTCGGCCACAGCATCAGCAGACATAAAGAAATACCTTTGTGACCTCATAGACGAACTTAAACCTGAAATTCTAACCCAAGTGAGGCAAGATATAAAATGATTAATAAAAGAAATGCTAAGCACCTCTCAAGAAGACACAGATGGAAGAATAGAGGAGCCCAGTTATATAAACAAAGTCTCGAAGACATGAAACAGATCCAAAGAGATTACCAGGAAATTAAAAACTCCATCGAAAGCTGGCAAAATGCATTGACAGAAACTAAAGTTAGCCTTTCAGAATTTTAAGATGGATTTGCAATGTGTGATTGTGAAAGAAAAGACCTCTTAAAAATAACAAGGAACCAGGAAGTAACAATACAAAGGCTAGAAGACGACAAGAGGATCTATAATTTAAGAATAAAAAATGTGAGTGAAGAAGCAGGAGTAAACACAAATGAATTACAAAGGTTAGTCACAGAAATAATTAAGGAAAATTTCCCAAGCATAGGAAAAAAGAAATGATATCCAGATAAATGAGGCATACAGAACTCGAGCCAACTACAACCAAAACTGATCTACACCCACACATATAATAATCAAGATCCCAGAAATTCACCATAAAAAACAGAATATTAAAAGCAGTCAGAGAAAAGAAACAGATTACCTATAAAGAAAAATCCATCAAAATCAAAACGACTTCTCAACACAAACTATCAAATCAAGAAGAGCTTGGAGTGAAATAGTCCAAGCCCTGAAAATAAGTTATATCCAACCCAGATAGATGTACCCTACAATACTCTCCCTCAAAATTAATAGAGAAACAAGATGTTTCCATGACAAAAGAGGAAATGTGGGAGTTTGTAACCACCAATCCAACCTTACAAAATATACTGAAGGACATTCTAGAGAGAGATAGAAAAAATACCAGGATTCCAGCAGTTGTGGCAGAGAGGCCTCAATGAATGGAGCAGACAGTGGAATGAAGGAGAAAAGTGGACAAATAATAGCAGAAAAATAGAATAGCAGAGAATGAGTCAGAGAAGGTTGGTTATAATCTCTAATATAGATGGCTTTGATACAGTAGGAAAAAGAAACACAGGTAGAGTAGATCAGGAGATATAGTCCACTGAGATGCTCTGAATAGGAAATATACTCAACCTGAAAAAGGGTTAATAAACTGAAAGTGAAAGATGAGAAAATGATGCTGTATGTGACAGGGAACTAGAGAGAAATAGGGACAACTCATCCAGCAGCTGCAGATAGGTTGGAAAGTCATGACACTTTTGTGCAGTGTAGAACTACTCAGCTATAAGGAAGGAAAACCTTGAGGCTTTAGTAAGTAAAGGAAGATAGCTCAGGATCAAACTCAGGGGTAAAAAGGTTCAGCACCACTTAGATAGATAGCAGGTTGACCCCCTAATCTAAAAACTAAAGGAGTTAGTGGGACTCAAAATGTACAAAGCACCCTGAGAAAGGGAATGGGGAGGAATTGTCTAAAAAAGGAAGGCAGAGGACATTGTTAATAGTGTATCAGGATTTAAAAGCTACATTAGTCTTACTGCTCTGTTTAGTTTGATTTTATTCTGTTCCAGTCTGTCTACTCATTCTAGAGTTGAGGGCACAGATAGCTATCCCGAAAATGACAGGATATTCTATGGTAACTACCTTAATTTCCTATTAACTTAAACTGAAGCCCTGTATTACTTACATTGTCTTACTATTACTGATCTTATTTGAATCTGGCTTGTTAGAGTGCTGTTTTGTCTTGACTAATTTTATTTGAATTGGTATGCTTGACAGTATCAAGTCTAAGAATAGAGGCAACTACTCTGAAGATGACAAAATGCAATAAGATAACCATTCTGGTTTGATTATTAACTGCTTTTGAAGTCCTACAACATCTCCAATGTTGTGTTTTTACTAAAATTTCTAGTAATGCTATGTTCAATTATATTATGCCTGATGATGTAGACAATTCTATTGAAAATAACAAGAGACAGCATAGGAGCTGGGGATTTAGCTCAGCGGCATAAGCACCTGCCTTTCAAGCAGGCAGTCATGAGTTCAATCCCTGGTACCGATAAAAAAACGAAAAATACCAAAAAAAAAAAAAAAAAAAAAAAGGGAGACAACATAGTAACTACCGTAAATTACCTAGTATTATAGTTTTATATGTCTTTTTCGTTTCATGTTTTTCTAGGAATTTGTTTTGTTGTCTTGTTTTGATCTGTTTTCCCCTGTAATACAGAATGGATAGATATGCCTGTAGAGATTCACACATGTTTAGAATTGATAAACAGTTTATGAGAACAGATTATATAATGCATTATGTAATAAACAGATACTGAAGAAGAGACACTAAGATACCCAGTGCTAATCCTGTAGTATTATGATATAAATTCTAGCAATACTATTATTCACTGTTCAGAGTGATATCAGTCTAGTCTGTTACGTTTAATTTCAACATGCATGAAGAAAAGGACAGCTATTTCAAAAAGAATGAGAGACATTATGGTAGTCATTATTGATTTCCCCAATGTCAGGTCTTAAAGTCCTAAAATGCCTTCATCATCCTGTTTTGATTAGTTTAGTACTATATTGTTTCAGTATGTATTCACTGGTAGGTGAAGATGTGAACAACTATTTGGAAGAAAGCAAGAGACAATGTAATAGACAGTGAAGATCGTCAGAGGTCTTGCTTTGAAATCTGGGTTTCTTAAAATTGTTTCCTTAAGATCTGTTTTGTTCTGTTTAATTTTACCATTTTTAAAAATAAAGAATAAAAAAAAAGAAAATAAAAAAAAACCAGGAAGTGTATCTTTAAAAAAGAAGATAAAACTCTAGAGAAAATCAGGCTAGATGGTCTTTTCCTCAATTTGGTAAAAGCCATCTATGACAAACCACCGGTTGACATCATACTAAATGGACAAAAATTGAAAATTTTCTGTCTAAAATCAGGAACAAGACAGGATGTCCACTATCACCACTTCTATTCAGTATAGTTCTGGAAACACTAGTCAAAGCAATTAGACAAAAGAGAGAAACAAAAGGAATAAGTTTAGAAAAGGGAGTATTCAGCCAGAAGATAACAGATTTTTTTTTTTTTTTTGGTCTTTTTCTTTTTTATCATGCCTGGGATCCGTCTCATGACCACACACTTGCAAGGCAGGTGCTTATGCCACTGAGCTAAATCCCCAACTCCAAAAAGGGAGTATTTAAACAAAAAGTATTCACAGATGACATGACTGTCTACACAGAAAATCCTTGAATTCCACCAAAACACTTCTAATTTAATAATCAAATTTAGTAGTGTGGCCATATGCAAAGTTAGCACTCAAAAATCAATAACATTCCTTCACACAGCGACAAATTCATTAAGAGAGAAATTAGTGGAACAACAACATCTCCAACAGTACAAAATTTGAAATACTTAAGAATCAATCTAACAAAGAAAGTAAAAGAGCCCTATATTAAAAACTACAGTACTCTGAAAAAGGAAATCAAAAAGGATATCAGAACATGGAAGGATATCCCTTGTTTATGAGTAGGAAGAGATAATACAGTGAAAATGGGCATACTCATAAAATTTTTATACAGATTTAATGCAGTCGATCAAAATATTATTATCAAACTCACAGAACTAAAGAAAACATTTCTAAAACTCATCCAGAACCAGAAGAGACCTGGAGTAGTCTGGGTAATCCTTCACAATAAAGGAAAGGCAGGAGGCATCACAATTCTTGTCTTGAAAATATACTATAAATTTAGCGTGATAAAGCATGGTAATGGCCAAAGAACAGTTTTGAGGACTGGTGGAACAGATTAGATGCCACAGACACAACTATAAATACACTTAGCCACCTTATGTTTGACAAAGTGGCCAAACACGTTCACTGGAAGAAAGATAGCCTCTTTAATAAATGGTGCTAGAAAAACTGACACTCTACATGCTGAAGACAAAAATTAGACTGTGCATAACACCATGAAGTAAACTAAAGTCAAAATGGATCAAAGACCTAACTATTTAATGCAAACACTAAATCTACTGGCAGAGAAACTAGGTAGAAATCTTGAAGACATATGCATGGAGAGAGAATTAATGAATAAAACCCAGACTGCACAGAAAATACTTCATTGAATCAACAACTGGAATCTAATCTTACTAAAAAAGCTTTTGCACTGCAAAAGAAGCTACCAACAGAGTGAAAAAAACAACCCAATAGAGTGGGAAAAAATTTCTGCTAGTTGTCCCTCAGACAAAGGACTTATATCTAGGACATTATAAAGAATTGAAAAAAAAAAAAAAAACCTCAAAGCACACAAATTCAAAGACCAAATCCAAACATTGGCATCTGAGATGAATATGTGCTTCTCATATGAAGAAATACAAACAGTAAATAAATATATGAAAAAATGTTCAACATCACTGGTGATTAGAGAGATGCAAATTAAAACAACATTGAGATTCCATCACACTCCAGAAAGAATGCCTGTCATCAATAAATCAACCAATAACAAATGCTGGCAGGGCTGTGGAGGAAAAGGCATGCTTCTCCACTGTTGGTGAGAGTGTTGACTAGTACAACCACTGTGCAAATCATTGTGGAGGTTCCTAAAAACATTAAGATTAGAAGTCCTATTCCACTCAGCTATTCCTCTTCTGGGTGTCTTCCCAGAAGATTTAAAAATGTTATATCACAGGAATATACACTTCCATGTTTATAGCAGTATAATTTTTAATAGCTAAATCTTAGAGCCAAACCACATGCCATTAACTGAGAATGGATGAAAAGATGTATTTTTATATAGTGAAGTACTACTGTGGCACAAAGAAGGATAAACTAGAAACTTTTACTATAAAGTTTCTATACTATAAAGTTTACCTAGTAAATGGATGCAACTCATAAATGAAGTAAATCAGACTCATATGTCTAAACATCATGCTGCCACCATGGTGTGAGAAACTGAAAGTGTAAAAAAGGTTTAAAATGTACATTACGTATTACAAAATGGGTAGAAATTGTTCAAGAGAAAAACAGAACATTGATGGGTAAAAGCCAGTTATATTACTAGTATCCCTTAGTTCATTAGAAAGGAAGGTTTGAACTCACATTAATTAGAAAAAATATTTATGACCATATCTTGTATTTGAGCAACTACTTTAAAGATAATAAAATATAATGTATTAAATATTGTCATTCTATTATTTTGTTGTGAAAATTTGTTTTACAATTTTTTCATAAAACGAAAAAGGGAACAAGATTTACCAAGTAAAAATAAAATAAGATTAACACATTGAAACACACTATTACCAGGAAGAAACAAAAGTATTATACAGTAAATGTTCCTGAGGTGACATATTTTCTTTTTTGCTTAAAATATTTTCTGTGTAGAGAAGTAGAATAATCAAAACAAAATGTTTGAAAGCATTAACATGTAAACTTGAGAAGAAAAATGGAATATATATATATATATATCTTTGCATATAAAATATGCAAATATAATTAATATATCATGTCAAACATATAAACAAATGCTTAGTACAATGATTATATTATTTCCATACTAACCATGGAATATAAATAATACTACAAACCCTAGTTAGATAGAAAAAAATGAACCAAAGTAGACACAAAATATAACATTACAGGACAATGAAAATTTCTTGTTTTTCCTCTAAAATACTATAATTAGACTCAACCAACTGCAATGCAGGCAGCTTGTTAAACACGTTTTCTTCAAGTTCTTAGCTGTGTAACTCCCCTTATTAAACTTTAATATTCTTTAGAAAATTACAAACGATGCATCTTTTTATTGACACCAACTTAACTAACAGATTTCTAAAGTTTAATAAAATCAGATATTTTCCTACTTAGTTTGCTTCTTATAGGAGGACACCCTTCAATCTCTGGATAACATATAGTGATCATTTTAGTTTTGGGGTACAAGTACTTGGCTTCCTCTTTAAGTGCATATCAAACGCCAACCAAATATTTACTGATTAGTTTGTTTGCTGGAAATGTCTCTACACTTGTTACAAATGATTCTTTGAGATCAGAATTGCAGATTGGATTGACACTCATAGTTACTAACTTCTAACTTTGCTTCTTTTAGTATTATCTCTCTCATCATTCCATGTGTTTAAAAGTTCCCAAGTGCTGTACTTCTTGTAATTTCCCTAGGTACAACTTCTTCGAGATATTTTCTATCTTGAAGCTTTGTGATTCTGAAGACTTCATTTTTAGAGTGGTCTTCAGGTTATTCTGTTTCCTCTGCTGCATGTTATAGAGGACAGATGCTGCTCTCAATCCATTTTTTCATTTCATTTCAAAGGAAATTTTCCCACCCTAATTGAACCCAAGAAAGAAAATATAATATGTCCTGGTACTACAGTGATCATATCATAAGGTAAACAGAGTTGTTCAAGTGTGGGCTGTAATATGCCACTTCACCAAAATGAAGCTCACTGGACTGTGGATTCTCTCAAGGGATATACCCTGTAAAGCAGTTTTGAGAATTACAGTAGATACTGGGGAGAGTAAGTTTAGTCTTGGTAAGGTTTATATGCCAATCAACACAGGAATGGATAAAAAAATATAATATTTATACATAATGGAGCACACTCTGCCATAAAGAACAATTTGATACATTCATAGGCGTCTTAATTTTTACTCATTGCTGAGACAAAATACCTGATGCCCAAAGTTGGGAAAGGAAAGGTTTATTTCTTATAGTTTTTGAAGGTTTCAGTCTCATTTGGCTCATTTGGCTCCAAGGCAGGGTGGCTTGGCTGGCCTGCAGTTTATGGTGGCTGCAAGCAGCAAGGCAAAAATCGGCAAGAGAGAGAGAGAGAGAGAGAGACACCTTTTTCGTGCCTTTACATTGCATGCTGACTGCACCCCTATGTGGGTGTAGCATTGACACCATCAATCTAAGCTCTAGACAATGAACCAATCACAAATGCATAATGCAAATGCATGAGGCCTGGAGGCCACCCACACAAACTATGACTTTCCACGCCTGGCCCCCAGGACTCAAGTATATCCTTTATATAAAAGACATTTTGTCTGTCTCCAAAAGTTGCCAAAGTCCTAACAGTTTCAGCATTGCTGAAAAGTTCAAGTCCCAAGTCTCCTCCAAGATCTATGGGAAACTCTTAACTCTAACTCCCTATACAAATGAAACAAGGTTAACCATTTATGAAATGCAAAGGCACAAGATAAACATCACCATTCCAAAAGTTACAAACAGGGGAATATAAAGCATTGGAAACAAAGTAAGTTCAACATGCAGCAGGGCAAACATTAATTCCTAGAGTTCCATGCTCAGCGTTTGAAGCAATCTGGTTGCAAGCTCCAAAAGGCTTGGATGATTCCACCCCCATGGCACTTTTAGAAATATCAGCTCCCACAGCTTTTTTCTTAAACCCTCTGGATGATCCACGTTTCTGGCTTTTTAACAACTTTTGGGTTTCTATTGTATCTTTGGCTTTACCCTTACATCTTTACAAATTGCCCTCTCAGGAGCACACTCTTGGCCTCCCAGGTCTGTTGTAATTGAGGTGGAAGCTGTCTTACTCTCAGAATTTGTGCATTTTTCTTGAACCTAAAATCAGTGTCATGTGGATGCCACCAAGATTTGCTGCCAGCTAGAACAGTAGCCAGGGTTTTTTTTTTCTCTTGGCTGTAGGGGTTGATTGCCTGGATTGCTAGGCTCTGTGAACCTGATTGTGAAGAAAAGCTTTTCTATGTTGCCACCATTTTGGAACCTCATGTGACCTCTGTTGCCATTCTGGAGCATGGTGCTCTGCAGCTTTTTCCTCTGAACATTTTTTTTTTTTTTTTTTTTTTTTTTTTTAACTTTTGCAGTTTTGAGGATGCAAAGGGTAGAGACCCGCTGCTTCCTGGGATGGATGCCCTGGACCATCTTTTTTATCTCTGGTTTTTTTTTTTTTTTTTTTTTCCAGCAATTAAAGTCTCAACTCTGTCTTTACAATCCACAGCTTTACTGGAGTTTTTCTTTTGGCCCAACTCACAGTGTTATAAATTATCCTGCAGGGCTCTTTGCTATTGATTTGCAACTTAAAGCTGGCTAAAAGTCCCCAAGAATAGCCATGTCACAGTTTCAACATTTGACTGCCTTGAAATTTCCTTTGTGAAATTAATCAGTTTATCGCCTTTAGTCTCAGTCTCAGGCAAATTCTCTGGGCATGAGCAAAATGCAGACAAACTTTCTGCTAAGCCCTAACACCCATCATGGCGAGTCCAACAACCAATGCAGTCCTTTTCCCATCAGAAACTTCCCAAGCCTGGCCTTTACCATCAGGCTTTTTATCAGCCTTTTGATCTCCTGAGCTCTGAACAGAATCTCCTGTAGAGAACAGCGTAAGCTGCTCCAGCTCTATGCATCCAGGTGACATGTCGGAACCTTTTTAAACTCTGCCCACAAACCATTTTCAAAGCCTCTCGAAAAAGTTTATGGCAGCTGAAAACAGCAAGTCAAAAACTGGCAAAAGAGAGATACACATTTTTCCTGCCATTACATTACACACTGGCTCCACCCCTATGTGGGTATAGCACTTACACCATCAATCTCAGCTCTAGACAATAAACCAATCACAAATGCATAATGCAAATGCATGATGCCTGGGGCCACCGACATAAAACATGACGATAGGTAAATAGATGCACCTTGAGACAACATTAAATGAAATAAGTCAAACAAACACATAGGGTTAAATACTGCATAGTTTTCCTTACAGGGAAACCTCAAAATAGGTAGGCAAATACAGATAAGGAACAGAATAAAAAATAGAGAAATGGGAAGTAAGGCAATCTTTTGTCAAATGGATGGGGAACAAGGAATGGGGAAGAAGAAGGGAAGAAAATGGAGATAGTGAAAAAGAAAACCAAAATAGGGGTTTTGAAAATGGGACAGGGACCAAGATTTGAAAGAAAAGGAAGGGTAAAAAAAAAGAGTAAAAGGATTGAGATATATTATGCACATGTGCCAAGTTCCCACAACAAATGTAGTCATTACGTACTGGAAACACATACTAATAAAACAATAAATTATTAAAAGAAGATTATTTGATGTCTGCCATTTCTGGACTGGACCCTGTCAGCTGGACAGAGGCCGTAGCAATAGCACGCAGCTGCCTTTGGAGGAGCTGAGTAGCTGGCACTGGGCTTGGTTGAGCTGGCAGGAGGTGGTAGCACAGTTTCAGGGCCAGTGGCAGGGAGTGTTCCTGGTGCAGGACTGGAGCACCAACCTTGCACTGTGCTTGGCACCGCAAGATATTTTGCCTCTCATGTTATGTTGCCAGAACCCGTGTTCACACTGTGCACCCTCAGTTGTCACTTGGGTGAGCAACTTTAGACCCCAAATAGGAGAACAAGAGTTTGCTTCATTGGTTACTTTATTGAAATTGTGAAAAATTAACTGTTTGGAAACTACAACATTGATAGAACCATTTTCTATTAATATGGTGTGAAACTCGGGTGCAGGAGGCAGAGTACGTGGGAGCCCTGTGACTTCAGTGGGGATAACAATGAAGATCATCTCCCCTTTAAGAAAGGAGGCCAGGCATGGTGGTACCCCCTATAATCCCAGCACTCAAAAGGCTGAGGCAGGAGGATTGCCACAAGTTTGAGGCCAGCCTGGGCTACCTAGTGAGTTTAAAGGCAGCCTGAACTCCATAGACAAATTCTGTCTCAGAAAGAAAAAGAAAGAAGAAAGAAAGAAAGAAAGAAAGAAAGAAAGAAAGAAAGAAAGAAAGAAAGAAAGAGGGTGGGGTAAGAGAGAAAGAAAGAGGCAGAAAAAGACTTCTTGAGAATCAGAGATAAACCTGCAGAGCAGTGTTAGAAGGCAGAAGGCAGTGAATCTTGATGAGGTCTTCAGCTGAGGGCCTTCTACAGTTTTTTGTTTTTTTGTTTTTTTGACAGATATGAACACTCTTTCTGGATTTTCCCCCCATTTACCATACATTCAGTTTCCTTACAGATGTGAAAAGCAATATGGTTAATGTAAGCATTCTGTTGCCCATGATCCTTTTCAGAGTGACATATTTCATTCTAATTTAACTAATTTATGGTGAAAAAACCTGGCAGGTTTCTGTGGTTAACTTCAGAGGTGGGAATTTTAGGTGGTGGATACATCATGCCTATATCAGAAGAGACTGGTGCCTTGCCTCCTTTCTCCCAGGAAATTCAGATCAACCTGTGGAATCTGATGGGCAGCAGAGGAGTGTTTCATACACACCACTCACCCGGTTTATCTGTGACTCTGTTTTATTCTGAAACCACGTATCAAATGGTAATAGTGTGTTCCTTTCCATCTTCAAGAAGCAATGATGAGCTATATGAATAGTGCTCAGTAGGATCACTTTATTTATAGAACATGACCATCGTATGACTCATTCTGACATTTCAAAACCTGAGAATGCAGGAACACTACTAGAGGCATTTGCCTTCCTTCCCAGTCAATGCTTCATGTTTTTTCTTAGTATTGTTTCAATCCTAAGAAAATCACTCATTTTCGCCAGACCTACAAATGGGCTAATTCCAATTCCTAAGCCAGTGTGTATCTCATTCCAGATGACTCACAGGATGTGCAGAACACTTTATTCACTGCATAGCTTTAAGCCAGGGTTGGATTCACTAACCAGACAGTCAAACTCCCAGTCCCTTTCCCTCCCCCAAGGAAGTAGCAGTGGGTTCACACTTTACAGCAGCTGGCAAGACCCGTGGTTGATGGGATCCAGCAGGACCATTTCTCCTGTGTGCCAGTATCTTAGTAGAACATTTGAAATTCTAAAGTTCTGCTTGGAATGGAAGGATCAAGTACTTGTAATATTGCATAAATGTTCTGAGGTCAAATTCTGTCCACTGCATTATGTACAACTTGTATAAAAATCAACTTATAATTACATGAGGTTAAGGGTAGGGTTATTGGTGTGAAAAATGTTTGAGTCAATCATGAATTATTTATTACTCACTTTACACAGTCACAGTTGTAGTTAAGTATATTGCATTGTAAAATGGACTCATTTTTGGCTTTTCTTGCTTATATTCAGGTTTAACCTATCCTTTAAAGTAGAGAAGGTTTATAGAAGATCAGTTGCTCCAAAGAATAGATCTATGAGGCCAAAAATTGTCTCAGCTGTTAGGCTACAACGTAATCTTACAAAATCTAGCTCGCACTTGCTGAAGATGCTTACTGGTTGTTGGTGTTGTACTACAAATAAAAACAACTTAAACATTGTTTTAGACTGTTTTAAAAATATAGCATACATTTCTAATAGTTCTACATGTATTAAAATGATGAATTTTCATTCTTTGAATATATACAACATCACAATATTGTAGCGATTAGTACATATCTGACATAGAGGCAATGTGTGCTCAGATGTGTGTGTGTGTGTGTGTGTGTGTGTGTGTGTGTGTGTGTGTGTTTGTGTGTGTGTGTGTGTAAATTAGTGGAGAAGTGTAGGAGTTTGTTACCGGGCCCAAGAAACAAACCGGCACAGGATTACATACATTAACACAGGTGACTAACAAGTTGATATTAATTTTTTTTACCTCATTCTAAGTAATGATAGATAAAACATTAAAACTCAAAAATGAAAATGTTAGTACGTGCTGTACACATAGTGGAAACTGAATAATGTTGAATAAACAGATTTGCAATATCCAACATAATTATGTCTGACTACTTTATTAAATTTCCAGTTAGCTTAGGTACTGTAAATCCAAATAAACATTAAGTTCCATATTTTTGAAAGTATGGCATCTAGAATATATGTGGAAGAAGCTTATCAGACCTATTTGAATATTTGTATTTTCCTTTGCCCTGACCTTGTCCTCTAATATTTCTTTTCATTACATCTAATATGCGGGGAACATGAAGTTTTATCCAAATCAAAAGAATTCTTCAATTACCTGGAGAAATGTTTGGAGAAATTATATACACTATTGGACTGGATTTGGCTAGCAGCGGCAGATATTACACCTCAAGAGATCAAAGAAATTTTTAAAAGTATTTTTCCAAAAATGCAAATGTTAGAATAACATCCAAATGCATGTGTACATTGTCACAGAGCAAAGTGAACTAAAATTGGCAACTATATTTTATAGAATTATTTCTCCCACAGACCATTTTTTGGATACTAATATTTGACATGGTTTAATCTTTCCAATTTTTGGAACTGTTTATTGTTAATAATGTAAATAGAAAATGTTAAATTATCCACAAGTAACATTTCACTGTTCATGGTTTGGAAGTGGGTGATAAACAAACCAAATTGAAATAAAGTATGAATGTGTGCTTTGGGGAAAAGTGATTATTTCAAGGAACAGCTGCAGACCTCAGCCAATTGTGAAGTTCTGCCACCTCCATTTATCCAAACAATAACTACTGTTCATTATTCAAATGAAGAATACATGGAAGTGTTCTCAATCTCATCATTCATGTCTTAAAGTATCACTTTCCCCTTCTCATATCCCCCATTTCTTTCGGAAAGGCCAGTGCCATTACTGCTGTCACTTCTCACTTGACAAGTAAGTTCATTTTATGGTCAACAATATCTTTACAATATACTGACACTCATAGCAGTGACAATAATTATAGGTAAAAGTTATCGAACATTTAGCATATGCTAGACAAAAGTCTAAATTGTATTATGGATATATCATCACTTAATTTCTCAAATACCGTATTTTTAAGATATGAATTATTATACATTCTTTATTACCCTGCTACACATGAAGAAACTGATGCACAGATCAATTATGCTACCTTTTGAATTTGCATATTAAACAGAAATGTGTTTAATGAGTGATCTGCCTATTTAATCATCATACAACTGGAACGCAATTCCAGGGTTTTCACCTCAAAATCTATGTTCTACATGATGCAATATCACTAATCAGAGTGGCAGAACTTTTCACACATCAAAATTTATTTTATTTTTTCCCACATATCAAAATTTGGAACAGTCAAGTCAATATACTTACTGATAATTTTTGTGCTATTTCATTTACTCTCAGGAAACTATGTGCTTTGTAATAACAATGACAAATTTCTACATGTACTATCTGTGAACTCTCAGTTTTCCAATCCGTGTTGGCTTCCTGCTGGCTTCCCTTTATTATGGTTTTTAATGTCTACTTGGCTGTCACAACTTGATCAGTCTCTCCTCGTTTCTCTCAGAGGGTACCAGGAATTAAACAGTGGTGACCCCATATTTGTATGCTGAAGCCCCAGTTTTAAGGTAGGATCCCTGTGAAGTAGTTTTGTCATGAATAAAGGACCTTCATAACAGGGTTAGAGTTCATATATGAATGAAAAGGGATCGAGACCCCTTCTTCCCTGCATGTCTCCAACCATTTGAGAACACAAAGAGGAGGTGTTTGTCTGCAAGCCCAGGAAACAAAGCTCACAAGACACCAGAACAGATCTCCTGGAATCCCTAGGCTTCAGATCCGTAAAAAATAAGCATTAGTCTTTAAGACAGCCTACCTGTAACAGTCTTATTATAGCGGTTCTAAATGATGAACACAGAAGGTATTACACACTCTGCTCAGTTTCTTCCCACCAAATCTTCATGATCATTTCAGTAGATAAACATGCATCATGTCACAGATGCACAAAGCTTTCTTTTGCCATCCAATAAACTTCATTATCACTTATTTACCACTCTGGTCTCATAGGAAGTGGTACACCCCTTCTCAAACTAGAATGAGATTTCAGACTGTCTTGTTGAACCTATTTCCATCTTCATGGTCTCAATTTTGTCAGTTATCTCTCTTTTGAGTCCTATTTACATTTCCCTCATCACTATATTTTTTCTGCCAATATACATGTTACATTTTATAGAAATAAATGCTAAAAGTATCACTATTTTACATTAACAAGCATCTTTAAACTAAAAACTCTATTACTCTTTCTATTTCTTTGCCTCTGATGAACCTTTATAATGATTAAAAGTTTGGCTATCAGGAGCCAGAGATATAGCTCAATGGCACAGGTTTTGAGTTTGATCCTCACTATGAAAGAATTCTCTACAAAAGTTTGGCTTCTGATTTCACCACTTTATGGTAACTGATGTCACTAAGATTGTTATTATGTTTTAATTGCTAAATCCTCTGGTTGTGTCTTAGTTTTCATCTTATATCTTTGCTACATTTGACTGCTGAAAAATATGCTTCTGAAATTCTTTTACTTCCTAGTCAACATAAGTATAATATTCATTACATTATGTCATTAATTTCTTTTCTTTTTTCTATGGCAACATTTTCTAGGTTCTATACTTAACTCTTGTGTCAATCATAGCAATCTTCATGGATAATTTCTACATTAACAATATTTTCTAAATGTCCTGTTTGTTTTGAAATGTTTTTTGAAATGAAAATGTATCCAATTTATTTTAGGCATCTGAATTAGAGGTACCAATGCACTTCAAATACTTATTATACATCTCCATATTAGTTAGTTAATTATTGTACTATTCCACTTTTCATCTTAAGAACAAGGACAACAGTGATATAAGGGAATGCAGCTCCCAACCTACTATATATGTCCAGTATGAGTTCATGTTCTCTAAAATCGAAGAATGAATTTTAGGAACAATGGAGACTGGGAGAAAGAAAGCTTCTGTCTAAGAGACAGAAGGGGTGTTGAGTGGCTTGCCCTCAGACTCTGTTTTTTTAGAGACGTTATTATAGAGTAAAATCATGGGCTGAGATGGCTTCAAGATGTGGAACAAATATGAGTATAAGATGGGACGGAACTATGCTTATCCAATAAGATCAATTGCTCAGATAAAATTGATTACATTGGGGACAAATGGGGAAGTGAGTCACATAGAAAGTGGGCATCATTAACAGCAGTGACTCTTCCTGCGGGGTGGGGGGTTGGGTTGGGATGGTGACTCCTGACTTCCTCAGAATCAGAATAGATACAGAACTATTAGAATAGATACAGAACTTCCTCAGAATAGATACAGAACTATTAAGAATATCAGTCCTTAGGATATGGGTACATTTGTTTGATGTTTAGTTTTGAGGCCTGGCCCACAGTAGGAGGTGTCTGTCTCCCCCAGAGTGGCAGAGTGTTTGGGCTTTAGCAGTGGCTTCGTACAGGATCTAGCCCTGTCTCACTGCGTTAATATTTCTAACTCACCTGCCTATAACAATAGCAAAAGAAAAAAAAAACAAAAGAATAATGTGTCTCGCACTGTGTTTGACCCAATATATTCCCCCAAAGCTTTTTTACTTACTGAACTTTTAACAGCATAGACCCTCACCTCTCTGCCTTAGTGTACCTTTAAAAATTCCTCGGACACAATACCATTTGAGCTTCCACATTCTGCTGTTTCTTGGTGGATTTTCATTCATTCGTTTTAAGATAATGCTTGACTTTCACCTATTTTATGACTTCTGTTTTAGATTCTGCTGATGTCGTAATAAATTATCACAAACTTAGTGACTTAAATAACCAAAAAATTAATCATCTAATAGTTCTGTGGATCATAAATTTGATTGATCTCACTAAACTACAATGTAGACCTTGATGGCTGTATTTATTTCCAAATGCTCTAGGAGAGGACTTGTTCTCCTGATAATTCAAATTGTTGGTAGAATTCCTTTCCATGCAAGGAGACTGAGCACTCCATTTCCTTGACAGTTATCACCTCAGGGTAGATTTTAGCTTCCAGAAGACTCTCTCTGGCCTAAGGCTCAACATCTCAGCAATGCGAGAAAGCATCAAACTCCTCCCATACTGTCACCTCTCTCCCTCAGTCTAGAAATAGTTTTAAGAACTCGCATGATTAAAAGTCCACCCCCACAATCAGTGGAAATCTACAGATCTCAAGGTCCTCGCCTCGATCCCAGTTGCAAAATATCTTTTGCTATTTGATGCAATATATTAACAGATGCAATGGGTTACCTCAAGGATATCTTCAAGGGGGCATTATTTTGCCTACTCTGACCTACTCGTTGGTCTCTGAATTTTACATGGACCCCAAATACATACTCCTTATTTCAGTTATTCAAATTTACACCCTTATAACTACAAATCAGTATTCTAAATGTCCTCTAAATTTCAGCATCAAAAGTTTCAGATCTTTCTATATATATTGCATTAGTTACTCTTCTGTTTGCCATCACAACTTAAATGAGGAGAGGATTTTTGGCTTACAATGTCCAGTGAGTTCAGTTCATAATCAGCTAGCTCCAAGACAGAAAGGACATGGTGGAATGGCCTGGTGGGGACTGACTGCTTTTCTATAGGAATCAGGGAGCAGAAACAAAGAGAGGATCCAGGAACCAGTATACTCCTTACAATTCACATCCCTAGTGACCCGCCTCTAGGTCACTCTCCTATCAGCCTACTCAGCTACAGAACTCAGTGAAGGATTAATTTACTTGACTGATGTAGTGCCCCAAAGATCTAATCACTCCCAAATACAAGAGACATTTGGGGAACATTTTAGATGTAAACCATAACACGTATCATCTAAATTATGAATAGGTGAGGTTGTGGGAAGAATTTATCCTACGGTACAATTCTCTCTTCATGGGTCTGTGTAAGTAGAGAACTAGTTTTTCTGCTCCTAAATGGTTGAAAAGTTTTAGACAGCACTTATAGTCATTCCAGTTCTTAAATAATAGAAATTGAAAGGAAAAGAGGTCTTATGATCTCAAGCAATTCTAAAAGCCAATTGAGAAAAATGCACTGGTTTTCACAACTGGGAAAGGATTTTCTGTGATGAGCTGTGTCCTCTGAGTCATCCATACTTTATTCTGAAAACATATGTTTTTAGATAAGTGCTTATCATTCTGTTTCCTGGTTGAAGAATTTTGGGATTCTTGAAGGTTTTTTTTTTTTTTTTTTTTTTTTCAACTTATACTTTCTCTTGCTCTTTCAGTCCATTTCAGTAGTATTTGTACTGACCTTTGAACCTCAAGAACTTTGTGTGTATCACATGTTTTTACTCAATTGGTTGAGATACCAGTCCATACATCTTTCCTGGATAATCTCTTCTATTTTTTTCTCTGAATTTTATTTTAAAATAAGACCCTTAAGCTTCTTAGATACTCTCTTGTTTGATTGAAGAAATTTAAGTCAAACTCGCAATCCTTAGAAATCCTTTTGCAATTTAGTCTGATTGTTTGAACAATAAGAGGCACTACCAAAAGGTTGTTCATATGCAATCTCCATCTTGTCTCTAAGGCACATTTTCTAGATATCAAATCTTTTAATTATAGTCTTTTGCCTTCTATATTGGCTGAGGATTTCCCAAACCATCATGAATGTTTTATTTTCCTAGTAATCCCATCAGTTTACCTTTCTCCTCTCCCAAGTAGCAGGAAGACACCAGGCCAAATTTTCAACACTCTGAAAATTTCCACAGTTTCAAAATTAACATTTTATTATTATTTTGCTTTGCATACCTATATCTCTTATTAGACTGTGAGTTCCCTGTGAACAGATAGATGACTCCTAGAATTTTTTGTATCTGCAGCACATACCATTGCTTAATAATGTATGTTAATTAAACAACAAATACAAATAAGTTATTCAACAAGCCATTCTCTACTTCCATTCTTTTGTTGGCTTCCATTCTTTTGTTGGATTGAGAGGCAGGGATGTCTCTGAAATGTTAGGTAACTATTTCAATTGAAGATGACCTCTCTCATTTGAGAAATAATTATGAATACTCTAAATTTGAAGACACAATTCAATCTATATGATTGACTCAACTAATATGAAGGTTTGTACAAATTCTAATTAGTTGCTTTGAAAATGTTACAAACTTACTTTAAGAGAAACCTTCAGTAGGCATAATTATATTAGCAGTTTTCACTGAAATAAATAATAGATATAAAATAAATCGTCTTCTTTCTTAACATGATTTTTAGGGGATCCTAATATTCAAAACAGAAAATGAGTAACTTTACTTGTTGAATTATTTTTTCATTCAGCACCAAATAAAAATAATTCTCAAAGGCCTTCCAATGATATCTAATAGAGAATAAGGTCATCTTATTAAAGGCAGTTGTGCCATTTTTTAATGACAGAATTTCTTAAAAGTTGATATTCAGTACATTTACTAAGGCATGTACATATGTCATAATTATTCACAAACCAATAATGACATATTTTCTTTCATGTCAAGGATCAGAATCAGATGATTATCTCCCAGTGTTCATTAAACTGATAACACGATGATTGTCCTGAGAAAAGACCCATGTTACTTAACAAAACAATTACTCTAAATAAGATTTAAGATAGTTTTACACATATTTACCCTAACAAAATCATATTCTTGTCTATATTTTAATTTTATCTTTATTTGAAGTGACCTATAAAATAAAACTTTTAAGGACAGAATTATATAATACAGAATTCAGGTAAAATAAATTTTCTTCACTTTACTGTAGAATTATAACCTGATAAAATTGTTAAAATGAATTTAGCAGAGGCTGTAGCTTTAGTAATATCTATTAAGCACATAACATTAACTTCATGTGTATTCCAGGTAATGATTTTACATGTGCTATCAAGAGTGTATTTATTTGAAAATTAGATATATCAATTAAATTAGATATATCGAGTATTTATTTGAAAATTAGATATATATCTATATTCTTAGATATATATATCTTATTATATATCTATATTCTTATATTAAAGAATAGCACTTTAAGATGCCTTAGATGTATAACAGTCTAATGTTTCTATATGAAAATAGTCAGATTATTGATTAAAATACAACAGCTTCATTTACTTAGTGTATTCGATGTAAAATGTAACTCATGATTTCTTATACTTCTGTTAATCAACACAGTTGATTATATGTAGTAATTATACAGGGGAGAAATAAGCACAGATAATGCTGAGTTAATATGAGTGCATGCAATATTATTTAAATTCAGCAGAATTAAATAAAAAAATAAAATGAAACTAACAAAGATGCACGAAGGACAAAAAGATGCAATCTTTCCTTAGAAACAGTTAAATGTGGAGAATTAAAAAAGAATAGCTACATTAAAAAGGATGTCTTCCCTGCTGCTGAATATGTTTCTCAGTTCAGAGGGGGTGGCATTACATCCTACCTCCTCACTCTACTGCAATCTGTTCCCGACAGGACTATCCATCTGTTTAGCCTAAACAGCCCTGCAGTTGCTTATGTGCTTATTCACAGATGTAAGTAGGAGGTTGACTGCAGGTTTTCTGACTTATACTTGAATCCAAGCTAATGTGACACATTTGGAACCATAGCTGCACATGTTCTGGTTTAATTGGGAAATCTCTCCTTTGACTTTCAGAATAGCATAGAAGCAGAAACTCTGAGTCTAAACAGACCTAGATTCTGAACAGAGCTGATGCTACTTGGAGAAGACTGGAGAAGCAGTAAGAAACCAAGGGTGACCGAGAGGCAGGGATGTCTCTGGAAGAAGTGAGCAGCTGGCATTCTTCGTAAGTGTTCTGTGCAGCATTGATGGGAGGTAGAGATCTCGGGAAGAGTCTGGTGGTTTAACATGATCTATGAATGACCAAAAATATCCTAATAGTACAAGATAATTAGGGCCTCCTTTGTTTCTATAAACAACGACAGTCTTGTACAATTCCTGAGACACTCTCACTGGTTTATATGATATTCTTGGACTTTGGAATTATTTATAAATGGAATAGTATTTTTTGGCTGGAAGTTTGAAAAGGTGGAGGCGTAAGTCAGGAATTGGACTGCGTTCACACGTCTAGATTTTAATCAGGGTACCCTACAAACGATGTTGGAGACGGCACAATGTTGACAGAGCAAGACACCCTGAACATGTGTCAAGCAAGGAGAGCCTGCAGCTGCGAAACAGCCCTTCAGCATGGTTATTAATGGTGCATTTTGCCTTCTAAAGTGCTCGGGCTCCTAGTGGTAACTGCTTTAAAGTGAAAACTAGCCTCCTCGGTTTTCAGAACACTTGTTATCTAAGGACATCACACATCCACATCCTTGTGTGGCTCTTTGTAACTCCTTTTCAAAATTATTTAAAAAGCTCAATTCCAACTCATATGTAATGTATTCAAGGAAGCCTCCGCCATCCTATCAGTCAGTATTAATAACTGGCTGCCACCGTAATTCCACAGTGCTTCGTTTCTTCTGGGTATTGTGCTTAAAATTTAAGTGAGTCACTATTATAGCTTACTTTTATTTTCTAGTGGGTTTGAAATCTTATTTCTATTTGTGTGACTCTATTTCTTAGCATTGCATTTTAAAGAAAGTAGAGGCTCAATCAATGCTTAACAAATTTGAAGTATTAATAAAATTAAGTCTTAGTGAAGCCTTTGCATAATTACGAGTACATCCAAATAGACTAGTTTTAAAATATTGATTTCTTATAATTCTTATCAGGTTTTTATTTGTTTAGCCCTTGCTAACTTGAGAATATTTATCTAATAAATATGTCTATGCAAATATAATCTGCTAATTTTATCTAGATGGGTGACAAGTGGCTATTGTACAATGTGACCTGGGAAGGAAATAAAAGTTGCAATCTTTTAAGAAATGAGGAAAGAATATAATATCTGTGGAATTTTTCAGAATGTAAGTTTGCCTTTTCTGACAAATAGTGACTACTGAGAAAGAGAAAAACTTGGGGCTGGCAGTAGGCAGGGTGGGGGGAGAGACAGGGAGAGGGAAAAGAGAGGGAGAGGAAGAGGGAGAGAGAGAGAGAGAGAGAGAGAGAGAGAGAGAGAGAGAGAGAGAGAGAGAGAATTAGAATGAAAATACTCTCTTTATAATAACAAACAGGGACATTATTCCCATTCTTATCTACTTCAGCAAGTCTTCCTGCCAAGTTTACATTAGAGCAAAATCACTCCTCAGAAGTCTCTGCATTTTTACTGTGATATAAAGTCACAAAGACAACAGAAATAGAGCATTTATTTTCAAGTCCCACTCTGGGAGGACTAAAATGTACTTCCTAAAATGTACTTCACTGTTTTCTAAGGGAAGAAATGAAAGAGTAAGATTACAGATGTCTTTTTCAAACACACACACACACACACACACACACACACACACATGTAAGCAAGGGTGCCTGTGCATCCATTCGTGCTTCAAATTTGGCAGCTTCACCTCTAGCTAAGCATCTTGATCTCCTAAAAATCTATTTATCTGAAGAAATTGTTCCTTGGTTAAACATGATTCCTAAAATCACAGACGTAACAGTAATAAAATTTAATACATTCTTAAATAATTGTAAGTTTCATTACAGCTTTCTAGAAAGCTTTATCAAGCCAAATATTGAGAGAGGAAAAACAAAATAGAGAAGCAAAGCTAAGAAAGATTCAAAACAGTGAGAAGTAGAATTTCTTCTTCCCCAAGAGACTCAAAGAGACCAAACAGGAAACTTCCCTGAAGAGCGCCAGACAGGAGACTCCAGCTGCCATTAATGCCCTGGGACACACTCTACCTTGCCTTTAACGTGTGAATGAATCCCACCATTTTTGCCACTCCATGAAGCAGTTCTGGAGCTCCTATTTTGTGATTATTTTTGTGAGTTATGGCAAAAAATACAGTGAAATGTACAGGCTCAGAAAATATTATGGTGCATCTTCATCGATACTATTCAATGGATCTGACACTACGATTTTTAGCATTTTCCAAAAGTAAAAATGATCATGAAAGGCTAATGTTTTGATTGATTCAGGACATTAGGAAAGTCATGACGGTACAGCTAGACACTCACAAAACAGGCCTGCTTTAGAAAGTGGCAATTTTGATGGATAAGTATGTTCAAATTGGAGTGTTTTGAGGCAGTTAATGTCAATGTGTCTTAACAGTGAAAAAAGTCAAGCACTCAACATTTTTTGATCATACTTTGTAACTCATATTATGTGGAATGATAGGAAGCGAAATGAAGATTACATTACTAGCCATATGTATGAAGAAATTTCCAAACTGAATGGACATAGTAGTCATAAGGATAGTCAATCTTTTTGATGTTGATAAAGGTAGTTCCATTAATAACATTTGAAATAGAACAGAGATAAAGCAAAAGCTCTGTAGTTTGCATACTTACTTTTCATATATGTCAGTTATTGTGATTGTTACAGCATTATATGAAATGGGTAGAATATTCATTGTCACCTGCTTTTGACAGATTACTGTGACTTACACTCTGCCTTGAATAATGTCTGACACCTCATGGTGAACTCAGGTTTTAAAACTAGTGTTTGAAGCACAAAGTAGTTCTACTGTAGTTTATTGTACAGTAGACTAAGCTGTACTAATATAATAGATGTAAGTATAAAATATAATTATCTAGCACTTTGGGTTTTTGTGCAGATGGTAGTCTAAACTTAAAAAATAAAATAATATTTCATTAAAACATTAGTGTTACAGAACCAGAATAATACTATGGCATCAAGCATTATATAGTTGTCCTGTTTTGATACGCTATTTATGTGCTAGATAATATAGGAGGAAATCTCAAGTAAACTTTTTATGTAAATAAAATCTTCAGAAATCCAGGGAGACATCTTACAAGCAACATCCACCAATTTAATAAATTAAATTCTGGTATAACGACTTGTCCAGTTCTGCATTGCTAAGTCCATCAAATTAAGTTTAACTGCAGACATAGACAGTCCTGGCTGGTGCTGTGAATTTAATGCCATTTCCTATACAAAAGAACAAAATACAAAACAGCAGATTCAGCAATGTAAAAATTTAGCACATTTATATCTTTATTCCTGGTTTGGCTCAAAACTTATACTCAAGTTATGTGAAAAATGTTCCTATTTCTACTGATTCATTTCAGCTAGTGATTACTGTGAATCTATTCCATGACTATTTTTCTTCTAAACTCTAATTCAGAACACTAAATTCCAAGATTTTCTTCTGATTCTCAAAACTTTCTTCTTCAATTTAGATATAAATTTGAGTACAATTGCAAAGTATTTTATTGGTGTTGAAATCTACCCATCTTCTAGGATGCCTGTCCTTGATGTTGATTATTGCACTTCCTGCATTTTAATGCTGCAACTGAACTATTAAATCTTCTTCCATAAGTGCTATATAATATTATGCAATATTTTTGAATACTGGTGTCATCTCATTTTATGCAATTCAAAATCAATTTGAAAAACCTGATGAAAGAGCTAATTATATAAGGAAGTGTACAGTTAATAAAAATAAGTTAGGAGTATGTAGGTAGCTTGGAACTTCACCAGAAGAGGATTGCTGCACAGATTGCCTAGAATGAGGATCGCCTGGGGACACAGAAGGCATCCTGTCTAATGTGTGCCTAACTTGAATTTGAAAGGAATATTTGTATCACATAGGTTATAATGTTGGATAAGACTAAAGATTTTTTGAGATAAATTTATAGCTTTAGGTAAATAAATAATTTAAAGAGAAATTGCACAGATAATAGTTATTTCTTCACTGTAAGTATTTGCGCACATGGCTATTTGGCAGGAAGCCAGTAGAAAGTATTCCCTCCTTCACTGGTTCTGGAAAGATCTCTCAGGCACCTTGTACCAATCTGAGCCTTGAAGTCTATGATCAATGTGTGTCTCATACCAGATTTATACCAACCTGTAAGCACTATAGCCATTAGCCCAATGGGACTAGAAAATGTTTTCTTTTTATCATACCTTCTGTTTTTAATTACAATTATTATTTGCATGCTTAAGATGCACCCAAAATTCACCCAAAATGTTAAATACCAGAAACTGTTCCTAGTACACCAATTTCACTTGATACAGAAAAGAAAGAATACATATAATAATAAACAATGAGAGGTTATTCTATATTAGGCCTTTTTGAAATCATTATAACCTTATTGAAAGATACTTTCTTAGCTTTATTTCTAGCAAGATAATGCACTTTTGAAGGTTAAAATTATTAAACATAGGCAATGTTTAAAAGTGTGTTACTTAAGATATTACATTACAAAATAAAATCCAAAAAGTAAATCATAGGAGATGATTAAGGGACAGTTGGATTATCCCATAGTGAGAAAATTAAACAAACTACCCTCCATGGGGCAAATGTCACCTATCATGATTCTCTTGGCAACAGACCTATCGGGTAGCTATCCAACATTTGTATAGTGTGGGAAAATATTTCGACTAAGGTCTACAAGTCTTTCCAGTAAAGCTCAGCCTTTATAATCACAGAGAAGTATTGCATTTTCACTGGGAAATGAGTACATGAAAATAAAAATCATCTGGGAAAGAGTGATCAGAAGAGTTTTCATTCAATCCACTAAAACCATTTTCATTATTACTCCTTTCTGAAGCCTGAGTTCTCCCAGGAATTTTAGCCAACTGGAATCAATCTTCTCAACTAATTTTGAAAGATATATCTTAAGAAATACAAGAAAAAAATTTTGGCCATATGCGTTCTGAAACTAAGCCAAATCCATTATCCTTATCTGACGAGCAATATCTTCCCCTTTCACCCTCTACCATGGTGAAAAGCTAAACCAATCCAGTCAGTCTCCCACGCATGCTCACCATTTTGCTACCAGTACTTCCCGCAACTGTATTTCTCAAACAATATGTTCCAAGACTTTAACATCTCCAATATCTCATGAAACTATTTACCTTTTGCTTCTGCTGATACCCAATTCCCTCTTGGAGTGACAGTAAATTTCCTAACTTCTGGCAGGGAAAGGGCTCAGTTTTCCATTTGAATATGCTACAGAATTACTAGTACTATTTTTATTAAATCAGCATCATTCTTCTTCTTCATTTAATGAACACCTTTTACTTAGATTCATAAAGCATAGCTTTAGTAAATTTGAAACTTCCTTGGCTGTCAAATCTAATCTTCCAGTTAATTTTCCCTATATAGAAGAGGGATGTAAGTCCTCATTTACAGTCGTCTTGATGATAATTTCTACTGCAGTCAGGGGAGAAGTCTAGCACTTATGTGGAAAACAAACACAACATAACTCTAAAGACACTGAATGACCCTAAGACTCTGTTTTAATGGCTCATTCCATAGACATACATTGGAAGTTATATATTCTGGGACTCTTTTTCTCTCTTAATCTCTAAAGTTGAAAATAGATATATTTTCCCAGTTAACTTTTGAAATCAAGTTGAAAACTGTTTGAGATAATCATAATTGCTTATAAAGGAGTGACAATGTAAATTTATGATCTCTAATGTAGTTTAAGTATTATTGCTCCTGGAAAATCAAATATGTTCTGTGATTTTGTCCAGTTTTCCTCTTTCCTTTCCCAAAACACTTCTTCCCAACCTCTCCAATTGCTATATTTTTGGGTTTATCTGTATTTAGCTACTTCTCTCTTTTTTTAAACATGATCTAACATACAACTGTATGTAAAAGACTGATATCTTTAAGAACAAAAATTATTCAATTTTCCAATACAAGAAACTTTATGAAAAGGGTCCTACTCAAGATAAAGGAGTATGTACCTGAAGAATGCTGACCCTTCAAGGATGCTTGGGGAGGTAGGGCACACAAGGAAATGACCAGAAATTAAGTGACTGCCATACAATTCACATGGTATTATTTGGCAAGAGAGCAGGGTAGAAGGGTAGCCTGGAAGCAACAAAAATAAATTGTAACTTTGGTTTCATTAAACATGCTTTTCACAACAATAAATATCATTCTTTTGAACTTCCAGCCTTCCCTCTAAGTCCACTTATAGAGAACCAAAGAAAAATGGATAAACAACTTGAGAATTTTAGTAACAAGGAACACTAGAGGATGTCAGAACTACAGCAATCAGTTTTTAAAAAGTGTAATGGGAAAGAGAGATAAGTCATCGGTTACACTATTTGAAGCCATTTCTCTGTAGTTATTCATTTAAAAGGTCAGTTTGCAAATTTACTTTGCAAATGGAACAAATTAAGTAAATGATAGGCTGTGAGGAGATTACACGCTGCATGTTAGCCAGCAGGGCACTGATGAGACCAAATAGAATGGGATTACTGAGTGATTTTTCAACTGTTAAATGGTAGCACAGCAGGAAAACATGTAAGGTTCTGTGATTTGAAGCAAAGCTTCATGAATAGCTTTTTAAAATATTTAATTATTTCTCCTTTTGTTAGTACTCTCAAACTTGTACTGTTATTTAGTAATTCCTTTTAGTAAGGTTTCTCAAAGTATCCTTTAAATTCTGCTCCACTTCAAATGAAAATAATTGATCACATAAAATCATTTTAAAATACTGCATGAAAAACACATTTAAGTATAACTATTTTATTCTTTCTTTGCATTCAAAGTGTGTTAATTTCTTGTTCAGAAAAGAAGAAAACAGAAAAGTAATAAGTTAACCAGGTTACCTTTTTACACAGCATTGAGCAAAATTACTTTGTAAAAGTAGGATAGAAAATATGTTTATCTGTTGATGAAATATATATATATATATATATATATATATATATATATATATATAGTGCTGCCCAATCTGGTATACCAAGAGCATTTACTTCATGTTGTGATGAGTATCTATGAGCTGATAAAGAGGGGTTAATTTATTTGAAGCTGTTTTTCACTAGAATGGCACCAGCTAGATTTGCAACAGAACATCTATCTCATTTTCCCTACCAATATATTTTTAAATGTATGATTTTAAGAAGGTTTGGAATAAACTAGTAATTTTATTTCTATATGGTTTGGTATACATCTGTTATTTTGTCTCTCAGTTTTTTTTTTTCCTCCTGATGAAGACATTCCAATTTTCCTTAAAGATTTAGAGCTCATCCTATTTTAATTTACTAGGTCTACATGACATTGATTCTAGAGAGGACCACAAGATCCAGGGTGGACAAAGTAGATTGTAGTCATTCTTCCAGCCATAGTAACAGGAGGAAAGATGCATGAGAGATCATGTGTTTCCAAAACACTGATATTCATTTTATGGAAAGACATAAGCAAAGCAAGAGGGACATAAGAAAAGCAAGAATCACCCATGCTGGAGTTGAGAAAATAACTCAAGTGTTTCTTTATGATGACATCTTGAACTGAGTTGTTATCCCTTTTAAAGGCAAATGGTAGAATCAACAAGGCTGACTTCACGGAGAAATCTCTGATATAATGTGGAATCTAAGCCCTCCTACCTTGAAGGGAAGCAAGCCTCTCCCTCATTACTTCTTTCCTTATTAGTTCTGACTACACAAGATAATACATTTAGCAACAGTTGTTTCATTTTCATAACATTTCATTGTATAAACCAGTCACATGTATAAATAAGAAGTTACTAGTATCTCAACTGATATGTTGCTAATTCTAAATCTGATGACTTGGTAAAATTAATATGAGCTCATTTTAATGTTAAATTCTATCCTCTCTTCCTACACCAAGCCTATTTATTACATTTATTTACTAAAGTAGATTGAAATATAATCAAACCTTTCAAGACCAATTATACCAGATGCATGTCAAATTATATCATAAAATACAACAAACCATTCCTAAAGTCACAGTAAATGAGGCATAGAAAGTCTTCTCTTTCCTCATGATTAAACTGTGAAAAAAAATCAATGGATGATTGTACCATGGACAACTAACTACAGAATCAAACCACAAATGATTTTTTTACTAAGAAAAAAGGAATTAAACAAGGAAATAAAATTGTAACATCTAGAATATGTTTAACGGTTCAATATCACTCACCTAAATAAAATCACTAGATGGTTTCTTCTTGACGGAATGCTTAAAATGAATCTCAAATATCAACTGCTTTTAAGATGAGAATGTAAGGCTCCCAAAGCAACTGACTTTAAACTGCTGGCACAGTTACACACTCTACTCCTAAACCTATTTGATTACCTAGGAAAAATGGAAATTGATTCCTACCTGGACTGAAGCTTTATCTTTAGACGAGACATGAATGATATTTTCACAACTCAAAAAACTGGAGAAGGGATTTATGCTGTATTTCCATTCAAACATGGTCACTCAGAAGGTCATAAGCTTCCTGTTACATCCAGTTGAACTTTTGGTGTCAGACTCAGAATCTTCCTCACATAATGACATTAATATTTTCTTTCAACTTTGTTACCACCACCATCACGCCTTCATTAGTGCAGAACTTAGCATTTTTTCTTAATACGTATTTGTAAAATTCATAATATTTACGTTTCCTGGGGGTAATTAGTACGTATGCATATTTTAATTCCTTTTCTTGTTTCCCTTCCCTTCCTTCTGTCCCCCTCCATCTCCTGATCTCCCTCTCCTTTCAGAAAGATCGATCTCCCTTCTTCCTATTTTTATCTTTTATTTTGCTCTTTTCTTTTGTGCTTCTCAAATAAGAGAAGGAATATGATATTTAAACTTGTGTGTTTATTTCATTCCACATTATCATCTTGTTGTGCGTCCATTTTCTTACAAATAACTCAAGTTTTACAATAGTTTTTCAGTATTTCAATAACAACATAATATATATGTATATATACACATGTGTATGTGCACTTGAGCGACAGAGATAAAGCCAAGAAAAAGTGAATGAAAGAAATTGATTTAGTAAAATGCAGAATCTTAGAATGGGAATAATATTAGAATTTAAGTTGAATGATACAATATATGCAAATAATTTAGCAAAGTAATAATTAGTGAAAGCATCAAGAAGATATTTTAGATTTGTTAATGTTAACTGTTTTGACAGATTAATTTTGGACCTAGCTTCCCTTGACTTCTTTTTAAACATATCTGAAATTATCAGTATTTAATTGCTGCTTCTCTTCAAGAATAATCTAATGGGAAAAAGGCTATTGTAGATGCAAAGGTCAAATATAGGATAAATTATAGAGCAATATCTATTTCGTGTGAAAAGTTCTTCTATGAAGAATGAAGAACAAATGGTCTCTATAATATCAGTAAGATATAGATTAAATTAAGGCATTAAAGAAGCAATTTTACAATTGTGAAAGAAAATACTTAAAGGATGTGTTATAAATTAAAATGGATCCTGTGATATTCTGTTTCAGATTAGCTATCAAGAAAGGACCTGAACCAGAACATTTCTTTGATTGTATCCTCTGGTAGATTTTTATCTTGCATATTTTAATATATATGAACTATTAACAGGTGTGCCATTGAATTTGTTTTACAAAATATTTGTATTGTAGCATTATGATTCCTTAAACTTTTATTGAAATTTTATATTTTTTGAATTCTTAATTGAACCAATATTTACATGAATATGTGTGATACAATGTGGTATTTAATGCATGCAGGCAATATACAGTCATCAGATCTGAGTAGTTAGTGTATCTATTACCCCATTCATCAATTCTTTGTGATAAAAGCACAAGAAATTCTTTCTGATAGCTATTTTCAAATATACAATTCATTGTCAACCAAAGCTACCATACTATACTATAGAACATTAACACTTAGGCCTCCTATCCAGCTGCACATCTGTGGCCTCTTCTTTCTATCCTCCTCACGGTCTTCGACAGGCACTATTTACTCCTATTTCTGTGAGACTGAATATTTTAACTTTCACATAAAAGTGAGAATCTGCAGTATTTGCTCTTCTGTGACCAATATTTCACCTAACACAATGACCTCCAGGATCAGCCATGTGCTGCAAATGACACAGTTTCATTAATTTGTATGGCTCATGATAGTCTATTGTGTGAACATAGCACATTATCTTATCCATTCAGCGTTTAATAGGTATCTCACTTGATCGTATATCTTGGCTATTGTGACTAGTTCTGCAATAAACAAGGGTGCAGAGACCTTTTTGATATATAGATTTCCTTTCCTTTGAATACATATGCAGTACTGGAATTGCTGTATCCTACTGAGACTCTATATTTAGGTTTTTTTTTTTTTTTAAATGACAATATTGTTTTCAGTAATGGCTGTAGTGGTTTAGAAATCTGCCAAAGTATACAAGAATTTCCCCTTCCCCACATCCTTGCCAATATTCATTATTTTTGTATATTTCATAGTAACAATTAAAATGGGTAGGTTTATATCTTTTTGTAGGTTTCATTCACATTTCTTTTAATTACTAGTGATGCTGAGTGCTTTTTGTCTACCATATCCTTTTTTATCTTCTTTAGGCAAATACCTATTAGACCACGTACCTATTTTTAAACCATGTATTATGAATATCCTTGCTATTGAGCTGTTATTTATATATTCTAATATTAATCCCTTTTTAGATAAATAGTTCAAAAGTATTTTCTCTTACTCTGTAAGTTATATATTTTCTCTATCAAATCTTTTCTTTCATGTGGGGAAGACTTTTTGTTTGTGATCACATTGGTTAATTATTGTTTTTTTTTATTTGCTTTTGAGGTCATATAAAAATCACTGCCAATGTTTTAAAGCATTTTCTTTATATTTTCTTCTCTTAATTTCATAGTTTCAGGTCTTCTATTTAGACTTTTGATGAATTTTGAGATTTTATTTTGGTATATGGTGGGAGACAGAGATCTAGTTTACTTCTGAATTTGGATAACTCCTCATACTTTTACATAATATTTTTAGATTGCAAAACATCTAAGTAGGTTTATTGACTAATCATTTCCCTTGACTTTCCTATTTTTGACGACAAGGAATTATGGTATGCTTTACTGTTTTAATTTACTCTTAAATATTCTTATTATTTTTAATATCAACTCTAGTAAGATATAATTTACATATCATAAACTTAACCATTTACATCATGCAGTTGAGTGGGTTTTTAGTATATTCATTTGGAAAAGGAAGTTGTGTGAACTTTCTTAGCCTCATAAGGTCACATAAAATATGCTTCTGACTCATTTTCTTGCAATAAGATAAGAAACTCTTCCAATCTAATGAACACATCACCTCATTTGGCAAGATCATTGCCTGATCCAATTTCCATGTGTACTTCTTTGCTCTGCTTAAGTGTGTACATCATCTAACACTTCTATTATATCAGTTGCTGGTGGAAAGAAATGTGATTCTGCACCTCTCGCACAAAATTCCACATTTTCCCTTGAAGGGCTGTTGAAGGAGGACCACTGACTATAGAGGACCATGCTCAGAATGGAAGGTGATTTTGCTCTATCTCTTTCCTACGTGAAACACTGTTTCTGCCACTGTAAGTGTGAGTTCTGTATTTCTGATACCTACAAACTTCTGAGTTGATCTCTTGGGTTGTATATTTGTTATTATTGGTGGTAGGCACTATTTTGACCTTTGGTATTCTCTGTGTTATGGGATTCCTCCTTTAGTGGTGGTAACAGGCTTCACTGTCTTGACAGTTCATAACTATGGGCAATTATCATGATTGGCTAATTCCAGAATATTTTAATCCATCCTAAAATACTTTATGATCTATTTTTCCTCACAGCTCCTGGCAACCATGAATTTGCTTTTTGTATGCAGAGATTTGCCTTGACTGTTCATTTCATGTAAGTAGAATAATACAATATGTAGTTTTTTACTTAACATGCTTTCAAAATTCATGCCTGTTTTAGTATATTCTAATAATTCATTCTTGGTATGTATAAATAATATTCCATTGAATATACATTATATTTGTTTTATTCATTCATAAAGTTGTATAAATATAAGTTGTTTGGGGAGTGATGTTGATTTTTGTAAAATGAATGAACTAATGTACAATCCAACTATCAACACATGAGAACCCTAATTTCTTTTAATTCTCTCCAATTCTAATATTTATCTAATATTTATCTTTTTTATTGTAGCATTCTTGGCTTAAAGTGAGATGTTATTTCAGTTTTTGTCTCCAATCCTATGGTAGCAAATATTGCTTAATAAATTTTCATATACTTATTGGCTTTTTATAAGTCTTATTTAGAGAAATGGCTATTCAAATAACTTGCAGGTTTTAACTGAGTGATCTATTTTATTATTGCATTCTAAGAATTCTTTGTTACCAAAAATTTTATTTTAAAGTCTTTTTCTAAATTTGTTAGTATCCTTAAGCTTTTAATAATAATCACATATACCTCTCTCATATTACATGTTGAATTGTTATTTGGGTAATCGCTTGTTTAGTAAGAAATTCATTAGCTGGGATAAGTTACACGGTGCATACAATGATAAATTTTGTCAAATTAATTGTACAAGGTATCCAAGTATTTCATCAAACATTATTCTTTTTGGGAAAGTCTATCTAGATTACACTAAAAATTCATCTCTTCTATGTGTTTTCTGAAGGGGCTTTGTCTCCCAAAAATGCAGAACTGAGGCTTCTATAACTGAAACCTAAAATCTTGTCTTGCAACTAGATAAAATATAGTGCTTGCTGAACCACCAGCTTCAGGATGCAACTACTCTTAATGCAATACTCTTACGCTGACTGAGATGATAGAGCATCTTGAAGGTTAGGATGGGGAGTTCCAGGGAGTCCCTAATGAAATTAAGGACATGGAATCCTTAAACTCTGATGAGGATTCTTTGCTGCTGTGAATTCCTGAGGCCCAACAGAAGCAGTGGAATAGCTTCCCTCCCACTTCATCAGGGATGAACTAGTCATTCCAGGAGTAACTAATAACTTCCTTTAATGCAATGCAAGACAGTACAGATTGTCCCCAGGATTTATTGTACTCCATTTCTCCTTCTGTCTGGATCTACAACTAGAGTCTAATGACAGACTCCTAAAGGTAAGGGATAAAGTGAGAAACATGAGGAGGTGTGCTGTACTGCAAAATAACTATTTTAAATTTGTGTGTGTGTGTGTATATATATATATATATATATATATATATATAGTAACTATTTGTGGGAATGGATGCTGAAGGAATGAGAAAATGTAGAAGGCATATAAAACTGGATCAGGAGAAACTTATTGAGATAAGCTCACTAAGCAGAGAGTCTGCATTTTTAAATGAAGCATCTCATGTAGTTATAAAGAGTTCTAATAGTTTGATGAGCTGAAAGAGCAAGTTTGAAGTATTGGGCGTGCCTCAGCTGAAGATAAAGCAAAGGACTTAAAGGATCAGTGTGGGGGAGATTAGAATAAATTTGTTACTCAAGACTTAAGAGGTTTGACAAGACATGTCTTTCACCTCTATTGGGAGAAATCAATTTGTCAGAGTAGCCATGGCATCTCTATGTTTTTTTTTTTTTTTTTTTAAGCAGGAACTGCAGTCACTGAATTGGGATACTTAAAATGCAATGAAAGTAATGATCCCATGGGTGACAGTACCAAAACGCAACAGTTTACCACAAAAAGAAAGATGAATTGACAACAGTATTCAGGAAACAAGGACAATAATCTGACTTATTCAGATGATTTTTGCTCCAATATTATGATGATTCTAAGAAGTGAAAGACAGAAATTCTAATAAAATCTTGCTTTAACTGTATAAAACTCATAAGAAGAGAAAAATGTGCCAGTCAGTCAGTGCCAGGTTTAAGTCTGTACATGTGCCCAGAACATGTTGAATGAGAGAGAGATCAGGTTCCTTTGGTGAAAGACCCTGGTACACTACCAAAAATTTATACTGCAGTGTTTCTATGTCTTTATCAAAGGGGCTTGTATTGTTTTACTCAGACAACTGCACTGGAAAAAAAGAAATAATTAGATCTTCAAGAGTAGTATCTCAAAATTGACATTGATTCTAGAAGATTCAATATGTCACAGTGGTTTGCTTGAGTCAGAGTAGAGGCTACAGAGGTCACTGGGTTAATGGAGTTTTAGTTCTGTTCTCTCTTACTGTGTCCCCTAAGTGAATCCTGTGTTTTTTCCTCCAGTTCCAGAATTTATGATTGAAACAGACACAGCATCTGACACAATCTTTACTTTGGTTTCCCAACCTGCAGAATGAGGTGGTATAGGTCATATAAAAGCTATTAGAACTCTCTTTAAATTCAAACTTGCTAATTAAAAGCACACCCTCATCGCTAGAGGGATTGAAGAGATTAATGCTATTTTCAGACATTTGAGATACAGTTGTGGTGATTCCTATCGTGTTCCATTCAACTCTCCCATTTGGCCTGTGCAAACAACAGATAAATCTCAGAAAATGCTGGGTTATCACAAACTAATCCTAGTGATAATTACAATTGCAGCTACTGTACTACGCAAAGTTTAGCTGCTTAAGCAAATTAGTATATCCCCTGGTACCTCATACAGAGCTACTGATATAAGACATGGCTTTTTCCTCATACTGTCCATCTAAGAGCAGTTATGTTCCAGCTGCCAAAGTCAGCAATGGTCTCTTACTCCTATCACAATGGTACATTAACTCTCTCCTGCTGCTATAATTCTTTCACAAGACAGGCTATTCCATTCTGTTTATGTCTTTATGCTGACTTGAATTTAGTGAGCCAGAAGTAGTAACTATTTTTAGACTTATTGGTCCAATATTTGTGAGTCAGAGAGTAGGAAATAAATCCCCCTCCCCCCATAAAACTCAGGGTCATTGTACCTCAGTGAAATTTCTAGGAGCCCAGTGGTATTCAGCACACTGTAATGTGTTTATAATGTGAAGATGAGATGATACATCTGGCACCTTATAAAATAAAAAAGGAGTACAATATCTAGTGAACTTATTTGTAATTTTGAAGCAAATTGTGTCTGGGTGTGCTATTTTAGTTCCTTTATCAAATGACACAAATATTTGGAAATCTTGAACTGGGCCCAGAACAAAAGAACAGATCTTACATTAAGATCCAAACTGCTGTTCAACCTGTTTGTCACTTTACTCATGTAACCTAACCAACTGCAGTGACACTCGAGGTGTCAACGGCAGCAGTGGGATTCTAGCTGGCCTCAATATGTGAACTGCTATTCCTATTCCTATTGCTATTATTCTTCCTACTGCTATTACTGTATGCCATTACTATTTTGGAGTTACACTATGCCATGCTCTACAGATAACTATTCCACTATGAGAGATGACTCTTGCTATACTACTCGATTTTAGTAGATTGTGAATGCTTGCTTGTGGGCTACCAGTTGGGTCAGTTGACTATAATGAACTGTATGGTATTTAACTCATCAACCATAAAATTGGGCATGGATGGGAGCACTGACTGATCACATGGAAACATGGAAGATCAGATCTGAGAAGTTCTGAAGGCACAAGAAGGTTTCACAGAGAAGCAGCAAAATGCTCATTTTTCTCCATTCTCATTAAACTATTCTTTCTCTTCCAGTCTGTACTTATGACCTTGTGTGGACTACCTTAGGACTGACTGACAGAGGCAGAAATGCCTAGTGCCTGCACTATGGAGAGATAGTATGATAGATGAGGACTCTCCGGAAGTAGATGGCAGCAGCACTGTGGATTATTTCTAGGATATTCCTGAACGAGAGTGGTAAGGAGAAATCACTTCAACTAGTACAATTTGTCCAGTTATCCTTAGAAGAATAAATGATCAAATATGTGATTATTTACTTAATCATAGGTTAGGGCAATGTTTTGACTATGTGTTTGGAGATTTGGAAGGAGCATGATTGGACCAAATGAGAACAAGTAAGTTGTTACTTTTTCTATTCTGTCTCACCTCGTTCCATATGAATTTTGGAATTGTTTTGTCTACACCTGTGAAACATGCTGTTAGTGTTTTAATCGTGACTGCTTTAACTAAGTTGTGATGGCACAGTCATTTTAACAATATTGATTTAGGTAGAATTTTTGATTATTTCATTCAGAAATAAAGTTCAGTCATATTTAAGTCAGTTTTGGAATCTAGTACTATTTTTATTACTGATTGGGCATTTTACTTTATTTTTATTTTTAAAAAGCAAAACAGAATAAAAGATAGAAGTAATACAGAATTTTAAAAAACCCTAAGAAGTCAACACTTCGATAGATGCATCTGATACTCTTCTTTATCATCTCTCATAAAATGGGTTTCCAATTTGGCTAAAAGGTTAAGTAGCAAGAGATAGTTTCACGGATTTTATTCAAGTACAAAGACTTTATATACTTTTTCATTTACTACTCACTGTGTAGCAGCACACTGTAGTTTTGTATTGATTCTTCTGTGCTTGGAGTGAGGTCTTGTCTATTAAGGACTAAAGAGAGAGTGAGGAGGGGATAGAATTCAAGCAAGAAGCTTTCATCAGGTGAATTAAGATAAAATGAAGCCAAACTTTCTTATCTTAATAGGTGTCCCAAAATAAAAAAAAAATGATGGTTTTAGCAGTAATTTTTTTTTTATTTCACAACATGCAAAAATCAATATTACATTGAAATTTGAAAATTAGACAAAAATGAGAGATTTGAGTCTTTCCCTTGTTGTCAATGTAATCAATATTTCCCTCTACTACTGTACTTCCTTGTATAAATGATATCTAATTTGATGACCCTAAAGATTTAGAGCATTAAGAATGTACTGTGCCTATTTTACTATGTTTATTTGCAAAAGTACATGGTGCATTGATTTCATAGTCATTGCAAGTTTAGAATGAAGAATAAAATTGCAAACAATATTGAATGTGTTTGACATATATTTACTGATGAATTAAATGCCCATTATACAAACATTATATTATGTACTTTAATTTGATATTATTTTAAAATTAACCTAAGAACTCTTTCTGTTGAGTGTTTACTGTATGCTTGGAATTGTCAGAAATTAAGAAAAGAGAGTTGTTTTATTTTTTGTAGACTGCATAAGTTATCATCTTTCCAGGGACTTTTTGTTTGCTTTTTGGTTTTTATCTTAATGTAATTATAAATGCACAGGGAGTTTCTGTGTATGCTTTCTAGCCTCCACTAATGCTAACATTATCTATACTTACAGCCAAATATAAAAACAAGACAGTTCACATTGGTAAAACCACAGAATTTATTCATGTTTCCCAAGTATACATTTACTGACTATGCTGAGTATATATGTATACTTTTTCAAGATTCTATCACACATGGAGCTTACATCTACCATTGCATTGACTTTCACATTTCCCCAACATGAAAAGTCTTCATTGTTTTATCCAACTATATTCATTCCCACTTGTACTAACTTAATCCCTAGTCAAACAGAAACTTAAAAAAAAATCTCCATCATCATGGTCATTTTGATAATATTAAACGATGAAATCAAACAACATGCTCTCATTTAAGTTTGAGTTTTCTCACTTGACATAATTGGGATAATTCACCCAAGTTGTTTTAATTCTCAAGTCTCTGTTCCACTTTTTCTATTGGGGATGGAGATGTAGCTCAACAGCACAGTGCCTGCCTGGCAAGCATGAGGCCCTGAGTTTAAATCCCAGTACAAAAAAGAAATCAATCATATTGTCCATTTTATCCCTGAGTAGGAGTCTGTAGGTATTTCTGTGTGAATGTAAGTTTCATTTCTCCAGTTTAAATGCTTATGAAAGTCTTATTTTTGTTTTCACAGAAACTGATAATTATCCAGAGTATTCATATTTTATATTTCCACCAGCAATATACTGATGATTCAGTCCTTCTTAATGCCAGAATTTAAAGTTATCACTTTTTAAAATCATTCTCAGAATTATATAATAAAATTACATTTTTGTTTCAAAACATGTGGGGGAAATGTATATATCACTGTTTTCTGTATATAATCTGTTCACTATATTCCATTCAGTGAAATATTTACTTTATCTTTTTGCTCACTTTCTAACTGAATTTTTAGTACCACTTATAATCTTTTTTAATTCTAGATACACAATGTGCATCACATATGTAACTTGCAAAATTTATAATCATGTGATTATTTAGTCTTTTAAAAGGGAATTTTAGAACAAAGGGGTTTTAAAGCATATTTGAATGAAATTCAATATGTTATCATTCTATACTCAATTGATTATCAACTAATTTTCATAAGCGTGACTTTGGTATGTCTTATAGTGTAGTAACAAACTGGTGTGTGTTCAATGTTTCCCCAAAAATGTTTTTACAAACTTATTTCTAGTATACGATGGAAAATATTTAAGTATTGAGAAACAATTTTGAATATATTAGAAAATACTAGGACCTTTCCTACTTACCCTCACCCTGTTGTATTTTTCCATATTGCAAATATTAAAATATTATTTTACTTTCTAAGGTGGAATAAAAAGTATCAATTTTATTTTCCCTTGATCTTCTCATTCCTCCCTCATTAATGAGCATAAATAAAGTATAAAGTATATTTGAAAACGCTGATATTTATTACTTTTTTATTTTTAGCTTTGTGAGATAAGGTCTCACTGAGCAGTCCAGAATGGTTTTGAACTCACTATATAGTCCAGACTGAGCTGGAACTTGTGGATACCTTCCTGTCTCATCCTCCTTGGTACTGGGATCATAGGCATGTACCACCATGCCCAGTAATACTGATATTTTATGTGTTGTAATTTTTCAGTTTACTGAAGGTGAACTACACAGTGATTTTATATATATATATATATATATATATATATATATATATATATAATTTTTCTGGAAAAAGCCATATTGAAAAAAGTATTTTATTGTTTGAAGCATGCTTCATTCACTTAGTCAATAAACATAGATTGGCCCACAACGTGCTATCAACTGTTTTAAGATTTAATGAACATAGTTATAATATACAGCTAATAAAGACGTTCCTATATCATTTTTGCTATACAAATTTAAATATAATGTACTACTAAATATTGAGTTCTTCAACTGATTGAGCAATGTACAACATACTTTTAGGCATAATTTCAAAGTTTTTAAAAAATTATGTTTTTGTCTTCACAAAATCTCCAGTACCTTCTCAGGTATTTATGTAGAAACACCGTTATTTTGTATTCAGAGATACACTTGCACTAAGCCATGGTATTTTCTTCTGAAGAAGAAGTGTGTAAAACAGCAAAAATAAGTTACTAATTTTAGGAATATCCCTATTTAACTCAGATGTCATCGAAGGTAGCTAAAGTGTAAAATGATGACTTCCAGGAAGCTTCAAAGTGTAATCAAGTTATTTCTAGTAGTGTGATACATGGACCACATTGATGTTACTGAAAAAAGTGCTACTTGGTCAAAAGATGACATAGTGCAAAAAGTGACAAATGAGTTTTAAAAACACTTTTAATATTTCCTAGGTGTTTTATTCTGCAAACAATTTATGTCATGAATCTAAAATATTTGTGTTTTTGACAGATGAATTTTTCGACATAGAAATCAGTTATTTTTAAATTATGTCATAAAACAATGTCTTTGCATCAAATATCTTCACTTCTTTAAATTCAATAAATGAATGCAATTCAATATAGATAAAATTACACCTTGCAATGCCCTTTGTCATAAGCAAATTTGTGTAGCAAATACTACCTTCATTGCCTATTAATATGTGGTCTCCAGAGGATTATAGCCAAGAAACTTATTAAACTTTTTACTTAAATTTTTCCTTTGTCTTGTTGCAGCGATAGAACGTTTTGTCTCAAGTTATGTATAACAATGAAGTGTATAATTTTTAGCACCTACATTAATACATTAAACATTTATTTACCTATTCATTTTTATACACTTGCTGTGGAAATTTCAAAAACACTGTGAGATAGATTAGATTTGATTTACTATGTACCCAGGACAATGCCAAGTGAGTTTTAAATATAGTATCAGTAAATTCTCACACAATTTATAACATTAATACTCAAAATCTACACTTTAGAGTTATTGGTACTGAAGCTAAGCATGTTAGATATGCTGATTAAAAATCTAGCATATAAATGTAAACTCAAATCAAGGTATTTTTACTCCTAGGACATTAACAATTATATGTATATTAAAAACTAAAATATCTGTGTAAGAGACTAAAGAGTATAAATCATTGCAAGATTAAAACTGCAAAATAAGCGAATAACCTCTATACCTATCTGCTATGTTGAATCAGCTTCAGCCTCTAAATAGAAGTTGCTCTTTGAGAGTGATCAAATCCATTTGCTGAATATAAAAGCATCAGTTGGGAGCTGTAGATAATAAAAAATACATTTGACACAAAACTAAAATCAGCAATGAAAAAGGAATCTGATAATAAGCTAAAGGAAAAGTTTGAGTGAGTCTAATACTGAAGGCATAAATATCTATTTATAAATTAACATAAAGTGATGAGAAAACTTTAGAAAGACTTTTTATGGAGAAAATAGACAAGGCAACACTTAAATACTGAGTAAAAATATTTGAAAAATATATCCAAGAAGACAAAAAAAAAAAAACACCAAGATGTTCTAGCAGAAAATTGACTATCAACATAAATGTCACATTTTGCACAACTCCTCTGGTATCACACAATATGGACTTGTGTGCTATGATGTTCCCACAAGAAGTTTTTAGAACTAAATAATAATGTGGTTAAAATATAAATTTTATTACAAGAATATAATAATTTAATTTCAAATGGAAAAGCAATTGGTAGTAATCAATTGCAATTTCAATAATCAATTGTAATTAAATAATCAGCTATTTAAACTATTAACTGTCAGTTAACTATTAAACTATCAGTTATTTAAACTGTAATTAAATAATCAGCAAATATATATACAAATAGGAAATACATTTGCACATGTCATGAGACAAAAACATATATTAGTTGGGAATGACAAAAAATGCCAATAGTGACATTGGTATATACAATTAAATGATTAGTTTAATAGAGCACTTAAATTCTGATTCAATCTAGTTTGAGAAGATATAAATGCAGAGGATAAAGGAAGTAAGTAATCTATAATGTCGCCCATATTCCTAGCAGAAGTTAGTGATATTTCAAAGTGAGAGTGGAGGCTTATGAAAAATAATGGGACATGAAGTTCTAGATGTGGGAGTTTAAAGTACCAGTTAGTGGATAAAATGAATAAATAGAAAGATTATTCTTTACTACAGGAAGTTGGATGATTATATGGTGAGATACTTGAGACCTGCAGCATAAAATCCAGTACTAAGTATTCTGTCTTACATGGCTTCCTTTATTTGGTCCTTTCTTCATTTCCACTAAACATCTATATAAATTCCATAAAGAGTCTGAACTGGCTAGAAGCATAAAATACAATTTTTCCAGGTTCATCTAATGCTTTATCATTTTAAGTATGTCTCTATGTGGGAATGATTTATTTAACTTACTCAAATCATCATTCTAGTGGTGGGAAGTTGGAACAATCAAGCTGTGTAGACATAAAAACATGATGTTATCAAAGGTTAGTAAGAGCATTCCTGTTTTAAGCAGTGTTGTCACTTCAGAGTCCTCTATACTCATTATTTAAAACCTAGCACTGTGTACATTTTGCACTGTGTCAAAGTCATTTGATAATATACCTATTCCCTGACTTGCCCAAAGGTCTCAGAAAAAGTCATCACTTGTTGTTCATTTCTATATATAGATATCCCATAAAAATAGGCTGAAGTTTGTTCTAGGCTCAGGCTTGTCTACATGACAGGAACTAATCTTGGCCAGGGAAAAAGATGCAAGATTCTATTGCACAGTTTCAGAAGGATTGTTACCCAGAGCCCTGCGTGAATTAGTGTAAAAAATAACTGCTGGAATTACTGTTCATCTGACAACTTCCATTTTAAAGTTCTAAACTTATTCAATACTTTCTTCTAAATATTTGACTTCTATACAAGAGTCATTTAAGCTTTTATCTAGGAAAAATCTATGAGCAACAAAGGAGTTTTCACATCATATGAGATTTTTATCAATGTTTTGGAAGAAAACACTTTGTCGTTTGCTACACCAAATACTTATGAGGTTTCTGTAGGCTTCCAGAATTTTAAAAGTGAGCGAGAGTGTTGCTCTGAGAACACAGTTTTCTATACAGAGACATGAATTGGATGCTAGTGTAGGACTTGATGATAAAATATATCTTTCTTTTATTTTCATAGGCTATAAATTATAAAAGTTATGATTGTGTTTGTAAGGGTACAACATTGTTCATTGCTATTTATAAAGTCAATTTCCATTTCAAAAGCCACATTTTCCTTAAAATGCACCCAACATGATGCCTTAAAATATTTCAATGTGCGAGAATAAATATATTTCAAATAAGTTAAAACAGGGTATGTATTTTGTTCTCTCCTTTAGAGATCAGCTACTTACTCCTACAATTTCTGAACAAGCAACATTTGCAAAGTGCAATGAAAAATTTCCTTAGATTTTCTAGTGAAACATAGCCAAACCACCTTTAATTATTTAGAAATTTTTAAAACTAAATTTTAATAAAATTTTCTAAAGACAAACATGTTCATAAACTTCCTGTTTTCCAGCAAATTCTTCTTATGTAGGTTACAGATAAATATCTTTTAAGTTTTCAAGAGCCTTTCAAGCTAATTATTTTAACAAATTTCCCATAAAGTCCTGCTTCTCTGTATCTCTAAACTATATTATATTAACTATATTATATTCTCTGTATCTCTAAACTTAGAAGACCAACTCTGTCCTGAAATCCGCCAGTGATTTTTAATAAATCATATAGCCCCTTTGTGACCTATTTTCTCCTCTATACATCAGAGATTTAAGATAGATTCCAAGTACATCAGTCCATAATGCATGCAGCATATGTGTGAGGAAAGTTTGATAGAAATCACTAAGATGTTCTTATGCTAGAAACCCTGAGATAAACAGATCATGTGTATGAACAGTCTCATTGAAAGAAGACTGTTGATGTCTTTTTCTGCCAATGCTATTCCTTGATTGTTGAAGATTTCTACTGGGCTGGGGAAGCTGCCTACCCCTGCAAATGCCCTCCTGTATTCTGCTAAGGAAAGTAATTCTTACTAAGTGCAGAAGACCAGAAAAAATTAAATGTTATTTTTATCGCATCTGTTCAAATCCGTAGGACCTCTCATGAAGACTACGAAAACAGTCTCCAACCAATTTTCTCCAGTTTTAGTCTCCGATATTCATAGAGCAGTGGTGAAAAGTCTGATCCTTTTTCCTTACTGCTGTCATTAGCATAATTAGTTCGAACACTAAGGATGGTCTTATCAGTGTGTTAATGCCATTTAGCTTTGAAGAAATCAAATTCATTGATCCTCTTCTCTACTACAGTTCAGGAAACCTATTTAATTGCCACCTGAGTAGCTCATAATTAACTGAAACATCCCCCAACATAAGATTAACTTCTAATATATGACACTTCTCCCAGAATTCTGCATCCATAGCTTATTTCAATATGTTCAGATTAGTGGCTTTTCTTTTTCACATTCTCTCTGTCAGTTCTAAGGCTAATTTTCCCTCCAAACTTAGCTTGTACGAATGACAGGATACATGTACAAATACTTTTAAGTACCTAAATCATGAATCATTCATTCATTCATTGCTCATTTATTCATCTCTTAACATTATAAGCAACTCTGTCAGGAACTAGGAACCATCAAGCTGTTCATAGCACACAAGGAGTAGAGAAAACAAGCTTCATTAACAGATCCTTACAGAAACACTGTAAGAAAAACAGAGAAGGAAACTGAATTGGGGCCCTTATGGACATCCAGTTTGGTAGGATCAAGGAAGAATTGTTATAAGGCTTGTTCTATGAATGAGGTTGTAAATAATGAAACAGAGTTAACCAGCTATGGAACAGTGTGAGAATATTCTAGTTGAATGGCACATCATTAATAAACACAGAGTTATAATACTATATTATATACAGAGAATTGTGATCAACTTAGTATTTTGGATAGAAGAGGCTAGGAAATGATGACCTTATTTAGTACTTGAATGGAACACCCAAGACTAGGCTTTTAGCTTTTAGGCAAATTAAATTACTCTTTCATTTTCTATTTTCTAAATATTTTATCAAAGCTTTTATTGAAATTATTTTCATAGAAGTTTCACTTCCTATTCCAATGGAAAATTTTTTACTTTAATTAAAAATACATCTCCATCAACACTGGTTAGTCACTACTCAACATTCACATCAATATTTTTTAACTTCTGTATATGAGACAGAACATGAGAGACTTGTATTTCTGTTATTTATTTTACTTAATATAATGTCTCCCAGTTCCAACTATTTTTCTGTAAATGACAGTCTTCATTGCTCTGTATTGTTGAATAATAATCCACTGTATGCATTTACCATGTTTTCTTTATTCATTCAATTCTTGATAGATACATAGAGGAGAATTTAAAATTTCTAGAAGAAAACAGGAAATATATAATGATATTGGTAAAGACAAAGATTTTCTGAGTAGGAGTTCAGCTTTAACGTCTTGACCAATATCATATTATATCATACCATATCATATCATATCATATCAGAAGGCTTAAGTTGAGCCAAGCAGTCTGAAAAAATGGAGCAGATTTTTATACTCCCACTTACCCATGGAGGGCTTACTAAAGGAAATTGCCTCTAGTTCTGTTGGGAAGGATAGGTAATTTCTTTTTTTTTTTTTTTTTCCTCTTTTTCCTTTTGGTATCGGGGATCAAACTCACGACTGGCTGCTTGCAAGGCAGGCGCTTATGCCACTGATCTAAACCCCCAGCCCTATAGGTAATTTCTTAAGGCAAATTGTATTTTGTCAGGATTACGGAGGAGTCCCTTTACACACATATTCAATTCAAAAAGTTAGAAGTCATGTCAGATGTGATTAGTTTCCTATCTCATATCAAGGCTTCAGTTTCTGAGACCCACTGTAGCTGCTAAAACCTACCTATACCTTCTCCATTCTGTGACTGGAGCCTCATCAGATCTTACAGAGCTTGTTGAAGGAATCTCCTTTTCTTCCAATTCTCACTATGCTACCAGAATCTTAAAACATCATTTTTTTAAGGAAATCTTATACTATTTCTTATCTAAATGTTCTCTGAAATTTCCTGTCCCTACATTTCTGCCTGCTACTCTGTCTGTCCAATGTGCTTTTCTAATATCAATTTTACTGCAAAAAATTTATTTTTTTCTTATTCAGAATAGAAGGATTTTTAGTATTGAAGTTTTGTCTATTGACAGTGGTACTTCAGTTCACACAGTGAAGTTATTCCATGATTCTAGGGAAGATGGCCATAGCTATGTTCATCATTCCATGCAGAATTTACAAATGGAATCAAAATTTTTCCAAATACATCTGTTTACAAACCAAATTGGTTGTGAGCAGAAATGTTTATTAACTGAGATATTATTGTATTAGTATACAGAACTTATCACTTGTTACGTTATGTCTACTAATTTACATCTTTATTACTTCTTAACGGTTTGGAGCACATTAATTAATACTGAAGAAATTGTACTAAAAATCATTCTAAGATCATTTTTAACTTTTCCCAACATTCATCACATTTAATATTTTCAATGTCAACTAGGCAACTAGATTCAATCTAACTAAAATTTGCTTTGAAATAAATCAGGATCTATGATACCTATGTAAAATTAATGACTTCATCTATGTTTCCTTTTTATGAAACATAAAATTTTGTAGAATATGACTATTTATTGCACTAGAGTATAACATGTAGATTCTTCAGAAAGCATAGATTTTCTTATTGTTCTCTAAATATCTACCATGTACCTTATTACTTTCTAATACATTATCAATAGTAAGAACAACTAGTGCTCATCTAACATTTCTCAAACTCTCTTGTACTTAGGTTGGAGTCACGTGCTGAGTTTTGGCCAGTGAGCGATGTCAGATGTGATATGAGTCACTTTCAGCCACATCGGTGAAAGACTCATGACCTCCATACAATGCTCTCAATCCTCTCATCATCTCAAATCCCTTAGAAGATATATTCATATGGTTGTATCACAGGACCCAGAAGGTTGAAATCTTTTGATAAGTGGTAGAAGAGATTCTACTAGTTGGTTCAAAAATTTATGTAAAAATATTCAACCATGAAGTGTTATTATTCACATTCAATGTTTTGAAAATTGAAAAGGATTACAGTCATGAAATTTAAAAAAAATTTGAATCTCTGACTTCAACAATAATATGGAGATTGATGACCAAACTTGATATCAAATGTGACTTCCAAAGGAAGCTGTGTATATAGTACTGTAATTGCAGCTGAGGTGGTAGATATATTTTTCACTTTACTAAAAATATAGTTGTTTTAAAAAGTTCATTATACATGAAACTCCACAATAAAAATTTAATGACCCAGCCTTCTTATTTTTTAAAAAGATAGTGTATAGTTTTTATTTTCCTTATGTTTCATCAATAATGTTCAGGGTTCATTTTAATAGTTACATTTAAACAATGTGAACACAGCATTATAAATAATGTATGCTATAAATTTATAGCACTGTGCAAAGGATGTACCACATTTAGAGGTGTAGTTAATCAGGCTACTGGAGTTAGAGAACAATTGTATTGGTTAGTTTAATTATTTATGTGAGCATAGCATAAGCAATGGTATTTAATTAATTCACATTCCTATTTCCTTGCATTTCTAACAACTCTACACAGATGAGATACAGCAACTTGCATGTCCTCAAGAAGTCCTAGTCCAAGTAGAAGCAGTTCTTTCCTGAGACTGTATTTCCTATTATGGAAACTTATGTATTTTAAAGGTCACATTTGCTGAAAGCATGAGTTGATAAGGCTGTATAAAATCTACCAAGGTGAAAGCCTCATATATGCATAAAATATTTGCATAAAGATAAGAAAAGAAAAATCATTTTATGAGACAAGAGGAATGCATTGTGGTAGGAAGGCACGCTTGTTTGCTAATACACTGATATAAATAAAAGACAGTTTTTCAAATATTTGTGCAAGTTGCTGACAAGAATTTTTGGTTGTGTAAAACTGAAAATAATGTGTCAAAGAAATTCAGATTATACTTGTAAATAATAAGGAAATGGAAGATGGATTATGTTGTACTTGTTCACATTTCCCATGTTAATCATTTTAATATAAAACTAGGCATTTTATAGTGTTAATTAAATATTTCCAAAATATAAATGGACATGCAGACTGCTGTGTCCAGTTTGTAAATACCAATCTTGTAAATTTAAAAAAATCAAAAACCATATTTGCTGTTCCGTTTTCAGCAAGCACCTCCCTGTTTCTCAACCACATCATGGAAAATAGCTTTGCTAAAGTCCAAAAGACTCTATTAAAGTGAAGTAAGAAGCTGAGTAATAAAAATTGTAGCAAAACTCTGCACTCAAGAGAGTTCTAGGCTGTGATTTGTGGAGTTCATGTGTTCTCCAAAAGTAAGAGTAAGCCATTATTCCTCATGTACCAGATCCTTTGTTTAACATGTTGAGGAGAATCAATTTTAACCCACATAAGAACTTCTGAGTAGATAAACTGTTGTTTCCATTTCACAACTTAAAGAAAAATGAAATTTAACCAAATCTTGATCATCTGATTACAAAGTCATGCTCTTAACTTCACCATGTTATGTCCCCATATTGGCCATGAGGTCTAATGTATTGTACTTTTAACACCACTGTTTTAATTTTAAGTTAAATAAAAAATGGAAAATGGAAACTCTAGTTGATAATCAATTCCTTGCACTAATCTAATTTGCAAAATTTCAGTCTTTTGAGAGAGCTTAATATGATCTCTAGGATTGAACTCATAAATATGATTGATTTACAGTCTTTGTATTAAAGGAGTTTACATGTGCTGTTATTTTAAATCACCACGTGAGAGAAGTAAAATTATGATCCCTATTTTACAGGTGATGAAAATGCAGAAAATTCATGTGATGTCCTCAGGTCACAATGCAAGTAAATTTTGCCTGGCATTCATAATCATTTAGCATAATGTCATAGGGTCTGTTCTAAAGCACAATTTTCCCATGTTTGGAAAGTTAGGTCAGGAAGCAGAGTAAACACAGAACTAAATAAAGGCTGAACAGGACATTAAAATCCAACCTTTTAACAAAAATACAGTTTACAATTTTTTGTTTTGTGATTTACAGTTTTTACTTAGTAGCTTTTAATTCTCTTCCTGGAAAGACATACAGGTATCATATTATTATTTTTTCTACTGCAGTTTTAGCTGTAGTGGAAAATTGTATCCATATATAATTTTTTTACTCTGTCCAGTACAAAATCTATCTTATTTTTAAACATATTGTATAAAATACATATTGTTATAAATTTAAAACTATGTCTCACTGAAAATTTGAGATACTTTGGTGTTTTTGATAGTTGTCCATTTTAATAAAGATGATCTAATGTGTTATTGTCCTTTTAAAGAATTAAATGAGATTGCAAGACTTTCAAATATAACAATAAACTTTTCCATGGCCATATTATTTGAAAATATTATTTTAATGAATAGAATTTGTCTTCATGTTAGTGCGTAAATGCAAGTCCTTTTAAACAAATCAATTAGAGAGTATAGTACATATGATTTTTCTTTTTATTTCCTAAAGCTCACTTTTCCCTCTCCTGCTAAAAGTCATGTTACACATTTAATTATTTAGTTCTGTGTTAGTCTTTTGATAGTGAACAGAAATCAGATATTTATTTAATGCATCCGGCATTAATTCCACTTCATTATCATTTACGCAGACTTCATTGAGGATGATTTTATTTTCTTCTTTTCAGTTTTCCTTTACTTAATTCTGATTATTTTCATGGATCATTGATGTAATCAAGAATAATGTGATTAACTAAAGAAGAGAAAACCATGAATGTTATCCTTTTTTAAATTCTAGTTAGAGTTAATAATCTCCAGACTATGTAATCCTAGTATAATTATCATCAAGTAACAATGACAAAAATAAAATGCTCTGGATTTTCATTATAATATTTGTTAAGAATTCTTAAAATCCTGTAGGGTATTATGTGTGTTTTATTATGTAATTCAGATGAATACCTCTTGGCTGTTTGTATTTCCTGTTGGATTTAACAAGCATATCCAAATGGAATTGTGTTGATCTATGTTCAATAAGCCTGGAGGACAGAAAAGCCAACTTTTCTTACAGTATATTGCTGGTTTTTGTAACTTTGAAAGATCTGAAGGCTTCTGATTTTTAAAAAAAATTACTTATTCTCATCAATTGTTTAGTCTCTACAAAGATTTTTCATCTCATTTTCATTTTGTGATTAGTCAGTCACAATTGTTCTTACTGAGAATTTTACTCTGTATGTAGCAACCATCTTATTTTTAATTTCCTCATTCATTGATGTCTTCTTCATGATTTAACTTTATTTCAATTTGTATTTAGTTTCCACTTCCAATGGAAGGCTTGTCCATTTTAGACAATCTGTGTTAGGAAAGTATAACGCTTAATAACAAAACGAGGCTGCCAGAAGCACCCACAAGAGATCTGTATTTCTCCAAGAGAGGAAAGTGTTCCCTAGTCCTTTTTATTTTTCAAACCTTATCTAGTAACATACTGATTATAAATCACAGGGGACTATGAGATTGGGAAAATTGGAAGGTGAAGGTTTTAGGCAATGAAAAAGTCTCCTCCATATAAATACTATGAAAGTTTAATCTTTTGAATTAGGTTTGGGACATTATATGGTCTGTTCCTATGGTAAGGATCAAAAATTTTTATTAAGATCAGAAATACTTGGTCACTGTATTTTCCCGCATAGCTCAGGATTCTGATAGAGTAAGGGCAGCAAAATAAATGTGATGGTAGAAAAAGTGGGTTGGGAGAAAATAATACTGTTAGTGAGAATGTTTTTTTAGTTCTTTGGCTCTCTTTACTGATATGTTGTTCATTGTATATCAGTATGATAACTGATTTCTGATATTTTCATGCTTTCTGAAAATGCTTCTGTGACTCATGAAAACCAGCGCTTGTTCTACTGCTATTTGGGGGAATTGTTATTCACTTGTTAATGGCCAGAAGCAGGGAAAAGGAAGCTGAGTTTATGCTAAAGAGAAATTTGCCAAGGTCTCATACCCTTTAATTTATACTGAGTACATTGATCTATGACATCACTAAATCGATTTAACCCCTTTTGCTTTTATCCTAAGATTAACCTTTTGAAACAGAAAATTTAAGTCACTTGCCACTGATCAAATTTTGTTAGTGGGGACATATGATCCAGGTCTTCCAAGCTCCATTTTAGGCGAAACCCAGGTTCTCAGATATTCTATACTTATTCTACAATTTCTCATATGTTAAAGAATTATGTTTTCTTTCGATTTTAGTTTTCCAGTCTCTTTCTCACCCACACACCTCAGTTATAATTGAGTTGCAGACAGAACTAAATCGATACCTCTCAGGAACTGTAACCTCCACCTACCCATGTTAACAAGTTTTTTCCCTTCATCCACAACTGCAGGCAGTGATAAATGTGTAGTTCAATTGACTCCTTTACATCCCAGGCTTAAATTCATAATGGAACTGTCAGTCAATAAGACACTGTTTGGTGGTCACCGTCTAACTAAAGATATGTTTTTTCTGAATGCCTGTCAGTGTGTCCCAGAAGATAATATTTTAAACTTCTGAATGCTTGATACATGACTTTAATTATATAGAATTAGTAATAAAAGTCAAAGATTTCCACAGGGATAGTTTTTTCTCTAAAACAGACAAATAAATTTTTCATGACATAAATACTGATTCATGACAACCAAGTTCTGTAGGAAATCACTTTCAATAATTACTTAGGATGTACGTTCCATCAAAACACTTACAGTGGGCATGGTGTTGCATGCCTGTAATCCCAGCACTTGGGAGAATGAGGTAGAAGGACTGCTGCAAGGTTAAGGACAGCCTGGGCTACATAGTGAGTTCAAGACCAGCCTGAATTCCACAGGGAACACCTGTCTCAAAAACCAAAACAAAACAAAGAAAATCCTACATGCTATGTCTCAGACAGCATGGAAATATATTTTGTGGCTGTGGAAAAAAGTAAGTGTAAGGTTGAATTTAGAAAAATTAACATTTCTAGATATAATTTAGACATATAAGAATAAGTGAATCTGAACAGAAAAGAATATAATCTTATTTGCTGGGTTCTTAAGTATAATGAAAAGAGAGAGGTCAGCCTCCACAGACATGCAAAGAACTACATCTAGCTTGCTTTACCTACTACTGGACTGCACATTTTATGTTTTAATTTAAAACTTTGGTTGAGAATTTCCTACTATTGTAAGTATGTTTGGAAACTAACATATTCATGTGACCTCTAAATGGAATAAGTGCTTTGTAAAGGTAATAAACTTGAATGTGGAAATGATTCTGATCAAAAGATAGAAATATATTAAAACTGAAATTTTGATGACATTCTATTAATGTTAAAGCATAACTCTCATCTAGTTTGGAGGCATTTTAATCAGTGTTTTTAAGTGCATTTTAATATTTCAATACTCTAATTCCATTTAAATAAGACGAATTCTGAACTTTAACAATGTTTTTGCTATGTTAATATATAAAATTTTAAAGGTACCTTGTGTTATTCTTTCACATTTTTATTATGTCAAGCAAAGACTCACTGACTACAAAATAAATGTCTTAAAATGCTACCTACTGATGCATTTTGAAGATTTTCTATAATGTATCATTGTGACTTGTCTGTGACAAAGATTATCATATTTTTCTATAGGCTCAAGTTTTTATCATTAGTGTCTGTCACTAAAAGAACTCACAGTGTTAGATAACTAGATAATTAAAATACTGCAATGATCTTCTGAAGAACTTGCTCAACCTATGGCCCTCTCTCTCTTTTTAAAATTTTATTTTAAAGAGTATAAAATAGAACAAAATAAAACAGAATAAAACCGATCAAAACTAAACAATGAAAGTGATACAGGATTTCAAAACAAGATAATAGGAAATTAACAATAGCTATCATAATGCCTTGTGTTATTTTCAAAATAGCTTTCTAGTCTATCAGACATAGATGTGTAAAATTAAACTAACACAAGAACTATGTTGATTCTTTATTTTAGTCGGTATTTTTTCAGAAATTTCAGGTGTGTAACTTCCAATTTCTACTATGTCTATGTCTGCTGAACTTGTATTGTGTGAGCTGAAGGTCTAAGATTGTATTTTGCTCCTTTGTCTTAACATTTTCCTGTATTTATCCAAATCAGCCCATTGCTGCATCCCAGGTGTTTCCTGCATTGCTGCCAGTCCCACGGTACAGAGCATTGCACTGGGCACCTGGGCTCTTTTGGGTTCCTATGGTGGTAGAGAGTCATGTGTCACTGATTCACCAATGCTCCTCCAGTGGCAGCAGGGCCTCGAAGCACGACTTCTTCTCTGGACCATTTCTTAAAATTGCCAGATCTCTCTGGGTAGCTGGCATGGGGCCTTGGAGCATGGCTTCTTCTTATAAGTTTATTTGTTCACAGGTTTGATTTCAGCTGTGATATTTCTTTGCTGATTTTCTGTCTAGTAGATATGTCAATGACAATGGGTATTGAAATATCCTGTTACAATTGTGTCATTGTTTACTTGATTTACCACATCTACCAGTAACTGTCTTACATAGTTGGGTGTTCTTTTTTTTTTTTTTTTTTTTTTTTTTTTTTTTAATTTAAGAGGAAAAAGAGAAAAACACAAAACAAACCAAAGCGGCGTAAGGGTACACGCAATACAGAACTACAAAACAAAACAAAACAAAACAAAACAAAAAACCATAACAGTAAGAAATTTCCTGCTAGTAGATTACACACTATTTTCTTGAAAATAGTTCCTCAAATCACAGTATCAAAGAACACAAGGTGGACATTCAAACAGGGAGACTGCAAACAGCTGTGTTCAATGTTCCAAAAACATTGATAAAGTCAGCTATTTAACACCCCCAAACACACTTGCTGTTATAGTGGGTGCATATATATTTATGATTGTTATGGCATTTGTGCTTTCTCCAACTTCCTCACTGACACAAATCAATCTTATGTTGTTCTTCTTTGCTTCATCTTGTAGCTATAGGATTGATTTGTCCGTATCTCTTGTTATTTTAAAGACATCTTTGTTTTCATGATCACTAGCTGCAATTTCTGTCTTCAAGATCTGAAGTTTTATGTTTTCCTTCATTAATCTGTTGCATATACTTTCAGTAGAGGTTTTGATCTCCTGGATCTCTGCTTGGATCTGTTTCATGGATTCCTTTTCTCTCCTATGTTGAACATTTTTTTTTGTTTCCAACTTTTTCAAAGTTAATGTATTTTATTTGTAATATCTAATCTTCAAGTATCTAATATCTTTGATTTTAAGCATTGTTTCTTTTTGTACTGAGAGATCATTTTTTTCTGTAGCCTTTTTACTTGTTTTTTCATTCTGTTGTTATCACTTCAGAAAGTTTCAGTGTTTGACTTGTAATTTCATTCATCTTGTTGAGTTCAAGGGCTGTCCTGGGTGGGTTGGAGGTCTGGGGCCACATCCCCTTCTGCATCTTGCCATTCTCTACCTTCTCTTTTTTCTTTTATTGTATATTCTGTGTTGATGCTTGCCAACCTTCCATGATACATAGCTTTACACTAGCATTGAGATCTCTCTCAGGAAGGAAGAGATTTCTGTTCCTCGGGGATGTTTCCAGATGTCATTTGCTCTTTATATCTATCCCAAGAACTTACCTTCTTCTGATATTTACACTTTTGTGATAATGTCCATGTTACATCTCAGAGATGTGCCAGATTGGACCTGATCTTGGCCTCTGGATGTGATGACTGTGACTAGTCTTCTGTCAATGGAATTCTCCAAAGACCAACTGCTTCCTCCTCACTGCTGCGTTAGATGCTTCCATGTTACTGACTTTGTTGATTATTTTGCTTTCCAAAGGTGTATATGTGTGGCTGTGCACCAGGCTGTTGCCTTGGGTTTTGTGGTTTCCATTTGTCTTACAGTCTTCTAGCCATCCCTGCCATAGGGGGAAGGGAGGGATAATGCAGCAGGCCAGGAATGAAAACTCACTGTCTTCCAACTGGCCTCAATGTCCACAATGTAATCTCCCTTCTGTTTGAAATGACCACCACCTATATCCCCTAGTGGGGCTGGGCTCTGAGGGAGGTTTTACTGGTATATTACCTTATTTGTACATTCTTGAAGAGAAGTGCCTCCAAGGGTTCCAAAAGGATTTCTTGAGCCTCTTTTTGTTAACAAAAAACTGACTTGTGATTTAATTTTTAAGGATATTAGTTTGTGGTAATTTTATTGCAAAAGCAAAAAAGTGCATTTTATCACATATTATGTATTTTTATACATTTTAATATGCACAGCAGTCTTGTGAAATGTGCTGGTACTCTGCATAAGGAACAAAATACGTTTTAAAGTTTTTAAAACACATTTGCTCTCCAATCTGGCAATTATCATGACTATTGTTCTTTTTAGCCTATCAGTATCACTCAAAATGTAGATACTTTAGATTTCTTACATAGAGATTTATTTTTAACAGTAATTGTGTTCTACTTCAGATAAATACTGTTTTGTAAGACTCAGATAAAACACATAATATAACCTCAAACTATTGTATATAGATTTACAAAATTTGCTATTTGCATTCAGATAGAAGTAGGGTATCATTTAGCTTCCAGTTACATCTGAAATTTAGGCTCCTCATTGATGGAAATGATACATCTAGTCAATAGCTTCCTGTGATGAATAAAACAAATCAAGTGCATAAATGTACCTATCCAATGCCCACATCATGATAATGTCTCAAAAATAGAATAAATTCACGAGTTTCACTGAATTTATGAATTTCATAAGTTTCATTCTAGTCCTCACATGTCTGGCACATTTGCTGAATGAATTTTTTTTTTTGGACACATTAGTTGATCCCTTTGCTGTCTGGATCCTTATCTACTCAGTAGAAAAGCTGAATCAAATGCATGCCTAGGTCCCTTACATCTCAAAAGTTCTTCCAGAATAGAGATATAAAGAACACTCCTGCAGAAAATGAATAGATCTAGTGATCTTCATAAAACAGTTATGAGTTTAAGTATAAAATATACTTAAATATTAAGTTTAAAAGTTAAGTATAAAATATACTTCCAAACTTCAAAATGTTAGGTCAGTGATTAATCTTATTAAGTTTCAGGATTTGTCAAATAAGGATAATAACATTCTCTATTTTATAAGTTTCACTTGAAGACTGACATAATGACACAATTCAAGGGCTTCTCAATAATTAATAGCTAGTATTATGTTATGTTAATATTATAATTAGTGTCATTAACAATAACCATGTCATCATTATGATTTTACTACTTTAATTTTAGAATCTGGAACTTTAAAAAATTAGCTGTTACTATGAGATTAGTAAAATTATTATCTAAGCAATATGTATAGTCTAGATTTCAGGAACTGTGGGCCACAAACAGAACACATTTATTCCTTTATACTTAATTTGGGGCAATGTTTATTAAAATGCATACTTAAAGTACCTGAGAAAAATTATTAAATATCTAACATTATTCAGACCACGGAGCTATACTATTGGAAAACAATCTACTTTCATGGAATTTATGGTACGGACAAAGTATTGGGCTATAGAATTTGTATCAGTTAATTATTTTTAATATTTAAAAAACATAATCCACAATTAATAATATAAAAAATAAACAATTAGTATTCCTATCAATTCTGAAGGTTGGCCAGAAGATTCTTCTGCTTTCGATTGGTTTGGGAAGAGGTGGATGATCTCAGATGAACTCAGTCAAATGTTTGGAGGTTAGATGGTCATGCAAGGGCAAAGAAAATGACTTCATCATGAGGGTTTTGTTATGCTGTATCATTAATTCCAAGGTTCTTACCCTTTCTGGTTATTATTCCCATATACAGCGAGACAAAGTGAGGTTCATGTACACACACTTTGTAACACTGTGTTTGCATTGTGTTCACACATCCAAAGCAAATGCAGCTGGGCAAACAAAGACACAGTAGGGGGGTAAAGAAAGGAACAGTGGGGACCTACAGGAAGGACAAAGACAATGGGCTATGAAGGCAATGTGAGCACAGAGGACACTTAAAGTCCAACTGGCTGAGACTACCTGAGGGAGAAACATCGCTCATTAAAAAAAAAAAAAAAAAAAAAAAAAATCAATGTGTAACCTGAGCAAGAAGAAAAAGGGAATTTTCAAACTCATGGGCAAAAATCATGAGGGAATAGAGATTTTAATAAGAGCTGATACTGAATTACTGATGGTTTGGGAGTTGAGGTGTGGTAAGTGGGATCTGATTATGATATTAGAGGCCAGAAAATAAGGACTACTACAGAGTCCAGATCTACTCTGGAGACTAATGCTTACATTAGTGGGAAAATGTATAAAATATTTTTAAAATTTAAAATAACCTTATTATGGATATATTAAGGTTCCAAGAGGACAAATGCATTTGAAAAAAACAGAAACATTGAGTAACAGGCTTTTTCATAACCAAAGCGATTAGATGTTATAGAGCCTGTGTATAGATTTGTGTTATACATGCCAAAGTGCTAGATTTTATACCTTAGAAAGCACAGACATTATCAGACTTTTCAGTTTTCTAGCATTTAAAAGTTCAGAGTTTCATCCTCAGTGAATCAGTCAGAGTATCTTCTATTGTAGTCTGTGTTTGTTTGACTGCCAGGTGAGTAAGTCAGCTATGTGTTAGTCAGAGTTCTCCAGAGAAACAGAAATAATTGAACTAACAGAATAACAGGGGCAGACCTAACAGAATACATATATTACATAGACTTATATGATTAGCAGCAGAATAGTCCCACAATAAATGCCGGAAGTTCAGATACTTAGGAGCCAGCAAAATCTCAGTTTGAAAAGCAGGAAGCCTCAGAAACAGAGGAACCAACAATGGTGCCTAAGTCTGACGTTCAAAGCCTGGAAGACTTTGTTGCAGGTTCATGTTCAATTGCTAAAGATTTTGGAATCTGAATACTGTAGGCAGCATCAGCATCAAAACTTGCCCATCAAGCCCTGTCAATAGTGTGTACCTGTGATATCTCCCCTTTGTCTGCCTGTTAATTTTACCCAGGTTCCATGTTTCCATCACTCAGTTCACTGACCCACATGCCAATGTTTTCTGGAAATAACTCTTGCAGAAACATGCAGAATTTTGCCTTACTAATTCTATAGGTGTCTCGCAATCTCTTCCAAGCTGACAATATGCCTGATTGTCCTGTTTGTTTTTATTTTTATAAAAATGTAATAAGACTAACCTTGGCAATCAAGTGCTGATCATGACTTGCTGAGTGTTGTGAGTAGAGATAGGGAAGGGATAGTAAGGATGGGGGTGGGGAGGATGGCTTTCTCTCCAGGAATATGCCAAGTTCTACTGAAAATATATTAGGGTAAGATGGGATGATTTGGAGCACTCAGACCTGTGGACATCTACCATCCAGAACAGAGTGCCTCCATTTTATTCAAGGAAACACTCTTCTTACCATCAGCAAAGTGAGAAGTTTTGTGTATAGACAAAATCTACACAAATATATTCCACAACTATATTTATTTTTACATTTAACTATAATTTTGAAATATTTTAGATCCTCTTGACTCACTGTATATGAATGTATTTAGATTTATCATCTATGAATATGTCCAAAATTCTTTGTGCTTATTTACACTTATGGATTGCTAGCTATTGCACTGTTCAAATAGCCGATTTGCAGTGCAACAGTTTCATTGTTATTTTTTTAGCAATTCCTGAGAAATGTCTCTGGTTTCAGCACAAATAAAATTTTAAGACTAAGTTAAAGTCTTTCCTATCCATAAACTTCATGATTTTGAACTTCTTTATCATACTTCTCAGTCTTTATCTCTCCAGTTTAAGGACTCTTCATTTGTAGTCTGTCATTATCCAGAAGACTCCTATACCCTTGATCAGGAAGATAAAGGTGAAACTTCACTTCTGAGTCAGGACCTGAAGGAGCTTGATAAGGGACGGCCAAAGTCAGGGATCATTAATCACTATCATGCATGAAACTTTGAAAAAAGTATTAGGAAATGCAGTGTTATCATTTGGGTTTGTCCTTTCTCCTTTTTTCTTTCAAAATTTGAACTCATTTTAGTCACATTAAAGAAATCCTGAATTACTAAAGGTTTGTAAAGAAAATTTGTTTGTGAAATGATACAGTCTCAAAACATATTGATTTTTATAATATATTATTGTATATAGGGTTAAATTGCTTTTGTTTTCATTTTTTGCAGCCAAATTACAAGCACAGAAAGACTTGAAAATCTGAAACTTTCTTAAATTGCTTTTTATGTTTCACAGGAATTTTTATGTTCATCCCATGACTTTTGAGAAATATAGTATTAACCCTCAAATTATATCTAATAGTTCTGCAGTATTATTCATAACAGCTCAGGTCCTGAGAGAATCAATTTAGACATTGTTTCTATACATAAACTTATTGATGTAAATGGTGGATTTAGGGCGTTTTCACAATTAGATAAAGATGAAATTATAGTTGAGAACAAAGAGGGGAGTAAGGAGTATGAGAAAGAGAGAGAGAGGGAGGGAGGGAGAGAAATACAGAGAAAGACACAAAGTCAGAGAAACAGAAACAGAGAGAGAAAAACCAAGAGCAAGCAAAAAGTTCGACATTATTTCTAAGGAACCAGTACTTCTGCTTAGTATAAAGTACTGAAGCATTCAGCAAGCATGAGGATTTGAGGTGGGAGACTGTTGCTGTTATTGGTGTTGAAGTCCTCATCCATGCTCATTGTGCAGTGAGAGCTGGAAATGTACATGAATGATTTTTTCATCAAAATACAAGTAAAGTGCTATAAATAACATGAGTTCATTCTAAACTCATGTAGAAAAAAATAGTGCATATCTAAGAATCTTACAAGAACTGAATTTTGACAGTTTTGTATAGTTATAAGCAAGTAAAAAAATTTAGTGGAGAGATGACATTTTTGTCAATTGGGAAGAAATCATCATATAATTATTTCTTGGTGAATGTTTGTCTCCTACTTTCTCTTCCTTGTGGCAGGTCTTAGAAATATTCATATTATTGGCATCTTTTTCAATCACTCATTTTTAATTTCAGGTTAGTTTTGAATTCATGGATATGACTTTAACAGTGACAATTTTTAAAGGATTGCTCAATAATTACTGTATGACATTTATCTGTCTTTTCTAATCCTTTTTTTTTTTCATAAGTACTAATGAAACCTAAAATAAATTATGGCTTATCTAGGGATCTTAATTGCTATTTCCATGGAACTGCTTTGTATTATCTGGATAAATACACTATTTTATGATTACAATCAAAATAATTGCGTTCACAAATAGTATCCTGTACTCTCTTATATAAATGAATGGAAACTGAAAACAGATTTGTACTGCCACAAAGTTGCTTTAAACTACTTACAAATTGCCTTTTCTTAAATGTAGGTGAATAGTCTTGAGCCCTAAAACTATGAGAAAACTTCTATTACATGTTAAACTACTGCATAAAATTTATGTGGGTAAAATTGATGAAGTTGACAATTTTCAAAATTAATGATATATATTGAATACAACTCCATGAAAAAATGTGACAGATAATGACAGAAATAAAAGGTGTCTGTAGTGTCTAGAACTGACAAAGTATTAACATGTAGACATGTGTTTAGAACTGACAAGGTATTAACATGTATTAAAATGGGAAAAATGGATGAATAAAAGTTTGGAGGGAAGGGAGGCCTAGATGACTAAGTTTATAAAGAGGAACTTCAACACATTAGGAAAATGCAAAGTCGAGGTAAGCAGATGGAAGTTAAACAATATTTAAAATTACTTCATTAGATGACAAATACTAAGATAGCTATCACTAAATCATTATAGCTGTCGGAGATGTACATATGTATGACTGTGCTGAGTCTATATAGCTGCACTTACTGAAATCATGTGTTTATATGCTGTGCAGTGCTTTCGCTCCTGGGTATTTTAGCCTAGCAATGTTTTCATAGAGGTCTAAAATGACAAGTACAGTGATGCTCTCTGCAGCACAAGTCATGATTGCTGGGAGGTGGGGCAACACTGGGTATTAATTAGGACAGTGATATATTTGTGAAAGGCTGAATATCAGTAAAGTAGAATATGAAGCAGTTGCAGGAAAGAAAAATCTAAGTATTCATGGAACAATGTAAATTTCAAAAATTTTATTGAATGACAAATTTGTAAAAGATTAGCTTGTAAATTTAAAACCATATTTCCTCTTCCTCCAAATAGTACGTGCCATGTAGGATCTATTGATACACAAGAACATATTGAATGCATCCGTGTGGGTCCTCATGAGGAAGTAGGATCATAGTGGAGTTATGGACAGATGAGACAAAACTAAAATTAGAAGAAATAGAATATGGAACAAGAGGTCCTGATGGTGTGCAGGGGGACATGTAATAAGATAAAGTAGAAGGGTATGGTGGACTCAACAGTGCTATTGAGAATTAATAAAATATTTGATTGTTACAAATTATTTTTCTTAATATTTGGCCACATTTTAATAAATCAATAAAAGTGAAAATACAAACTACTCCATTAACTTTAAAATAGTCTCTAAAGGCTTTAGTGAATAGATAAAATAAATTTCTAATGCAATCATTCTAACATTGTTTTGACTATGTGATCTTTCACTTTAACACTCATTGATTCACACAGAATATGTTTTAAATTGTATAAGGAAAAGGGTATTAATATGAAAATGTACTTCCAATGAAATATGAACAAAATGATCCCCTTACATCTGTATTAAAACTTGAGTGGGAGCTACATGACCAGTGATGAATAAGTAGCACAATACCAAAATGTTAAAAGCCAAACGAAAAACTTAACACCGGCATTGTGATTTTGATTTAAAGTATTAGAATTTCTTTGTGTATCTGTTTCTGTCTCTGTCTCTGTCTTTCTCTCTCTTTTTCTCCTTTCTTTGTTCCTGCCCCTAAAAAGCAATGGAGTTCACACATACTCATTTAGGGCTGAAATCAATATTTATTGTTAATACTGCTTTTATTTTGTTTCTAAAACTTTCAAATACTCAGTATAATGAGATTTTAAGTAACTGCCTCAGGCAATATAGATTTTGTCATAAATAAGAAATTAGCTATGGTTAAAAGAACAGCCTATTAACACGCAGTGGGCAACTTCTCCGGTTTTTCTTATCCTGAAGATAACGATAGTCTCTGCCATAATCACGTATTTTGTAGGCATCTTGAGACATGTTTGTGGTGCTTGTGTTTTCTTTCTCCTAAATGACATTTTTAACATTTTCAAGCTAGGTTTAGTTTTCATTTCTTCTACCTTGAGACATGATAATAATTTATCTGTAGTAGGGCATATTTCACTGATGCCTAAAGTAATTATTTTTCAATATGGATAACAGAGCTAGTTTTCCACAATAGCTATGGTAGAAGGATTTCAGGATTATAAATATAAGCCTGAAGTCTTTGGCATGTTTGCTTCTTCACACAAACAAAGTGTAAAATCTAACCTGTAAGAGGATAACATTGCTATCTCGCCTAAATCTTTAATGTAAAACACTGTTGAGCCTCTAATTTGTTGTTTTGCTTTTTCAGTTTTCTGTTAATAGGGACATCACTTAATGACTTTGCTCTATTTAAAGTTTTCAAAATTTATTATCATCCAATGTTCACCATACCTGATCTTCCTAGTGCTCAGGTCTTTTGTAATCCAGTCCTTAATGCTGTGACATAATAAGGAGAAGTAAATCTGTGATTTCAGAACTCCTCCAGGGATCCAGAGATTAAAGGTAATTAAGCACCAGGCCAGACTAATAGGACAAGCAAGGAAACTGTGGCTCTGGTTTCGCTATTTGTATATCTGGACTGTCTGAGAGGAGCTAGTGTAATGGAAACACGGAAATCAGGGACTTGTGTGGTTTCTCTTTCCTGCCCATGATTACTCATTCATTCCAAGCAGCATGAATGGAGGTCAAGAGTATGCAAACAAAAGCTTGTTGAATGTTCATTGGATTTGAGGAATGTTGATACCAAAACCCACCTGACTGACCTGGTTGGAGTGAGGTGAGAGCACTGTACATATAAATTTCACCTACACCATCAAAGTGGAAAGATTGCTTCTCATGGTTTGAAGCTGAACTCCTCAGGAAGAAAGATGGTTTTAGATTATCTTGAAAGGAAACCACAAAGCCCAGTGAAGAGAGCTTTGTGGAGAATGTCAAGTTGGAGTCTCGAGATTGAAGGAGTTCTGGGGGATAAATGAGGGACTTGTAGAAACTCACAAGACAAACACTTACAGGATAACTTCCACACTTAACCACTTTCTGCCATGTGGGCCCATTGATGCCATACCATGCCACCAGGCTAGTGTGACCTTTTTTAGTTTTTACTCTCTTTTTTACCTGGACTGTAGGTTTTCAGTAATCAGAAGCAAGAAATTTAATACAGGAAACATCAAAGAGATAGAAGAAAAACAACAAAACATACTTGACTTCCTAACCTATAGAATCCAAAACAAAATTAGAAGATGGAAAGTGGAGTACCTCTAGGGAGGTAAATTATATTTCAATGTGAAGCTGAAGATTTGATAGCAAATGTGATTAGATTTTCAGAACCTTTAACTTTTTCTGTGCTATATCTGAGAGATCCATTGGTACAGCTATGGGATCTTTCTTATAATTCCCTCAGTTCAATAAATACTTGTGTACAATTTTACTTATTAAAAAAGCTTTATCCATTGAATCTTTGAATGTTTAAAATTTTAAACTCAAGTATCATGATTATTCATTTTCTTCTGCTTTAGATGTTACTTTGCTTTCCCATGGACTAAGTTTATATATTGAAAATATAATAAACTAGGTGGATCACAAGCAATGGAAATTAGTTTCAGAAGCTAAGAGTTTCATGGTCAAGGCAGCAGCAGATCGTTTCTGGTGAGTGCTTTCTGTATACTTAATACACAGCACATTTTTTGTTCCTCTTTATATGACACAAAACTATTCTTATGCTTTGAATAAGCCCCCCTATAAATCTAAGAGGATATTCTGGAACTTGAAAACAGATATTATATTAGAATACAAGACTTCTGTTTGCTGTTTGCAGCCGCCATGAAAGGCGGCCCAGCCATGCCCGCCTGCTTGGGAGCCAACTAAGTGTGCCCTGAAACCTCCGAAAACTGTTACACCAGCCTACCCATGGATCCATTTTGAGAGCCAGCAGGAAGAAGTTTAACAAGTGACAATATGATTCTTCCTATATAAATCTCCTTCGTGCAGACTGTGGATCTTATTAATGAATTCAGCAGTAAATCCATCAGGACCTGGAAATTTATTTGTTGTGTTAAAAAAAGAGTAAAGATTTCTGACTGGGTCGAGTGAGTCCAGTGGAGGCCCAAACTGTCTTCTTGCCTGGGGATCAGGCTCTGGCTCCCTGTTGGGACAACTGGGTCCCGTGGAGGCACAGTACTCTTCTTCACCTGGGGGCCAGGCTCCCGTTCCCCGTCAGACAAGTCCATCAGAGGCAGGGAACCCTGCCCCAGTCTGGTGAACTCTTTTCTTTGAATGGGGGCCAGGATCCAGCCTCCTGTTGGGTGTAGTGGGTCCAAGGGAGGCGGGGAGCCCCATCCCAGCCCGGCAGGGCTCTCTTCTCAAGTGGGGACCAGGCCCGGACTTCCAGTCAAGATCAGTGAGTAAGGAGGGGGCAGGGAATTCTGTCCCAGCCTGGCTGACCTCTCTCCCTCACTTGAAGCAACACTTGAAGCTTGAAAATGTAGGAAAATGACAAAATGAAAGACCAAAATGCAGTCTCAAACATCCAGCCCATCCCAAGAAAGCCTAGGAGCCATGTGCATAGAAGAAAATACATGTTACATAACTGAAATTCCTGAAATAATAGTAACTGAAATAACAAAGCAACTCTGGGAAGCCTTAAAGGAATTCAAACTAGAAAAAGAAGAAATGAAGGAGATGCTGAACATATCTAAAGAAGACACAGTTAAAAAATTGGAGGAGATAAACAAAAAGATAGAATCCCTGGATGAACAATATGAGAAACAAGCAGAATATATAAAGCAGATGCAAATAGATATACAGGAAATCAAAAACTCCATCGAAAGCTGTAAAAACTGCCTCAATGAATGTGAAGATAGAATTTCAGACCTCAAAAGCAAGATTGCAGCCAGTGAACAGGAAAGGAAAGATCTTTTAAAAATAACAAGAAATCAGGAAATAACAATTCAACACCTGCGAAATGACGCAAAGAGGAACAACATAAAGTTAATAGGGATAAATGAAAAAGAAGGGAACAACATAAAGGATGTCAAGAGGATATTTAGAGAAGTAATAGCTGAAAATTTCCCATACATGAGAGTGGAAACTGATATCAAGATCAATGAAGTACATAGAACCCCAAATAGCCATAACTGAAATAAAACTACACCTAGACACATAATAATGGCCATCCCAGAAATCGAACAAAGAATAGAATATTAAAAGCTGTCACAGAGAAATGACAGATCACCTATAAAGGAAAACCTATCAGAATCACAGCAGACTTCTCAGCACAAACAATAAGGTCAACAAGAGCATGGAGTGAAGTATTTCAGATCCTAAAGGAAAATGATTTCCAACCTACACTGATATACGCTGCAAAACTGTCCTTCAAAATCGATGGAGAAATAAGATACTTCCATGACAAAGAACAGCTGAAAAACTACATTATCACCAAGCAACCCTGCAAAGAATACTGAAAGAAAGCCTAGATACATTTAGGAAAAAAACACTAAACAAAGCAGACAATTAAATAGAACTGAAAGATAAAGATGCAATAGCAGAAAGATAACATGTCAACAGTAAACCAATATATAACAGTTATAACCATTAGTGTAAATGGTCTCAATGCACCAATTAAAAGAAATAGACTGGCAGAATGGATCAAGAAACAAAATCCAACCATATGTTGTCTATAAGAAACCCATCCAACCCAAAAGGATGCCCACGGACTGAAAGTCAAAGGATGGAAAACAGTACTTCATGCAACAAAAACCTTCCAAAAAGTGTGGGTGGCTATTCTGTTTGCAGACAATGTGAACTTCAAGCCAATAATGATCATAAGTGATAAAGAAGGTCACTACATACTGGTTAGGGGAAAACTCCAAGAGGAAGAGATAACTATCTTAAATATATATGCACCAAATTCCAGAGCACCCAGTTATATAAAACAAGTACTAACAGAAATGAAAAACCAAGTTAACAGTGACACAATTCTAACAGGAGATCTTAACACACAATTGACACCAATTGACAGATCAACCAGACAGAAAATCAGCAAAGAAATACAAGAACTGAATTGCACCTGTGAACAAATAGACTTAATAGACATATACAGAGTATTCCACCCAACAACAACAGAATACACATTCGTCTCAGCAGTGCATGGGTAATTTTCTAAAACTGACCATATATTAACTCACAAAACATATCTAAATAAATTCAAAAAGGTTGAAATCATCCCTTGCATGCTTTCAGACCGTAGCACTATGAAATTAGAAATTAATGATAAAAGATACTACAAAATTCCCATGAACACATGGAAACTGAATAACACACTCTTGAATAATCAGTGGGTCACAGAGGAAATTAAAGAAGAAATTAAACACTACCTACAAGAAAATGAAAGCACAAATACAATTTACCGGAATCTGTGGGATGCAATGAAAGCCATTCTCAGAGGAAAATTTATTGCACTGAGTTCCCACATCAGGAAAACAGGACGAATACAAATAAATAACCTGATGCTACAACTCAAACAGCTAGAAAAAAGAAAAGCAAGTCAAGCCGAAAGCCAAAAGAAAGAAGTAAATTATAAAAATCAGAGCAGAAATCAACGCAATAGAGACTAAGAAAACAATCCAAAAAATCAATGAATCAAAAAGTTGGTTCTATGAAAGAATAAATAAAATTGATAAGCCCCTAGCCAACCTTATTTAAAAAAGGGAAGAAAAAATACAAATTCATGCAATAAGGAATGAAAGAGGAGAAATCACTACAGACCCTATAGAAATACAGAAAATCATCAACACCTATTTCGAAAACCTCTACTCTCAAAGGTTTGATAACACACAGGAAATGGACAGATTCCTAGAAGCATATGAAGTACCAAAGCTAGGTCATGAAGATGTAAAACTACTGAGTAACCCAATTTCTATTAATGAAATTGAAAACATAATTAAATCCTTACCTACAAAGAAGAGCCCAGGCCCAGACGGATTCACTGCAGAATTCTACAAGAAATACAACAAAGACCTAATGCCAATACTCTTCAAACTATTCAATGAAATTGAAAAAGAAACAATCCTTCCTAAGTCATTCCAGAAGCAAATATTACTCTAGTACCAAAACCTGAGAAAGACCCAACTAAAAAAGAGAACTATAGACCAATCTCCCTAATGAACACAGATGCAAAAATCCTCAATAAAATATTGGCAAACAGGATGCAGCAAATCATCCAGAAGATTATATACCATGACAAGGTGGGATTCATCCCAGGCATGCAGGGATGGTTCAACATACGTAAATCAATAAATGTAATCCACCATATCAATAAAGCCAAAAGTAAGAGTTACATGATCATTTCTATAGATGCAGAAAAAGCCTTTGATAAGGTCCAACATTCATTCATAAGAACTTTACAGAAAACTGGAATAGATGGTCTTTACCTCAATATAATAAAGGCCATTTATGACAAACCAACAGCCAGCATCATACTAAATGGCCAAAAATTGAAAGCCTTTAATTTAAAATCAGGCACAAGACAAGGATGTCCTTTATCACCACTCCTATTTAATATAGTAATAAAAGTACTAGACAGAGCAATTAGACAAAGAGAGAAATAAAAGGCATAAAGATAGGAAAAGAAGTTAAGCTATCATTATTTGCAGATGACATGATACTCTATATAGAAGAACCCCTAAACTCCATTGAAAGGCTCTTAGATATAATAAATAAATTCAGTAATGTAGCTGGATACAAAATCAATACTCAAAAATCAATAGCATTTCTATACACTAACAACAAAGTCACAGAGAGAGAAATAAGTGAAGCCACACCCTTCACACTATCAACCAAAAAAATGAAATATTTAGGAATTACTCTCATGAAAGAAGGAAAAACCTGTACAAGGAAAATTATAATACACTGAAAAATGAAATTGAAGATGCTCTCAGAAAATGGAATTACATCCCTTGCTCATGGACAGGAAGAATAAATATTGTGAAAATGGCCATTATCCCAAAACTTTTATACAGATTCAATGCAGTCCCAATAAAAATACCATCAACATACCTCACAGAACTCGAGAAATCACTCCTAAAATTCATCTGGAGTGAGAAAAGACCTAGAATTGCAAGGACAGTTGTAAGCAGCAAAGGTAAGGCAGGAGATATCACAATCCCTGACTTGAAGTTATACTACAAAGCAACCATAGTAAAATCAACATGGTACTGGAATCAAAACAGAGCTGAAGATCAGTGGAATAGATTAGAAGATACAACCACAACTACAAACACACTCAACCACCTTATCTTCGATAAAGGTGCCAAACATGTTAACTGGGAGAATGACAGTCTCTTTAATAAATGGTGCTGGAAAAAGTGGCTCTCCATATGTTAAAAACTAAAACTAGACCCATGCCTATCACTAGGTACTAAAATAAAATCTAAATGGATCGAAAATCTAAATATGGAAACAGAAACACTAAATCTATTGGGAGACAAATTGAGTAAAAACCTTGAAGACATAGGAGTAGGTAGAGAATTCAAGAATAGGACTCAAACCACATGGGAAATAATTCCCAGATCAATAACTGGGATCACTTCTTATTAAAAAGTTTCTGCACATCAAAAGAAGTCTCCAGCATAGTGAAAAGAAAACCCACAAACTGGGAAAAAATCTTAGTGAACTGCCCCTCAGACAAAGGACTTCTGTCTACAACATATAAAGAATTAAAAAAACTCAGACCCCCAAAATTCAAAGACCCAATCCAAAAGTGGGCATCTGAGATGAATAAACAATTCTCTGATGAAGAAATACAAACGGCAAGTAAATATATGAAAAAATGTTCATCATCATTGGTCATTAGAGAAATGCAAATTAAAACCACACTGAGATTTCATCTCACTCCTGAAAGAATGGCCAAGATCAAGAAAACCACCAACAACAAATGCTGGAGAGGCTGTGGGGAAAAAGGAACTCTCCTGCACTGTTGGTGGGAGTGTAGACTAGTGCAACCATTGTGGAGGTCAGTCTGGAGATTTCTCAGAAAACTGGAACCTGAGTCCCCATTTGACCCAGCTGTACCACTTCTAGGCATATTTCCAGAAGAACTGAGAGCATCATACTACAGTGATATATGTGCACCCATATTTATAACAGCACAATTTGTAATAGCCAGATCTTGGAAACAACCTAAATGTCCATCAACTGAAGAATGGATAAAAAAGTTGTGGTATTTTTATACAATGGAGTACTACTCAGCTATAAAGAATGATCACATTGAGACATTCATAAATAAATGGACGTAGCTTGAGACCATACTCATAAATGAAATAAATCAAACTCACATGTATAAATACCGAATAGTTTCCCTAGTATACGAAATGATAAGAATATACAAAAGCATGTGGTAATCATGATTCACCATTATATAGCTTTGAAGCCTTATAAAGTTTTCACTCATTAATTAGAATGGTTTTACTCTGTGCTGTTTGATTTTATTGTCTGTGATGATATGAACAGCTATTTTGAAGAAAAAAGACATCACAATAGCTAGTGCTGATTTAATATCATCTTGTTTTGAAGTCCCAGCAAACTGTTTATCATGTTGTATCTTATTGGATTTTATTATATGTGACAGTATTTAAACAAAATTTTTATGGGCAAAGAGATAATATAGAAACCATTGTTCGTTTTCTGTTAGCTGGTTCTAAATACCTTGCAATACTTTCATTCTCTCGAATGGTTTCACACCATCTTGATATGTTTGATGCTATAGTATACGAAGTTACACTCAAATATTTCAAGGAAATATTTGACTTAAGTCAGGTTATCTTGTGGTGAAACACTGTGTTGCTCAAATTGTTCTGTTGTGACTGATATTGTTATGTTTTTATGTCCTCTTTTATCTCAATCTCTTCCTTTTAAAAATTTTTATTATTTTTAATTAAGGGAAAACATTTTAAAATTAGCCAGATATATTATAGTAACATTTTGATTTCCTATTAACTTGATTTGAAGCCCTATATTGCTCTCCATCTTGTTTTGACTGATTTTACTCTACTTTGTTTTGTTCGATAGTATCAAGTTTGAGGGTATAGGCAACTACTTTGAAGGTAATAAGATTCACTATGATGCCCATTCTGGTTTGACTATTATCTTCTTTTGAAGTTTTGTAATGTCTCCAATGTTTATGTTTTATTGGTTTTGTTCAAGACCTGATGGCAATTCTTTTTAAGGTAGCAAGAGGCATTATGGTAACCATTGTTGATTACCTTGTATTCTGCTTTTACATCATGTACTATGTCCATCCTTTGTTTTGACTGACTCTGCTTTGTTTTGTCACATTGGTTTTATTCTCTTCCAAAAAAAAAAACTTAATAAGAACTGTGGGAGTAATAAAACAAAAATGTGTAATTGTTATTGTAAAAACGAGAGGAAAAGGAAGTGCTCTAAAAGACACAACTGCAAGTGTGTTTGGGTGTGTAAGATAGATAACCATATTACTGAGTTTTTGTTGGATCACTGAACACAACTGTTTGCACTCTCACTGTTTGAATGTCCACTTTATATGCTTTAATTTTGTAACTTGAACAAATATTTCTAAGATGATAATATGTAATCTATTAACTAGTGATTTCTTAGTGTTAATTTTTTTTTGAAATTCTATACTTGTACCCTTTTTACTTTTTTTTTCCTTTCTTCAAATAAAATCTAAAAAAAAAAAAAAAAAAAAAAAAAAAAAAAAAAAAAAAAAAAAAAAAACAAAAAAAACAAGACTGTTTTTTCCTTCTGTTTGGCCCAAGTAGTTCTGTTTTGGAATCACGTTTATTAAATTGTCTTCTAGAAACTCTGTCATAAATTTTGGTTCTTTTACTCAAAGCAGTTAGATGATTTATACATCACAACATTTTGCTGTCAGCAAAGTACAAAGGGCGTGCACAAGCGCAAGTCCCATGTCTATGGAGAAGCGAAGAAGAAAGAATTAAAATAATATAAAGTTAAACACTGGACGATGTTGGCCCATAATAATTAATTATAACTACATCTTTTAAAACTTGTCTTGGAGTACGCAGCCATTTGTTTTGATTACTTTTCTCTAGTTGCTGAGATAAAATATCTGAGGCCCAAAATTAGGGAAGGGAAGATTTACTTCTGATAGTTCTTGGAGGTTTCAGTCCATACTCAGCTGGCTGCAAGGCAGGGTGACAAGGCTGGGGGACAGCTGTTCATGGCCACTGAGAACTAGCAAGAGAGAGAAGCCACACCTCTTCCCACCCTTTCACTGTATCTGGCTCCACCCCTGGGCGAAGGCAGCACTCACACCACCAATCCCAGCACCAGAAAACAAACCAATCAGGAACACCTGACTCCGTCCTTGATTACATGAGGTTTAAATGGGCGTCCTCTGAGCACACTGTATCATTTTATTTTAATAATTTTTCTACTTCATTTTCAATACCATTGGGATGTTGATAGCTATAGTCTTCTACTGATTTATATTATTTTTTACCTTTTATCCTTATAAGCTTGCTTGAGGAATGTTTTGTCATCCTATTTTTTTATGTGTTGGAATTAAGAATGAGAGAAGTTACATACATTGCTTCGAGTGAAGTAGGGAGCAAAACTTTTGATTCTGAGACCAGTGTTTATTCTATTATTCTTTGTTTCATCTCCAGATTCTTTTGTGAATGAAGTAGATCAATGAGATACTAAGTATCATCAGTGATATTGGAAATCAGGCAGTTTTTTAATTTTCCATTTTGATCTGACCTTTGAGTCAGATCAATTTGTCCTCTCAACAGTTTCTATTCCTCCAATCTTAAGTTTTTTTTGTTTTTTTTTTTAAGATAGAAACCGATGGGGTCATATATTTGACTCAACTTTGTCTTTAAAGCTACTTTTATTTACACTTTAATTTAGCAACATAGTTTTTCTCTTTCATTATTTGGCAGAATTCTCTCAGGAAGAGATTACACTTTATTTATTTTTGCAATCTACTATCCAGCAAAGAGTTTGGCATGTAGAAGAAGGTCTTTAAAAGTTTAGATGAATGATCATAATAACATCATGGCTTACATTTTATGTTTGTGCTAAAATGTGAAATGCCAATTTATTCTTTTTATTTCCTAGTCAATGCTAATATTTTGTACTTTCTGTTTTGTGATGCCTATTGCAATGATGCATATTTATTTTTTCTTCTTTAGGATAAAATAAAACAGCACTGGGACATTGGCTGCTCTGAATTACAGGAGGTAATTGATCATGTATGCTTTCTGTAGGCTGAAGATAGGAAATGACCGTACTGCTTAATTTGGATGCTTCTTGTAATCCATCTGCATGAGGTAACTAAAAATTAGTAGAATAAAGAAGCAACACAGCTCATACTGTTCAGTGAATGATTAACTACAAGAATCACCATCATAAATGAATATTCTGCCACGGGTATGTTTGTCCTTGTTGCTCTAAGATTATACATGGTTTAAAACATAACTTCTTACATGGAGATTTTTAAATCATCAAGTTTCTGGAGAGCTATCCGTGTGAGAATAAATGTGTCACGCAGTGCATTTGCCTTCTCTTCATTTTTACTGTCCCAGTCACACTAGAATGACCCCATTTGTACACCCTAATTTGCTTACCTCTTTTAACATGCCTTTTGTTCCAAAGAGCTAAATCTCGTGCAAATGCTATAAGCCTACAGCAATTTTCTTTAAATTGCAGTGAAGTTGAGTAATATTTCTCCACTTTTCGAAAACTTCTGCCTGTCTCAAATACAAACTGGTATTAATTTTTCCCTTTGGATTCTGTTTCTCCGTAACTGAAAACAGTCTTGCTGGGTTCCTTAGCACCAGTTGTGTTGAATTGTGGATATCACTCCATAGATAAAAACAAAATTCGGGGCTTTTTATTAACTAAAGTAAACATCTCCATTAATAATTTTTACAAAATACAAGTATTCTATTTTATTTTCCATATGTCATTCATTACAAAATTCTCCCTTGATAAATTAATATATTTACAAACAAAATATTAAACTGAAAAATCATAATCCTTCAGATGAGGAGTAGGCCATGTGAAGTGAATTTTGCAGGATTTCTTCTTGATCTTTAGTGAATTTAGCTTGGTTTTCACCTGTTGGTTGGCATGGGAGAGGCTGAGTATAACTAGTTTAATTCTAGTGCTTGCAGTCTTGGCATGTCAGATTCTCTAGCTACCTAAACATGTACTGTTTATCTTCTGGACAAAGTATGGAAATCTCAGTGTACTAAAATTATTCCATGGTATCTCAAAGATAAATTTTTGGAAATGTCTTTGCTGATTTTAACATATTTCTACTAGCTCAAATCTCAGTTTCCAAAACATTCTTATGTTAATGAGGGCTTCTCATGAATTCTGTGACACAACATGTTATTTGAGATCAATCTCCACCTTTGTGTTTTCATATACTGAAATATCGAACAGTAATGAAATAGCCCAGATATTCAGTGTTAGCATGAGTGGAATGAATTCACTTGTGTCCTAGGAAACATTTTACACATTCTGACACAGGAAATACAGTTACTGTCTCTATTAAAACCACATCTGTGTTCCTTGATTGATATATAAGACAGCGTTTGCTGAAGAGTAAAAATAAATGTGGAGTAAAATGGGAATCTTTGTGTATTAAAAATAGCATACAATTAAATAACAAAGTGCACTTGTTTTATAATTTCAATTGGCAGGGAAATACGGGCAATACAGGCTGTGGAGTCAATGAGGGAGTAAATAATTCAGTCTGGACAAATTTTCAGCTTGAAAAGAAAATTAAAATGGCAATTTAAGATTGTAAATTAGTCTTAATGATATAGTTGGGTGCAAGACATCAGTATTAACTTCTGCATATGTCTGGTATTATTAGTGTTCCTATCCTTCAAATGAGTATTCACTCATCCAACAAAGACCCTTTGCATGTTTTCATACTCTGGGAACTTTATTAGGCGCCAGTGACACAAGCTGAATGTGACTCAGTTTCTTTCTCCAGTGGCTCCCATCAAAGCACAGTGAAACACAAGAGCATCCAAATTCATTTTTTTTTATTTTTAAAGACCAAAATTAAAATCAGTAAATTTCAAATATGCTTTTAATGTTTAATATTTATCTTTCAACCTTAATTTCTGCCAATTGATCTAACAGAGCCACTATTAGCATAATTATTTGCTCTAAGTTTCTATTTTTCATGCAGCAATTCATTGGGAAAGAAAGGAGATATGTCAAAATGCTTTTACTGTATGTCACATTAACTGTTCTTCATCATCTTCCCACAGTGTCCAGACATCTGGGGGCAAGAGACTTATATATTGATGAAACAAATCTCAGCCTATGGGGAATCTCCAACTGAAAATCTCCAGAAGGAAGTAAATATATGGATACATTTTCCTACTGCTATTAGGACACTTACAGAGTCCCAACTTACCCTGGTAGTAGAATGTGATTCCTGTGGTGTGTTCTACAAAGCCCTTTCACTACTAAGCATACGTGTATGTGTGCTTAAATCAGACAGTATACAGACCAACAATTGATCTCTGCAAGTGAAATCAAAATGCCGGCCAGCAAGAGGTAGGGACACTGAATTGATATCATTTTTCTGTGAAATAGAAATAATTCTGGCTGAGAACTCAATCAAATTTTTATCTAAATGGTCCTATCCCATTCTTAATGGTTTAAGAATTACGAAAAAACATTCTAAATATTTCAGAATCATTCCTTTTTTTACTAGTGCATATTAGTTGCATAGATTAATGAGTTTCATTTTGGAAGATTCATGCATATATATTACATAATTGGATTATTTTTTCCTATTATCTTCTGCCATGTTCCTTTTTTCTTACTTTTCTGATATTCTAATCTATTTTCATGTTATCTTCTCCATGTATTTTTAATATTCCATATATGAAGAAAATACACAATATTTGGCTTTCTGAGTCTAGTGTATTTCACTTAAAATGATGAACTCCAGTTTCATGCATTTTCCTGCAATCGATAGGTTTTTCTTCCTCATAATAGTGCTCTGTTGGATAGTGCTCTGTTGCACACACACACACACACACACACAAATATATATATATATATATATATATATATATATATATATGTCATGTATCATATATGTCATGTGTTTTCCTTATACATCTGTCTTCCAAAACTTATTATTGGGCTGCCATAAATATAATTATTCAGGTTTCTTTATAGTACTGTTGATATAGGGGAATGAAACTCCCAATCTACTGTATGTCCAGTACAAGTTCATATTCTCTAAAACTGATAAATGAATTTTAGGAACAATGGAGATTAAGAGCAGAATATATTTACTGAGAAAGAAAGCTTCTGTCTGAGGGACAGCAGGGGTCCCTGGTAGATTACAGAAGACTGTGTTTTGTAGGGATTTTTACAGAGTGATGTCATGGGGTGAGAGGGGTTCAAGGTGAGGAAAACTGGGAACTTGCAAGGCAGATGGGTATAAAGTGGCACCGAACTGTGGCTAACCAATAAGGTTAATTGTTCACATAAAATTGATTGCATAGGGAACAAATGAGGAGGTGAGTCACATAGAAAGCGGGCATTCTTAGAGAGCAGTGGCTCTTCCCTAGGGGTTTGGGATGGTGACTCCTGACTTCCTCAGGGCGATACTGAACTATTTAGAATATTAGTCCTTGGGATATGGGTGCATTTGTTTGATCTTTTGTCTTGAGGCCTGGCCCACAGCAGAAGGTGTCCGTCTGCTCTACATTTACAAGGCATCTGAGCTTCTCCTCCTGTCTCACTGGCTATAGTAATTCTAACTCAGCTGCTTGTAACACTGCTACTTTGTTCTGTTAATATAACAAAGAATGAAATAGACAGACCACATAGTATCTCGAATATTTAGCTTTTTGAAGAACTTCTACTTATTTTTACACTGGCAAAATTTTCATTTTTCCACCAGTGTATAAGAGCTTCCTTCTCTTGCGTCCTCAATAGCAATTTTTTGATTTTGTATTCTTTATGATAACCTTTCTGACAGGTATGAGATGGAATCTCTGTGGTTTTGATTTGCATTCCCCTGATGTCTTAAGAAACTAAGGATCTTTTTATGCACTGAATCACTATTTGTATTTCTTCTCTCTGTTCTATTCGCTGGTCCACTTGTTAAATGATTTATTTTATTTTTGTCATGTTAAAATTGCTCAGTTCTTTACATATTTTGCATATTATTCTTCTGTCAGCAGCTGGTGAAGATTTTTCTTCAATTCTATAACCTGTTTCTTCATTCTGTTAAATTCTTTGCTTGCAGATGTTTCTTTAAAATAACATGGTTCCATTCATCAATTTGTACCACTACTTCCTGTGTTATTCGAGTTCTATTTGCTTGTGCCTTACCTAGGGCCTCAAGTGTTTCCTTTACATTTTCTCCTAGGAGTTTCAAAATTTAGGTCTATCAGCAAATGAATGGATAAAAAAAGTGTGGTACTTCCATACAACCAAATACTGCTCTGCTATAAAGAAGGCTAAACTCTAGGCTTTTCTAGGAAAATGGATACTTTGTGAGACCATAATGTTAAGTGAAATAAATCAGACAGGCAAACTTAATATCATATGAGTTCTTTTATGTGAGGAAACCAAATAAAAGTAAAAAACAAAATAAAAGATAGGAGGAAACAGGGAGGTAGCTCTTTTGCAGCAGTTAAGATGACCAAGAAATGATGGGAGGGGAAGAGAATGGGATGAATAAGTGTTACACGTATGTACGAACTTCCTACAGGGAATATGATCATTATGTACTTAAATATGTACTAATACAAAATAAAAATTTAAACAATGAAAGAAAAGCAAAGTTTCATACCTAGTATTTTGGTATTTGATTAATTTTGAAGTAATTTTTGTACAAGGTGAGACATAGGGATGTAATTATAATCTTCTACTTATGTATATCCAGCTCCAGTTTTACTAAGAGTATTTGTTAATGATGTGCAGAAACTCTACATATATATGCCATACCTTGTGATTTTTTGATACTTGTACACATTGCATAATGTTCAAATCAGGCTAAACATAAGTATTTCTCAAGCATGTATCATTTCTGTATGATAAAAGACTGAAAACTTTTTCTTCTAGCTTTAAAAATATACACATTTTAAAAAAATATATAGTTACCTTACTGTGCAGGAGAACAGGGTAATTTTGTTTATGTAACTATAACTTATTTGTCCATTGATCAACGCTTCCTTATCTGTTCCCAGTCTCCACGCTGACCTCTGGAAACTGCCTTTTTTTAAAATCAACTTCTGAGAGATCTAATTCTATAGTTTCTGCATAAGGCTTAAATTAGGCAGCATTAGTCTGTGTTTGGCTTATTTTGCTTAACATGATAATCTCTGGTTTCATCCACATTAGAGCAAATTAAAGAATTTTCCTTTTTTAACTGAATGTTATTCCACTGTGGATTGTATATGAACCAGTTTTCTTTACCAGTGGATGGGCATTCTGATTATTTTCATATTATGATTATTAACAGTGTTGCTGTGAACATGAGTTTTCCCATTGTCTTTTTGGCATATTGATTTTATATTCATGAAACATTACAAATAGCATATATATATTTTTTCCCGTGGAATTACTGGATGAAATGGCAGGTCTATGTTTAAATTTCTAAGGAACGTGTATGCTGTTTACCACAATTGTTATACTAATTTATGTTTTCACCAACATTGTGCAACAGCTTCCAATCAGATGGAACAAATATTATATGATAGCATACCCAGGCTAATACAGTTTACCTTTAGTATTTTTGATAATATCACTTTCACTGAGATGCCGTGATATTCATTAAGGTTTTGGTTTACCTTTGTTTGATGATTAGTGAATGCTGAGCATTTTTATATGCCTATTGTCTATCTTTAATTGGCCTATAAGAAATGTCTAGTTAGTGCTAATGATCATACTTAACTGGACCAGTTGCTAGTAATTGAGCTGTTTGTAGTTTTTCTATATTTTGTTATTAATCTATCAGATGCAGTTTTCCAATATTTTTTCCCATTTTGTAATTTTCCTTGATGAAATTTTTATGTATCAAGTAATATCCTTAGCACTTTTACTAGAATTAATCCTTTCAATAATTACATCAGTCTTGGGAGATAGATATAATTACCATATTGATATAAATTGTCTATTTATAAATAAATCAACCTCAGTGGGTAAATAGAACCTATATAAAAATAGATATATTTGCATGTAAACTATATGTCATTTATTCATGATATTCTCAAAGAACTATAAAAATGATTAATGAATAGATAATATTTCATCTCCATTACACCACAAAATATACAACAGATGATTGATTTTCACAGAAGATAATAATCTTTAAAAATGTACTAGATCTGCTATTATCAGCCCAAGCACTATCTGTTGGATAATTCTATAGTTATCACCAATCATTTGCTCATTTCACAGGTGGAAATTTTTATTTAATTGTATGGAATAAGAAAATAAAAACTAGAACTAGATATCTCAAGAATTTAAGCATTTAAGTCAATACTACCAAGATTATTAAAGATATTTATGAAATATCTTTGTGAAAATATAGGTAAAAGTAAAGAACTAATAAGAATTTCTTGAAATGCTTTACATATACTCCCCGGAGAAGCTGGAAGTTTACTTGACTTTTCCTGTAAAACAATTGTTTTTAATTCTATTGTGGTAAGAATCTCTGTGAATATAACCTCTTAGTAAAGACAGTTATGTATCATATTCATAGATTCCTAATTAGAGTCATTTTTAAATGTATTATGTAGAACCATTTTTAAAAGGTTGAAGAATCTAGTTTAATAATTATGAAAATTTTCACATTGGCCACATGCATAAACAGTAAAACAGGGAAATACATTGCAAATCAACACAGTTTTCAGTGGAGTGTGAAGTCAGTATTTTCTTTACATTACGAGCACAACCTAGTCATATTTATTCATTGTATTTGGGGGAGTTTCAGTAGCAGAAAAGCTGTTATAGGTTCAACTTTTTGCTTGACTTTCAAAACACCTCATTTCAAATAAATAGCAACTCTATCAGTAACTTTAAAATATTTTAGAAATAGAGTTACTTTCCACAAAAATTGTATTCAGATCCTCTCCTTTGTAAAAAGCAATATATTTAAATTTGAAATGATATAATACATAATGTTTCATTATGATATGAAATGATGCAATGGTGGAATATGATGAACATTAAACAGATTCATCATTTAATACTCAATTCTACACAACTCTAAATTTTTTTGAATATGTATTTTCTGTTGCATTGAGTTTTGAAGTGTAGGAGATAGACACAACTAATAACTTTATAGTTATTAGTGATATCTCAGGGACTGTTATGCATTCTTTGCAAATTAAGATTTAAATTATCATTAACACTTCTATGGCAAAGAAATGCAAGCACTTTCCTACCAAATGTGTCCTCTTAAATCTCAAACTGCTTATTTCTCTAGTAATTCCTCTCCACAAAGAGCAAAAATTGTTCACAAGCCGTCTTGCTCTATTTCCTCAGCACATGTATCTTAACGTACTTTCCTGGTGATTACTCTGGCTAGCCATGTATGTGTTCTTCTTAAGTAAAAATTTCATCTTTTGACCCAATTTTGTAAAATTCTGTACAAGGCACCACAGCTTTTTCAAGACTGTGTAGCAAATCAGTATGTACACTTCCATGTTTCAATCTATACAGTTATTACAATGTACAAAACTTTAGATATTTAGACCAATAATCTAAAAATAGAGGCAAAATAGTAGGTAGTTCTTAAAATTGCAGCTTTTTCTATGAAAAAGCCTGTGAAACTGATACCACAGCTGGGAAGATACCATTTAATGATCACTCTTGTTTCTCTTTAAAGGTCATTTTAAGAGCATTTCATCTTAAATCAGTGGCATGCTCTTCTCCCTATTTGATGTTGGGAGGAGTTTCATGACCTTCAAGGGACTCTCATTGTCAGGGCTTATTTCCGTGGACCCCAGGCTTCATGAATTTGCATTGTGCATTTGTGATTGGCTCATGCTGGATTGATTGTATCAACACTATATCCACCTAGGGATGGAGCCAGTATACAATGTAATGGCAGAAAGGTGTGTCTCTCTCTCTTTCGAATATCCACCTTATTGATTGCAGCCACCATGAACTGAGGCCTCCCATGCAAACCAACCTTGGAGCCAACTGAGTATAGACCCAAATCTCCAAAAACTGTAAGAAATAAACCTTTGTGTTCCCAACTTTGGGCATTAGGTCTTTTGTCTCAACAATGAATGAAAAATAACTATACAGAATTTGATACCAAGGAATGGGTCATTGCTGTGACTATACCTGACCATGTTTTTTGAGAGGCTTTGGAAATGGCTTCTGGGTAGAAATGGAAAAGTTCAGACATGTTACCTGTATGCATAGAGCTGGAGCAGCTTAGGCTGTTCTGTAGAGGAGATTCTGGTCAGAGTTCAGGAGACCAGAAGGCTGATAGAAAGCCTGATGACCAGGCTTGGAAGGTTTCTTCTGGGAAAAAGGACTCATTGGTTGTTGGACTTCCCATGATGTGTGTATGGCTTGGCAAAGAGTTTGTCTGCATTTGCTCATGCCAAGAGGTATTACCTGAGGCTGAGATTAAGAGCAATGGACTGATTAATCTGGCAAAGGAAATTTCAAGGCTGTCAAATGTGGAGGTGGTGGCATGGCTATTTTGGGGGCTTTTAGCCAGATATATGTTGAAAATCAAGAAGAGCCCCCCAGGATAATTTTAAAAGCTGTGAGTTTGGCCAGAAGGAAAACTCCAGTAAAGCTGTGCATTGTAAAGATAGAGCTGAGATTTCGATTGCTGAAAAGGAACAGAGAAATGAGAAAGATGGCCAGAGGGCATCCCAGGAAGCAGTAGGTCTCTGTCCTTTGCAGCCTCAAACTGCAAAAGTGAAAGAACTTGCTGAGAGGAGAAAGCTTCACAGCACCATGCTCCAAACTGACAAGAGAGGTTCCAGAATGGCAGCAGTCAAATGAGATTCCAGAATGGCAGCAACATGGAGAAGCTTTTCCTCACAATCAGGAAAACAGCTTCCAGTAATCCATGCACTTTGAAAAGCCTGGCTACAGCTCTAGCTGGCAGCAAACTTTGGTGGCATACACATAGTGCTTATGTTAGGTGCAAGGAAAATGCACAAATTTGGAGGGTAAGACAGCTTCTACCTTAATTGCAAAGGGCCTGGGAGGCCAAGCAGTGTGCCCCTGAGAGGGCAATTTGTGAAGATGTAAGGGTGAAGCCAAAGATGCAATGGAAACCCCAGAAGTTTGGAAAAGCCAGGAACATGAATCATCCAAGGAAAGTTGCAAAAAGCGGGAAGAGAGGGTTTAAGAGAGAGAAGCTGTGGGACTGAAATCCCTGGAAGTGCCATGAGGGTGAAATCACCCAAGCCTTTTGGAGCTTGCAGCCAGATTGCTTCAAATGCTGAGCATGGAAATGTAGGACTTAATGTTCACCCTGTGAGATGTTGGACTTGCTTTGTTTCCAATGCTTTATATTCCCTTGTTTGTAACTTTTGGAATTGCAGTGCTTATCTTGTGCATTTGCATTTCAGAAATGTATAACCTTTTTTCATTTATACAGGAGGCTACAGTTAAGAGGTTGCCATAGATATCAGAAGAGATTTGGGACTTAGACCTCTCAGCAATGCTGAAAATGTTAGAACTTTGGCAACATTGGAGATGGACTAAATGTCTTTTGTATAAAGGATGTACATGAGTCTTTGGGGGCTAGAGGTGGAATGTCATGGTTATGTCAGTGCCCCTCAGGCCTCATGCATTCACATTGTGCATTTATGATTGGTTCATTGTCTAGCACTTGTATTGATGGTGGCAGTGCTACACCCACCCAGGGGTGGAGCCAGCATACAATGTAATGACAGAAAGAAGGTGTGTCTCTCTCTCCTTCAGCTTTGTGCCTTGATGCTTGCAGCTACCATGAACCAAGGCCCACCATACCACCCAGCCTTGGAGCCAACTGAGTATGGACTGAAACCTCCAAAAACTGTAGGAAATAAACATTTGTGTTCCCAACTTTGGGCATCAGGTCTTTTGTCTCAACGATGAGTAAAAAGTAACTAAGACACTCATCTTCACTGTTGTGCTTAGCACAAAAAGTTACTGGAACTGTGGGAAGGGAAAAAAGACTGGTGACAATCTACTCAGAAAGATAAAAATCATCCTCTTTTAAGAATATGAAAAAGGCAGCATGATCCTGAGTGAACTTTAATATTTCTCTTTCTGAAAAGGAATGGATGCTCAGTAATTAGTGATTATGATGGAAAATATGTTCTATTGTTGTTTTGTTTTGTTTATTAATAAGAGGTCAACTCCATATTGGATTTCCATTTCCAAATAGATGACTGGATGTATTCAGTCAGCCTTCTGAGATGTTACAGAACAAGATAAATTTTGAAAAAAGTTTGAAATTTACTCTATTGTTTACTCCTTTATTGATGCATATTTCTTCATGTACTAATATTTACAAAAAAGTTCATAATAAAGTTTACAATTAATATTAATGTATTTAAATTTACTTTTAAGTATTTATTGAACATATTCTTTTTGAAACATGCTAGGCTAAATGCTGAGAGAACTTGAGTGTTGCATAACATAATTCCTTTTAAATAATTAAATTACATTAATTGGAGAAATAAAGTTTCCATGTAAACTACAAATTTCAGGCTATACAGAAAAGAAAACTTTTTTAAAAACAGATTTCCCTGATATAATTTTCTTGTAAATGTGGCTTCTCTACATGTCTTGGTTGCTCAAAAAGCTCTTCCATAATGCTAATGAATAATCACAGAGCCAAGTGTTCAGCACTGTGAAGTTACCTGGCATCACTTTCTGGGAGATATTTTTGTCTTATCAAGTCATTTCTTTTCACTGACTGTTGCTATCATCTATGGGATCTTATTGGGGAAAAAGTGCAGTTTAATGAACCTGGATCAAAGGCTGAAATTCTATACCCTTAACAAGGAGAAGCTGCTAGTGCTTCACTACTGACCTGGGTGGGGTCATGCCCTGAGTTTACTCTGAGAAATTGTCTTTTTACCATTATGATATCCTTTGACTGGTTAAAGTAGCATGTGCTCCATGTGCTGCTCATTGGAACACAAATGGATTCTGACTTTTTTTTTGCTTCAGATGCTTTTACTTTTCTCTCAAAAGGATGGAAACTAACCATCCTTTGGAAACCTCTTCATAGGCACATATATGATAAATATCCATTCATAATTCATTTTCTCATGCCAGATTGATTGATCCCTATTGGCTACTGGGAATTCAGGAAAATTCTTTTGTAAGACATATTCATTCCTTTTCAATCAATTATTGAGCAAAGTAGATGGGCAAAATATAGGGCCACTTCTCAGAGCCTTGTACTGTTCATCAGTATCTATTCATTATTCTTGGAATTACAGATAGAGAATCTAATCTCTTCTTGGCTGAGTAGATGAAGTGGGTAGAGGAAACTAGATCCCCAAGTAATTTTAAAATGTATTGTTTCTCCTAGCTCAGAGATTCCGAAACAGGTAATCATCTCCTTTGGTTCTATATTATGTAGTAGGATTTTCATTCTGAAAACAATAGATGAACTAAAAATTCTATCTTAAGTTCAAAAATAAATTAGTAGAAATAAGATTGAAAATTACATATCAATGTATTACCTTCCTTATGGTCAAACACCTACAGTATTCAGATAACTCTCTCAGTATTGCATCATTTTTTTCAAGTATATTTCAATTTATGGCTGGACATATGAGAAATAAAAATTCTTCAGAAATTGTGAAAGATCAAAAAAGCACAATCACATAAGAATGCATTATGATTGGAGCAAGACACCTAAAGCCATTAGCACATGGCCTGTAGGTGTCTAAGTAGGTCCCTAAGTAAAGCTCTGGCCAACATTTTTCCTATGGGAACTCCCTACCAGGCTCACATTAGTTTGGATTTTGAGTTAGAATGCAAAGAATTTCTAGAAAACTACATTTTCTGACAAGTCTCAAAAATTTTGAAAAATTCAAGTATAATAGAGCCTGACCAAAAAGGAACACACAAAATGTCACCAAAAAATAATCAAGCATGCCTGTACAAGAATTAGGGGGAAAATTATAAAACAAACATGAAAAATCAGAAGTGGGTAATATAATGTATCTGAGCAATATTACATAAATTAACAAAATTTGAAAATTTTAGATGAATGTAATACAAAGTACATTGGTCAGTGTTTGCATTACTGGAACAAAATACCTGACACCCACAACTTTGAGGTTTACTTTTGCTTATGGTTTCAGGCATGGTTGGCTGGCTCCAAAACTGAGACACTATAACACAAGGGCACTGCAAGCTAAAGGAGCTCATGTCATGGTATCTGGGACACTGAGAGCAAGAAAAGAGTCCTTGACGAAGGGACAACCAGATAGAATCCAAATGTCACATCCTTGTAATCTGCACTCAGCACCATGTAATTAGTAGTCTCCTAGGCATCTCTCATGGCTATCAAGTTTATAATCAAGATTAACTAATATACAAAATGAATCTGTGGATTAAAATCTTTCTTTATATACCTCCACAATTCAAATAATTTTCAGTGGATTTCTGGAAAATACCTAATGTACTGAAAATACGAAATTTCCCAAATACATTCCTAGAGTTAAAAAAAAAAGTTAAGTGGGAGGACTTTCTTATTTTAATATTATGTTCCAGGCAAGGTTTGAAGGTGAATAATTTTAAATAGAGCCAAATGTGAATTTAATGAACATAGAGACATACAAATTGAGTAAATTAATAAAACCAAATATACTAATGCATTATGAAAAATAAAAATTCTGTGATGCATTACACTTATTCTGAATGTAACATTAACTTTTAAATTGTGCATACATGCACACACACACACACACACACTCACACACACACACAATAACACACTGCTTATAATAGCAACCAAACATAAGTTTGGTTACCTAAGACTAAGTATAACAAAGTATGTTATGATTGACTTTATAATAAAACACAAATGTTTATTAAAATTTATTACTAGAGAAATCATCAATATCTCATGGCAGCACTAATTTTGCTCAAAGTTATGTACTTATTTGTATATTTGAACATTAGTGAACTGATTGTAAAATTCATCAAAAGTAGTAAAAAAGAGTATACAAAATATTTCTTGAGCATAAAAATATGTGAGCATTTAGTATACATGTCACTGGTTGAATCCTTACCACCTCCCACACAAAAACAAACAAATAAAAGTAACTAACTACCAAAAAAAGAAGAGTCAGAATCAGCTAGGATAATTTTTCAGGACTCACAACCTACTATAAATTTGCAATAATTAAGAGAGCTAATATCAATGCAAAGTTAGAAAAACAAATTAGAATGAAGCAGAATTCACATAGTGGACTTTTTGAAATTGGATATATGACAGCTTTGGCACAGTAAATTGTTTTGGCACTGCAAATTAATGGAAAAATAATTAGCTATTTAATAAATTGCTCCAGAATAACTTGAGTATTCATCTGGGAAGATGATTATGGATCGCTAACTTACACCCTATTATTAAACTCAATTCCAAATGCATCAATGCTTTAAATGTGAAGTGAAACTCTAATTTTTAGGAACAATATGTAGAGAATAATATGCCAGCTGCAATAGTTTGATGTAGTAATTGATGTAATAATAAACAATCCCTACATCTTTGTATTTTAGGATAACAAAGTTTTTTTTTTTTTTTTTTTTTTTGTCTTATGAAAGCCTCAGTCCTCTCAGGTCAGTAGCCACTACTTCACATTCACTCCGTGCAAGTTTTACCCGCTTGAAGATGCACTTTGACGTCCATAGTCTGTTAAATTGCAGTGAATGTGAAAGAGAAGGTCAGGGATGTCACATCTGCACTTTCAGGCCTACATCTAAAATTTCCCATTGTCTGGAATCAAGTAGATGACTTCACCTGCTTGTAAGAGAACAAAAAAAATTGTCTTCATAAAAAATGCCTTCATGAACTTCATGGAAAGAAAGATGATCAGGTGTCAGTGAGCACTAGTAACGTCTACTGTCACAATTTGGTAAAGGAACTTTTATAATTCATGTTAGACAGAATAAAATGTTATACTTTAAAGTAATTTGCTTTTCATATAACACTAAATAATTGATAAATATTTATTTTGATACTTGAAGTTAAAATTTGTCTACTTTCATCGCTGTTTCTATGCATTTCTTCTGTGCTGTTGAATATTTGGTTTCTATGGTTTTTTATACTACCAAAGATGGTGTATTGAACATTCAAGTATGTGACTTTTGCTGCATATATGTGAGAGTTTTTAAGTACTTAGGATTCCAATTATTCAATTACAAGATTACCAAAAACTGGATGTTTTCTAATTAATTTTTATATTAGAATATAACAGGAAATAGAAAAATGACAATTTTATCAAATTCTTTCAGTAATTTTTCTATGTATGGTATGTTTCAAAGCATTCAACACACTGAAATGCTACAATCTGGACAGTAGTATTGCAATGGCTACAGAAACACCGAGACAACACTCAGGATTTGGAGGCAGATTTATTTTATATCAACAGGCACTCATTGGGATAATCCCAAAATATTAGGCCCTGATCTTAGTTGGCAGTTAATGACCAGCAGATTCTAGGAGACAGAAGTAATGAGCTATAACAGGAACTATTATCTGGGCAGTAGAAGTATACTGGCTAGGGGGGTCGGATTTTCTGTTACAGTATTTTGTCCCTTCTGATTTCTTTTTGCATTATTATTTTTAATTGAACAATACATTTTATATTGCTGTATTGACTTTGTGGTTCTTTTTTGGTATATGTGAGTAGTATAAGTTCAAAAATGTCCACCCACTAAAAATGATAGGGAAGACATTGATGCTGGACAACCTGGTTACCTTTCACTACTCCATATTTTTCAATTTGTTCTATTAGACCAAATCTAAATTATAAATGACTTTTTGAACTCCTTTGTTTTGAACAAATAAAAGAATTTCATATTGTTTGGTCCTGAAGGTGCATAAATTTTAATTATAAAATTTAATTTTTATTTTCCCTCACTTTGTGATTACAGGATAACTTGTTAGATGTTGGCCAACCTTGTTAACACTACCACCATAGAATTATATCATTAACCACTAGTGTAAGTTTTTAGTATCATTTATTCTTCCAAGTTCTATAATTTCTGCATTATGAATAGTTAACACTAAGGCGATACCTTTTATGTCTTTCCACTTTATAGTGGAGAGTTTTCCTCTCTGATATGCTTACATTTCTCTCCTTTTTAAAGAAAATTATTTATTTATGTTTATTTATTTATTTATTTTATCAATCTTTTGGTATTTTCTTCCTATCCAGTTTCAATGTCCCAAACTTTCAATTTTGTACTGCAAAAGAACATACTGAGTTCTGGGTAAGTATAAAAATGATATCTAATATATTTACAGTAAGAGCTTTTATAGACTGTAGCACAAAATTATAGGTTGTTTTTCATGAATAAAACAAAAACAAATATGTAGAAGAAAATAACTAGAACTAATTACTAAATTTCATAAGACAAACATTCAAAGGTGAATATATTTAAATTTAGAAAGTATACCAACATAGACAAAACAAGTAAACAGACATCCAAGTATACCTCTTACAAACAAGAGCCAACTGGTTGGAAAGACACCTGCTGGAGCAGTGCTTGGCATAGTCAGCGTGTAAACACAGACACTGCCTGAGTGCTTCCCTGTGTAAACTGTTTACTTAATTCATGTATTAAAATTTCTACATGTTTGCCATACATAATGATCAAATTATTCATGGGAAATTTGTAACTGTATATAATATATCTTAATTCTTTTTTCCCATTCCCTTCTCCTCCTTTTAACCCTTCTTCCCATCCTAATTTACAAACCTCTGCTTCCATTTTCCCTTTTAATTCTTTCTTTTTAAAAAAATTCTCTTTTCCTTTATTTAATCCTTGTTCCCTTTCCCATTTCTTCCTACTTAGCAATGCCTATTTTCTATTTTATTCTTTATTTACATTTGAGTTTCTTAGAAAAGAGAAACAATGCAAATAAGATAATACTTGTGGGTCTGATTTATTTCACCTAAAATTATGGTATCAGGATGCATCAGTTTATCTAAAAAGTCTCCACTTTATTATTCCTTATGGCGGAGTTGCACTCCATTTTATGTAAATATCACATTTTCTTCATCCGTTCATCTGTTGATGGGCATACTGGCTGTTTCCAAGATTAAGCTTTTATAAAATACGCTGCTATAAAAATAGGTTCTGAATGTATCACTAAGGTATGATGACTTTAATTCTTCTCAGAAGATTCCTAAAAGAGGACTAGCTGGGTTAAATAGAACCTTTAGTTTTAGTTATGTGAGGAACCTCCATGATGATTTCTATAGTTGTTGTACCAATTTATACTCCCATCTGCAATGGAGAAGGGCTGCTTTTTTTCTGATGGCCTCTTCAGCATTTGTTATTGGTTGATTTATTCGTGACAGTCATTCTTTCTAGACTGAGACAGAGTCTCACTGTTATTTAAATTTGCATTTCTTGAATGACCAATGAGGTTGAACATTTTTTCATGTATTTATTTTCTGTTTATACTTCTTCATTTGAAAAATGTCTATTAATTTCAGACACCCATTTTTTGGATTGGGTTTTTAAGTTTGAGGGGGTCTAATTTTTGTGTTCCATATATTCTAGTCCACTGTCAGAGGAGTAGCTTGCAAAATTTTTCTCATTCTTCGGATTGTCTCTTCACTTTGTTGGTGGATATTTTGCTCTGCAACTATTCATAATTTGATGTGAGCACCTTTATTGATTCTTTGCAATTTAGATTTTGTTGTATGAGCATTTTATGAGGGAAACCACTTGGATCTAGATTATGCACATCTCGTTTGTAAGATAATACCAAATTGCTATTTAAATTCTCCTGTGGTATGTGAGAGCTTCCTTTTGCTTAGTCCATTTGGGTAGATTTTAAATTTTTTCTCTCTACTGTATGACATAGAATCATACTGTGTTTAGAATACACAGGTGGTACAAACAATAAAGAAGAGTGAGAATGTTATACACAGACTCCTCACAGTGGAAGAGTAGGGATGTAACTAAAATTGGGTTGATAGAATTTCAAAAATAATAATGCTTTGTTTCTTTAAGAGTCAGATCTGTACTATAATTTATCATTATTAAATTATGTTAAATACAATTTGTGTGTAAGCTATGGTCACAACCATATATATTTACCAGTTTATTGGTTATCAATTTTATTTTATTTTATTTTTTGTCTTTTTCCTTTTTATCGGTACCAGGGACTGAACTCACGACAGCCTGCCTGCAAAGCAGGCGCTTATGCCACTGAGCTAAATCCCCAGCCCCTTCAATTTTATTTTCATACTGTCATGTTTTATGTCTGTGGCCCTCAGGCCTCATGCATTTGTATTGTGTGTTTGTGATTGGTTTATTCTCTAGTGCTTGGATTGATGGTATCAGTGCTACACCCACGTAGAGGCAAGCCAGGATGTAATGTAATGGCAGGAAGAAGGTGTGTCTCACTCTCTTGCTGGTTTCCGCCTTGCCATTTGCAGCTGCCAGGAGTTACAGCCCTGCCATGCCACCCTGCCTTGGAGCCAACTGAGTACGGACTGAAACCTCCAAACTGAAAGAAATGAACTTTTCCTTTGCCAACTTTTGTCATCAGGTATTTTGTCTCTTCGATGAGTAAAAAGTAACTAAGACAGAATTTGGTATCAAGGAGTGGGGTCGTTTGCTGTGCCTATACCTGACCATGTTTTTTGAGAGGCTTTGGAAATGGCTTGTGGGCAGAGTTTGGAAAGGTTGGGACATGTCACCTGGATGCATAGAGCTGGAGAAGCTTAGGCTGTTCTGTAGAGGAGATTCTGGTCAGAGTTCAGGAGACCAGAAGGCTGATAGAAAGCCTGATGTTAAAGACCAGGCTTGGAAACTTTCTGCTGGGAAAAAAAATTGCATTGGTTGTTGGACGCCCGATGATGTGTTTTATGGCTATGAGAAAGTTTGTCTGCATTTGCTCATGACCAGAGACTTTTCCTGAGACTGGGACTAAAAGCAATGGACTGATTAATCTGGAAAAGGAAACTACAAAGCTGTCAAATGTTGAGGCTGAGGCATGGCGATTGTTGGGGGCTTTTAGCCAGCTTTATGTTGAAAATCAAGAGCAAAGAGCCCAGCAGGATAATTTACAACTCCGTGCATTTGGCCAGAAGGAAATTTCCAGGAAGGCTGTGGAGTGTAAAGACAGGGTTGAGACTTTGTTTGCTAAGGAGAAACAGGGAGATAAGAAGATGGCCCTGGGGCATCCCAGGAAGCAGTTGGTTGCAACCCTTTGCAACCTAAAAACTGCAAAAGTGAAAGAATTTGCTCAGAGGAGAAAGCTGCAGAGCACCATGCTACAGAGGCCACATGAAGTTCCAGAATGGCAACAGGGGTCACATGACGTTCCAGAATGGTGACAACATAGAGAAGCTTTTCTTCACAATCAGTTTTGCAGAGCCCAGCAATCCAGGCTAAGGATCCCTACAACCAAGAAAGAAAGAAGCCTGGCTATTGCTCCCGATGGCAGCAAACCTTGGTGGCATCTACATGGTGCTGATTTTAGGTGCAAGGAAAATGCACAAATTCTGAGGGTAAGATGGCTTCCACCTTGATTATAAAGGGCCTGGGAAGTCAAGCAATGTGCCCTGAGAGGGCAATTTGTAAAGATGTAAGGGTGAGGCCAAAGGTGCAGTGGAGACCACAGAAGTTTGGAAAAGCCAGGAACATGGATCATCCAAGGAAAGCTGCAAAAAGTGAGCAGAGAGCATTTAAGAGAGAAGCTGTGGGAAATGAAATCCCTGGAAATGCTACGGGAGTGGAATCACCCAAGCCTTTTGGAGTTTGCAACCAGATTACTTCAAATGCTGAGCATGGAACTCTAGGACTTAATGTTTGCCCTTCTGGATGTTGGACTTGCTTTGTTTCCAAGGCTTTATATTCCCCTGTTTGTAATTTTTGGAATGGTAGTGTTTATTTTGTGCCTTTGAACTTCAGAAATGTTCAACCTTGTTTCATTTGTATAGGGAGTTACAGTTAAGAGTTTGCCATAGATCTTGGAGGAGACTTGGGATTTGGACTGTTCAGCAATGCTGAAACTGTTAGGACTTTGGCAACTCTTGGAATTGGACTAATGTACATGAGTGCTGGGCACCAGTGGAGGAATTCATGGTTTATGTCTGTGGCCCCCAGGCCTCATGTGTTTGCATTGTACATTTGTGACTGGTTCATTTTCTAGCACTTGTATTGATGGTGTTAGTGCTACATCCAAGTAGGGGGGCAACCAGGATGTAATGTAATGGCAGGAAGAAGGTGTGTCTCGCTCTCTTGCTGGTTTCGGCCTTGCCATTTGCAGCCTGCCATGCCAACCTGCCTTGGAGCCAACTGAGCATGTACTATAACCTCCAAAAACTATAAGAAATAAAGCTTTCCTTTCCCAACTTCGGTCATCAGGTATTTGTCTTAGTGACAAGTAAAAAGAAACTAAGACACATACCTTACTATTTTTTTCATAAAAAGCCTCAAATGTAAGATTATTTAGCTGAGGGAAATACAGAAAGAGAAACAAATGAAAAAACCCAATAGAAGTGTCTAAATTATTCAAGAAACTTTATGGAGTCACCCTGAACAGAAACTAAGAGAAGAGTCAATAAGAAAGATAGTTGGTTATGTGTTGAGTAAATTAGAATGTTTATTAATTAATTTACCAATACAGATATAAAAACCCACAGAATAAAAACATTCCCAGTCAAACTAATAGTATATCTGATAAGGAGTTTATGTCCAATATATATACCAAACTCACACAACTCAACAGCAGCAATAACAGATGCCAAAAAAAAAAAAAAAAGTTAGGATTTGTCAAAATAATTGAATAGACATTTCTTCCAAGAGAATATACACTTGGTCAATAAGCATAATAAGATGCTCAACATAACTAAAAATTAAGGAAATATAATTCAAAATCGCAATGGCATACCATTTCACACTCATTGGAGAGGATGTAATTTAAAAAAAATTTACAAACCATTGTAAAATAATAAACAACAGTGATACTGTGAAGAAATTGAATCCTTGAAATTGCTGTAGGAAATATAAAATTGTGTAGCAGTGTTGAAAAAACAATGTGCCCATAATCATCATTTACAGAAACAATTGCATTTCTAGAAATAGAGCCCAGAATTGAAAGCAGTGATTGCAATAGACGTATCTCCATGAATGCTTATGATAGCATTATTCTCAAAAAACAAATAAAAGAGACAGTGCTAGTGCCTATTAATGAATGAATGGAGAAAATGTGGTGGTATGTATGTATGTTACAGTATATATCAAAAATGTTTCCTCAAAATCTCAGATGTGTGGAAGGTGGTTTGATCATAGGGGAACCATACTTATCAGTGGTGTCATTCACTGAGTTCGGCAGCTTTGTGCACTGTTTAGTGGTGGAGCTGGTTTGTAGGAGGTCACAGGACTCAACCTGTAAGGATATATTCTTACTTCAGGCTCCTTCCTCCTTTCTCTGCTTCCTTGCTGCCATGCTTTGAGCTCTTTTATTCTCAGCACTGCCCTTTGCCATCCTATTTCTCTCTTAGACCTAGCCAGCCGTAGACTGAAACCACAAACTGAAAAGAAATCTGTAATCCTGTAAGTTGTATGTTTACTTCCTTGTCCCACTGATGGGAAAATGACTAATAATATACAATTGAATATTTTTTTAGAAACAAAAGGGATTCTAACTCATACATGCCTCTATAACATAGTTGAACTGTGAAGATATTATGCTAAGTGAAATTAGTCAGACACAAAATGATTCCATTCATCTCAGATGCATAGAAGAGTTAAAAGCAAAATGATAGAAAATAGAATGGTAGTTTTCAGAGGCTGAGAAATTAGTTTTTCATAGATACAGATGTGCAGTTTGCCAAAATGAAAAGGTTCTGGAAGCTGATAGTGGCGATGACTTTGCAAGACTTTGAATGTACTTAATGCCATTGTACTGAATACAAAAAGTAGCTAACATGGTATATTTTTATCTAACTGTGGTAAAAGAAAGGTTAGAGATTGTTGCAAAAAAGAAGAACCTTTGTGAACAACATAAGATTTTGATAAGATTAAATTAAAAACAAAACCTTAGAAATATAAGTAAAGCCTCTCCAGAGAAAAGTATAATGAAAGGAAATGAGGCCCATAAACATTGAACACTGAAGAAGAAATCAAGTCTGAGAGAGTTTGGATATGTCCATTGTAAGAGCAATGGCTTAGGTGCATCAGAGAATCCTTTCCTGTAAATATAGCATCTTATTCAAGAATTTATTTGAAATGGAAAAAGGACACATTGGTGTAGTATCAGTTACATTTTTTTAAACTGAGATATCTAGTTTTCCCAACACCACTTTTGATATGAAAGGAATAATCATTTTATCTTTCAAATCCACTGGAATAGAACTCTTTCTGTAGATAGCATTTAGCCTACTGAAGAATTTCTAAAGGTATTGCTGAGTACCCCAAGTAGGATCCCACATGTTTCTTAATGCACTGCGTAATACTACTGATTTTCTGCCAAGTTCTAGACTGCTATGTCTATTAAGAAACCCAATTCCAGTGTGTAATCCACTGCTATTTATGTGGATGCAGAAAACCATTAAGAAAATACTTACTGTGCTATTTGATAGGATGTACTTTCAAAGATATGACTATTTCATGATTTCAGAATGTGGACAAAATTCCACACTACCATCATTGTTCCTCATTCTTTCATTTATTTTTCTGTGCCTTAATTCCCTTGGGACATGTCACAGATGTTCTTTTATAAGTTTTCTCAATGGCTGAAACTTTTTGTTGCATCTTACCTAACAAATCCTTGTTGAATTTACATGGTATTTTAGTTATCACCAGATTCCAAATGTCAATTTATGTAGTGGGGAACTTTCCATTAAAATGTTCTAAGTCTTAAAGAAAAAAAAATGAGTGCTGAATGAAAGCAATATAACTGATGTTAGACATTCTCTATAATATATATGCATAGGCAATTCTGAGTCTAAATAATAATACAAATGTTTTCAAAATATTCTAAACATTGGGTATATTAAGATTCTGGAAGTAAACCAAAATTCATTTTCAAGTATATATTCCAAAAGGGAATGCGTACAAATAAAACACTTCTCTTGAATAATTGAATGTTTCTTTTCTTCTGTTATTTGTGTATTTAAAACACCTAAAGTAAAAATGAGCATTATATATTTATTCAAAATGTGTTCCAAGAAAGCAAATTTATTCTGTGATCTTTGTTTGATGAGAAAGTTTTTTACTTATTCTATTAACCTTCCCAGTCTAGCTATTCCATGAAGAGCAGACCAGATGAATGAGAGAACAGTGTGAACAGCCACTGGTGCTTCTGTGCAGATCTTTTCTCTACCTTGCTTAGTCTGCATAGAAGAAAAAATAAATGATCAAAGATGTGATGTGTGATCTTTGTGAAAGCTGCCTAAAGAGAATTTTCTGAACACCAGTTTTGCTCTGTTACAGCAACAGTGATTTCTGTGAACTCGCTGGTCTCTCATTATCTCTCTGCTCTTCTACCTACTAAACCAAAAGAGTTCAGGTTAAGGTCAAGCTGTGGTTGGCAGCATCTCAGAGTTCTATGAGACACTCCGGAAAGCCAGTTGGCAGTCTTCACAGTGGGGCTATGAATGAGGATAAAACACAAGAATCATTTTGTCCTGTTCCTCCAAAATATTTTCTGATATCCTAGTATCCTCTACTCAGCTCATATCTAGTTTTGCTAATGTATAGATGCTCTATTCAAGTTTGTATTACCAGGTTCTGAAACAGAAACATATTTAATGAAGAGAAAAATAGCAGCTTTTAAAATTAAATGGATTTAAGTAGAAACATAGAAAAACATCATAATAGAGTTTAATATACATATAATGCATTCTACATTATGATAACTTTAGTGCATTTATTCAAACAATCTGACAATGTGAAGGAAATTCCATGTTTCTTAATTAAATGATTTCTATAAAGGTATGTTTTCATGGAATTGACATATGTGTGTCTCTCTGTGGGATTAGCACAAACCTCTGTTTATGTGTTCCAGCCAGATTTTATGACTGATAAAATATTATTCTAGCTATATTGATTGCACACTGATCTTTATCAGTAAATAAGGCTTCAGTTGTAAGCTACTTGTATAACAAAGCACAAAGGACGCACTCAATACATAGTGATTGATCAATTTCTGAATTTCTTTGTGAAATATTGTTTATTTGTGAAATATATTCATATATTTAGATAATTGAACTATGGACATTTTGACAATTATGGATCTATGGTCTTGCACCCACATTCTCATGTTTATAAATCCAGATGTAAATACCATGGGATTTTACTCAAGCTGTTAGAAGTATTATCTATGCACATAGATTCCAGCATAATGAATATCTATTGCATTTCTGTTTGTTCCTTCTTAAGTCCAGAGAATGCAGAAAGCATGACTGGAATTAGGAAAGTGTTATTTTGCACAACAATAAAGCAAAGGGAAAAAGTCAGATATAAAGTAGATCAGTGCTAAAACATTTCATTTAAAAATGCTGGTAATATTTGATCTCTTAAAAATAAGACAAGAAAGTTCTCTGCTCTTTTATACCAAAATGGGATATACTATAGAGATCAATGATCATAAATTGAATCACCTGCAGGGATCATGAAAGGACAATAAATATGTGAATTAGATATCAGGTAGTAAAGAACATTGCTAAACATAGTGATGTTTACAACGCATGATCCAACCAAAAGTGCTCATACAACTAAAGTGCTTATGTAATGAAAAACAAAACAATAAGCAAATAAAAACAAACACAGTGGCCACCAAACAAAAGCAGGGCAAAATACTTTTGGGCTGCCTTCAGCCTCTTGGCAGTCAGATCACCAGTTTCAAATGTACAGATACAGATCGAGATATATCACTAATTAGATTTTATACTTTGCAGGACTCCAAAATAGTTGCTTGACTAAGGTATTTTTGCATAGTATTCATGTCATAAATACAATGATAAAATATAATTATATCATGAGTTCCAGAGTTTATATTTAAAGTTTTAATTTTGAGACTTAATAAATGAAATCCTCTCTTATAAAAATAGATTTTCCACATCATAAACAGTAGTACACTTTCTGTGAGATTTTGAAAGAGTAAGCCCCTTTGCAGGAGAAATCACCTGAGGGAGAGAGAGAAGACAAGGACAGCATGGCTTCCTATGGAGAAGGAGTGCTTCACTAAAGGGGGACAGAGTATGAAGCTACAAAGAGCCACCCCTCCACTAATTCAGCCCACTGAAAAGGATCAGAGTCAACAATGAAGAATTCCAGGTTCTTACAGAAAATGAACACTAACCAGCAGCGTGCTTCATGAAAAAAGATGTTGTTATGGTTGATTCATTTTGTCAACTCCAGAAGTTTAGAACTAAAAGATTCAGCAGCAGGCCAGGGTCTTCAATTTGTAAATGTCCTCATCCTGTTCAAGAAGAGGTCATACACATGGTGTGAGTGTTACACTCCCCCAGCACTGGTAGCCAGGTTACAATGTAATGAAGGAAAGGAGATTCATTCCCCTACTTTTGTTCTTGCTGCTTTTGCTGTCTCCTGCCACCTTGAACTTTTTTCTCTGTGTCATGCTACACTGCCTTGGAGCCAGGTGATTATGAACTGAAACCTTCATAAACCGTGAGCGAAATAAACCTTTCCTTCCTTACTTTTGGATGTCAGGTATTTTGTTCAGAAACACAAGCAAAGTAACCAAGACAGATGCTAAATTTTGGCATTTAAGGAAATTTCTGTCAGATTATCAACTTATCATTTAGATAATGGAATATTGGCTTCAATTGCTGTATGTGACAAAAAAGAGTTTTGAAAAAGGTATTGAACAGTAGGAAGGGCAAAAATCTTGTTTCCAGAGTTATCACATTAAAAAACACAATAGTTCCAATTTAAGTTTAAAAAAAAAAAATATGAGATATGCTAAAGAGCAAAGCCATGCAAATGACCATCATTTATTTTAAGACAAAAGAAAACAGAAAAATAAAAACAATTGACCAAAATTGTCCCAAAGGAAGTTTAGACATTTGACTTATTAGAAAAAGATTTTAAATCAGCTATCTAGAATTATACGTAAAGAGCTAAAAGAAATCAAGCGATTTCCAAACATATAGAGAACATTAATACAGACAGAAACCATGTAAAAATTCTGGTGTTTAAAACTCTAATAATTTGCAGGAAAAGTTCTCTACAGGAGTTCAACATCAACAGTATTGTGATGGAGGAAAAAAGAAATGGTTATTTGAAGATATTTGAGTTAAAATTAACACAATAGACATATAGGAAATAAAAAGAATGAAGAATATATAATTGATTCTCAATAACTAAGTAGCTACTAATCATACCAAGTGTGTTATGGGAGTATAAGAAGTAAAATGAGGTAAAACCAGAAAGAATGAAGAACTAATCTCTTAGACCACGACAAATTTAAAGAAATGAATGTGTCTACACATCTGTAAATCTCTATACACTCCAGATAAGATAAACTCAGAGAGATATACAAGGAGATATACCACAACCACACCATCAAAATCAAATTTAGAAAGATTTGAATGGTCTCATACAAGGGATTTACTATGAGGTTAACCTATTTATCATGAAAAAACACAGAGGCCTGGCAATAGGATATCATGTAAAGTGTTGAAAGAAATAAATTATATGTTTATGTGTATCTATTTCCATATCTATATATCCATATATCAAGGATCATAAATGAAACATCAAGAGAACAAAAAAAAAATTTTAAACACTATATCCCCATTACATAGCTCAATTTACTAGGGTCATTCTATAGTAAATATCAAATATTTGTTGGAAAAAAACATTAATTTCTACTATGCTACAGAATTCCAAAGGGTTTATTTGTCCCTTTTTGAAGACTTCTAGTAAGTATAATTTGTCCTTTTTTTTTTCTGATTCTACTTTTACCCCAACAACTGTTATTACTGGTTATTTTTTCAATAATCTCTTGTCTTTCATATAATCTTCATTACTAACTTTAAAGGATATCTGTTGTTATTAAAAACATGCTAAATTTAAATTGTCTGCATTCAGAAAAAAATATTTCCTCAAATAATGTGCACCATTTTCCTTTCTTTTGGCAACTTTATGCCAATATTATATTCAATCATTACAATACCTACATATATACTAATACTTATATCAATTATGTGTTATATCACCTTAATTTATCCATGCAATCATTTTTGTGCAATAGTTAAATAATTTGACAAATATACAATAATAATTTCCCTGAGAGGCATTCCAAACCTCATATATGCATTTAACAGGATAAGCCAGGGATAGTAAAATAGGACAAGTGATTGCATAATTGAAGAACATATAGGTGGTTGAAATTTATAATTGTTTGACAAAAGAAACTTATCTGAGACACTGAAATTCAGAGTTCCAATGTTGCTGTCTTATTTTCATTATATTTTCCCATGAAATTTAATATAATGAGCTATGTCTTCTACTTCTTCCATTCTTGTGTGTCAGCATCTATTAAAGCCAGTAGCTTTTGGTATTCAGTGACTTCTTAATGTTAATACCTCATAAAAATCATTCAATTAACATAGATGTTTATCTCTATAGTACTTGACACTAATAGACACTTCAAATTCTAGCTACTCTGCTTTGTTTCGATTTAATAAAATATCTTTCATGTTTTCATCCTCATTTTGAATTCTTAGTGTAGATTTTTCTAAAAGTTTTGTCTTTAGAATTTCCTTTCTTCTCAGCTCTCCTCTCATACTCTTACGTTGGCTTCTTTTCTTGATTTTCTCTGCCTTAGCAATTTACTCTTCTAATGTCAGCTACACTTTCTAAGTGCTTTTACCAGATATCTCTTGTCCAAATCTGTCGTCTGACAACTACATACTAATAACTGCTTTTCTGACCTTTACACTTGGATGCCCTTCCAGAGTTTCAATCAAACTTAACATTTACAAAAGCCTAGTAATCAGTTCTCTTCTCAAATTTGTTCCCCTTCTTGAATTTTTGCAACATTTCTTTTAGTGGTTCCTGTATTCTTTCAAACTGAGTAAGACTAAACCTTTAATCATTTCTGTTTTCTTTTACTTCATGTCCTTTCTCAATGCCCCAATTTTTGATCCATTTTAGAAAAACTCTTGCCAATGTCCTTGTAGCTCTTAAAACTAGTTATTTTTCTTCACATCACCCTTTGATTTTCCACTTAAACTATTACAACACAGTGTGTGTTTAGCAGACCTTACTTATGGAAAGCATAATCCAAATTGTGTCATAGAAATGGTTTATAATATTAAAACAATAACAGCTTCCCAGACAAGTTACAGCCATAGGAAAGACGTATTTTCTATTCTGGCCTCAGTGTCCTCTTACTCAGCTATGATACATTTATTAAAACTGAGCAATTAACATTGGCAAACTATCATTAACCAAAGTACAGAACTTTAATTTACGGTTTCATTCTGGGATCCAGTGCATGGTCCTACATTGCAGTTTCTCATTATATGTACTTAGCCTCCTCCAGCTTGAAAGGTTTGTGAATTTTTCTTCCGTGACCATGATTATAAAAAGTGACTGTGGAATCCTGGGAACTGGGCAGCTAGAGGTGAGTGTCCGTGCACCATCCAGAGACCCGGGAGTTTGGGATCATTGCTCCCACCAGTCAAGGAGCTTCCCAGCTTCCTGCTACACTTGACTGGCTCCTCAGGTCTTGGGCTTGCCTGCACCAACTTCCCAGCTTCCTGCTTTGCTCGGCCAGCTCTAGGGATCTTGGGCCTGCCTGCTCCCTCAATTCTGGAAACTGGGTGGCCGAAGATGACTGTTCCTGCACCATTCTGAGCCCCAGGAGTTTAAGATCATTGCTCTCACCCGCCAAGGAACTTCCCAGCATCCTGCCAAACTTGACCAGCTCTGCAGGTCTTGGTCCTGCCTGCCCCACTCCCAGTAACCCTCTATCAATCCTGGGAACTAGGAGGCCAGAGTACCAGGAGTTGAGGGCATAGAAGACGATTTCCAACAGGCACAGGGGAAGCCTTGAAACAACACTTGAAACACAGAAATATAGGAAAATGACCAAACAAAAGACCAAAAAACAATCTCAAACATGCAGCCCATCCCCAGAAACTTTAGGAGCTATGTACATAAAAGAAAATATATGAAATACATCTGAAATACCTGAAATAATAGCAACAGAAATAAAGAAGCAAATCTGGGAAGCTTTGAAGGAATTCAAACTAGAAATAATCTCCCAGATAGAAGAAGAAATGATAAAAGAAATGAAAGAGATGCTGAACACATCTAAAGAAGACATAGTTAAAAAATAAGAGGAACAAAACAAAAAGATTGAATCCCTGGATGAACAATATAAGAAACAAACAGAACACATGAAGCAGATTCAAAGAGATATACAGGAAATCAAAAATTCCATTGAAAGTTGTCAAAACCACCTCAATGAAAGTGAAGATAGAATTTCAGACCTCAAAGACAAGATGCAGCTTGTGGCGGAAGAACAGGAAAGATCTTTTAAAAATAACAAGGAATCAGGAAATAGCAATTCAACAGCTGCAAGGTGATGCAAAGAAAAACAACATAAGTTTGATAGAAATAAATGAAAAAAGAAGGGGACAAAATGCAGCATATCAAGAAGATATTTAAAGAAGTATTAGCTGAAAATTTCCCAAACATGAGAATGGAAACTGACATCAGGATCACTGCAGCCTATAGAACTCCAAATAGTCATAACCAAAATAAAACTACACCCAGACATATAATAATCACCATCCTAGAAATCCAACATAAAAATAGAATATTAAAAGCTGTCAAAAAGAGAAGACAGATCACCTATAAAGGAAAACCTATCAGAATCACAGCAAACTTCTCAGCACAAATAATAAAGTCAAGAAGAGCATGGAGTGTAGTATTACAGATCCTCAAGGAAAATGATTTCCAACCTAGACTGATGTGCCCTGAAAAACTGTCCTTTAAAATTGATGAAGAAATAAGATACTTCCATGACAAAGTAAAACTGAATAACTTCATGATCACCAAGCCAACCCTGCAAAGGATATTGAAAGACACTTTAGATACACTTAGGAAAAAACCACTAAGCTATGCAGACAATTAAACAGAACAGAAAGATGAAGATACAACAGCAGAAAGATAACATGTCAACAATAAACCAAAATATAACAGCCACAACCATTAATGTAAATGGTCTCAATTCAACAATTAAAAGTAACAATGGCAGTCTGGATCAAGAAACAACAGTCAACCAACCATATGCTATCTACACGAAACCCATCTAGCCCAAAAGATACTCACAGACTGAAAGTCAAAGGATGAAAACAATACTTCATGCAACAGGAACCCCAGAAAAGTGGGGGTAGCTATTCTGTTTGCAGACAATGTGAACTTCAAACCAAGAATGATCAGAAGAGATAAAGATCGTTACATGCTGGTTAGGGGAAAACTTCAAGAGGAATAGATAACTATCTTAAATATATCTGCACCAAATACAGAACACCCAGTTATATAAAGCCAGTATTAATAGAAATGAAAAATCAAATTAGCAATAACACAATTGTAACAGGTGACCTTAACACACCATTGTCACCAAGGGACATATCAACCAGACAGAAAATCAGCAAAGAAATAACAAAACTAAATCACACCTGTGAAAAAATGCACTTGATAGACATATACAGAGTGTTCCATCCAACAACATCAGAATACACATTCTTCTCAGCAGTGCATAGGACATTCTCTAAAATAAACCGTATACTATACCACAGAACATATTTAAGTAAATGCAAAAGAGTTGAAATTATCCCATACATGTTATCGGATAATTGGACCATGAAATTAGAAATTAGTGATAAAAGAAATTGCAAAAATTCAACAAACACATGGAAATTGAATAACACAGTCTTGAGTAATCAGTGGGTCACCAGGGAAATTAAAGGAGAAATTAAACAATACCTACAAGCATACAAAAATATAGATAATAACTTACCAGAATCTGTGGGATGCATTGAAAGTGGTCCTCAGAGGAAAATTCATTGCACTGAGTTCCCACATTAGGAAAACAGAAGGAAAACAAATAAATAACCTGATGCTATACTTCAGACATATAGAAAAAGAAGATCAAGTAAATTCCAAAGCCAAAAGAAGGGAGGAAATTATAAAAATCAGAGCAGAAATCAATACAATAGAGACTAAGAAAACAATCCAAAGAATCAACGAATCAAAGAGTTGGTCCTTTGAAAGAATAAATAAAATCAATAAGCCCCTAGCCAACCTTATTTCAAAAGGGGAGAAAAAGCTCAAATTTATGCAATAAGGAATGAATAAGATGAAATCACTACAGACTCTGTAGAAATACAGAAAAACATCAACACCTATTTCTAAAACCTCTATTCTCATAGGTTTGATAACACAGAAGACATAGACAGATTCCTAGAAACATATGAAGTATGAAAGCTAGGTTAAGAAGATGTAAAACTGCCGAATAACCCAATTTCTATTAATGAAATTGAAAATGTAATTAAGTCCTCACCTACAAAGAAGAGCCCAGGCCCAGATAGATTCACTGAGGATTTCTACAAGAAATACAAAGAAGACTTACTGCTGACACTCCTCAAACTCTTCAATGAAATCGAAAGGGAAGCAATCCTTCCTAAGTCATTCCTGGAGGCAAATATTACTCTAGTACCAAAACCTGAGAAAGACCCAACTGAAAAAGAGAACTACAGACCAATCTCCCTAATGAACATAGATGCAAAAATCCTCAATAAAATATTGACAAGTAGGATGCAGCAAATCATCAAGAAGTTTATATACCATGACCAAGTGGGATTCATCCCAGGCATGCAGGGATGGTTCAACATACGTAAATCAATAAATGTAATCCACCATATCAATAAAGCCAAATGTAAGAATCATATGATTGTTTATATAGATGCAGAAAAAGCCTTTGATAAGGTCTATCATTCATTCATGATAAGAACCTTACAGATAATTCGAATAGATTGTCTTTACCTCAATATCATAGAAGCCATCTATGACAAACCAACAGCCAGTATCATACTAAGTGGCAAAAAATGAAGGCTTTTACCTTAAAGTCAGGCACAAGTCAAGGATGTCCCTTATCACTGCTCCTATTTAATATAGGACTGGAAATGCTGGCCAGAACTATTAGACATAGAGAGAAATAAAAATGATAAAAATATGAAAAGAGTAATTTAAATTATCAGTGTTTGAGGAAGACATGATACTTTACATAGAAGACTCCCAAAACCCCATGGAAATTCTCCTAGATATAATAAATAAATTCAGCAATGTAGCTGGATATGAAATCAATACTCAATCAACAGCATTCATATATACTAACAACAAAATCACAGAGAGCAAAAAGAGAAGCTACATCCTTAACACTAGCATCCAAAAAAATGAAATACTTAGGCATTATTGTCACAAAAATGTGAAAGATCTATATAGGGAAAATTATAATACCCTGAAAAAAGAAATCAAAGAGGATTTCACAAAATGAAAAGACATACCTTGCTCATGGATAGGAAGAGTAAATATTATGAAAATGGAATTCTCCCCAAGCTGTTACACAGATTCAATGCAATCCCAATAAAAGTACCATCAACATACCTTATAGATCTAGAGAAATACATTCTACATTCATATGGATCCAGAAGAGACCTAGAATAGCAAAGACAGTTCTAAGCAGCAAAGGCAAGGCAGAAGGCATCACAATCCCTGACTTGAAGTTATACTACAAAGCAACTGTAGTAAAATCAACATGGTACTGGAATCAGAACAGAGCCAAAGATCAATGGAATAGATTAGAAGGTACAACCACAACTACAAACACACTCAACCACCTTATTTTTGATAAAGGGGTCAAACAAGTTCCCTGGAAGAATGACAGTCTCTTTAATAAATGGTGTTGGAAAAACTGGCTCTCCATCTGCCGAAAACTAAAACTAGACCCATGCCTATCACCATATACTAAATTAAAATCTAGATGGATCAAAGATCTGAATAGCAAAACAGAAACACTAAATATATTGAAATACAAATTGGGTAAAAACCTTGAAGATGTAGGGATAGGTAGAGAATTCATGAACAGAAATCAAACTGTATGGAAATACTTCCCAGTATCAATAACTGGTATCACAACTTATTAAAAAGTTTCTGCATGTTCAAAGAAATCTCCAGCATAGTAAAAAGAAAAACCACACACTAGGAAAAAATATCTTAGTGAACTGTCCCTCAGACAAAGTAGTTTTGTCTAAAACATATAAAGAATTTTTTTAAAAAAGCGAAATTCAAAGACCCAATCCAAAATGGGCTTCTGAGATGAATACACAGTTCTCAGATGAAGAAATACAAATGGCAAATAAATACATGAAAAAATGTTCATCATCATTACTCATCAGAGAAATGCAAATTAAAACCACGCTGAGATTCCATCTCACTCCTGAAAGAATGGCCAGGATCAAGAAAGCTATCAACAAATGCTGGAGAGGATATGGGGAAAAAGGAACTCTCCTGCACTGTTGGTGGGAGTGTAGACTGGTGCAACCATTGTGAAGGTCAGTCTGGAGATTTCTCAAAAGCTGGGATTGGAAGTCCCATTTGTTCCAGCTATTCCACTTCTAGGCATAAATTGTTCTGTTCTGATCTGTTTTGTTATGTCCTCTTTTATCTTAATCTTTTTTTAAATAAAAATAGTAAAAGTTACTCTTAGAAAAAAATTGACTGTTATCTCAGCACTGTGGAAGACTGAGCCAAGAGGATTGTAAGTTTAAGCAAAACTGGGGCAGTTAAGTGACTTAGAGGGATTGTATCTACAAAAATAAAAAGATGAAGAAGAAAGAAGAAGGAAGGAGAAGAAGGAGAAAGAAGAGGAGGAAAAAGAGGAGGAGGAAAAGGAAGAAAAAAGGGTTATAACTTAGTGTGAAAGTCCTTGGTTCAATCCCATGTGTGTGTGGGGGGGGGATAATTTGAATAAATATCTTTCAATTCAAACTAGCTTGATTGTTATATTTATGATTAAATGGAGACAAGTTGTATTTTTTCTGAAGAATTTTTCATCTAATTATGGTAATTGTCCTTATCACATCATATGTGAAAGTTCATATTAGCGTTGTTCCTCACTGAAATTTTCTTATTGCTGACTTTTAATGTTTATCACATGTGTAATTTACAGATAGTTTGTTTTTGTTTTAGTGTCTTTTGCAATGCAAATATTGCACTTTTAGATAAAGTTCAATGCATGTATATTTTTCTCTTTTTGGAATTGTTCATCTCATGTTGCATCCTAGAAAACAAAACAACATAATATCCAAATTTGAATAGATTTTCTTCTGTGACTTCTTCAAAAAAATTGCATGATTTTGCATTTAGATGTTTGATTAATTTTAAGTTATTTTTTAAAAGTTTTGAGACATGTCTCAAGATTCATATTTTCTTTTTGAGAATTCAGTTTAGGTAAAAAGATTAACTATTTTTGCGTCTTTCTCAAAAATCATTTGACTATATTTGTGAAATCAATTTCTCCTTCCTTTTGGTTTTATTTTTGTTTGTTTGTTTTGCTGCAGAATCTCTCTATGTAGTTCTCTATGACCGTGAGCTCACTGTATAGTCCAATCTGGCCATAATCTCCTAATAATTCTCCTGTCTTGGCCTCCAAAGTGCTAAGAGTACAGACAAGCATCATCAAACCCAACTTTCTACTTTAATTTTAAACCTCTGTAAGTCTATGTTTTTTCCAGGCATTATTTAGTAAGTTGTTAGGCATTTATTCAACATGACAATTTTATCTTTTATTTACCTATAGATATTCACATTTTAATGCTAATTGTGTTGGATTAAAATTTGATATATTTCTGTTTTATTTTCATAACTTTTCCTCCTTTTTATGTCTTCTCCAGATTTCCCTGAAAATGTTTTATGATACAGTTCTCTCTTCCACTGAATTTATTTATTTCTCTTTTTACAATATTTTACTCAACCACTTGTGTTGGTACTGGTATAAAATATAGCACATTTCTGAATAAATAAATATTCTACTTTACATGGTTTTTAGGAATTGTTACAAAAATTAAAAATATTCAAGCACTCAGTAAAATGATGTTTCCGATTGTTTGACATTTCTAAAAATGTAAATATGACTAGACTATAAAAAATTGAAGACACCATTTAAGAGTATTAAGAAAATATTAGAAGAATAAAATGAAGTGGGAAGAAATATGATCCTTTTCAATGTAAAAAGGCATCACCAGAAAGAGAAAAACTTAGAAGTGGCAACTGAAAATATCACAAGTCACATGGAATTGTTAATTGTGAACCAACCACAAGCTATAGTCAGTGTGGAAACCCCAAAATTATACAGACACCTGCAAAAAGAGACTTGAGACATGAATACCTACACTAAGCAATGAAGCTGCAGGTTACTTTATATAAATTTATATGTATGAGTATATAAATAAAATTAGTATAAATATTCATAATAAGAATTATTAACAATTACATTTTTTGTTCTCATTCAGCCAGACAAAGGTCTTTATGAACACAGGCTGTTTATAACTAATTTTGCTATTGCTGAGTATCTAAAGTCATCCAGTGCACTAACACTGATTAGTAAAACAACACGAGACTGATTAAACAACATAGAGGAGTTAGCAGGAAGTAAAAAGCATTCCAGCTTAAGAGGTTATAAAGAACAGACAATGGGAAAGTGACTGATATGTTACATAAAAGGAAAAATTCTGCTTTGTTTCTTACTTTTTATTTTAGCAACAAAAGTGTCAGAAACTGTGCTTGTTTATTGATTTTCAAAGGGTTAGGAAGAATGTGAGAGAACTGGCGAATGCTGCAAACAGTGTTTCTACAGGCTGTTCTTCCTGAAGAACATGTATTTATTCTAAAATTCCATGTGAAGCAATATTACTTCTTAACTATTTTGTCTCCAGAAACTCTTCACTTTCCACACCCAGAGGAAATACGAGTGTGAATTGCTAATACAAAATTGACTGTTGGGACTTTTCCCCCTCTGTCCTATCTGACAACTTCACTAAACACAGGTCAGCACCATCGTAGCTGACCAAAGCTTCCGGATTACTGTGTCCATCCATTTATGAGTCCTAGCAACGTTTAAGATGTTTTCCTTGGATCACTATAGTGAGCTAATAAAGGTTGATGTGATAATCTTTTCCTGTAGAAGAGCATACGGAAGATATTTTTGTTTCTACGGTTCAGTTTACCACAAAAATATTTTGTAAAGTTTAGTTATGATGGATATCCCAGGCCAGGCCATGTTTTTAGGTATATAATTCCTAGATTCAGAAAAATAAAACAAAAACAAACAAACAAATAAATGATGGTTCAAAGTTATTATTTCCTTCCAAGTTGAGTATAACAAAATTAGTGAGATAAGATGTTTATTGGAGCGAAGAAGCACACCGACATTTTGTCCCTATCCATTTATGGAGAAAATAGTAGTTTTAATCAGTGAAATAATAGCAAATAGCCCTGGAGTTAATTCCTGGTTTCCTGAAGGCCTTAGGACATAAAGATAGCAATAACGCGATTTAGGGTAGGAGCTGGTCACAGAGAGTTAGGAAACAATATGATTCATATGGGGCTTGCATCATAGGGTACTGGGTACTGGTCAGTCCGAAGATAAAACAGTCAAATGGCCAGTTGGTCAATCAATCAGTCACACTTATTTGATAGTGCTCTGGTAAATCACAGGCACATCATGGCTTTATCAGTCTCTCAGGAGGTCAGTACTTCATAGGTACGGTCACATGTTAACCCCATTAAAGAAATTTACACCAACTGCAGGAAAATGTCTTTTCTTTGCTGATTTTATTCTGCTCTGTGTTTTGATCTATACACCATAAGTGCAATGGCTTTCATTATGTTCACTGAGTCTTCTTGCAAAGTACTCAAGTATAAGGGGTGTTCGAGGGACCTCCAGATGGTGTTAAATGTGAAGAGAGTTTAGTGTGGAGACTGCTGCAGTTGGGCAACCATTATCTTGCAATTGATTAACTCCTTCAATATTCTATCATAAGTTATTATCAGATATTTAGTAACTCTGGATAGTTGTATTTATACAGAAGTCTATGCATAAATTCTTCTTGTAAAATTAGAATTACTTCAAAGAACAAATTTAACAGAGTATCTTTGATGCGTTAGTGATATGGTTCCTATAAACTGATGAAATACATGGCCCTCTGTTTTATTAGAAAATATAGCTGTAGCCCAAAGCAGTTATAATACAATTTTTTTTCCTCTTTTCTAAGTTGTACGAATGGTAGGAAAAGAAACATGTTTATTTGTGAGGTTTTTATTGAGGAAACAAACACATAATACATTTCAGCTTTCATAACATTTTGTCACCACCTAATTATGTGTTACTTTTTGATTGCACATAAGGAGGAAAGTTTTTCATTGTTCATATAAAAAGGAGTAAGTGCCAAGGGCAGACTTTTGATGTTGATGCATTCGCAGAGTCTCAGTTAATCTGGTTTTAAGATAGATTCTCAAAGTTAATATTTCCAGTGTGCTGCTGGCTATAAAGTCCAGACAGGTGAACCAAAGAAAGAATTGCAAAGAATGAAGAAAGTATTCATTAGCTGAATTCCACTTTTATAATAAATCATCTCTATGTGTGGGACTGTTTTTAAAATTGTTCTTTGTGTATAGAAATAATTTTATTTGTTGTTTTAGGAATTGAAAAGCCACATCTCTGATATATGTTCGAAAATTCCTTTTCAAATTTAGTTCTCCCCTAGAAAAACTAGAGAGCAATTCAGATCAAAACGTATTTTTGTAGAGTACCCAAAATGTATTTTGGGTAAGAAAACAAGTCTTTATTTTCCTTGATGTGGACAAGACTCTTACTGGCTACAACCATCAGTCAATCAATGAGCAATCTGTATGTTTTTCTCTTTAATTTGCGTTGGTTGCTGGATTCTCTTGAACTTGCATTGGTTCTGCTATCTTAATACTCAGTAGACTGCTCTGGAATGGAATATAAGAGAGCTCTTAGAAGGGTGAGAACATAAGTGAGAAGTTCAATGCTTCTTCCCACAGTATGTGGACAGCATGAGCTCTTTCCGTTTCTCTTCATTTGCTTCTGTTTTCAAAGACACCTTGACACTGACTTTGCAGGGCTAAGGAATGGGTTTACACATGGCTTTTTAACTCACTGATTTTCAACACCATGTATCCTACACACCCTTTCCTGAGCTTGAGTTGTTAGAATGTCAATGTGAATAAAATCTGTAGCAGTTCTTGTGAAGTGTATGTGTGGTCACAGGTAGAATTGTAAAGCAGGTACTCAAAACAAAGACAACTTTCAATTCTCATTCTGCAATAGTTTTCTCTGTGAACTGAAACTCAGTGAATTTCCTTTACAAAAATGTGATAAGATGCATATAACAGAAAGTTCACCATTTTAACCTTTTGGAAGTATGTAAGTCTGTGGCATTAAAAGTTTCCATTTTTAAAAAAACTTGTAAACTTTGCAAATGCAATGGAACCACCCTGTCTTCCTGCAATTTATACCCTTTGGATATGTTCTTTGAGGAATGTCTCAGGTACCTCTTTTTATGGATATGATTATTTATTTGAAAAAACTCTGGGTGGTAATTCCACAGAGCTGTATAGGTCACCAAAATGCTGTACAGCTATCTTTACCACTGGTGAAGTGGGACAAATCAAACCACACAGAGTCACAGCTCTCACTGTTCAGACATGTTCTGTTTGTCTGTTTTTACCTAATGAACCTTGTCTCCATGGGCTTAAAGGAAACAATTTTCTGATGGATAATTCAGTTCAATGTTTTTCCGTATATCTAATTCAAAGCATATCATCTAAGCTCTCTTGTCAGGTTAATTCTATAGAAGAAGACTAAAATATGCAAAGTATCTGAAAACTAAGAAATTAAATAAGATTTCCATTGACATATGTAAGACAATAGTAAATCCAGGACTGGAACCCGGTCCATTTTCCACCCACGAATTGTTGTCAATCATCTTAAGAAATTTACCTGATACATTTTATACAGACAAATGAATGATTAATAGGCTAGAGGGTTTTTCTGCTAAAAGTCACACGCAGTCTAACTGTAAGGGTGCCCATCGGTTGATTTGTTTGGCCAAGTTCAATCAAATCTTACAAAATGGCCCACCATTTAAATGGCATGTCTTCTCATATCTTGTTAACAGACAGAAATTTCACTTCTACATCATACTTCAGAAAATATCTTGGGCTTGCGTTTAGATACCTCTCCAAACCATTTTGCTATTTTAATGCCTCTTATGTCCTTAATATGCACTTGCAGCCAAAATTAGAAGATGATGCAGAATGTTTTCTGTTTATTCATTATGAAATGATGATCAAAAAGTCTATCTATCTGTGTCTATGGCCTAAAATGTAAATTGATGGAACATTTTCAGAAATACACTAACTTCTGTGCCCCAAACTGAAACACTATAGCGAGTCTTTGTGAAGAGGTAGCCTTGGCACTAGATCAAATGCACCACCAAGTCATTCTCAGTTTAGGACAGCAAACTTGATTATTAGCATCTTCAATGATATAAATTAACTGCAGCCTAAGCTTCCTCATACCACTACGGTGTCTGTCTTCCCTTCTAATTTGGACCCTAAGGATTTCTAGTTTGAGTGTTTACACATTATACTGAATGATATTTTCTCTGCAATAGTTGGCATTTGTTAGGTATATTATATTGCCAGATTTCTTGTAACATATCTCTTTTTGAATGGAAATTTTTCTGATACAACTTGAGATCTAAACTTGCTTTGTGTTTTGCATAGTCAAATTACCTACATTCTTCTCATTTTAGTGATGTGTATGATCATGTGTAAATATTAACAAGAATGTAAAATAGTACATCAATACGCTATAAATATTGTCAAATTTTCATACCTTTTCTCAATATTTTCCAGTGTGTTCCTAAAATTGTGCAGTTTTGAATACTTTTTTCCACCCATATACTCCTAGGTTTATTCACTTTTTAATTTAATCATTAGTTTGCTAATTGTTTATTAAGAACTTTCTGTATTCTGTGCATTCTAATTGTACAGGGAATCCAAAGATTTTTTTTTAAAAAATAATTTCACATTCATTAACTAAAATATGAGTATAAATATGTATTTTAATATTTGTGTAGTTTAGATTTCAGATTTTTATTTTTATTAGTATATTCTTGCAGAAAAGTTGGTGCACTTATATAACAAATCTTGATTCTTTTTATCACTTTCATCTCTGTTCTTTCCTCCTTTTCTGCAATTCCTGGTTTTGCATTTTTATTGCAGCTATTTTCTTATTTAACTGATCACTTTCCAACATTAAAAATTAGCATGGCATGATAGTGCTGTTACTCTGTAATCAATTATTATTAAACAGGTTATATAATGCACTTGGTTACTTGTAGTAAATATAGATAGTGATAAAGGTGTATATCAGAGTATACATGATATAACAAAATAAGATGATAAATCAGTCAAATTCATCAGAAGATAAATCAATGTGTGTGTACATGCAACAAATTTCAAGATGTGCATTCTTATAGTTAAGGAATCAGACAAGCACTTTTGCACTATAAGGAGTTTTTTAAATGATAATGATAATGATAAAAGCAACTACCATCTAGGTCTACTTTTAATCACTATCTTTTATCACAAAGTCATTTTTGGCCTGGTGTGCATATAGTCATATGTCTTGCTGCATCTGAAATAACAAAATTGGCATATGCTTTTGTTTTTTCTGTTTTGTGGTTATTTTTAAAGGTGAAGTTTTGATCACATTGAGTCCCTTGACTGGAGTTCTTTCAAATTGACCTAGACTAACAATTCAATATTTCTTACATGCTGTCACATGTTTATGTCAATATCTACCATGAATCCTGGTGCTTCCTATATTTTTATATATTTTGACCAACAAAGAAGATCTGTAGGATCATTTTAGTTCTGTAACTGAACATTTTTATCACATACTTTTATATTTTTGCACATTTTACCAAATAAATTTTCATTTATCTACACTTGCATACTTAAAAATTTACAAAGTAAGATGAAACATAACAATATAGACAAAAATTAAATAGTATAAGCATTGCACTGCATCATGAGAAAAAAAAAAAAAAGGTTTGGTTCACAGATGGTGAGCTGCAGGAAATAACATTGCATTCCAGTTCTCCACAGGCTTCACTGCTAAACAACAAGAAAACTAAGATATTAGAATAGTGCATAAAATGAGATTATATTCTACACTCAGACATGCAGGGACACCTAACAGACATCTGGTACCAGATTTTCATTGCTAATCCTTGGCAAGGATAGCTGTGAACTTTTGAGTGAGCCTTTGATAACAAATTCCACCGAGATAAAATGCACTGTAAAATGCAAGATAGACTGCTTTAGAATTTTATTTTCCCTTCAAAGAAGTGTTTACTGTATCAAAAAATCATTGCTTCTAGTGTTAAAGAATAATGTTTTCAAAAGTACAAATCAACAAGCTCTACACTTCCAAAGTTTTTTTCAAAGAGTATCTGATGAAACATACTATGTAAGATAAAGAAACTAAAATATTAATTGAAAAAAATCATTGAAGACTGAGTAATTTTGATATAAATTTGATTAGATTTCTGACGGCATTATTACAAGGCCCAGCTTTAAACTTAAGGACCTCATTTTTTGTGAGATTTGTAACATAATAGTCTGTAAAATGCTATCTGATGTTAATATCAGATGAAATACTAGGATTAATTTTTTTCTGATTTTACAGGTATATAAGAGAACATTCTAACGTGGACAACAAGTTTCAGAAAAGACAGACCGGCATAAAATTCTGGCTCCACTTCTTGCCGATGGTAGCTACAGTAATATGCCATCTTTGCCCCTCTTAGATTTCTCATTAGTAAAATAAAATTAGGGGTAACTGTGAATAATTGCTATAAAGTTTAAATAGGTTAACATCTATAGTCACCTAGTGAATAATCCTCTTGTACAGAAGCCCGTGTACTATTTTCATATTGGTTATTTGTGTTGTGATAACATGACAAGTGAGAAAAAGTGGGCTGGAGATGGAGTGGGGACAGCCAGACCCAAGCCTCTCTCTGAGAGTCAGCACCATTCGCAGACTGTGGAGGGAGAAAACAAGGTCTCACTAGGAAGCGATCCCCACCTGAAACCATATCATTTGCATTGTTTTCTGGGGTTCAGTTTTATTCCGTTTTGTTTGATTTTGTAAACTCTGATGGCATGAGCAGCTATTTAAAACATATCAAGATATATTATGGCAGCCATTTTAGATTTACTATTTATTTTGAAGTCCTTTATTGTATTCATTGTTTTGTTTTTATTGTTCTATTCTGTTCACTTTTTCCTATGTCTGAAGGGTCCTGCAACTATTTTGAAGACAACAAATGGTATGGTAACTATTGTTGATTTCGTAAGGTTTGAAGTCCTATTCACATATGCTTATTTATTTTGATTGGCTTTATTCTGTTTTATTGTCCTTGGTTTTATTCTTTTTAACATTAAACAAAGAGAGAAATGAGAAAAAAGATCATGTCAGTGTATGTTTTTCAGATACATTATTTTTCTGTACCCTGTGGTAAAAGGTATCTCTATTATTGTTAGAATTAGTTGAAGTATATAAAATTTGACAGCATTATCTGGGGATAGTAAAAGGACTAAATTTAAAGAAAACATTATTCATTATTCTTAATCTTGCTAAAGGCTATCAAATTCTTCTAGGGAAAGCTACAATTGTTTCTTTCCATTTGTGATAGACTCTACATAATGGCTCCTGATGTAGGTCAGAAGGATATAAAATCTACAGATAGTAAACTCCTTTAATTTTATTCTGTATCTAATTCTATATAGTTAATTGTATTTCATCATGTAAGTAGCTTAACCAGTGCTTCAGAAAGATTATAGGAAACATCATACATCACACATAAATAAATCCTAAGAATACAGCAACAATAATCCTGCAAAACATATGAATATTTTGATGAGCTACTGACCTTATATTTATCAAAAGAATGTTTCAGTGGAATGGTGTGCATTTCTGAGTGTTAATTTATATGTGTCTACATGGCTGAGCCATGTGGTGCCCACTTATTTAGTGGAATATTAGTCTTGGTATTTCAGTAAGGATATTTCCTCAGTAGTCTGAGGAAAACAGATTGTTCCCAAAATGTGGGTGCACCTCATCTGATCAGTTATATGTTAGTTATTTTTCTCTTGTTGCTGACAAAATACTTAACCCCAAAACGAAGCAAGTAAAGATTATCTAATTTATAGCTTTTGGAGGTTTCAGTCCATGCTCAGTTGGCTCTAAGGCAGGGTGGTGTGGCTGAGGGGCAAGTGACAAGCGTGAAAAGGACAAAAAGCGGCTAAGTGCGTCTCCTAGCCTTTCTTATCCTGTATGCCAGTTACCTGCCCCTGAGCTGGTACAGCACTCACATCGCCAATCCCAGCGCTAGACAATGAACCAGTCACAAACACTAGCTACAGCCATCTCCATGACTGCATGAAGCTGAGGGGCCATCCAAAATCAAACCAGATGAAGGGCAAAAGTCTTCTCCTCTCCCCCAAATAAAAGAGAATGATTCTATGCAACATTTTCTAACTGGAGCATGAACTCTTCCTGGCTTTGCAATAGCTGTTGACCTTTGGACTTGAATTGAAACACTCATCACAAATTTCAGTTTTCATTCTTGAAATGGGACATCAGTTTTACAGATTTCACACTTTCAGCCTCTGTAACTATATGATATGTAACAAATTGTGATATATAATATATAGAACAGTATTTATCAAACAATTCAGAAAATTTTCCAAAAAGCAAGTATTTTTTATTAATTACTCTTCTGAATGTATATATATGCATAGAGTTCATGTACTGAAATGCTTCAAAAACTTCAGAATATACTGATTCAAAAATGAATGAGTCTGGAAATCAGATTTTAAAATGTTATAAAATGACCATATATGATTTTATACATATTAGGAAAAGGTTTGCTTTTCTATTGCAAAGATGCAGACTTTGTCATCTAGAAGAAATAGACTGATTTTAACACGATAATACGGACACGACTTATTTCCATTTATTTCTTTACATATAATACCTAAAATAATATTGTATGGCTTATATTTTAATTCCTTGAAGTTAAGTCAGTTTTCTTGGCTTAAAGAGAGTGGGCAACATACGCTAAACGGACACCGCAATTATCATCATTGAATTTGAGACAAGTGTGCTTCTAATTAATTTTTTTCTTGGCTTTCCACATTATGAACCAAGTAAGAATTCCTTTAGGGGGAGCCAGTGAAAGTGCATGAGTCTCCATAAAACCACAGCCCTCAGGAGTTTCTACTTTCATGTTAAGCTACATTCAGCTTTCAGTCATTGATCAAAGCTATCGTTTTAACTGTGATCGCCAGTGTATGGCTTCTGTGGATTGTGCTCTGGATAGGCTCTTGGCTAAGATTCACAAAATTAATCCAACTGCAGATTTCAGAGTGATATTTTGCTCTGTAGCTCAGTTCTTGCGCAACAAAGAACAAATTATTTTCAGGACCCCCCCACCCCCCAGATTTCTGTTAGCTGCTGGGATGCAAGTGAAGATTTCTTTTTTGACATGCTTTATTTTATTATTTCTCGATTTTTCTTCTTTACATCTTTCAGAAAATAGAATGTCATTTTTTTGCAGGTAGAGTTTAATACTATATGACAATATAATGTATGGTGTAAATTAGGGCATGTTTGGAAAAGAAAAAGGGTACTTTTAAGACCAATTAGAAAGTACCAGCATAAATGGATCCTGGCAAGCTGTGAAAAGACTGTCCTTGTTTTTATATGTGAATGACAATTTTCTTGATCACATAAGTAAAATATTCAGCAATTTTGTAAAGAAGATTATACTTTTTGTCATTGAAGTTTGGAAACTTAAAGCCTGGGTGTAGACTGATTTTTTTCCTCCAAGTAAGTGACTTATTTTCCTGTTATCTACAGGTTTTTATACTTGAAGTTTACTAACTTCATCATGGTATATTTAGCAATGAATCGTTTTGTATCATTTTTTTCCTGGAATACAGTTTCTTTTTTGATTTATCACGTTATTTATGCATGTGTGTATGTATGTGTGAGAATATATACACTTATCTTTGTTCTTTTTGCTTATTCCCATTTCTAATGAATATAAATTAAGTATATTTGGATCCCTTTTTATTTTATATGTATAATATTTTTATCTGTTATTTTTAGTTTTAATTTTGTTTTGTTCCATAGCGCTTTTCAAAGACACTGTGTGCAGTCTTTGTAAAATTGCTTTCATTTTGACTTTATTGATCATTTTATTTCTTGCTAGTTGTTTTCTCTGTGTCTGTCAGATCATATCTATTCTCTTTATATTTCTTATCATCTTTAATATTCTGCATTCTGTCTTTGAGAAAAAGTTTTCCCACAAATCTAACTTGTGATAATTAATTTGGTTGCAAGTAGAAAGAAATATATGTCTGAAGATTTGGGGAGTTAAATACTCTTCCAAAGTTTTCAGTTAAAAATATATTTCTGGACTGGCCTACGATTGGTTCCTATATGGTTATTATTTTCCTGTAGTAGCACAGTCAACATACTTCAAGAAACTATTCAAGTCAACATTGTAGAGGAATTATGCAGGAGATTAGAGGTTCAAGTTGGAAATGTTACTTTGTAATATTTTTCTTTAATAATGTTTCCTAACTTTATGACATCTTCTTCCCAGAGGCATAAACCTCCTTCACTTTCCAAATCTACAATGAGTTTGGTAACTGTAACCATTAACCGGTGAATTTTCAACTTCATTTAAGAAAAGCCTGTGCCTTAGCAAACCAGCCATCTTGGTGAGTCTGGGTAGGTTAAGGACTTGTGACTTGGCGTACCACATGTGGTCCTTTCCCTGTTTTTCTGCCATTGCTTGCCTGCTTTGCTTTCTGGCTGCCATGAACTACACAACTCTGCTATAACACAGGGTTTTACTACGCTGTTTCTGCCTTGGACCTTGAAGACCATGTGCTGAAACTCTGGAAACCTGAAGTGATGGGCCAGAGTAAGCTTTTTTTCTTTCAAATTGTGGACTTTGGGTATTGTGTCTCAAAGGAAAGCTGACTGGTACAGTGTGACTCTGGTAGGCATATTTACTTGGTTAATTGTAATGATTTACAATCTACATTTGCTTAGCTATCTCTGGTCAGTAGCAGAAAGCAGGCTACATTTGTCCTTCTTTACATTTCCTTCATATTCTTCTGTAAGTCCGCAAATTATGAACATTTGAGTTGTAAACTTTCACAGATACTAATGGACCTCATATTATGAACAACCACAGAAGTAGCTCAGGTGTCTGCTGGACACTGCCATAGCTGGGCTGCCGTGTGCTTACTACAGTGTCATAGTAAACAATGTTGTTGTGTGTTTTTTATTGCTTTACATTGTATATTTGTGTCAAAAGTATATAAAACTGACTTTGTTGGACTTACAAATGAATCTGACTTATGAGCATTCTTCAAGAAACGAGCTCATTTGTAAGTTGGCTGCTTGCTGTACTAGACTGAAGTCATGTAAGGGTATTTCTTCTTTCTTTTATAGAGTACTATTGTCATTAGATCAAAGATAAATCAAATAAGCCTTCCAAAATCATGTTTAGAAAAAATCTGTGTCCTGAGGCCAAGAAGGTATCAGTTCTATGCAATCATTTGGTTTTGGGCACAACTGTTGTTTCGTTTTACAGATTTTTTTAATTGTTATTTTCAGTTGCTATCATTTTCTTCTCTTTACTTATTTATTATCAGTGAGTTTTAGAAAGGAAATAAAAGTAAAAATATCTGGAGTCTGGATTACACATCAAAAGTATGTACGTATGTTTTAGAAGATTGGGAAATCAGACACACTTTTTAAGTATTATTTTTTAATAGTGGTTGTGGATTTAAGATAAAACTTTAACTGGACAATACCGACCTTTACCTGCCAACCAGTCTACAGAGGAAAGTTGCACCAAAAAGTAATACTACTAATTTGCTCTATGAAGAAGTAACATGAAAGCACAGAGGAGTGAGGTTTAGTGTGACTGTATCTTGTGCTAGTCTTTATTAAAAAGCTGCTATAAGGTATATTCAACACAATGTGATGGGTCTACAACACTCCCAATACAACTTCTAATTAAATTCTTATTATAAACAGACCTGTAACAGATTCTATTCAAAATGGGAACAAAAGTAACTTATGTTCAATACAGAAAATTTTATATTCATACATTTATAGAGATAGATAGATAAATATCCAAGTTTAAACTAACAAATTAAAATTAAAATGCACCATCCACTGCATTTATTTAGATGATATTAAATACATATCCCCTCTAAAACTTTTGATGAGAAAGGACCATTTTTTTTTTATTTTAAAGAGATTAAGACTGAAGAGGACGTAACAAAGCAGATCAGATGAGAACAATGCAAGCAACAGAGCATTTTACTATGACAACTCATAATTAACAGTAACTACCAGAATGTCTCTTTCTTTGAAATAGTTGAGCATAACTTCATATACGATAGTACCAAACATAACAAAGCAGTACAAAACCATTCAAGAGAATGAAAGCATTACAGGGCATTCAGAACCAAATAACGGAGAGCGAACAATGACTACTGTATTATCTCATTTGCCATAGAAAATTTGTTTATACTAACACACATAATAAAATCCAATAAGATATAATATGATAGAACCAATGGAAACAGAAAAACAAAAGCATATTAGGACTTCAGAGTAAGATGATATTAAATCAGCAATGCCTATTATAATGTCTTATTTTCTTCAAAATAACTGTTCATACTATGACAGATAATAAAATCATACAAACCAGGATAAAACCATCCCAACTAATGAATGCAAACATTATAAGGCTTCAAGGCAATGTAATAGGGAATCATGATTACCATAAACTCTTATGTACTCTTACTATTTCTTATACTAGGGAGACTGTATGGTATTTATACATGTGAGTTTGATTTATTTTGCTTATGAGTATGGTCTCAAGCTGCATTGATTTAGCTATAACTATCTCAATGTGATCATTCTTTATAGCTGAGTAGTATTCATTGTATAAAAACACCACAACTTTTTTATCCATTCCTCAGTTGATGGACACTTAGGTTGTTTCCAAGGTCTGGCTATTACAAATTGTGCTGCTATAAACATGAGTGCACATATATCACTATGGTTTTATGTTTTCAGTTCTTCTGGGAATATGCTTACAAGTGGAATAACTGGGTTGAATCTGACTTCCAATCCCAGATTTTTGAGGAGTCTATGAACTGATCTCCACAGTGGTTGTACTAGTCTACACTCCCACCAACAGTGCAGGAGAGTTCCTTTTTCCCCACATCCTCTAGAGCATTTGTTGTTGGTAGTTTTCTTGATCCTAGCCATTCTTTCTGGAGTGAGATGGAATCTCAGTGTTGTTTTAATTTGCATGTCTCTAATGACCAATGATGTTGAAAAATTTTTCATGTATTTATTTTCCATTTGTATTTCTTCATCTGAGAACTGTGTATTCATCTCATTGTGATGATCTTAAACTCTGCCGGGGCTCGGGATGGCATGCAGAACTCACCCCAGCCGGCAGCTGAGTTTCCCAGATTGAAAGAAGGAAGAAAGGACCATTTTTATTTCATCTAAAAGCAGCAGAAAAATTCACAGTTGAGTTTCACATATGTATTCTTACAGTTTGTACTGTCATAAGTAAAGTGCAGATTTTAACATATTTTAAAATGAGTATATTAACTTATGAATAGTTAATATTAGCAAATATTTTTGTTCAACACATTTTTCTTGGAGATAATGAAATAATGTATAATTTACCAGTATATTAGTATAAATGATGGGCAATTTAAATTATAATGTAGGCAACCCATTCAGCACCCCTACTGTCCATCTCTGAAAGAGAAGCTTTCTTTCTCTCAATAAATATATTCTATTCTTAAAAACCCTTATCATGTAATTAAGTTTAATATATGTGGACCTGCAACACATTGAGTGATGGAGGATTCTATTGATTAGAACCTTCTTGCTGTGTGCCCTTCTATTCAGGGTGATTTACACAAGCTGTGCTGGAATTTGCTTTTGGCACCCTGGACACATAACTGTGTCAGTTACTAGGTCAGTGTTATGAGGGGATGTGCAGTTGTTGAACTCATGCGTTATTTCCATTTCTGAACACATGGGCAGCTTTTCATTTGTTCATTGAAGTGATCAGTGACATCTGGAAGATAGTATATCATGTCTACCTGGCTGTCCAGGAAAATAAGAGCCCCTCAAAGATTATTCACATTGGACATAACTGTTCTCACATCCTTGATTCAAGAGGATTATTCATGTAGTTCTTCCTTAGGTGTTCTTGGCTCCAGCTTTCTGATATGTTCCTTCAAAATATTATCGACAAAATCATTAACCACTCATCGTGGATCATGATTGATTTACACCTCAGTGCCTTTCCCTTAGAGCAGAACAAATAATTAGATAAAAATTTGACACTCGGATGTTTCTCATTTCCCATTGCCCCTCAAAGCCTTTTGTGATTGAAAGTGAACTGAAGTAACATAACCACACATGACAGGTGTACATTGTACAGTAACATGTATAACCTAGCTCACACATGAGGATTTATATGAAGAGTGAATGAAAAAGAGGTGGAATACAGAGGAATTAGTTTCCTTGAGAGTATGAGCTACTAGAAATAGTAATTTAACTGAGCTTTTAAGGCCTGTTAAAATGATTTAAGTAATCTTTCATTACATGATGTATGTGTGTGTATATATATATATTGCAAATTTCCCAAGTTCATTTGGAAATGAAATCAGGCAAATTTATTTCTGAATTAGAGATCTCATCTGCTAGTTATATGGAGTACTGGGATACTTTTACAGATTCTATCATTACCCAATAACAAATAAGTAAATAATACTTTAAAATGAGACTGAACATTTTGAAAATAAGAATCCTTCCTTCACACTTCTTAAGTGATTATTTTTCTACAGGCTTTTCAGTGAACTCTTAGGGTTTCTTGAGCTTCCAAAGACTCTTTAAATACCAGTTAATCTCCTGATTCATAAAACAGGGTGATAGATTCTTTGCACAGTGGTCTGAGCCATGTAGAGAATCTCCTCAGACTTGCATCAAATTGAAGTATGATAAATATACCAGATGTCTGATAAACAGATGACAACAACATACCAAGCTGAAGAGCAAAAATTTGTCTTCCACTTGAAAGATAGTATCACAATATGCTTTACATACATGAAATTGTCAGACACATCAAAAAGTACCATTCAGGGTTTTGTGAAGTTTATGACCCATCATAATTTAGTATGTGTAATTTATGTCTATTGTATTATGCTATACAAAGTATATCTGCATATTTTCATCACTATAGCAATGCAATGCCATGTAGAATGATAGTACAATATTTTGACACAGATTTGCACAGTCTATGTGATCCCAATAGAGATGCTTAGGTTAAAAAAATGTAGACAATTATTATAAAACAGAGTAAAACTAAATAGAACAGTTGGTTGCTTCTTAGTCATACAGTATATACTGAAAGATATACAAATGAATTCTAGCAAGCAGTTCATAGAAGGAAAACATAAGAAATGGTAGTTGTACTTGTGTACGCCTCTTGATGAGCATATGTATTTGAATAATTTTATAATTAACATAAGATCAAATATTTGTTAAAATAATGATGGGTTATATAATGTAAAGCAGCAATTTAAGTTTTTCTTATCAAAAGAGAACCATTTAAATCAACATGGTACAATGGCACATGAATATATATTTTTTGAATCACTGGGTAGCCTCACTTAGTAATTCAAAATACAAACTTGCATCATTATCTGATAGATTTCCACTTAGTGTCAAACATAATTATAAAACTAAAATTTGTAGTTAATAAAGTGGTCTTTTTATCTGAATACCAGCAATACTCAGCTTAGCACAAGAAACTCAATTTCAAACCCTTTACTTCAGATAAACAGATGACAAGTTGCATTCTAGAGGTTGTAATTCTAAATTTCTAATTCTAATTCTAAATTTCATGGGATTCTTTGCAGTTAGTCTCAGATCTTACCAAGGAGACATACCCTTATGAGGTATATGAGATGCATGTGATATACATATGCTGATTTTCTATATATTCGCAGGCATTGTTAGGGATGTGTATGATATTTCAGCAGCATTAGAACAAGGAACCTGCTGTTCAGTGTCTAATGGGTTTTGCTGTCCATGTCAAGATTGGGAAATTTTGATCCTGGAAATTTTATACTTGAATTTTCCAATTCTGCATCCCGGTTGAGGTAGAGTCAGTATTTGGAGGGGTGGCTTCTCTATTTCCAAGTTTCTCACTCATGCAGAGATAGGATTCTCCTTGGAGGACAGCTCTGTGGCGTCATTCTGAGACTCAACCTAGGATGCTTGCTTGGGCCTTCATCCCCAGCCATCTCATCATACTTGTAACTGGTGACCTGTATTAAATTCCTTTCCCTTTATGTAAAGTTTCTAAAAATGAACCCTGATAGGACCACTTACATTACCAGCTACTACAGGACATTATTGTCATGATTTTAAATGACAGTCTTCTTATTGCATCTTATCAAATTAATGACATTTATGGTTTTTATTTTTATTCCCATTTCACTGATTAGTGAGCATGGTACTTTCCTTCCAATCATTTATTTTTAAGTGATTTTTTTGACTACATGAGCTGAATCAAGCATGTTTTATACACTGAAAACTAAAAGTATAATGAATAGTATACATTTGAAAATATGAGTAATGTTCTACCTGATGAATATTTTACACATGTCTTCAAATAGGCAGCCAATAGAAACAAAATTGCTGGCTGAGAAAGTTTAGGAAGGAGTGTTAGCAGCAGCTGGCCTATGGAGCATTTGCAAGAACATTTGTGCTTTTAGACTGAGCCAAAAACAAACATTTGTTTTGTCATGATAGAAATAAACATTTTAATTTAGGTAGTGTTTGACACCAAAACAAATATCTTCAAATAAAATAATATTTAGAAAAGTAAGACTCATACAAATATGGTTCTTTGCAGAGTAAATATTTTACTTTTTAAGTTTTGGCCAATGCAGGTGTGAATGTATATATTCCTTAGGGGTTTGGTGCCCTTCTTAGCAGCTCTTGAACGATATCCTTCAATAGTAGAAAATGTCTACTTCAGTAGTAGAAAATGTCTACTATTTTCTGTAGACATTTCTCTGGTAAAGTAACAGAATATGGTTTAGTAAAAATAACATCATAGGATTAAAAATAAGACAAATATTTTTATTACTCATCTACATAGAAATTTCATTATTAAACAGAATTATAAAATTTAAGCCAAGTCCATGTAATATTTTTCTGGAAATGTTTGGTAGTGAAGGGCATTTTGTGTAGACAGAATATAACAATTTATGTTACATGTAACTGATTACCTTTCAAAATACACATATATGTTTTTTTAAGTGCATCTGGCTAATGTGCATAGGCTATTTTGAGCTTCAGCAGAGAATGTTTTACCAATTAGAGGCAATAAAAACTGGCTTCTCAGAAGGTGCCCCTTGTTCTGGGCACACGTGTGATCCAGTCTGTGTATCAGCGACAATGCTCAGGTGCAGTATCCTTTCCACTCTTAATCACACTCCACTACGATCTGGGGAGCAGGAAAAGTGAAATGAAAGATACTCTTATTCAGTAGATTTTGTTAAATATCTCTATGAAGCAGAAACTCTGAAAGAAGAATAAACTAAGCAGAAGTTGAAAATATGGTGTAAATCAGAAAGAGGGATTGACAAATTCTTGCTAAGAGAGTTCAAAGATATTCAAACTATTGAAGAGCTAATGGAGATGATACTCATTCCAGAATTCTGTAATTAGCTAAACTATCAAGAATAACATGTGGAAACAAAATAAGCAAAACCCACAGGAAAGTTTATCACTTCAATGAACTAATTCCAAAAGGATTAACTTTTAAAAGGAGGAAATGAACATTTAAACAGAAGAAAAATGACCAAAAACCCAGTAAGACTTTTATAAATCTCAAAAAATAAGTAACACAAAAAAGAATGTGTTTTTATATATGAAACTAGTATTCTAGATATAAAGTATAAGGAATATATGGTTGGATAATTTAGTGATATTTAAAGCATAAAAGAGTTGTCATATTGAGAAATAATGTGCAAGTGTTCAATAGCTCTGTATTTAAAAACTTTTGTGTGTGTAGATTATCACTTAAATGATTTTAAAATATATTTCATATCTTACAATTAAAATATGAAAGAAATAATGAAGAGAAATACATTTTTAAATAGTGTGCATATCCACATACTTAAACACATTTTCCAGTGTCATGTAAGAGAGTTTTAGTCACTTTCCCAATGCTGAGATGCACTATCCAATACCTGTGCAACTCAAAGGAGGAGAGGTTTATTTTGGCTCATGGTGGCAGCCCCTGGTCAGCAGTCTCCAAGGCAGAACTTCTATAGTGCAAAGAGCTGGGTGGGTGAAAGCTGCTCACATCCTACCAGCCAGAAAGTAGAGAGAAGGAAGGAGCCAAGGAGGGAGACATTCCCTTGCAAGTTCCTAGTGATTCAACCCCCACCACACATCCTCACCTCCTTACAAGTGAGCTATAGCACCACCCTGAGCCAATCACCTTTCCAACACATGATGATTTGGAGGAACATCCCACATCTAAGCCATGGCACACACCGAATTGCCAATACCAGCTAACAATTTAGCCAGTAGAACACGGCTTATAAGTACCTTTCTTGTAGAGCACCCAAGATTCTTGCAGCAAGGATATAATGAACAATATCAGGGAAGAGATCAGTTGAGCCTGGAATATCTTATTATACCAGAAGGGAATTAAGTGTTCAGAGCGATCAAGATCTGTTAAAAGGACACAGAAGCCAGTCTGAATGGGCCTTTTCTGGCCAAATGTCAAGGAATTTTAGCATCCAAATAAAAAATGACAATAGGTAAATGAATCCATACTGTTATAAATTTGAGCATGAATGGAATATTTATAGTTTCCAATTACTTTTGTACAAAAACTTAGTACCTCGAGAAATAAAGAGAGCAGAAAACATACAAGTGATCACAAATACTGTGGCAAATTCTAATCATGAGTTCTATGTTTATAAACACCGTATATGAATATTTTGGATCTCTATTATTCTCAAATTGATTTGTTCATATTTTTGTCATTTTTTATATTTGTATTTGCGTTTTGCCTTGTTAAATGTACTTACTTTTTTGGTTTTTCTTTTTGAGTCCTTTGTTTTATTTAATTCCCTATCATGAGTTTATCGTACTTCATCTTTCCCTTTATTTCCTGTATTTCTTGAAGGTGAACTATTCTTTCTTCATTCTTTTACTAATATAATTCGTTTTTCAATTATTATTTGATTTAAATGTCACAATGTACTTGCAGACATGACATACTAATCGTGACTCCCCCATTATACTTATATGCTACTTTGATTCTATATTATCAGTATAAATGTTTTATTATAACATTATATATAATTATTTTAGAATCTTTGGAGCCAAAGCTTTGGAATATTTGCTCACTGAATTTTTGGTTAATATTTTTTATCTCCTCCTTCCATCTGAAAAACTAATCTTCGTTATTCATCTGCTTGTCAAAACTGTAATTCCAAAGTTAATGCTCATAGTCCTTGTATGGTCATTCATGGAGCACTGGAAACTTGACCTCAGCATACAGCTTTGCAGTAGAACTCAAACAAGGCTGCATTCTGCTTTCTTGGTTCTGCTATCATAATGAAAACAAATGCCTCTTTTGTGTTTAATGCTGAGCTGTGTATGTGCATATACGTTTTTATTCTTGGTAATTTTATGTTAAAGATCCTAATAAGCCAACCCTGAGAGTCTCCCTAATATTTCTAAGCATGAGACACAATAATGCACCTTTGGAGAAAGTGTGTCAGGCACCTAGAATTCAGGTATAAGTTATAATGCTTTTACCTGTGAGTTCAGTGCCAATGAGTTGACAGTGCTTTACATTTAGAAAAAAGAAGAGAAAATTCACTAATTTGTAAATAAAATCACTCTGAAAGTGCTAAAAAACATACTGATATAGATTAAAGAAATGCATATACATATAAATATACATGGTACAGATATAGATGATAGATATAGATATATAGATATGAATAGTGTAATATGGTTAAGAAAAAGATGGAAAAGCAACTATACATGTTGGTTCATGAAATGATAGGGGATAAAAAATGATGTAGTGGATGATATTGTAGCAAAGTTGAAAGTCTAATTAATTCATGTTCACATTTATTCAGGGTCAAGGATTTTGACATTCCTTAACTTGTGCTATCATCTCCTAGGGACCATGTGTCAAAAGACAATAAAGCATGAAAAATATTTAATGTCCATGAAATGAAGAATATGGAGGTGAAGAAACTATGGAAAAAATTTAGAAGTACTTCCTAAATGTCCTATAGAAAAGGATTATGCAACAGAGAAGATATTTGGGCTGGGGATTTAGCTCAGTGACATAAGCACCTGCCTTGCAAGCAGGCGGTCGTGAGTTCGATCCCCGGTACCGATTTAAAAAAAAAAAAAAAAAAAAAATGAGCAGAGCAAATATTCAACATTGTGAGACTACTTGTTTAAACTTTTTTTCTACAAAAATATTTTCTATTTTCCATAATTGTTAATATGATCATAAAATTCTACACTAGTACTTTACATTCTCTCAGGAGTTTGAAAATGTTTCTCAGTTTAGTTTTCTCTGTCACTACTGTCAATAATTACCAATTATTTGAGAAGATGTAACCTTCAATGAGTGGCAACTTAAGGAAAACTAGTCGTATAACTTATTTGAATTTTTTCCTTGTTTCTCATAGATCACTGAAAGGAAAGATTTGTCCTAGTAACATTAGGAGAATTTTTAATAATTGTATTTTCTATTCTGTGTAACTATTTTTAAGGTAACAATATACAATGTGTTACCTATTTTTATTCTCATTATTTTGGTATGAAAACTTGTTTTATTTTTTTGTGAAATACAAAAAAGAATGAGTGGTGAAAACTACATAGTATCTGGGACTAGGTTTAGAAAAAATATAGGAGATAAAAATCAAATGTGACAAAAATCATAAATTCTGATCTGGGTGATTGAAGCATCATGAGAATTAATTCAGTTTTTCTTTCTACTTTTGGTATCTTTGAAAGTAGTTTATGCTTTTTTATATGTGGACACAATCAGGGATGAAACACCATTATCTGATCTCAGGATGGAGCTTCAACTCATCTGCGTAACTGTCTATCTTTTGTTTCACTGATGTGTTTGATTCTCCTTTCAGGGAATTTTCTTTCTTGTGAAAAAAGCTCCACATTAATAATAGTATTTATTATATGCTATTCAGTATCTTCCTATATAAAGTTTTGCATTTTCTTGGTTTGACATTCATTGCAATGACTCATGTTCAGGAAGGATATTAAAAGATGTTTAAGAAACAAATTTTATGACGGAAAGTAATTAGTAATATTACTACTTCTGAATTACAAAGGGAAGCTTTGCTACATACAGAAATGGATTTAAAATGTAAGTGGCAGTTGACACATTTATAATGGGAAAAGAACTACCCTTAACATAATGTAAAAAACACAAGAAATCAATAAGATGATCAACAAATCATTGGAAATCTAAGCAAGGAAAAGGTACAGCAATTCATAAGAAGGAAATCGTATTAGACAACTCTCCTGAGACAATGTCCTCAATCACACTATTAATTAAAATACAATTTAAGGTAAAATGAAAATAACTTTAAATATATCATTTGCATTAGGCCACAGTCATAAGCCCATATAAAACACTAATTATTTTAAGATATGTTGACATCAGAAATTCATTGAATACATAGTAGAAGACTTAACTGCAGGAGGGAAACATTGTTTTTATTGAGGTAAAAGCTCCTGAAAGCAGTTGGAACTCCATGGTTTAAGAATCAGATAGGACAATTTAGACTATGAAAACCAAAATAATGTAAGTAAGGAGCTTCACAAAACAGTATAATTCAGAAGGGATGAACATCTGGTTGATGAAGGGTCTCAGAAACTCAGAAGATGCCCCGATAGCATCAGATTGCTGACCAGTGGTGCCACAGCTTAGGCAAGTGCTTCTCAAACATGCATATGTCAGAGGCATTGTCCACAGCATCAGTGCTCTGAGAGGTGCTATAACTTAACCGAAAGTTCTCATAGTCATTGGGGTTGTATCCTGGAAGAGGATCATGAAGCTTTCACTGACTTATGTTCTAGCCATGGTGCGCAGCTACAAGGCTAAAGCAGCTTGCAGATTGCTGATGGACTGAAACCTCCAAAACTGTGAGCCGTATAAGGCTTTGCTGTTTGAGAACAAATGGTTCATCTCAGGTGGTTTTTATAGTCATGGAAAGCTGATCACAGACCTGAAGGTGAGAGCAGCAGTTCCTGGACTTCACATACACAGAGGGACATGTATGGAGCTATGACCCTGGGAGCTGTGATCAGACCTTGAAGGGCTTGTATAATTACTGAGGGAGTGTAGTAGGCCTAGTTTAGGAAATATGGAATATTTAGGCCTAGTTAGGAAATATGAAATAAAAATAAAACAGGAGCCCAGCTGCTGTTTCTGTGGTAAACTGTTTTCTCATGCTGACAGAATAATAAGAACAGGACAAGGAGAAAGATGATTTTTCTTCTTCCTGTCTCACAGCCTTCATGTGCTTCTACTAGCAGAGTCTAATTTCTCCCAGAGCATAAAGGAGGAGACAATGAAATTAGATAGAAATTAAAACTTGATCATCACCATGTTAAAGCCAAATGAGCAACAAAATATTAGAATCATGGCAATAGCAATTGTTAGAGAAAAAACAAGACCTAGTCTTTGGTTGCATTATAATTTAATGTGACTATATTGGAAAACAATTTGAAAGATGACGTACAAAGTCATAAAAATGGACACCCCACTTAAAAGTGAATTCCTTATATTCAATTTGTACATACAGACACATACTCAAAGATGTTTATGGTTCTTCTTTATAGTAGTAAAAATGTAAGGAAACCTAGGTTAAATGAACAGGCCTATATGAAGGAATAAATACCTAAATACCATGTATTTGTAGAATGTGTATCTTAAAAATGACCAAAATAAATATACACACCACACTATATATAATATAATATATAATATATATATACATCATCATACCATATATAATATTATATATAATATATGTAGTATATATAGATTATATAGTATATATAGTATAATTACTGAGGGAGTACAGTAGGTCTAGTTTAGGAAATATGGAATAAAAATAAAACAGGAGCCCAACTGGGATTTATATATATAAGTATATATATATATATATATATATATATATACTTATATATATAAGTATATATATATATATACTTATATATATACATACATAATATATAGTATATATAGAGAGACTACATATACTATATAGTCTATATAGACTACATATACTATATAGTCTATATATATACTATATATTATACATATATATAATATACATAGCATATATAGTATATAGTATATAGTATAATTATATATAGTATAGATAGTATACTATATATAGTATATTATATATAGTATAGTATATATAGAGTATATTAGTATATAGAGTATATTATATAGTATATATATATAGATAATATCATATAGAGTATATTATATAGTACATATGGAGTATATACTCTATATATACTATACTATATACACTATATATACTACACTATATTATATATACTACACTATACTATACTATATATACTATATATAACATTGTTATATAATATAAAACCTATAATAAATATAATATATAACATAAACCCTAATATATAATATATAATATATATTTTATAATACATATAATATATGATATATATATATATATATATATATATATATATATATATATTACCTAAATCCCTAAGTTACAATAACTAGATAGAAAGAGTCTTGGTTACTTGCTTACATTTTTCATTGGTGAGACAAAAAGCCCAACACCCAAAGTGAAAGAGGAAAGGGTTATTTAGGTCACAGTTTATGGAAGTTTCAATATATTATCACTTTCTTCCAAGGCAGGATGGCATATGGGAGAAGAACAACAGTTAATGCTGGTAGAAGACAGAAAAACAAGAGAAGAGAGTGCAACAGGCCTCTTTCTGTCTTTTACACTGTATCCAGTATACTTGTATTAGGGCAATGTCAATCCAACCAGTGGACCAACCCAGCAATCGCCCACCATTAATCCCAGCATTGTACTAAGAATTGATCACACACCCTAGATTCAGCCAGTCCGAAAAAACCTTATGACAACATGAGGCTTTGAGGGGACATCCAGACCCTAACTGTAGCAGAAGGGCTGGAGGGAGAAAACTTATCTTTTCAACCAGACCTTGAACTAAAATAGATATGAGCTTGAGATTGTTCTTGAAAGGAGCTAGGAAAAGGCATTTTGAAGCCCAGGCTTTACTCCATAGACCTGAAGTAATGTGGGTGCCAGGCAAATCCCCTTTATAAGCTTAGAAAGGGAGAGACTGCACCGAAATTCCAAAACATGCAAAGAATTTCATGTACATGTGTTGGAAATGTTTCCTATTGTGTGGCTTATTTTTACACCCAATTTTTAAAAGTTTTATTACAGGGGCTGGGGATTTAGCTCAGCGGCATAAGCACCTGCCTTGCAAGCAGGCAGTCTTGAGTTCGATCCCTGGTACCGATAAAAACGAAAAAGACCAAAAAAAAAAAAAAAAAAAAAAATCAAAAAAGTTTTATTACACTCAAACTTTTCATTTTTTATATTATAGCTGTCTGATTTTTGATTCAGAAATATTTCCTAGCCGTTCTCTAATACGTTTAGTACATAGAAACAAACTAACCCAATGTTAAGTATCAATTTTTAAAGATGTAATAGTTAAAGTCAAACCACTGGACAGAGTTAGATTTCAGTTTTAAAGGGTCATATGTTTAGATAATTACAGTTATAATAATTGGAAGTAAACTCAATACAAAATATTTTTTATACTATTTCTCTAAAAGAAATAGTTCTCTTTCTGAAAGGGCACAAAACCCATGTACTTTCATAACCTTTCATAGAACTTACTTTTCAGGATAATTTCAGTCTCTGTCCTACTTTCCAATATGAAATTCCCCAAATATAACATGGTACTACTGATTTATTCTTTTAAAAAACAGTAAATGGCCCAGTGGTGTACAGAATTATTTTGAAAGGATACTAAATGATGAAATTCCAATTTTTAATAGTATTTCAAATACCAGCTACAAATACCAAGATGGCATTTAAAGACTACAATTTTGAAAAGACTACATTATTTTACTTTCTTTTTGATTAATACTATTTAACAAATGCAGAATGAAATTCAGAATTCTGCAAATATTTTGTAGCTCTTAGAGGAAAACAAGGATTTTTTTCTGAAGAAATGCTATTGACACAACAGAAGCCTGGAATGTAAGAAAACAAATAGAACATTGCAAACTTTGTTATGAAAAACTGCCTGCAAAGTTCAAGATGTTCAAGTTGCTAAGACTCAAATCTCAATTACAGGAAAGATCAAGATAGCTTTCAAAGTGTTTTAAAGAAGCAGCTGCAATAGGCAATCCACATACCTATTCCAAATAAGTCAAATAGTTACTCATTTTGTAAATAAGCTTTAGGTACAGCAAAGAAACAAAATATTAGGTCTTGTATTGAATAAATATTCATATTAAAATATATTTCACTTATCAATTAGGATATTAGAGCTTGTGTTCTACTTGCACACACAAGGAATGTAAAATTACAGTCTAGGGTAATATTAATTTTAATATAGCATTTTCAAACAACAGAAAAAATTGTAAGAAGAATTGAAACTTTCTCGAAAGAAAAGAGAAACGGTATAAGGAGAAGCATTTGAAGACAGAACAAAAGAGGTAAGTTACCCAAAGTCACATTGAGTGTAGCTTGGGACAAAATACAGACCTCTCACTTTTGGCTCTTTATTATTCTCCATGGCTGTACAGAGATTATATTTTATTAATTAAATATTTTAAAGCACAAAAGAACAGTCAATATTTGAACAGGTATTCGTATTTCTACTTCCAGATTTTTATAAATCTTCATATTTATATGAAATCTAAAATCTCAGTTTTTAATTCTGTAAATAATTCAGCGTGTTTTTTCTGATCATTTGGAGTGCCATTGGGAATGGTACTTTTCCTAGATTTCTGTACCCACTGGAAGTCAAAAGTCTTACATAAATTGTTTTATTTTTATTTTCCAATGTTTACAATGTTGACAAAATTCTACCTAGATTCCTACCCACCATTTAACATGCAGACTTTATCATCTGCCATACGGCTTCTTCTAACGTCACCAGATGATGAGATTTCAAATAAGTATTTTATACATATTTTCTTCACAAATTACTCAACTCTGAAAGAATTTTGACATTGAACTATAAAACTGAAAGCACATGACTTTGTATCTCTCAGGTATGGATAAATATCCAATTTGATTTTAAGATATTATGTGTAAAATTCTGTTTTATGTCCCTAATTTAGTCTCCACAGAAGATGAAACATTCAAGTTAGTTTTTTAAAGAATTTTTATTGCATACTGTCCTATATTTTTTCTTTTATAAAAACATCTGGTTAGTGGTCATGTTGAATCACAAAGAGGGTTAGTGAGATTGTATATTTTATACAATTTCACTGTTATTTTATCACTTTGCTTCACAAGTGGTAGTTAAAAATAAGAACAACTTTAAACATTCTTTGTGTTAATAAAAACAGAACCCATTTTATAAATTAGTTATTAATTTCCCTTGGTGTGTAATTATATTAAGCATGCTATTGCAATAAAACTTTTTAATGGTATCATTATAGTAATGAAAGTACATTAATTTTAGAGAATAAATCTTTCTTTTTGCTCTAAAATTTCACAACATTGTATTTCACTAATGGGATTATAAAATACAGAATAGAAATATCCTGTAAAACCCTCCTCATTCATCACTAAACATGAGGATCTGAAAACAAAACTCTAAAACTAAAAAGAGTTTGTTTCCATTTTTATCAACCTCTTTGTCTGAAAAAGAGAAAACTTAAGGAGATATGAAATGTTATACTAAATATTTGGGGTAAGAAATTATCATGATGTACCTTTTCAGTGTTATATCACTAGAATCTGGCTCAAAGGAACAGATTATTGACACTGATCACTAATACCAATAGAGATTCTAAAAAGCTCTTACTCTTAAGTGAGCTATGGAAAATTTAGTGCAGCTCTGGGATATGAATTTTCCTTAGAATATACTTTTGATAGCCAAGCATTTGGATGTACTCTCATAATTCCAGAATTTAAGGAGTGAGGTAGGAGTTTGAAGCCAGCCCCAATTATACAATGAAGCTATGTCTCAAAAAGAAAATGAAACCTAAACAATGTATTTCAATGTAATATATTTTATTAATGTATTTGTATCTATATAATAAATTCACTTATATTATATATAAATTCACTTATATTTTTTCTGTAAGAGATATACAATGGAAGTTGTTATTAACACAAAATGACTATAAATGTGAAAGGAATAAATAGATGGAAATATTAAGAATAATTTTTTAAAAATATAACTATTTTTGCTACAGTTGAAAACAATTTTTAAAAAACTGGCTTAATCAGCTTAATTTTCTCTCACTGCCTCTCTCTCTCTCTCTCTCTCTGTATGTCTCTCTCTCTTCCTCTCCCTTTCGGGTCGCTTTTTATCCAGTCCTAATCATGCAGCAATACTGGGTCAACAATACTTTTCTAAAGCCACCTATTTTGCTGTATTTTCTCCTTTAATTAAATATTTCTTTAATGCATCCATTCACACACATGAAAATGGAAAAATGAGTCATTTATTTTAATGATAGTAAGGGATACACAATCAAAAGTAAAAGCAGAGATATGAATATTTAGCTTTAAAATAGAGAAATGGTAATGTATCAATTATGTAGAAGACTGTTCTTATGCTTCTTTTTAATATGGCTGGAGAAATAAACATAATGTAAAAATATTATCTTAGATCACATAAATATGAAAATGGGTTTCATTGAAGCCAACATGATGAAATGTCTGAAAAGTGATTTTTTGTTTTGTTTTGTTTTGTTTTCTTTCTGGTCAAAAGCAAAAACAAACAAACAAACAAACAAACAAACAAAAAACCACAACAACTTTAAACTCTTATACAAGGAAATCTGATTTCTGGTTTTGATATTTATTTGTTGTTTTATCTTTCAAATTGCTCATATATAAAACAAACAAAATAAGCCATCCAATTATTTCTTTAAAGATTAATAAGATAATCTATTATTTCTAGCATTATTGTCCACAAATATTGGCCCCTTTGCCCACTTCAGTCCTTCTCCCTGATTATTAGTACAATTATATTAAAAACACAAAAAGTGGGAGATAGAAACAAGGAATAGCAAACTCTTTCAAACTTCATTATGGCTAAGATTTGGATTTTTCCTCATACACAAGTAGACCTTGTATTAATGTCAGAGAAATCTTGAGTGTCAAGAATGTATAAAGATGTTGGGATAGAGTCGCTCTGCTGAGCCCAGCAGGAAGGAGGATGCAAGGGGGTGAGTGCGGGTGGCGTGAATGGAAAAAGTGTCGGCGTGGTCAAGAGAAAAGAAGAAAAAAAAGAAAGAAAACAAACATGAGAGGAGGAAAGTGAGTGAGTGACTGAGCGAGCACACACACAAAAACTGCCGGCAGGACTTCCAAGAGAACATGGCGGATAGATAACAGCAGCTATAGAGGCTCTCTGAGATAGCCAGCTTAGAATCCAGGAATGGTGCAGTATGAGGAGTCTTAAGCAAGGGGAGATATACCCTGCCGACCCAGGAATGAACTAAGCTGAGAGAAACCAACTGGAAATGCAATCTGGGTGCTATAACTGGAACAGATAAATCTCAGTGCGGAAGCTGGAACCCACACCTCTGGAAACCGTGATCTGAATTTCCTGCCACTGCTGCTGCATCTAAATCAGCACAACAGGGACAGAGATGCGAAAGCTCTCAGAGCGGGAATCAGTGAATGGAGTTGAGAGCGGGACTAGTGGGGAGCCCTGCATCGACCTGCGGTGAGTGAGAGGAACAGGGACGTTTCCATAGACTAGAAGGCTCCAACAGAGGACATTCTGGGACCAGGCATACTAGCCAGAACAGTATGCTGCAGTGACTTTAGTGGCATATTCCCCTCTCAAGTGGGATTGGTGGGGAGTGCTTGGCCTGGGTGATGCTGAGAACTAAGACCCAGTAAGCTAGCCCAAACAGGTCCCAGTGCCTGGCAGTGCACCCTAGCAGTGAAACCTTCAGTAGGTTGACCTAGAGGGGTGAGCCCAGCAGAGGCTACCCAGGTCTGTGTCTCCCTCAGTGGGCAGGAACAGCTAGCCATTGCAATTCAAACAAACTGTAACCAACAAAGAAAGAAACTGGGCCCCCTATATACGCCTGTATGGAAGGAACAAAATATATGAGAGGAGGAGGCAATAAGAAAAGGTCCTTGGCCCCCAATCCTGAGAACACTGATCCAGGAAAGGTAAATGCAAAGGGGAATGAGGAACATGCAATATCAGACACAGCATGAATAGACATAAAGCGATATCTCTGGAGCCTCATAGATGAGTTCAAAAGTGAAGTGTTTAATGAAGTAAAGCAAGATATAAGTAGAATAGTTAGAGAAATGCTAAGCACCACCCAAGAAAAATCAGATGGTAGAATGGAAGAACAGAAAAAAAGGGGAGAATTGTTTGATGGAGAAAATAGAGAAAGCATAGAATACGTGAAGCAGGTTAAAAGAGATTACCAGGAAACTAAAGACTCTATTGAAAGTTGGCATAAAAGCTTGAAAGAAAATAAGGATAGATTATCTGAACTGGAAGACAGATTTGTAATATGGGAGCATGAAATGAAAAAATTAAAAATAACTAGGAAACAAACATCAGTAATACAAAGGCTAGCAGATGATAAGAGAATCTATAACTTAAGAAATAAAAATGTAAAAGAAGAATTAGGGACACAAACAAGTGAACTACAAAGGCTATTCACAGAAATAATGCAGGAGAATTTCCCTAATTTATCAAAACATAAAGATACTCAGATGTATGAGGCACACAGGACTCCAGCCACCTACAACCCAAACAGAACTACACCCAGGCATATAATAATCAAAATTCCAGAAATCCAATATAAGAACAGAATATTAAAAGCCATCAGAGACAAGAAACAGATCACTTACAAGGGAACACTCATCAGAATTACAGCAGACTTCTCGGCACAAACCAGCAAATCATGAAGAGTGTGGGGGGAAATAATTCAAACTTTCAAAGATAATAATCTCCAGCCAAGATTGATATATCCTGCACAACTGTCCCTGGAAACTGATGGAAAACCAGGTGCTTTCAGGATAAAGAGGAACAAGGGGAATTTGCAACCACCAATTCAACTCTACAGAGAATACTGCAGGACATTCTAAAAAATACCAGGATTCCAGAAACAGTGGCAGAGAGGCCACAATGAAATGAATGGAGCAGAAAGCAAAGTGAAGACAAACTGACAACTAATGACAGAAAAAGAGCTCAACAGAAATGAGGCAGAGAAGGTTGGATGGTAGGAACAGTTATTTTGGAGAAAACAAGGCATCATAATAGCTAGTGCTGATTTAATATCATCTTGTTTTAAAGTCCCATCAAGCTTTTGTTCTTCTGTCTCCATCCATCTTAACATGTTGTATCTTATTGGATTTTATTATATGTGATAATATAAAGAAAAACTTGTATAGACAAGGAGATTATACAGAAACCATTGTTCATTTTCTGTTAGTTGATTCTAAATACCCTGTAACACTGTCATTCTCTTGAATGGTTTTACATTGTCTTGATGTTTGATGCTACAGCATACAAAAGATTTATACTCAAAAATTTCAAGGAAAGAGACACTGTGGTAACTACTATTATGTTGGGATATCTTGTGGTGAAACACTATTTTGCTTAAATAGTTATGTTTTGACCTGTGCTGTTTTGTTGTTATGTCCCCTTTTATCTCAATCTCCTTTTTTTATTATTTACTTTTTTATTTTTATCTTTTTAATTAAGGGAAAAATAAGTAAAAAATAGCAGGATATATTATAGTAACCCATTTTGATTTCCTATTAACTTGATTTGAAGTCCTGTATTGCTCTCACCATCTTGTTTTGACTGATTTTCCTCTATTCTGTTTTGCTTGATAGTACCAACTTCGAGAGCATAGGCAACAACTGTGAAGACAGTAAGATTCATTATGACGCCCATTCTGGTTTAACTATTATCTTCTTTTGAAGTCCTGTAATGTCTCCAATGTTTAGGTTTTATTGGTTTTGTTCTTTACTGTTTTGTTCAATTTTATTATAACTGATGATATAGGCAATTCTTTTTAAGATAGCAAGAGGCATTATGGTAATGATTGTTGATCACCTTGTATTTTGTTTTTACATTATGTATTATGTGCATCCTTTTGATTTGACTGACTCTGTTTTGTTATGTCACATTTGGTTTTATTCTCAAAAGTAATAAGAACTTTGGGAGCAATAAAACCCAAAATGTGCAATTGTCATTGTACAAAACAGAGGAAAAGAACGTGCTCTAAAGGATATAACTGCATGTATATTTAAGTATATAAGATAGATAACCATATAACTAAGTTTTGTTGCATCATTGAACAGAACTATTTGCAGTCTCACTGTTTGAATGTCCACTTTATATGCTTTAATTTTGTAACTTGAACAACTACTTCTAAGATGGCAATATGCAATCCATTAAATAGTGATTTCCTATTGTTTATTTTTCTGAAATTCTGTATAACTTGTACCCTTTTTCTGTTTTTTTTCCTACTTAAATAAAATTTTAAAAAAAGATGTTAGGATAAAATGTATAAATCAGCAGATTGTCCTCAGAAGCAATGAGAAGGGTCACAGGAATAGAATAAAAATAAATGTTGATGAAGGATGGAAAATGAATTCAAAATCTAGCAAAGCTTTGTACCAGCTTCTGGGCAATCAGAGGGGCTTGTAGGCTCTTGAATTTCAAATGATGAACTAAAGAGGAAATTATAAGGCAAAATAAATTTGAAGTGGGACCTGTTAAGAATGAATCAATGAGCTTGATGACAGATCTTTAGAACTGCACAATCTAAAGTGTGATGAGTTCTAAAGTCAGTATTCTGATGAGAAGTAGAAAAATAAAATAAGCATTTGACATATAGGATATGGTAGGTTACAGATGGCTACAAATTATTTGATGCTCCTTCCAAGAAGTGCAAACTGTCATCTCCCCTTTTGGATCTTTGTGAATGTATGACTACTTCATTAGCTGACTGAGATGGAAAATATATTTTATCAGTTTCTAGGACAAGATATTAAGAAATGGACAGATCTCAATTATTGTCCTTTTGTACTTAACTTCTAGAACTCAGTTGCCATTATGAAGAAATGTCTAAACAGAGGCCTGGTAAGACCTATGTTGAAGGAATCAAGACAGTCCATCCCAGGTTCAGTGCACAGGCATGAGCATGTATCAAGTCACAAGACTGTGTCTCAGTTACTTTTCTCATTGCTGAGATAAAATACCCAGCACCCAAAGTTTAAAGAGGAAAGGAATATTTAGCTCATAGTTTGTAAAGGCTTCAACTGATAAACAATTGACTCTTAATCCCAGTATTGGACCATGAATTGATCACAAACTAGATTCCTGCTGCCTCTGAAAAGCCTGCCCCTCATGACTACATGAAGCTTTGGGGGGACATCCAGACACAAACCACAATAGCATATAAAAAAGACTTCTTGAAAAGTGAATAGTCTGATATCAGCTAAGCCAACCCAATCAATGACACTTGAAATAAAGTTAATGATTCTCACAGAGCTCTGTGCACATTGAAGAGTCGTGAACTATTATGTAAAAGATTTTTATTATTTTAAACCCACTGAACTATGAGATGGTTTATTAAACAGAAATAGACAACCACAACAATGGTAATGGGCTACATTATGATGCACAGGGCACTACAGGGTCGAAAAAGTAGGCTTCAACAAATCATTCTGATGCTAACAGAAGAAATGTGATTAAACTTAGCCAAAAGTATTGGGAATTGTATTCCAGGCAAAATGTATCAGTATGCCAAATTCAGAAGCACATAGAAACAAAAAGCTCTCGTTTTGATTAGAGAATAGAGTACAGAAGAAAATACTAAATGTAAGTGGAAAAAAACTCAGAGTATAAAATCTTTTTTTCTAAATAAGAAATTTAAAATGTACAATGAAGGCATTAGAATATGTCAGTACCTTAAGGTTTATTGAATGTGAACACTTCAACAAAGAAATCACTGATGATATTTGGAACTGAAGGCTTATTTTTCTTCTATTTGATGAGATCACATTCTTCAAAGGCAGAGCTTGAAAAGAAAGTAAGAATTAAAGAAAAATAATTTTTCAAAATTTATTCACTGTATACCCAGACTTGGGATAGCTGATTATGAACTTTACATAGAAAATACTCCCTTTATTTAGAAAGAGGAACCTAAAATTATTATTACCCTCACCTTAAGTGTAACAAAAATAAAGCGATTATTCAAATGTGCTTTCTCCACCCCCTCTCCTTGTCCCACTTTGACTTAAATCCAATAGTTACCAAAGAGAGATAAGGCCATGGGAGAAACATGCAGGCAAATATAGTGGGAATCAGAAGCTAAAAATGAGGTTAATGGTATGATTCTTAAGATCTGAAGGAGGAAGTCTGCACTATTTTTTGGAGAAACACTACAAGTAGGCATTTATGACACGTGAAGGGGCAGATAACAACAGCCATGCAAGGGCTGTTAGATAACTTCAGGGCAGTACCTCTTTTATGTTTTCTGACTTCTTCGTCTTTCACAGGAAGTAGTAAAGACCAAGAAATTTAGGTGATTCCACTAAGTGTGTTCAGATGTCACCAGGATTGAGAAATTTAAAATAAATTATTTGAAAGCTAGAAACTAAATGATTCCACGCTTTCAGAGTATACATTTAGTTACATTATTTACCCTTTATTAGTATAGTACTTGTGTTTAATTGTAGATTTTTCTTTACTAGAAAATATAATCAAATAGATTATTTGCCCAGAAAGATGTGAGACAACTTTATGTCGGGGAACTTACTTTAGTGTTTCTTTTATCAAATGAACATCTATACACATTTTTATTGTAATTGAAACCTTTCAACAAGCTTTATCATCCCTATCTCCTTCATTTGTTAAAGTAAAGACATTCATTTGGGTGTTGGGTATTGAACTCAGGGCTTTGCACTGACTAACGACCCTGGTCCTTTTTGATTATTTAATTTTGAGACAGTATTTCACTGTCATTAGATTAATTAACCGGGGCTCCAACTTGTGATCCTTCTGTCTAATCATTAACACATACTGAATATGCATTGTCTAGGGAGTATGAGAATAGTGTGTATGGTGTGTGTGTGTGTGTGTGTGTGTGTGTGTGTGTGTGTGTGTTGTCTATGTCTGTAGTGTGTATATATTGCAGTCTGGGATGCAAAAACCAAAGTTTCATGCATGAAAGACAAGCACTTTGTCACTGAGTACATTCTAGCCCAAAGAATCAAACTTTTACCTCACTTAAAATTAAATTTCGGTAGTACTTAGCAGGGGCTTGGATTACAATAATGCAGCCAAAATAAATGAGAGTTAATAGATGAAGATTAATGAGCACAATTAGAGATTACAGTTCTCAGTAATTACCTCATTTATTTTTCCCCAGAACATGATAAGACTGGCTTAGATGGGTCACCAGTCTAAGGAACAGAACACATCCTACTCTCTGCTAGAGATTAGTAAATCTTCACAGCCAATAAAGTCTTGGTGTCTTGAATAATAAAGTTGTGAGAGTCCAATCAGTGCCGTATATCCAAATGCTATTGTGAAAAATAAACACATAGTAAAATCTCAAACATACTATTTCATAGAACCATGCCAGTTGGCCAAGCTCCTCAGAAGAAAACCCTAAAATTTCTTAGTTAGATTGAGCTAACTATATTAGGTCAGATTTAATTTTCATGAGTTTTTCAACTGAGTGATGCTTATGATCAATATTAGATAAGTTATAGTAAAATAATATTTCATTTTCTTTGTTTATCTCAACATTGAGTGATTTTGTGGTATAATAGCTTATTTATATTTGATCTTTAACCACATAAGAAAATATCCATCACAAGCTTACCATAACACTAGGCGAAGGAAACCCGCAAAACAAGAAATCCACCTGATGAAAATAATACCAATTTTTTTTAAAGTAAGATTTTATTTCTACCCTTTTTTATTGTATAACTTTTTTTAAAATAGAAAGAATTTAATAATATAAAAAAGAGGACAATGACATGTGGGGGAGGGGAGAAACCAACCTGCAAATCAAAGATTGTGAATTCAAACCATCCTTGCTACAAATGACATCCCTGGGCCTCTAATGAGATACTGCCTTTAGTCTAGATTAATATTTTGGTGCTGATGTATGGGAGAGAAAGTAGCCCCTAAGATGTCATTATGCAAATATTTTGGGACAGACCTAAATTACATGGTTTGGTCTTCAAGAAATAATCTTGTCAGTTAAGCATTTATGTCATCATAAATAAACTGGATATATTTAATTGTATAATTAAAATCATAAATGATTATTAAGCTATGAATTTATGTAAACAACTCCACATGTAGAATATATTACCTTAGTATTTAGTTCTGAAGTTTATTGTGAGTCGAGGGGTAGCTTTATGTAATTTTAATTGGCAGCAGAGGTCCTCAATATTTTTTCAGCTATTTTTCTGCGTGGACTACATAAATTCTGACAATGAAAATTTCTAAATCACCATAATATCTGTGGCATCTTTCTTTTTTTTAAATCATTACCTACTACTGCTAAATGACAGAGACAAGGTTTCATAATAGATATATGTTCCGGTAAGCTTTAGTGAGCATATGTGTCACAGTTATCAACATAAAATTAGCTTAGTAAACATGAAATTAACTTAGTTATCAACACGAAATTAGCTTAGTAAACTTAGTTAACCTTCTGAATGACAGAAAAAAATCTAATACAAAAACATTTCTGCATGTAGTGGTAGGTGAGGTTTAAATCTTTAGAGAAAGCTTTCTGAGCTTACACTTACTCCTGAGCTTGCAGAATATTTCTTTTGAACTATTCCTTTTGGAAAATTATGTCATGTTGTAATATGTTTGATGCCTCAAGCAAAGGAACATATTGCTTCAAACAAATCAGATTCGATTTGGACTTCAACGTTCCTTAGATTGCATTGATTGGTATGAGAGCTACACCACCAAATCAACCCACAAGCTTGATTCCCCTGTAGCTGGCATCGCCCCTGGCACTCTCAGCATCTGCACGCCATTCTCCTTGTGCATAGAAATGAAAGGAGTTGGGATAAAAATCCTAGGGAATGAAATGTTTTTTAAGGAAAATATAAGACATTTTAGCACTCTCTTCAAGTTCAAAATAAATAATACAACTTAGTCTTTTCATCTTCTGGGGAAAATGTGTGGCTTTCAACATTTTCTGAAAGAAATTTAATTCATAGCTTAAAAGAAGGAAATCTCTTTCAAACATTTTCATATTTTACTATTTTTATCTTAGAAAATGTGACTAATCATTTTTCACAGGTTAGTGCTCATCCAATTTCATGGAGTTATTGCTTCATATCACAGATGTAAAAATGCAATTGTTGGTTATTTAATCTTTTCTAAAAATACAAAGGTGCAAGGTCAGAGTAATGGCATTTGGCTTATCTCTCCAACACAAATAGAACTTGAGGCCCACTGATGCATTGAAGGAAGGAAACGACAATTTCTTACATAAAGCCATAAGTTATTACTGTATTCTTTCTATCACCCTTTCTCTAAACAAAATATTACAATCAGCAGAGTGCTATTTTATAAATTAAAAAGCACAGCTATCACATTTTATAATCTATGTGTTTAAAAATTGATTCACTTACAAAACAAAATGGTAGTTAAGACCAGTCACAAAATCATACAAAATCATATTTTATTAAATACTAATCTATTTTAGTAATGATTTATAAATTATAAGAATTGAGTGATTCATGAGAATGTGGCTTGCATAATATATTTGTACTAATAATGCAACTTAATATAATGATTGTAATAATAGCTGCTGTTTTAGGTACTGAGATTTGAACTCAGAAATTTCACACTTGACTAGGGTTTCATCCTCCTGCCTTATCCTCTCAGAGTACTGGGATTACAGGCATAGATCACCTTGCCCAGGGTTATAGCTGATTTTAATAGATATGTACTCTGCATCTCTGTTAGAAGTTTTTGCTTGAACATTTTCCTCATAATAATTAATTCCCTACTCTGGTGCTATGCTTTCCTACAGATGGCATGCTCTTGTTTTATTTTATTTTATTTATTTATTTATTTATTTATTTATTTATTTTTTGTCTTTTTTCTTTTTATCGGTACCAGGGATCGAACTCACGAGTGCCTGCTTGCAAGGCAGGCGCTTATGCTGCTGAGCTAAATCCCCAGCCCCGTTCCTTGATTTTTGAGCTGGCTGTGTAACTTGTTTTGGCTGAGTGTTTTCCCCTGTGATAGTGTCACATGTCCCAGAAGAAACAGTCAACATATCCGTGACATTTTTCTCCAAGTCTCCTCCTCCTCCTCCTCCTGCATAAGACTGTCATCTTGGGGAGAGTACCTATTCTTGAAGCCTTGGTTTTAAAATATGAAGCCACATGAAACCCACTTAAATGAAAATGATCAAGGAAATTGATGTTTCACCCTCATTATTTTGGATTAACTATTGTTTCAAGAATAGTTAAGTAACAAAAATACATAATAGAAAGTGAATGATGATGATATGTTAAAAGTTATGTCTCCAGATTTGGACTGAACATTGAAGTGAATCTTTACTTGCAAAGTCTGATAAAATTACAATAACTCCAAGAGAGAAAACATGTCTAATGAAATCGTTGCTTTGAAAATAGAGTTTTGTTTCAAATAATGTTTGTATAATGAACTTTCACTAGTTGCATTAGATACAGTTGGATAAGAAAGATATTAACTTAAAAAACAATTGGCTTGTTTACAATTAGAAATAAAAGCACAAAAATAAAATCTAGAATTTGTCTGTATTTTCAGAGTGGAAAACTTCATTTCTCCTCCCCAATCAGCAAAATACTGAAAGATTTGCTAGTCTCCAGACAAAGCTATGGGTTTGTCTGGAGAGGAGGCAAAAATTCACCAATCGATGTTATGCTCACTAAACACTATTCAATGATTTGTAACTGAATTAATGTAGCTCAGAGAGCTACACTTTGATTGGACAACATGATTTAGGATAAAAAGACTCATGGCTTTTCACAAAACTATGGTAACATTTCAGCTATGTATATAAATCCAAAAGACAAACATCCTTCAGAAAATATGATATGTTATTAGGATATCAATATTTCTTGAATCCAATATATAAATACTCAGAGAGATGGCACAGCTGTTAGATTATATTTAAAATTGTTTGACAGATATTTAAAATATAGTGATATTTTAATATTACTATTATCATTATGCATAATCAAGGATCATTCCTACCTCAAAGGAGAGTTATTTTAATCACCCAGTATAATTTCTAAGAAATGATCAATCTGGTTCTTCTTAAATGGAAGTAATTGCAGTTTTATGTCACCATTCAGCTCTTTAATGTAGTTATACCATGAACTTAATGGACTGGAATCTAAGAGTCAGTTGGGTAAGACTTCAAAAGAGAGTAAATTATTTTACAAGTGGAAGGGATCAAAATAAATATTTATAAAATAGAATGTAGAGATTGAATTTATAAATTGTTAATCATTATTTGATCTTTTTCCACTCTTTGTTTTGCTCTGTAGAAATAAATTATCCTTTACTATTCCACTAGACTTAGCCATGTGGGCTGTGTAGATGTACTTGTGCTCCCCACAGGAGAACATGCTGTTAACTCCATTTTCCTGGTTTCTTCCTTTTACCTTGAAAACAAAAATACATGAGTTTGAATGGCTACTCTCCAACCTGGGACAGCACTGAGAACACATATGAAGAAAAGCAATGATTAGATAACTATAGCTGAGTTAAATAGATGTTTTTTTTTTTTCCCCCTTAAGAATTGTGATTTTAGGTTTTAAAGACTCGTGTACTAGCATAAATGCATATACTATTTTACTTTTTAAAAAATTGTTTAAAGAAAATAAAACCAAGCAAAAGAAAACAGAATCAAATTATTCAAAACAAAACAGTGAAGATGATACAGGATTTGAAACAGGATAAGAGGAAATCAACTACCTAATGCCACTTAATATCTTCAAAATTGCTGTCCATACCATCAGACATAACCAAATCAAACAAAAGAAAACAGACAAAAAAATTTAAAAATGAAAGTTTACTTTAAAGAGAATATTTAAGATAAAAATATCCCATCCCCTTAAGCAACTGAATGATTCAGAGAACAAGCTAAGTTAATAGAAACTGAGGTACAAAAACAACTTAACATTTGTATTGTTTGATTGAATTTACAGGCCTGAGCCAGTAGTCAGAGCATCTAAGAAGTTAACAGTATGGAATATAGCAAATATGAGGAATTCCCTTCTGTCTTGTTTTTGAAATCTAGTATCATTCACACTGTTTTTTTTTGTGTGTGCTGTTTTATTGTTTTGTTTTATTCAATATTCTATATTGATTGGTTTTATTTGATTTTATTATGTACAATGAAATGGGCAGCAGTTTTGAGGGTGGCAAGAGGCATCAGGGTAGTCATTGTTGATTTCCTGTTATCCCATTTTCAAATCCTGTATCACTTTCAATGTTTCATTTTGATTGGCTTTATTCTGCATATATCGTTTTAATTAAACTTTATAACATCATGAACTAGTCATTATTTTCTTTTCAAATTAGTTAAAAGTACATTATATATCTTGATTCTTTTTTAAAAATAATAAACCCAGAAGCCAAATATGCATCAAAGCTATTGATAAAGCTATTAGAACACATGCTATAGTTGACAGCATAGTTTTTAAAAGTGATAAAAATAGAATAAAATAGTGATAAAAATGATAAAAGTGATATAGTGATACAAATGAAAGAAGTTTCCTATTAAATTCTGAATCTAAATCCCTGCTAATTCCACTATGCTAATTGTAGTAGATGGGGCTTATGCCAGAGATCTTGACTCTAGACTTTCTGACTGACTTTAAGAGGTATACTTCCCACTCATGATTAATATAGTTGTAACACAAGCCAGATACACCCTAAAGGAAGTTTTACTTCTGGGAAAAATAGATTGCCAGACTCTATTTCAGACTTTTCTACAAATGAGGAGAAATTTGAAAGTCAATACTGAGTCCTAAGAGGACCTGTCTTAGAAATGCTACCACCGAAGGTTAATGGGGCCAGAGTAGAATTCTGCACTCAAAAGGAAGAAGACCATCCTGACATGTTTGTGTTCTGCTTAGTATTTTTCATAGGTACACTGCCCTAATCTAAAGCCCAATAGCACAGACATTGTTGATTTCTGGTCAATTCGAAGTCTCCTTCCTTATATAAATTAACAAATGCAAATGAATTTTGTTAGATGTGTGGGTCAGTCTCTTTGCGTTGCCATCAGGGATGCTACTCAACTCTTGAGAAATGACTTGCATTCCACAATATCTTTATACACTTTGCTCCTTACTTATGCATTTGGTATCTTTATTGTGAAATAGGAAGAAATTGCTCAAAAGAATGTTGAAGCATGTGGGGACAGGGAAAGGAAAGAAAGAAATAGGAAAAAAAAAGTCCATACTCTTTAAGAGAAATAAATTGGACACACATGTGTAAATATCACATTATTTCTCTGTTGTGAGAAATTGAGGAGTAAATAAGGACCAAAATGTGTAACAGAAACCTGGAAATAAGAAGAAAATATTTAAATAGGAAAAGGAACAGGGGATGAGGAAAGGGGAAAGGAAGGAAGGAAAAACAATCAGAGGAAGAAAGTAGAAGCAAACTTTTTAAATAAGGAGGGGAAGAGGAATTAATGGTAGGTAAAGAGGTTAGGGAAAAAGAATCAAGCTCTGTCATGTACAAGTACAAACTCCCTGTGATGAACGCAATCATTATGTATGGGAGATCCCTGCAGTGAGTCCCAGCCCAGTCTCCTGCCAGGTGTTGCCTCATGGTCTTTTTGCCCCTTGGCATTTTGGCACTAGAGCGGGGATCCAGGATGATCAGTTATTCATGAGGAAAAAAATGTCATGAGGCAACCAGAACCTTGGTGTTTATTGATTGAAGAAGGGATTATCAGATAACTCAGAGGGCAGCAGTGGTCTTACATTGAGAAGGATCTTGCTTTGGAGCATTTTTTTCTTTTCCTTTTTACTCTGTCCCAAATTTAAACACGCAAACTTCCCACCTGTGGGAACCAAGGATTGTACTTAATTCCATAGTATTTTGGTGATACTGCTAGCTGGCACTGTGTGCTTTGCCTTCTGTAAAAGAGATTTTTAAAGAAAGAGTTTTTAAAGAAGGGATGATAAAGAGATTTTAAAGAAAGAAATGTTAATGAGATCACCTCTTGGTTTAATCTCAGTGAAATTCTTACTTGCATCTACAACACTAACCTTAGCTCTGCAACAGATGCCTCCAGAATCATTATGTGAGATTCAAATGCCATTGAAACATACTTAGGAAATCCACTAGACATGTGAGAACGCTGTGGGTTCCATGGTAGTTATCAGACTCCTGCAGTGAACTCAAATCTCCTGCCAGGTGTTACAGTGCATGATGGAAAGAGGGGAGAGGGAGGAGGGAAGAGGGAGAGGGAGAGGGAGAGGGAGATGGAGGGAGAGAGAGAGACAGAGAGAGACAGAGAGAGAGAGAGAGAGAGAGAGAGAGAGAGAGAGAGAGAAGAGGGAGAAGGAGAGAGAGACAGAGAGAGACAGAGAGACAGATAGAAGAGGGAGAGAGAGACAGAGAGAGACAGAGAAGAGGGAGAGAGAGAGACAGAGAGAGAGGGAGGGAGGAAGGGGGGAGAGAGAGGGAGGGAGGGAGGGAGGGAGAGAGAGAGAGAGAGAGAGAGAGAGAGAGAGAGAGAGAGAGAGAGACAGAAATGAGAGACAAAATGGCAGTATAGTGGGATCAGGATGAACAGTTTGTGAGCGGGGAGGAAAAAAACATGAAGTAGCCAGAACTTCACTATTTATTGATTAAGGAGGAAATTTTCATATGACTCAGAGGTTGGCAGAGCTCATGCTGAGAAGGATCTTGCCTTGGAACATTTTTAGTCATAGTAGTCTTAGTCTTAGTTTTGTTCTTAGTCTTAGTCTTAGTAGGTGGGAGAGGATGGTCCAGCCCTAATGAGATAGTGGGAAAACTCAAAAGGGTGTAGTAGTCCCAAAACTTCTTTATCTGTTAGAAAAGTATATAAAACTAGCCATTGTGAATTTGTGGTCCCCAACAATTATGAATATCTAAAATGTAACAGTAAAATTAATCAAAATTTAAAAGAAAAAGAAAGTGACTTGTAAAAAAAATCTTCAGATAAAAAGAATTAAAAGGATCAAAATTCATAATAAATTAAGTCTTTGTAAAGGAGAAATGTGATTGGGAGTAATTCAAATACCACTTATCTTTTGTATCTTTTTTTACCAGCCTCAAAGCCTCCCTCTTCCTCACAAGACAATTGCAGCTTCCATAAAAACACAAGGCACTGAAAAAACAGAGTCCTGAACTTAGGAAGAAGGAAAATTTAAATAGCCATTACTTTAGACCTCATCTTTCCAGATGTTACATTTTTCTACTTTGCAGGGCAGTTTTCCCAGTTCTTGGTGAGTTATCTAGTTTTTAGTTTCACCTTATAAACTACCTTTAAAATTAAAATACAGAATTAGAAATTGATTTTATACTTGACTTTCTTTCCCATCTTTTCAAAGGCTTTATATTTCCTGTCTCCTTCAATTTCATTCAAGCTGTTGAAGCCTCTGGCAGGCTATTTTGCTGCGCATATCTGAAGGTACCCCAATAACCTTAATTCCTCATAAAACTTGCTAAACTTTTGGACTGTGTCTCTGCAGCAAACATTTCTGGAAAGAGACACATTATGTAAAATCAGTGCAGCCATACAAAATAATGAAAAGGGCATCTTTACTTAATGACCTCTAACCAACCTCAACCTTCCTTCTGTCCTTAAGAATCATTTTGAGCCAAATTTCCACGAAGAGAATATAATATGAAAAGGTGCTTTAATTTGTCTTCAGGTCTCACAGGCCAACAAGGTTACTAAGTGTAGAACCCATCTCATTACCTTAAAAAAAAAAAAAAAAAAGAGCACATTTATCCTACTGGTATCCCAATGACTCTTGCTCAGGATGAGGAATGAGGAACTATAATAGACTCCATTTTGCGGTAAAGGATTTTAATCTTTATCTTCTAACCCTGGAAAATTCAGTTGAAGTAGCAATCATATCTATAGATTTGTGTAAGATTGAAGAGCCATAAATTCCTTGGTGACCCCTCGCCATCTCACAGTTCCTAGCCGAGATTAAGTTGATGCTGCAGCCTGGTTTATCACAGATGACCTTTGCTAAACTTTCATTTCAATGTCATTGCACCCAGTCACAATTCCTTTCTGCTTTTGTATTTAAGAGAAGACATTAATAAATATGCATATCAAAGTACAGTAAGTCCCTATCAATACTTCCTAAGTCCTTAAAGCTCTTCTGTGACTCTTACTAAGGCTTCATTCTTGTCTAATATGCTTGTGACCTCTTAATTTGGAACAAACTGAACAGAATGATTTTATAGTGTCCCTCATCCTTCTAAATGTACTGACTGAGCCAGGTCACAAGACCTTCGAATGTGTATTTCAGTAAGTACCACCACTTATTACCTACTTTGACCATGAAATATCTCAGAGCACTGAAAACTTCCTCCAAAAAAGCTTTGAGTCAATTGTGTTCATTTTTCTCCCAAGAAACAAAAAGCAATCACAAAAAGTTTTAGAGGCAGTTGATTACTGTTGCCAATAGCCCTAGCCAAGCCTTTATTACACTTTCAGATAAGGATTCAAGAAACTTTTCGGCCCTCTTAGACCCTGGCTTTTTCTGAAGCATTAAAGTTATCATGACTGACACTTCAGCTCAGTTTACCAGATTTTGACCAAATTTTACCTAGGTTGTTAGGAAATTGGCCGGCATTCTAGAACAACTGCTTGCCTCTCAGTTTCATTCTGTAGAATATTTCTCAAATCATTTAGACCGTAGCATCAAGCATGCCCCATGCCTTACATAATAGCCACAGCTGTCACCCTAATTAATGGATCCAATACCTTTACATCAGGCTCTTATGCAGTCTGCACACTGGCAGAAGGGGAAGTGCCGTATACTTTGGAGTTTGCTATGCTGGCACAATGTAGAAGTTTTATGAATTCTAGTTCTCCTGTTATCAATTGGCATATAATTTCTAGGCTGTTACTAGTGACTCATCTCTCAGATAGTGCTCTTTATTTGTTTTTCTCCAAATAGAATGACTCTATAACTGAGTAACAATAAGTCTGACAATGCTGCAGGCATTGTATTTTCCCTTCCTAGCTAAAAATCGTGCCTTAATTTCTGAATGATATCAGTAATATCACACAGATATCTTAAAACTATATAAAACACAGTACTAGACAATTCTCAGAATATTGAACTAAACTGAATTTTTGACTCTTTTTGATTGTATGCATTTCCATTAAATGGGACATATGCAGTGATGGTATAATGAATGAGCCAAATTAAAATTAGTTTTGTCATGGACTCTATACAGTTTCTGGCCAATTATTTCTCAGTGTATTACTTGTAAGTCTTACAAAATTTCTGGCAATAATATGCTCACCCCAGAAAATCCTCTAAGATTCATGTACAAAGGAGTTCATAGCATTGCTTCTTGGTTTCGGCTGTTCTCATTTCTTGGTTATATCTCTCATGGTTAGTGGATGGAAATATTATTCAAATGGAAATGCCGCTCAGTGGTAAAGAAACTAGTGACTGAGGATATCTGTCCTTTTGTTATTTCTTTATGGAGTGAATTAGACCAAGGGTCTTCTTTTACACCAGAATTAAATACTTGCTCCCAAAAATTATGTACTAGTCATTATATTACATACTTTCTATCTTCACCAGTTATCTGGGAAAATGGAAAATAGAAATTTAGACTTTCAGTTTAGATACAAACCAATGTTATGATCAAAATTCAAAGCTTGATTTCATAGATGAAGCAACTTTAAGCTATGCATAGATATTATGATGTCCAAAACTATATTTTATAGCAAGAATTTCCCTTCTCACCAGAAGTTACTCATTTGTTGTGAGTTCAGTGCCATCCTGGACTACGTAGTGAGTCCAAAGATAGCTAGAACTACATAGGCAACCTTGTTTCAAAAACAACAACAAAAAAATTACTCTTGGTTTGTGTGTTATGCTAGCAATATCTAGAATTGCTTAGCTGTTTCTCTGTTTAGGCTCCTAACAGCAAATGTCATATATATGTATACTGAAATTCTGGATGAATTTGATCAGGTGATAAAAGCCAGTGTTCATAACTACTATGGTCAGACTGTAAGGTGTCTGCATCAGATATCTCATAATTTGTTTTGCTCTTGTAGCTCAGCCAAAACACACGCCAATATGACTGATGGCAGAGATTATAAAGACAGCAGACAACTTGGTGAGTCATAGGTCCATTGTGGTTAGATTTGTTCTTTTCTGCTTATTCATTCTTCTAAACTGTATTCTCTCCAAATTTAGATCCCTCTTATAGCTTCACCTTCAAGAATAATACTGGTCTCATAAGTTTATGTGGCAATGAAATATAATGAATATTTCCCACCTAATTATTCAATGACATGTAGGGTAGGATACTTAGTCCGCCCTGACTAGATATTAGCTAGAATATTAGCCAAATTACAAGTATGGGCTCTGTTACACATCAAAATAGCACTATGTATTTGACACACCAAACAAAACATATTTATGCATTGTGGCTCCAAATTTTATTCATTAATGAGAATCTCTTCCCCAAAATTTTGAATTTATGATTTAGAAAAAATTCTAAATATTTCCAAGTTAAGAAAACAAAAATTCAATAACAAGATGCAGTCCTTGAAAACATTCCAAAAGAAAGTTAATTTAGCCTCTATTGTACTCCAGAAGTGTCCCATCCTGGAAACACTGACTGACTGGAGAAGGGAATTTTGTGCAGCCATTGGCAAACAATGCTATTTTTACATAAATCAAACTGGGGAAATTCTAATTATATCTTTAAAATAAAAGGTTAATGTTATCCATCAAGTAAATTAGGCACTTTTTATTAGATTGACTTATATGCAGAATGCAGAGACTGGTTCTGTGGGGTCACAGGCATTGTGTTTAGAGTTTTGTTTTGTTTTGCTTGTTCATTTTCTTCTAATCTTTGTTCTTATTTCTCTTTGCAGACCTATTTAGAAGCTTCATATGTGAATCTCAGTCCAGAAACTAACTCAGTTTTGCATTTTCAAAATATCTCAAAGCATCTCCCAATGGAGGGCATGCACGAACCCACTCAGAATCCTTCAGTTGTTACAAATATTGTTTTTAGTCAAAGACATTTGAGATTCGACAGATGCGGAAAGAAGCTTCCTTCATCCTGTTTTAGTCAGAACAGAAACTTGGAGGTAATGAGTCTGCCATAAATTCCCTTGAGAAAGAATACCAAGATTTACCATAAATTTCTGCAGCTATCACTTATATAAACAAACATTATCACAAATTTTCTCATCTTCTTTTTCTCTGAAAAAATCAACGTGTCTTTGCTAAAGAAACATGCTTATTCTTCTTATAGAAACTCCTTTTCCATCTATATCTTCCCTTACTAAATTAGGAATATAAACTTCATACTTTAATCATTTAAGGGACTATATTTTTTTTTCCTATAGATAGGTAGACAGACAGACAGACAGAGAGAAACGTAGGTAGATAAGATTTCCTTCCCATTAATCTTTCTATTGTCAGTTTAATTTTCAGGGTTCAAGATCTGAGTGGATAGAAGAAAAATTTCTTCATCAACATTTCTATTCTTTGTTAGTGATGACCTAATTCAAATTTTAGTCTTCTTCTTAAAGGTAGCATTTTTTTATTTCTCCTCAAATTATTATCTAAGCAATACTCTATTGTGTTTTGTTTCTGAACAGTCATATGATGCTTATTTTCATAGTAAAAGAGCACTTCAAGATTACTAAACTTGATGCTGGGAATGTACCCATGCAAGTGTACATTATTTGTTAATCATATTGAAAAAGAAGAAGTTCAGACCACACTATTTCCTTCAGGAGATTTTAGTTTTTTCAATGGGCATGGTGAAGATACTTCTTATGGTGAAATACTTGGTACAAATTTACTAGAACAGCACTGCCCTCTTGAAATATCTCTCAGTGTTTATTCACTAAGCTCTCAGAATTTCTGAGTGACTTATTTCTTACTAATATCTGAGAACGCCATTGTGAGCCTTGTTTGTTCATAATATCTGGAAGGAAATCCTAAAATAATAACACAGTTTAGCTGCAGTAAGTACTGATATCGCCACTGACTTTCCTTCAGTTTACAAACTAAACCATAAAACTTCAAAGAATAAGAGCCATTGTGGTATAGGAATTAAAAAGTGTAGCATCTCCAAAGTCTAAGTCATCCTTTGATAAAGGAAAACCTAAGAGTAGAAGCGAAATGCAATTGTTTGAAGAACATAAAATTGTGGAAGTGCGCAAAGTTATTTATTTATATGTAGAGAACGGAAAGGTTAGAAGATGTGAATATGTTTGAGTGGTTTTCTGAATCTGGCTACTGAATTGGCTCTGAATCAGTCAGACACATGGCTATATTGAATAAAAACAGGATAAATAAGTACCTTAACAATGCATTTCCTTTGTGGAAATGCACTTGGCAACTGAAAAAGTTGAACAATGATTAAAACTGATTCTTCAATGTAGGAGGCCACTGAATGGTCACAGATGAAGAAGGATAATATTGACAGCTTTCCTGACTTACAACGCCTACCAGAAATCAGAACTTGGGTAATGACACATTCTATCTTTTGTAATCCTAAATGGGCATAAGGCTGTGAATGTTGGAAGCACAAAGCAAAGTTCACTGAACAGTTGTTATTGCCAAGAAAAGCCAACTTATTCACTGTGTCATTCACCTACTATGACTTTGATTCATCAAATGATTCAGAAATGTATTAGTCAGCTTTTCATTACTGTAACAAACAATCTGAGATAACAAACTCACAAAGAGGAAATATCAGATTTCTTTGTGCCCACATTTGTGAAGTTTTCTCATGACCAACTGTCCTCCTTGTTTTGGCTATGGAAAATCAGTAAATATTGCAGGCAAGAGTTTAGTGGAATAAACTGTTCTTCTTGTAGTGGCCAAGAAGCAGAGAGACAAGGAAGGGACCAGGGACCTGATGTCTGGTTCCACAGTGTCCCCACATGAAGATAAGACTTCCAAACAAGGCCCAGACCTTAAAAGTGTCACCAGCTCCCTACAGTGTGATGGATAGGGAGGGGATCTGACCTCTAGTACTTTTGCTTTTGGAGAACATTTAAAGTCCAAACAATAGCATTTACAACCTCTGCAAAAAAGGAAGAAATACAGATGGAATGAGTGATCCTAGTTCTATAGAAAAGTATGAGGCTAATCAAACATTTTTTGTTTTGTTTTGTTTTGTTCTTTGGTATAGATCAAGTGAGTGATCTTGGACAGAGTCTCAGTGTCTCTTTTTCAGCAAGGCAGAGAAAGTGAATCAGCGCCTCAATAAATCATGAACCCTTTAGCCACAGGTGAAGCTCACCTGTGTCTATGTAATAGTTCCAAATTGAAATATATTCATGCTTATCATAAGATGGCATCAGACAATTTGGGTCAACATCTTATAACCATGCTTCTGTATGATAAATGACTATTCTGTTTGGCACTCAGCTCCTAGGTTAACATTCTAACTCATTCAACAACCCACTCTTTACCCCCTCCTTGTTCTCAAGCCTTCATCAATGACAGTTCTATGCATCAAACTCAAGCTTCTGTACTTTTCCCATCTGTGTCTTGAATTTCAGTCTTTTACCACTGTCTCAGTTCAATAGCATCTGATATAGCATGTCCAAGGCAAAGATGTACAGCTTTTGAATAGTTTATAATAATAGTAATACATTTCTTGATTGGCTTTGAAACAACCTAAATTGTATTTTAATATCTTTATAAAACATAAAAAGAATAAAATTTATTTATTCACAGACAAGTTAAACTAAAGTACTACTTTTGAAAATATAACAAAGAATTTGATATCATAGTGTTCTTTAAGAAATATCTTTTTAAAATATTTGCTTGAATTCAACGGCAAATTCATCTAGTTGAAGATTTTTCTTTTTTGAAAGATTTTTGATTATTGATTTTTCCCCATTTTTTATGAAATCATCTATAGGCTTTTTATATAGAGATTTTCTTGTGTCCAAGTAAATTCCTTTTATATATAACTGCTGTGAGTTTTATTTAAGCACAAATAAAGGTTGGAACTTTGATGAATGATATTTCTGTATCTTTTGATACAATCATTTTTCTTTCACCTTATTGATGTGGGTCACTTGATTAATTTGTGTTTATTTTATTTTAATTTTATTTGGTATCAGGTATCAAACTCAGGACCTTATACCTGGCAGGCATGCACTTTGCCTCTGAGCTAAATCCCTGGCCCCTTATTTGTTTATTTTGTATCATCTGTGAATTCAGAGGTGAACATATTTAACTAAAGTGTATAATCCATTTAACCTGAAGCTGAATTCAGTTAGTTACTATTTTATTGAGTGTTATTACATATATTTCACTATAGATATTTCTTGTAGTTTTTTGGCTCAGGATGATTTTGGTTTCAAAACATGTACTTTTAAGTTTTTATCCATTAGGAAGAGTTTGTAAAAGTTGACTATTTATTACCTAATGTTTGATAGGCTTTGTTAAAAACCCATTAAAATCTGAACTTTTCTTTATTGGGAAAAATTTTATTATGCATTCACATTACTTACTTTTATGAGTCTGTTCAGACTCATTTTTTCTCGACGTAGTCTAGGTAGTTTGTGTATTTCTAGGACTTTATTCTTTTCTTCTAGATTATCTAAATTATTGCATATATAATTCATAGCAGCCCTTTGTTCACTATTATTTCTCAAGCATAACAGCAATATCTCCTTTTTTCATTTCCAGTTTTACCCATTTGAATTTTCTCCTGTTTCCTCTTAGTATATCTGATGTTTGACAATTACTTATCTTTTAAAAAACAAAGTCTATGTTGTTGATTTTGTCCATCTTTCAATTTTTTAAATTTCTGCTATAAATTTTATTATTTCTTTTCATTTGATAACCTTGGGTTTAGATTATTATTGTTGCCCCTTGATGCATAAAAATTACATTGTTTTTTTTAAGGATCCCTGTTATGTTTTGGGATCATCCAACAGGCTTTAATAAACTGTGCTTGCATTTTTTTTTATCTTGAGATTCTTTGAAATTTCCATTTTGTTTCTTCTTTGACTTCATTATTGTTCAGCTGTTTAATTACCATACTGTTGTGCATTTTCCCGTTTCCATTGTTTCTAGTTTCATTCAATTTCAGTCAGAAAAGATACATGAAACAATTTTGATCTTAAACTCGTTAAGAGATGTGTTTTGATCTATCCTGAAAAAAAAAATGATCCTTGCTTTTATGAGAAGGCTATGTATTCTGCACTACGATTTAAAATCCCATATATGTGCTTTAGGTTCATTCATTCTGTAGACTGTTAAAGTCAGTGCTAATAAAAGTTAAAACAAATCAATTATTTATTGATATTATATTTAGATGTTTTATTCAAGAGGTTAGATAGATTACTGAAATCTACTATTTGTCATTACTATGATGAAATACCTGGAGTAGGCTAATTTCATAAAGAAAAGCAATTTATTTAGGTCACAGTTCTGAATATTTAAGGAGGAGTTCTCAGAATTATTTTGGTTTTGATAAGGAATTCAGGGTGGATGGTGGATAGTATCATAATGATTAAGCCTTTGTGGCCGGAAATGCTTGTATTTTAAAACATGAAGGTATATTTGAAGGTATATGAGAATCTGTTGCTAGGCCCCTCATTTTAAGGCTTCCACTCTGTAATTTCCAAACTGAGGACTAACCTTTCCACATATGAATCCTTGAGGGATATGAACAGTCAGTTTTTGCATTAGATATTTTGTGCCCTGATGTTAGATGTACATTTTTTATAATTGTTACATCTTTCTGTTATAGTAATACTCATCTTTATATAATTATTTTCTTTGTATCTAGAGACTGCTTTAGTCTTAGAATCTATTTTGTCTGATATAGGTTTAGTTAAGCCTGCTTTCTTTTAGTTATTTTTTGTATGAAATATTTTTTGTTTTATAATTTTCAAACTGTGTACATCTATATCTCAAGTAAGTCACATATGGATTTCATAGTACTGAATCCTATTTTTTTGTTTTTAATTTATCCCTTCTATGCCTTTTGATTGACATATCTAATGTATTTATTTTATGAAAATTGTTGATCAATTGGTACTTACTATTGGCAATTTGTTTATTATTTTACATATTGCAACTTTTCTCTACATATTGCTTCTCATTATTTTTCTTGGATTATTTTCTTAGTGTTTGTTTTGACTTTGTGTTTTAAGAATCTATAATCAGAGCAGGGGATTTAGCTCAGTGGCATAAGCACCTGCCTTGAAAGCAGGCAGTTGTGTACCGATCAAAAGGAAAATGACAAAAAAAAATCTATTATCAGTTATTTTCTTTGTGGTTTCATTAAGATTTATATAGAATACATGGTACTTAGACACTACAAGTTGTATCCTCCAGTTGAAAGAAACTTCTAATTTATTTTGATAAAGACCTAATTTTAATCATGTGTGTGACACTTTTACTCATTCTTCCCAAGTTTGCGTTAAAGTCAGAGTTTGCTTTTTCTGAACAAATGGAAACTGTGGCTAGAGGATTCATCCTAGCATGGAATTCAGCATTCTAGCATGCTGTGGTAGCAGTAATGCTCGTGTGTAAGGCAGAGATTTGAAGAGAAAGATCATGAAAGTGGGATGTAGAGTATGGGTAGTCTAAACACCAACAACACAAGTGTCTGGGATGTGGATCTGTTAACTGAGACAGTGGGCGGCACCAATTGTGCAAGGCACAGGTGCTTGCAGAGGGCATGTGTGTCTGGAGTATGGCTATGGTAAGAGTGGCTGGGGCTCCAAAGAACAATGTGGAGGGTTGCATGTGGTGACACATGAATACACATGGCCACTAGATTTTATAGCACAGGATTGCTTGCTGTGATCATGAGTCTGTGTCTGCCAACTGTTGCAGGTGAGACAAGGAGATGAGAACTAGAGATTGCAGTTCAGTATAACATAGCAGCATCTTCTTTGGCTCCATAACAGCTTCAATGGCTTGTGAGTAACTTTTGCTGTTGAAGTTCTGCTCATTGCAAGCCCCTACAGATTGTGGTAGTACATCCCGCATATCTGATACTGATAAGACATTTTTGCTGTGTTACATCTATCGCCAGACATCTCAGCTATGCTGATCTGTCTAACTGGTTTTGTGGGGCATACAAAACAGGTCCTTCATAAAATTCTCCAAAATGATAGAGACAGAGAAACTGGTCACTTACCATGGTGTCATTTTCCTCGTGAAGGAAATTCATAGCTGCAGAGTACCCTCTTATTGCTGAGCTGTCCTAATCTGGAAGATGGGATGATGGAGGCAAAACTCAACTCTTCCTGTGATCCTTTGCATGCCCTTAGCCCTCCCTTATTCTTTGATTTACTGTGTAGCTTCTTAATGGGAATCCTGAGTTCACTGGAGGCTAATTTTATTTCACAGAATGTAATTTTTTTTTTTTGCTAGGTGTGATGGTGGTGGATGAAGGTATGGATTACCTTACCAACTATCTTGCTGATGTTGTTCTAATAATATAATTTTTATATATGCTGTAATGTAGATAAACTCTGAAAACAGGTATACCCAATAAGCAACAGTATGACAAATACAACATGATTCCATGGCAAATTCACAGATACAAGAAGCAGAATAGTACTTACCAGGACTGAGAGAAGGGAGGTGATTTGAAAAGGGAAGAAGTTATTATTCAAGTGGTACAGAGTATGTATTGAAAATTGCCATTGAATTATCCATTGCCAAAACAACAGAGATTGATCACAAATGCACAAATAATGGCGAAGCAATTGAAGTACTACTCATATCTGTAGGACTACTGCACTGTACATAGAGTCCGTGTTTGTTCCCACTGTACCTCTTCTTTTGGGGAGCTTTCAGTCCAGTTAGAAAGATGGATATTTCTGAGAACAAATTTAGCTTGGTTGCATTACTGAGGCCAGTTAATTCTATAAACTAACCATCTCTCTTATCATAGCAATCTATTTTTTTCCTGATTTTCCTTCTATGCTTTATAAAATTCTATGGGGGGTGGAATATCCACCAGTGTCTCCCACTTTTCTCCCAAATTTTTCATTTAACGTAAGGATTAATCTGTGATATTTCACCATAAAGTAGGGTCTTTAGCTTGTCATGTCTTATCAAAATCTAGGATACCAGAAGAAAATATTTAGCTACATATGGTTCCAGAAATTAAATTTTCTTATACTATCAGAAAAGTAGTTCAAGACAGGTCACACATATATGAATCAGTACTTTTCTTGTCAATTCCCCAAATCACCCTCATGATTTATTACATGACATTAGTGGATGAGTCAAAACTACTTATCATATCACCATCAGTGATTTGATAGAAACACTTTAAGAATCACATCCATTTTCTTAGTGTGAAAGAGACAGTATTATGCAGTTTGGAATTTACTGTAAGATTTTATGTGTTGCTAATGCTGGATTGGATCATGTCTTAGTTACTTTTTACTCATTGCTAAGACAAAATACCTGAAGCCCAAAGTTGGAAAAGGAAAGGTTTATTTCTTACTATTTTTGGAGGTTTCAGTCCACACTCAGTTGACTCCAAGGCAGGCAGGCATGGCAGGGCCGCAGTTCATGGCGGATGCAAACAGCAAGCGGGAACCAGCAAAGAGCAAGACACACCTTCTTCCTGTCATTACATCACATCCTGGCTCCACCCCTATGTGGGTGGAGCACTGATACCATCAATCCAAGCAGTAGACAATGAACCAATCACAAATGCACAATGCAAACTCATGAGGCCTGGGGGCCACAGACATAAACCATGACAGATCATAATAGTGCTAGTAATATAGTTCATAAGCATATGAACTTTGTGTCATCACACTATGTTTGTGTTTATATTTTTTTTCACTTTTAATGCTATGCTGCATTCTAGAGGTCATAATAGATAGTGTTAGGTGACAGCATACAGGTGTTTCAAGTTTTAAAATAAAATAATTATGCCTTTCATTATTTAACAAAATGGTATTTTACCAGTTGAAGACAATGAAATGTCTCACACTTATGTTGAGAATAGTGAAGAGGTCATTGAAATTGATACTAGTGATGGGACACAGCATAGTGCTTACATTTACTGCCACTGAATGTTCATTATCACAGTAACAAAGAGATTAATCACAACTGCATTAATAGTGTGTGAAAAATTGAAGTACTCATATCTCCAGTAGTATTGCACTGTGCCTAACTTGCATATGAAAGACTTATACAGTGAAAATTATAATACACTGAAAAAGGAAATTGAGGATGATCTCAGAAAATGGAAAGACATCCCTTGCTCATGGATAGGAAGAACAAACATTGTGAAGATGGCCATTCTCCCAAAACTGTTGTACAGATTCAATGAAATCCCAATAGAAACACCATCAACATACCTTATAGATCTAGAGAAATCACTCCTAAATTTCATCTGAAACCAGAAGAGACCTAGAATAACAAAGGCAATTCTAAGCAGCAAAGACAAAGCAGGAGGCATCACAATCCCTGACTTGAAGTTATACTACAAAGCAACAGTAGTAAAATCAACATGGTATTGGAATCAAAACAGAACCGAAGATCAATGGAATAGATTAGAAGATCCAACCACAACTACAAACACGCTCAACCACCTTATCTTTGATAAAGGAGCCAAGCAGGTTCACTGGAAGAACGACAGTCTCTTTAATAAATGGTGCTGGAAAAACTGGCTCTCCATTTGCCGAAAACTAAAGGTAGACCCATGTCTATCACCATGTACTAAATTAAAATCTAAATGGGTCAAAGATCTGAACATTAAAACAGAAACACTAAATCTATTGGAAGACAAATTGGGTAGAAACCTTGAAGACATAGGAGTAGGTAGAGAATTCATGAACAGGACTCAAACCGCACAGGAAATACATCCCAGAATCTATAACTGGGACCACTTCTTATTAAAAAGTTTCTGCATGTCAAAAGAAATCTCCAGCATAGTGAAAAGAAAACCCACAAACTGGGAAAAGATTTTAGTGAACTCTCTCTCAGACAAGGGACTCTTGTCTAAAACATATAAAGAATTAAAAAAAACTCAGACCCCCAAAATTCAAAGATCCAATCCAAAAATGGGCATCTGAGATGAATACGCACTTCTCAGATGAAGAAATGCAAATGGCAAATAAATACATGAAAAAATGTTCATCATCATTGGTCATTAGAGAAATGCAAATTAAAACCACACTGAGATACCATCTCACTCCTGAAAGAATAGCCAGGATCAAGAAAACCAACAACAACAAATGCTGGAGAGGCTGTGGGGAAAAAGGAACTCTCGTGCACCGTTGGTGGGAGTGTAGACTGGTACAGCCTTTGTGGAGGTCTGTCTGGAGATTTCTCAAAAAGTTGGGATTGGAAATCCCATTTATTCCACTTCTAGGCATATTCCCAGAAGAACTGAAAGCATCATACCACAGTAATATATGTGCACCTGTGTTTATAGCAGCCCAATTTGTAATCGCCAGATCTTGGAAACAACCCAAGTGTCCATCAACTGAGGATTGGATAAAAAAGTTGTGGTATTTCTATACAATGGAGTATTATTCAGCTATAAAGAAGGATCACATTGAGATATTTATCAATAAATGGGCGCAGCTTGAGACCATACTCATAAGTGAAATAAATCAATCTCACATGTGTGAATACCGAATAGTTTCCCCTAATGTAAGTAATGATTCAAATATATAAAAATATGTGGTAATCATGATTCCCCATTATGTGGCCTTGAAGCCTTAAAAGTTTTCACTTATTAATTGGAAAGGCTTTATTCTGGGCTTCTTGATATGGAAATATTTGAAGCTATCGTATATGAAGTTTTATTCAAATATTTCAAGGAAAAAGACAGACACTATGGTAACTACTATTAAGTCGGGTTATTTGGTGGTGAAGCACTAGGTTGCTGAAACAGTCATGCTTTGACCTGTATTGTTATATTGTTATGTCCTGTTTTATCTCAATCTCTCCCTTATTCTTTAAAAAAATTATTTAGTTATTTCTTATGTTTGTTTTAATTAAGGGGAAAAATTTAAAAAATTAGCAGGATATATAATAGTAACTTTTTTTGATTTCCTATTAACTTGTTTTGAAGTCCTGTAATACTCCCACGATCTTGTTTTGACTGATTAGACTCTGTTCCATTCTGTATGATAGCATCAAGTTTGAGGGTATAGGCAACTACTTTGAAGGCAATAAGATTCACTAAGATGCCCATTCTGGTTTGACTATTGTCTCCTTTGGAAGTCCTTTAATGTTTACAATGCCTAAGTTTTATTGGTCTTGTTCTCTACTGTTTTGTTCAACTTTATAATATCTAATGAGATAGACAATTCTTTTTAAGGAAACAAGAGACATTATTGATAACCATTGTTGATAACCTTGTACTCTGTTTTACATCATGTTCTATGTCTATCCTTGGTTTTGACTGACAGCTTTGTTTTGCCATATTTGACTTTATTCTCTGCCCCCCCCAAAAGTAATAAGAACTAAGGAGTAATAAAACCCCAAATTTTGTTGTAAAAAAGAGAGGAAAAAAAAGAGCTCTAAAGGATACAACAGCAAGTGTGTTTAGGGGTGTTAAATAGCTGACCATATTGTTTTTGGTTGGATCATTGAACACAACTGTTTGCAGTCTCACTGTTTGAATGTCCACTTTGTATTCTTTGATACTGTGATTTGAGCAACTATTTCTAAGATGATAATATGTAATCTATTAACTGGTGATTTCTTACTGTTTTTTTTTTTTTTGTAGTTTTGTATTACGTGTAACCTTACACTGCTTTGTTTTGTTTTGTGTTTTTCTCTTTTTCCTTTTAAATAAAATTTTAAAAAAATAAATAAAATTAAGGATTGTTTTGGATAAAAAAATCTAGAGAGGATACACGTCCTATTAATAAAAAGTATTTTATTTACCTTTTGATTTATTACATTCAATGAATAAAAATACTTTGTATACTCTTCCATGCACTATGCTATGTTTAGATAATGTAGCATTATCTATATTTAGATAATGTAGCTATATTTAGATAATGTAGCATTATTAGTAATGTAGATAATGGTCTGAAGTAAAAGAAAACGTGTAGAATGTTTAATGAATTGCTTAGTGTAAACTACAATTTTTAGTGAAATTTTATTGATGATTATATTTATGTATAACTTTATATAATTTCTGAATCCTTAAGATCACTCATGTTTCTTCTTATTTGCATCTTAATCATTTAAAATTTGATATTAGTAACTTTTCATAATACATACTATTTTATGATTACTGATGCATTCATTAGTATGATTTTGTGTAATGCAGTCCTGACTGCAATCTATTTAATCTAACTCCATTCATGAGACTATTTAAAGAAAGTCACCTTCCTCTAGGCATGAAAGAAAATATCAAGGTTACATTAATTTGGAAATACTAACATGGAATTGATTTTGAAGTGATGAGAAAATGTTTTACTTGTCCAAGCTTTTTAAAGTATTGGATGGTTAATTTTCTTTATTCTAAATAATTTATATAAAATATCTTTTAAAATTGTTAAGCAGCTAGATTATTGAATCAGCACGTGAGAAATAAGCTATACTCTGGCAATGATTTCTTTCACTGTGATGTATCTGGCATCTATAAGAAGGCCTACTAGATGTTCAATAATATTTCTTTAATAGAGATATTTTTACATTGAGTAATATTTATTTAAATTACTTGTTCAATATTCATTTTAAAATAGTGTTTGTGTAAGTATCTATATTTAGGAATAAAATAACTTGCTTCTTATTTAAATAATAAATGTAGTTCGTGACAATATTCATATAACTTCGCCAAGGAACATAGAACATAAAAATTTGGCATCATTATTTTAAGGAAAGAAACATTCTGAGATAATGTCACATAGCCCTAAGTAGATATTTAATTTACAACAGTATCAGTGCTATACCTGTAATTTGATCACATTGCTATAAAATACAAGAGGAGTCTTCTGACTCAAATTGACTGCTTAAACCCCCTTATCTCTTCTTTAATCTTAAATCTAATTAAAATAAAAGAATAAATGTTAAAAATCAGTGTGAAACATAGACATGTTCTAATGGTCCGAATTCAAAGTCCACATATTTAATCACTATTTACATGCATATTTTGGTCTTACGGAAAACCTTACACATATCATGACTAATTCTTGGGTTGAAGACCTGATAGCTTCACACTTGAGGTGCTCACATAGATTTCAGGTGATATTAAGGGCTTAGTATTTTTGTCTCCACAAATTTCTTTCATTGAAATTTTTAACTCTCTCCTGATGGTATTAGAAGTAATTAGATAATGAGGATAAGACGCTCATGATGGAATTGGTGCTCTTATCAAAAGAATCCCAGAGTGCATACCTTTTTTTCTTACAATGAAAGAATAAGACCAGAAGTCCACAGTCTGCAATCAGAAAAAAGACCCTTTCTCCCAAAATCAAAACTATCACCGTGCTTTGGAATTTCCTGCCTCCAAAAGTGTGAGAATTACATTTTTGTTATGTATAAGCCACCCAGGTTATGATGCTCTGCTTCAGCAATCCGAACTAAGGCAGAAATAGAACATAGTGTTGACCTACTTACTCTCAGGAAAACGTGAGTAAACTAGCTTTATCCGAATTTCTTGTTCAAGCAGTGTGCCCTGGAAAGCACAGAATAGTGTAGGCAGGTGGACACTTCCTGATCTTAACAGACTAAACTAGGTAGGGGCTTGCAGACACTCCTTAACACCTGGCCTTGGCTGAGAAGATCCTGTTTCCTCCAGAGCTAATTTAACAGTGAGACACAAAACTCACTAATGTTCATAGCCCATAATACACAGGTGACACTGCTGAAAAAGTTTGGCTTTCAAGGTCTTATCAGACAGTGGTTAAAAGACAGGCCAGAAAGGTCACTGTAAGTTGAAGGGTTGAGTAGGTCAGCTGCCTCAGGACACAAAATTAAGAGTGGCATCTCAAACTCTCTATATTATAGTAGACTGAAGATAGTGGTAATCTATGCTCCCTCCTCTTGAATCTAAATGTGTCTGTGACATAGTGGTGTAGTTGTGATATCCTTCTGGGGACAGGTAATACAAGACTAACAGTTTACACTTGGAATACTAACTCTTGGAACCAAGTGATCATGTTATAAAAAGTCCAAGAGACCCCATGAAGATGTCCATATTTAGTTTAGGTAAAAATCAACCACAGATCTCGGATGAGCTCGCTACCAACAACCTGCACCAAAGTGTCTCATCAGTGTAAGTTAGTTTTCTTAAAAATAAGTCCTTTAATTCCAGTCAAATCATGCCAGTTTGGGAAAAAAACAAACAATATTTACTCAAATTGCAAACAACTAAATAAATAATATAATTTTAAGTCACATTATTTAATGATGATACATTAGTCACCTTTCCCGTAGGACAAAATGCCTAACACTCACACTAAAGGACATATAGTTTCATTTTGACTGAAAGTTGCAAAGGTTTCAGTCTAGGATCTAGCTCCTGGGCAAGAACATTATGCATAAGGACATGGGAGAGGAAAGCAGTTCATTTCATGATGACTGAGAAACAGAGCCCAGGGCAAGAACCTGAGAGAAATAAGTCAGGGATGAAATACAGTCTGCAGACTCAAACCATCGTTACCCATTTCTTATTAAAGAGGTAGCTTATTAAACCGAACTGTATTTGAAGACACATGACTTATTCCTACTTAATTCCATATGACACATATGGAAAGGTATAATTATATTGTCTTAATTTTAAGGCCTATAAAACACATAAGGAAAACTTAAATACACAACCTCAAATTGCAGAAATAATAATTTCTAGAAAGGACTGCATTACACAAAACCATACTAATGAATGCATTAGTAATCATAAAATAGTATGTAGTATGAAAAGTTACTAATATCAAATTTTAAATGATTAAGATGCAAATAAGAAGAAATTATATTATAAATTATACTATAATTTCTAGAATTTCAAGTGTATTTGAATTTCAAGCCCATTCTCTCTGTATTAAATTGCACTTAATAATATCAGTATTCTATGAGTTTTTGGTAGTTTAGGTAACAAATTTGGGAGTGATAATAATATGAACATTATTTTTTCTTGTCGAGCTTAGATTTAGTCAGTATCTTTGCAGATTTAGCTCTTCTCTGTTCCAGATCGATCTGAAACCCATTAGACAAGGGAGGATTTGACTACTTAGTTTTGATCAAAGTCAGTCACAAACACACTCAGCCAGGAATATAAGCTAAATCCACACTGGTACTTCTGGGTTTTACAATGCTAAACCCAAGATTGGAACGGTTTTTGTGAGCTCTGTTAACTGTAACAAAAACATTTATTTTGAATGAGCCAAAAAATACATATAAACAAAATAATCAGAAACACAAACCTTGGTCATGTAAAATTGATTATAAATTAAATCTCTTGATAACAATACAGAACTTATATTTTTTTATTTTGTCAAGTACTTCAACTAATAATGTCAGCATAGTGACTATATTAATTATAATAAACCTACTATAAAACATCTACTGACTATTCTACACTCTTGGAAATGCCATAACTTCCTACATTTATTCACTTCCATTATCCTATTTTAGAATTATTGGTTGTTGATACTGATAGTGATTATAGTGGTAGTGGCCACATGGTTATGTACAAGTGATTGTGTGTATGTGCTTCTATTTTTTTATTTAATTTACCATCAACTTTGTTTTACTTATATCTTCACCAAATCACAAACAGGACCTTCAAGAAGAATAAGTAACTATATTTTCTATGTTTATCGACAATACAGAATACAAATTACATGTTCAATGATGCTTTGTAGAAAAAGCGTGGGAGGGATGGGGAATTCACTACACATTGAACCTGCAGACTTCCAGGACTCAGCACAAGCTATGTGCCAAATGTACAATCTTCACAAAGGCTTTTCTTGAGATAAAGGAGAAGCAGAGACTATTTTGTCAGCAGGCAAAAATTTAAATGGAAGAGACCCACCCTTTACATTCTGCTCTAATCATGGCCTCTCAACTGGACAAGAAAATACTGAATTTAATTTTTCAAAACCCATTCAAAACACTGCTCTACTAATGTCAAGCCAAGGTTATTTTTAATAAGGTCATTAAATAGAAATATTCTACTATTACATGGAAGAGGCAACAAGGTTTTTCACTAGGAAAACCTTCCATTGGCTTTAAAATTGTATGTATTGAACTACAGTCAGGTTTAGTGAGAAAATGCATTACACACTGTCATTAAATTGGCCTCAGCTGGAGAAAGAATCCTGACAACCTAATCATACTTATTAAACTGGTGATAAGAAACTGCATAGCACTTTTGTAGCAACAATCTTTTAATGATTGGAAACATTTTCTAGGATGAAAATATCCCAATATCTTTAAAAAGACCAGATGAAACAAAAGGAATTTCATGAATTATAGTTGATACAAACAGAAAAATGAGGTAATAAATTGATGAAAAAAAACTAACAGCTGGGTAGAATGCTACTGATATCAGTGCATACCAACAAATATATTTATTCGGTTGATAGGTTACAAAGGAAAAGAAAAACTTTAGGCTAAAAGGAAAAGAAAAACTTTACCATCTCGAAAAAAAAAAAAAAAAGAGCAAACTGGTATCTTCAGCCCATGCAATAGTAACTAGCCTGAATGTAAGCAAACTTAGGTGATCAGAACTTAGTCCAATTAATAGAAAAGTCTCAATATATCATAAAACAGACACTAACAAATTGAGAACCAGGCACACACATATCTAAAAGTTCTGATAATGGTTATTGGAGAGAATGTCCAAATACCATTAGGATTATCAAGATGATTATTCCAGAGATTAGTAACATAGTAATTGAAGAATCAATGATTGCATTGCAAAAGAAGCATTATAAAATGATAAATATATTAACAATTCAATAATGAATATTCAAGAATGGCCTATCACCTTAAACATAATAAACATTTCTGATATATAGAAATGTCCCTAGATTTATTTTTTGTAATAAGACCCAGTTCAAGAGCCTAATTTTTTCACAAATATGATTGAAACCTCAGGACAAGATTTGAATCAAATACAATGGTTAGGTTCAATGTTGACCTTAAGAGGAAATTTGGTTCTTATCCAATTTGATTTGCATTCAGAATCATGGAAAGAATTAAGTTCATGAACCGAGGCATTACTGTATTCACCATTCTTTCTCAGGATAATTGGTCTGTTATATGTTTATCTGTTCTGCACTGCATATAGCTACAATCACATATTACCTTTGTAAAGATAATAAAATTACCCTGCTGGATACTGTGTTAAAATGAATTCTTTACGTATTTCATTTAGTCTGTTTTACTAGCAAGTGATAGGTTTTTTAAAATTTTATTTAAGGAGAAAAAAGAAAAAATACAGAAAAAAGGTACAAGTTACACAGAATTTCAGAAAAAATAAACAGTAGGAAATCACTAGTTAATAGATTACATATTGTGATCTTAGAAATAGTTGTTCAAGTTACAAAATTAAAGCATATAGAGTGGACATTCAAACAGTGAGACTGCAAACAGTTCTGTTCAATGATCCAATAAAGCTCAGTAATATGGTTACCTATCTTATACACTTAAATATACATGCAGTTATGTCCTTTAAAGCACTTTCTTTTCCTCTCTTTTGTACAATGACAATTACACGTTTTGGGTTTTATTACTCCCACTGTTCTTATTACTTATTTTTGAAGACAGTAAAACCAAATGTGACATAACAAGACAGAGTCAGTCAAATCAAAAGGATGCACATAAATACATAATGTAAAAACAAAATACAAGGTGATCAACAATGGTTACCGTAATGCCTCTTGCTATCTTAAAAAGAATTGGCTATATCATCAATTATAATGAAATTGAACAAAACAGTAAAGAACAAAACCAATAAAATCAGAACACTGGAGACATAAAGGACTTCAAAAGAAGGTAAGTGATAGGTTTTCATAGACTTTATAATGGCAACATTCCAATGTTATGTTAGTACTTCAAGCCTTTTTGTGCACCACTCCTGGTTGACATATGAAAGTTTCTGTACAGTTGATGCCTTAAAGTAAAATTACTGGATGATAGAGTCTGTGCACATGAAACTTTCCTACATATCACAAAAGTTAACTCAAAAACATGATCGTACTGAGGTGTGCCCAGCAAGTGGTATTTGAAAAGGTCTCATGTATACTATACTTGGTGTTGTAGAACACTTTAGTTTCACTAATTAATATGACATTTTTCTTGTTGTACATTTATTTTTGGTCTTTTAAATGATGTAATATGGTATGTTTAATAAACATTTTTGTCATTATTTTCCCTGAATTAACTTTCTTTAATCACTTGCCTTTTTCTTGGGTGTTAATGTTTCTTATTGACTTATAAGACTTCTTAATGTAATTAGTATTGATCTATTACTGGCTTGCCAGTTAAATGTTTGTTATTTTCCTGTCATTTTAAATCTTATTTATTGCTTTCAAAGGATCTACAGACTTGTTTCTAATGGTTCAGTGTTTATTCTACCTGATGTTGATTTTTGTAATTGTGTGAGGTAGACATTGATTGTGCTTTCTCTATGGATAAATAGAATCTCATATATGACCACCTTGCATCTGTTTGTTTGCCCACAGATCTCTAATTTCTACTCACTACAAATCTTGTTTCCTATGTGTATGAATGTGTTTCTTGGTTCCCCAGTTACCACCATTGATTTATTTATTTATTCAAGCACGAAGGCTAGAATTACTATGGTATTCTTGTACATGTTATTGAATACTGCAATTCTTCCAAATGAATTTAGTAGCATATTAGTTAGGGCCAGGCTTATGTTTTCTGTATCAATTTTAGTCAGTTTGTCAAGTTCTATGAAAAATCCTCTTGGAATTTGGTAAAAATTGTGATGGATTCAGAGATAAATTTTATAAAATAGTTTCTTGAGATAAATGTCAATGGGTTTTGGAATAAAGTCAATGAATAGTCAGAAATACTATACTACTTATTTGTAATGGAAGCCAAAAAATAGAAACAAATTTTAAGTTAGTTAAATTTGTAGCTAAAACAACTAAGTGCCTCAGCTGTTTTACTATAGGTTGTAAAAAAAGAGTCAATTACCTACATTTTCTTGGTCATTTCCTTGATTTCTTTCTAACCTCATTAGACACAATAAAATTATGTAAGGCTCCTTTCTTCCCCTCAATATCTCTTTATCTTCCATAAACACTCCATGAACTAAAGTTTTATTAATTCACTCAGCTAAACATCTCTTCAGTCCATCATTTTTCTCAGACATACTTGTTTTTCCCCACTTAGTTTATGTCCTAGCTTACTTTGGCCTCCCCAGGTGAAACAGTATGCTTACAAATGTTTTCCTCTGGATCTTTTGCCCTATGACCTCTTACATTAATACTGGGGTTATCTTGTATAACTAAATGAATTATCTGATAACATGAACTCCTGTTAACAGGATAGGAGTACATGACAGCTTTTATGAAAGAAAGATCCAGAATTTTTAGAAATTTGTTCAAACATTTATCAGGATTTGTCAATTACTCTAACTTATTGATGTTTACTTTTGCATGGCTATCTGGTTAGGTAAATATTATATAACTTACTCATTTAATTTCTATTTCAATAAGTGATAAACTAATTTTTAGTATAACTATGGTACTTGTTTATTCTTAAAAATCATTTTTAAACTCTGATATTCAAATCAAACTGAGATCCCTATATTTTAGCTGAGTACCCTAATGTGTTTTCTGAGTCAGAGGGAAAGGCTAATTAAAGCTGGAGGAGATCCCTGGAGATTTTCCTGAAATCTGGCTGTTAGCTAATACTTAGGGTCCATCTGAGTTTAACTGGACCCTCCTTTCATTTGTAATAATAAAATGAAAAGTATATCTGAGAATTCTAAAAGCACTCTTGTATATTTTCTTGAGTACTTAAGGAAAGAGAAAGAGCTTAAATTATTAACTTTTTTATGTCATCATATAATGAATTAAAATCTTTTTTCTAAGAATTTTCATTATATGATTTACTTGTTTGTCCTATATGCATAGTAAATAATTTTCAAGCAGAGACAATATAAACTAAAGTAAATTACATGTGGTTATCTAAATCTCTCCTTCTCCTACCTCCAATGCAGCCAGAGATTATCCTTTGCAATTGCAGAAACACAGAATACGTATGTTTCTTACTGCTCCTAGCTGTCTGTTGAAAGTCTTAGACAACAGTCTGTTTTCTACAAAGTTCGGGTTGGCATGAAAGATGGTGGATATCTTTCTCCAGCATTAATTAACCTGTGGGCATTTTGATAAAGCTAGGAATTACACCTTCTATATTAACAAGTGGAATCCCTATTCTGGCCTCACATTTTGGAATGCTTCTTTGAAAAATGGTCAGCTTTTCTTTAGTGTTTGTGACTCATCAACTACGGTAGTGAAAGCCAGGCATTGACCTCTATACACATTCTGTTTTGGATTTTCCTCAGGGTGATCTTTGACTCACGTTCCCTCCCATGTCATCATTACCAGAAACTCTGAAGAACCCTGTATTTGTTTCTGTGTGATTCACAACTATCAGTGGCCATGCCCAATTTTAGGATGTCAGCCTTGTAAGGAAATCCCTGCTTCTGTATCCTTCCTGTACACCATGGTATTTTCCTGGAAGCTGCAGACTCTTTAGCAAAAGGTAGAAAATCTTAAAGTCTTAAACTATTCTAACAAGATGTTAACTGCTCAAATGAACGACATTGAGATTTTGAGGGTTAACCAGAAGTAAGAAGTCAGAGTCTAATTAGAATTGCACTGTGTTTTTATTGCTGTCAAATTCTTAGAGCACAAAACAGAAATTCAAATTATGTTCACTATTCTACACTTTTTAACTATAGGAGAAAATGAATGGGTAAAAGATGAGAACGGAGAGACAAATTATGACCTATATATATGTATCAAACATGTTTTTGGAGATTCCTAGAAATTAAGCCCGTTATAGAAGCATTGAGAGTAAGGAATTATGACCTTTTAGTTAAAATTCTGACTTTCCATTTTTGATCCAGTTACATCATGAGATGACGAAGAGAAAGGTGAACCATAAGACCAGAAGCCACTTTCACAAATCCTTCCTTCCTGAACACATACCGACTTTACCAACATCACTAACAAAAGTACCTGCAAAGTTTGCACAGTGCTCTCAGCACAGTATATGACATGTGCTGGGAGTTGCCTGGATAAATTCATGTTGCATTCTTTCTGTTATAGATAACACAGTAAGGACTTTAGATGGCAAGGGGTGTGTTTCACTAAGAATGAGCTTTTGGAGGTGCTTTTCTAATTCTTATTTTTGAAAAAAGTATATTCTCTACTTTTCTACTCAGATTTAAATATCCAGGCGATTCAGTTTCATCTGCCAAGTACCAAATGTTAAAATTAGAATAGCTTCATAGCCAAAACAAAATTCTTTTCAATGTTTCTTTCAGTGCCCCCCCCCGCAAGGAATAAGGACTGTACGTACTTACAATAAAATCAAAACAAGTGAAGTACTTTTGCACATATTAATTGTTCTTAACTGAAACAATTCTTAGCCAGTTTTATAGAGAAGGAAATTGAAATTCAAAGCTCACAAATAAATCACAAGATTGAAGTAGAGTCTACATAGTTTCTCAGGTTCGTAAATTAGTATTTTTACTTATTTATCAGCCTTTCCTATAGTGTTATCAATTACAAAATGGTTATTTCTCTTAGTGATTCTGTAATACAAAGCATTTAATATGTTATTTTATACTGGAGGAATATTATTTTTGAACTTTATTCTTCCACATTATGATTTTCATGTTGCTGGAAGCTATCAAATGTGGCTGAAATTATTCACTTTTATTATTACTATGATCACCAAGAATTTTCTATTTTTAACATATTAAATAGAAAACAGTTCCAAAAATTCCTTCATGCATGTACATTAAAAAGTAGATGTTTTTCTTGCAGGTAAAACCATACATGAGCTAAAAAGGCTAAAAAGGAATCTACAAATAGATGAACAGGTCATTGTTCTGCATTTCATAGCATTTCCAAATGTTTTCTGTGTTATCTGTTGATCTCAAATCTAAAGGAAAGAGATTACGTTTTATGCTTCCTTCTTTGTTCAATGTAGATGCTGTTAAATACAAGACTGTTAAAAGGGATTTACAGATATGTGTAGATTACAAAGTGACCCATACACTGCATATCAGCCATATGTCAAAGGCGAAAGCTCTCCACTTTAAATGCAGAGCATTACACTGCATTTGCTACCTGCTCAATTTTTTTGTCCCCTTTGGTCTACCTTGACTAGTGCCAAAAATCCCTCTCATGGTTTTCAAAGTCTCCTGTGATGAAGCACTTATCTCCTGGGAGGAGTGGCGTGTGAATTTATAGCTATACTAACTTACAGTGCTTTCAGCAGGGCAGCATTTGATAAAGTGATTGAGAGAACCTGGCTAACTGCGAGTCTAAAACTTCAGTAATAGTGCCTGAGTGGCGGACCCAGGAGAGAAGAGTGAGGAGAGAATCTCTGTCATTTTATTTTATTCATAATAATTTCTTAACCCTCATCCTAATTCTTTTTCTTGCATTCTTTCTCATTCTTTTTTCTCCCTTTTATGAAATTCACAGTAGGCTCATCTGAATCATCTGCTAACATGATAACTATAGTCAACAATACCAAGATGGAATGTAAAGTGTTCTCACGGAAAGAGTCATGAGATAAAGCGTATGTTAATCAGCCGGATTTAGTCATTTACAATTTGTATATGCTTCAAAACAAAGCATTGCACATAGTAAGTTTAAACACTTCTACTGTATCTGTCAATTCTTTTTAAAAAGAACGTATCTGTAAAGTATATAGTAGTTCATAGGACAAGAGTGCCTTTTGATTATTGATCCCACTGCTAGTTTTGATTTTCACCAACTGAATAGCAGGCTACTTACTAATGGTCAACTCTAATTTGCTTCATTAGCTTGACAGACAAATTTGGAATTTCACTGACTCATTTTTGTGAAAAATTAAAAGTGTTTTTTTTTTTTTTGGCATACACAGAGAAGTGGGTCAGAATACTGCATTATTCTACACTTCTTTCTGTGAGTAGTTTGAGGTTTTCTCTTCCAAGACTTTCTGATGTGGTTTTAAATTGTTTCTTTTTAACTTATAATTTTCTACTTAACTCTGTAAATATGAATCGTGTATAAGTGTTTTAAATATTCTGTTGTATAAATATTTATTAGTAATCTTTTAAGTTAGCAGAACATGAATGGGAACCTGCAATTATAAAAATATTCTTTTACAGCAACGTGTAAGGAAACACCGGAGGTCGCCATCAATGGTGTTTGCCGCCAGTTTGATGCAGAGTTGAGCTGTAATGAATTGAACTAATGAGCTTCCCTGTGGTTAGAATATTCAGTAGCAACTTTTTAGGAGAAAGAACGTCAGTCACGCTTTTCCTGGCCATCATTAAAAGAGTTTAGTATCCTTTTATTGTTCATGGGAAAGTTGAAATCGAATTTGAGACCGGAGGGAATCTATTCAATCTTGTCCTCTCCATAACTCTGCAAGTGCCACCTCCATTGTCACTGACAGCTTGACAAACAAGATTCCTTCAAAACTAAAATTGGTGAAATTTATTATTACTGTCCCTATGTAATGCCAAATGGCATTAGTGTATTTTTCTCTTAAATGTCATTTTTCTTCTTGCTCCATTGGGTTGTAACACATTCATCACTACGGGCTTTGTAAAACTGATGAGCAGATAAATATTACTCTCTTCAACAGCTAGGCAGCATGAGCATATAGCTTAAGTGATTTGTCAAAAAGCAACCGGATTTCCAATTCTGTGTCTGTAAATTAAACTATGCAACTTAGTAATTGAAGTATCAGTTTATACTGAGACGTATGGAAAGGTTTAGTAAGACCTGGTAAAGATCTCCTGACTCTCCTTGATATTCTTGCTAGTTGAGTTAAATCTGCAAGGCACATTACCGAAAAATTTCTCCCAGCCCTAGTGTTATTCGCAGATACTGTTTATAGATTGGGAGAAACTTGTGCTGATTCCAGCCTCTAAAATGATTATTGCTGCTGCTTCTTTTTCACATGCTTTTCATGGATACAACTTTATCCTCTCTCATAATGAATTACTCATATTGTTTTGAACACTATAATTGTTCACTTATCTATTTATTCTTCATGAAAATCTGACCTAAAATCTATCCCTCTACTCTCAGCAGTTAGCAGATATGGTTTTCTCAGTGGAATTATAAATAAATAAAAATAATACATCACTCTAAAATGTAATGTAAGCTTCAAGAAGTCCCAAATAGTTATCTGCTTTTTCCTTCCAAGGTCTTACCTTCTACAGAGTAGATGTTCAATAGGTTTTGTATAAATTGATTGAGTTTTATACATAATGTCCACATTAGCACATGTATTTGAGTACACCATGTAGCCTCTCTCCCTGAAGAATCTCAAAATTTATATTATTCAGATTCTTATTGAAGATTTTGAAATTCCAGTGAATGCTGAATGGGAACAGTCAGCCTTGTTCAAGAAAAAAGACAGCCAAAGGGAAATTGTTGTTTAATGTTCATTTATAAAAACTCAATAAACATCTTTCTCTCCACTGTTCTATGTATGAAAACATCAGAATTGTAAGTTCCTTTTTTAAAAAATCTTTTTTCTTTGGATACAGGTGTGTGCTGTGTGCCTGTACATTAATCTGAGGCCACTGCGTATTCACAAGACAAATTATGTGTTCAAGTGGTGCAAGGAAAAAATGCTTAAAAGTTTTCTTTGTAGAAAAGTCGTGCATGTATACTAAACATATTTTTATTGTTGATTTTCATAAGTCCTGTGAATGAAATGCTTTCTTTTTCCTAAATAGTATTTACCTCTAAAATGTTTTACTTATCTGATATGATCATAGGGACTTTTAAAAGGCATTTAGATCACTGACATCTCGTACTTTTGTTGGTTAGAATATTGCTGAAAATAAACTAGAGATACATAATAATGACATACATCTATGTGTATGCATATATGTATGAGTACATCTTTATCTGTGTATATATACATATGTATGATGCTGCATATTTATGTAACTATACATACATATATATTCTGCATATGTATAATTATACACACCTATTTAGTTGCATATAAACTTGAGATTATCTCTGGATAGAATAACTATGAGCACCGTTTACCTAATTTTACAAAGAGAAAAATCAGTTCATAACACTGGTGACTCTACCTTTTTGTTCTATAAAATTCATTGCTAGATTCTGAATTTTACACAAGAAATTCTGGTTATGTACTTAACTCTTGAAAAGGCACATATTCTTAATCTCTTTTTGCAAATATTATGTACATACTGCAAACTGTGGAAGTAAATATGTTTTATTATTATGTACATGCTTACCATCTGTTTCCAATAATAACTAATTACAGAGGAATAAAGCATGCTTCAGGAAGGAGTCTTTAAAAGCCACTGAGGACACTATTGAAAATAATGTTCTGAATCTGTGCTACTCATAAAGCAGATAAAAAGGTGAATAAGAAGATGAAAATATTTTCTCCAGAAAGTACCTTTTTGATAATATATTTTCTGCAAGATCAAATATGCTGTTATCAATATATCTTTTTATTACACTATTATCCTTAGTCCCCATTTTGCAAAATTTCTATTCTCAGGAATTACATTTCTAATACAATTTTGAAATATTATCTATACATTAAAAGTATTTTCCCTTTCACTTTCAGTTTGTAGCTTTTTTAAAAGTTAGGTTTTGCAAGACACTGCTTGCACGTAACACAGATATTTGTATATAATTTATATTCAAAAGTAGAATGCTTTTTCCACTTATCGGTTTTTATTTTACATTTGATTATAGTTGAAGTCATCATATTGGGCTGTTTTCTTGTATAAGAAAGTCTCAATGAGAATTCCAGAGATTGCATACTGCTAAACAGATGTATTGACTTTCAAGGTTTCACTCCACAGGAACTAGACTAAATATCAATGCCAAGAAAAAGCAATTTAAAAAGAAGAAACAGGAAATTTTTTAGCTTTCTAGAAACTTGAAAAAAATACTAAATAATCCTTCTGTGCTTAACACAAGAAAAAAATTGGCTGTGCTCTCTAAAACTGACTTCAGTTGTCCCTAAGACATGGATAGTAATAGATTTTACTTGTTAAGGGCACTGTGAAGATTAAGTGGAATTGTGCATTTTAAGGGCCTAGACAAAGGTCTGGCATGTGCTCAGTGTATAATAAATGACACTGTTTTTATTATAAGTCAGGAAGCTTAGTTCTTTTCTTTTTCTCATTCATGATTTTAAAGGTAACATTTCTTACATTCAATGAAAGATCTCCACTCAAGTGTACAGAGAAATTATGACAAATATGTACTTAATGTAACCATCGCCCTGCAATAAAAGTAAAAAATGTTTTCATCACCCAAAAAAAGTTCTTTGTACTTTTTAACCTCAGGCAAATATTGATCTACATTTAGAAATAAAGTTTAGGGACAGGGATATAGCTCAGCGGTGCAAGTGCCTGCCTCCAAACACAAGGTGCTGAGTTTCATTCCTTGTACTGAGGTAAAAGAAAAAAAATGTTAGTTTTTCTTAGAATTTTATACAAATGAAATCCTATACTGTGTATATTTTATCTTCTTTTGTTTAACACATTTGGAAATCATCATAATTTTATGTATCAGAACTATATTCCACTTAATGCTCCATAATATTTCATGATTAGTCCTTTTTGCATTTATCCACTGATGGAAATATAAATCCTTTCAATTCTATTATCGTAGAAAACATTGTAATGGACATTTTTATATGTTTTTTGTATATATGTTTTAATTGTGTTTTGTACCTATCTAGAAATTTCTGTCATGAGACAACTGTATTTCCTAAGAAACTGTCAGTTTTTCAAAGTACAGTTTTCTATACCTACCCACTATATATGTGAACTCAGTTGTTCAACACCCTAATATTGCCAATGTTTTTCTTCTTTCTTTTTTAAGCATTCTAGTATTGCACAACAGTAGTATGACTTTATGACTCACTAAATTTATACTGTAGCTGCCTTCTTTTTTTGATTTTATAATCTTCATACATTATGATTTTATATCTTCATACATTATGAAGATTTTATATCTTCATACATTATGTTAAAATCTTTGGCTGTGTTTGTTTGGTGGACTGACTTTTTATTATTGAATTGTAGGAAGCTATTGTTTAGTGTGGATGGCAGCTTTTTTCCAGATGTGTGTGGAAGGCCACCTGGACAGCTCTCCTTGTATACAGAGCAGTTACCTCCACTCTGGCTAACCCTGGTTTTATCTCCATGTGCTGATATGTACAAAGCTGGCTAAGCTATTTCCTTTTCCCTTCAATTGGCTCTAAGCAATGTAAATGGCACTGGCTGAGATACTGATATGTAATCTTTGAAGCTAAGTGACAGCCCTGTTCCCTCCCATTGGTGTTTCCCACTAACTGGCTGAGCCCAGTGGAATGGCCGAGCCATTGCTCCATGACCATCACTTGGGTTCAAGACTGAACATAGAGGCTATGACTTCCCGGGGCAGAAATAGTTCTCATATCAGAAGTGAAGCACCGGCCCCTTAAACGTTAAATGTTACCTTAGTTGTGCTATGTAGATTGGTCTTTCTGATACCCTTCTCTAGGCATATTGCAGGGGCGTTTCCTGGCTTCCTAGCTAGCTCAGCTCACATGACTCATGCAAAACCACCATTCTCACCACCACTCATCTTCAAGCCACTCTCTTTTTCACTAATTAATAAATTCTGGGTTAGGTCCTGGGTCAAGGCCTTTGTTCTGTCAACCCTTGTTTGGACTGGACTCAGGACCCCTTACCTTCCCATAACTGTAAATATGTCTTAGTATCTTAATTCTCACCCTGTTTATTTCTTTGGTACTGGGAATCAAACTCAGGACCTTGCACTTGCCAGGTAGATGCTGCTGCTGAACTATATCCCTAGTCCTAATGCTTCAATTTTTATACAGTTTAAGCTTTTGAGCATTCCTATGAAGGAACAATAGCAACAAACTTAACCTCACAGAGGCTGTAGAGGGTGCTCAGTCATATCTTTTAAGAAGTAATGTACTGTTCGCAATAGAATGCAGAATGTCTTATTGTAGTGTCATTACAGTTCAGGAATTTGGGATACAGCTGTTGTTCAAAAGCAAGACTTTCTGAGTCTTTTCTACAGCCCTGAAAGTTCAGTACTTTCTTGACATTCTCTAATATTTCACTCTTTTTCTCAATATTTTACTTTAATTTTTGCAGCCTAGCTGCTACTTAATCTTTAAGATTAAACACTTTCCCTCTAGGAAATATTTTCCTAAAACTTCTCTCTAAATTTTACTATAACTTGGATATAAAAACAAAGAAAGAGCCGCATAGGGAGCAAACCAACAAACAACAAAAAGCACAGTCTGGAACCTAAGCTGGAGAGACATTAACATCTAGGAGTAAAACAAGGAAAGGAATCCATAAAAAGATGGTGGTGTCGTAAAACCAACGAGTTGTCGCCGTTTCAAAAAGGAAACAAGTGATGGTGATCTACCATGTCGAATGTTTCTGAGAAGGCAAACAGGAGTGGAATGAGAAATTTTCTAAAATTCTTTAATTACCCCTTTAAACTATACCCTTTGCCATTCTGTTGAAAATCCCTGGCCTTTAACGTTGAACATCATCCAGGACCTGGCACAAAGGCATGTTGCTTTTCCTTTTACGGCATATTCAAGAATTCTAAATAAGAGTATTTTTGGATTATGACAGGGACATACCCAGATGAATGTACTAATGTGAAAAAATGTGGAGATTTAAAATTGCTGTATAACTGTAGTGAAAAATCTAATCTGCTTACTACTTGAGAGATATTTTATGGATGATATTCAAAACTGGAGATTTATGTAACTCCTTCTAGGAAGGAATTAAGCATATGATGGGAAAATACTGTTGCATAGAAAAACATCTAATTAACATAACTTAAGGAAACTAGATTATTCAGCGGAAGACTTAAGACCATGAGTATTTATGACTGTTTTTACTGAGGGAAACTGAAGTTTTATTTTCTGTGTGTGATAAATGTATTTCTTAATTTGTTGTCAAGATCCAAAGAACTGTCAATACAAATAAACCCTGAAGTGTAAGAGAGCTTTCTCTGTAAGTGATTCCTAAGATACACCACGTTCTGCTTGTGTTCAAGGCACTCAGACTCCCCGGAGCCATAATTTTAAATCCCTACAGGGTTGACTCAGCTCTTTATCTTTTCAAAGATAGACATAGAGAACTAGCAATTTTTATGTCTGGGAGGATGGTGTTTCTAAAAGGTCAGATGTTTTATAAATGTTTAATTTACTTAAAGATGAGTTGACAGTTATTTTTATTAGGCTTTGCACTGGTCTCAATGTTTCTGTTTCAAAAGTAAAAGGCATTAGCACCTTGTAAACTGTGTTTTAAATGCTCCACTTTTTCAATGTCTTATGGAGCAAATAAAATAGAGTTAAGTATATAAATGATTTAGAATTATTTGCCTTAAAAGGCACAAACGAAGTGGAGTCCTTATCTATCTGTATTTATACAATTCATGTAACAGTTTCTATTTATAACCGCTAAGTAGCCTCATTCAACCTATTTGGATAATCTATAACTGTCTATGTGGTTATTTTTAATAAATCCTTGAAAATTAGATTAGAACATCATTATGACTCATTTCTAGATGTTCTCCAAAAACCTTGTGCCCTAAATGATAGGGCTTGTGAGAGTGACTGGATTGAGGGTGTGTGATATTGGATTAAGGGTGTGTGATCCTGGATTCCTTTACTATTTGGTTTAGCTCTGGGTGTGACTGCAGGGATTTCTGAAAATGAAAAACCCACTTGAGGTGTCAAAGGCACTAACTAATAGTCTTGTAGCCTGAATGAATTAAAAAAAGGGGGAGCCAGAAGGAAGGCCGCAGCTTTCTCTATCTCATGCCATGATCTGTTTCTCCATAGTGATGTCCCTCTGCCATGCTGCGCTGTCTTGGAGCCAAATGATTATGGACTGAAACCTCCACAAACTGTGAAGTAAAATAAACCTTTCCTCCTTTAACTCGCGGATATTGGGCATTTTGTCCTAGCAATGAGAAAACAACTATGATCAACATAATTCTTTCAGAGGCCTCCTTAGTAAGGATGAAACAACTGATATTTTCTTGAGACTTTACCATCGTATTGATACATGTTGTGAAAAAATAATGCAGTAGTGAACGTATACTTTCTCTTTATGTTCACAATCCTGGTACCAGATATGTAAGTCTTATCTAACACTAGTTAATAATCTGACAATTCTAACACTGGACCTGGAATTAGCATTAAGTCCCATAAGTTTATTCCCACAAGACTGCTCTCATATCCTGAGCCAATCAAAAGTCTGGGCCCCTCATACTTCTGACTGATGTGCTATAAACCAGGCGCTTCCAAGTCTTGTGCCTTGAGTATTATTACTTTGTTAGAATTGCTGAAAGGCATCAGAAAAACACTTTACATATGTTTACAAGTTTATTATAAAAGATAGTACAAGGAATACACATAATGAGGCAGATGCAGGCAGGTTTCTGAGAGCAGGGAGTTCTGCCCTCAGAATGCAGGGAGTGCTGGGTCACAGGCATACAAAACCTGCAAGCTCCCAAACCTCATTGTTCAAGAAATTTCCTAGAGCAAAATCTTTAGTCCTTCTACATCCTAGTGATGAGACTGAAAATCCTGACCATCTAATTTCTTGCATATGTTTGGTGACCAGCCACATTCTTAGGCTATTTAAAGGTGTAAGGACCCTATTCTAAATCATCTTCTTAATTTAAGTGCAGGTATGTTCAAAAGTAAAAGTAACTTCTTTTGAATAAAAAGATACTCCTATCTCTCTGGAAATTTCACAGGTTTTAAAAGTTGTGGCTAAACCTGTGGGGAGGAGGAAACTAAAATAGTTGGGATTATAGCACAGATCTCTAACAGACATTTGTTATTTTTATGTGAATCCCTGTCTTTAAGGCAATTGTGACCTCTGAAGAATCCAGGCACTGTTCTATTTTCCACTGAAAGCATCTGACAACTCCTTGGCTATCTCAACCATGCACAATTTCATCAGGCTCAGCCACAAACAAATAAAAAATAAATAACTATAATCCTTCTTTCTGATACTTATTGCTAGTGGACTAGTAATATAGCGACAGTTGTGCTTGTTGTATTTATCTTGCTTTTCTTAAGAAGTTAAAATCCTTCTGGTTCCTTATTTCAGTTTTAATATCTCTCCTATGTAAATTTGGCTATTTTATTAAGTCTAATGCATCCTATGTGCTAAGCTTCTGGTCTTGCAGCCACAGATATGCCCAAGAGTGAGGAAAGCTTTTCCTCTATCTTTTCTACAGGACTTGGTTTTCCCCTTCTGCATCTGAAACCGGACTATTTAGTATGACATGAGACACATACCCAAGTACAAAGTGAATAAACATATTTTACATATTTCAAACTATTATTAGAGTTAATTATTCATTGCATCCTATATTTTTAAAGTAATATTAATTACCCTAAGCAATTGCAAGAGTTGTCTGTAAAGGATTTCTGTATAATATCAACATCTCAGAATGTATTAAACCATCAGCCTCATTTTCATGTTATAGCAGTTAAAATTTCTCTCAAAATCTTCTGAATGCATTTCTAGGAGTTCTCAAAGCTGTTTCAGAAAGTCTGCTCAAGTTAAATCCAGATTTATTGGCTATTGCCATTACATTATCTGTCTGGCCACTTGATGAAAATTGCACGCCTCTGTGTGTAGTGCAACATCCTTCAAACAAAACAAAATAAACAACAACAAAAACACCAACCTGATTCTTGCCAAGAATTGTGAATCTAGAGCATTTCAAAGCTTCAGTCCTATATGAAACTATAAAATCTGGACAGACTTTGAAAACTACATTTGTGGAGAGAAGAAAAGTGTACAACAGGATCCAGATTTTAAAGAACTTTGTTTTTGAAAATATTTTTAAATCACTGAAGAGAAATAGCATCCAAGCACACAGGAACAGTCTCATAGGACAGAGGAAACATATGTAAAACAACTCAAATTATAGACATGGTTTCATAATGGTAGTTTATAAAGAAAGAGTAAAGAAATCTGTGCAAAATTCTCTTAGTGTCTTAGCCGACTTAAAGTTGCATACATGCAATGCAGAACAATTTCACTGAATGCTAGCTAGATTAATGTGATGCACAATTTAGGAAAACTGTGGAGTATTGACCACTGGTCGTCAACTTGTAACATCCAGCTGAACCGAATCAGTGTGGTCCTGACTGTGGAGGGGCCACCTGAGGCTTGTTGCCAACAACATAAAAAGGAGAACTGCAGAGAAAGAAGTGGTGGGGTTGGTTCTCTTGGAGAAGCTTGTAGAGCTTCTTCCCTCATATGAACTTGGCTGTTTTCATTGTCAAAGGAGTTTGGGTCCTTATTATCACTGAGGATGGCTGCAGTTCATTTTGGGGGAGCTCTGGTCCTTACTTTGAGCATCGCTTCCTGGCTCCGGAGGGCAAGTTGTATGCTGTTTATTCTCCAGGAGAAGCTTGTCATACTGGCTTACTGATATGAAACCGCAGCTGTTATCATCTTCAGAGTAGCTTGGGAACTTGTCATTGAGGATGGCTGTGGTAATTTTCAGAGGAGCTCTGGTCCTTACTTTGAGCGTAGCTTCCTGGCTCCAGTGCAGAACCATTAGCCAACTGGCCTAGATCCTTCATCCTGCCTGCGCAGACTTTCCAGCTTCCACTGCCCCCCTTCTGGCCTTCCCAGAACAAATGCATGAGACATTGTTCTGGATTCTAGGCCTCCAGTTGGATACATGGTGGGCATTGTCATGGGCTCTAGGTCTTCAACTGGACTCATGCAGGACAGTGCTGTGGGATCCAGGCCCTCAACTGGATTCTTTAGGTCTATAGTGTATGGACAAATTTCCTATACTCTTTTGTATTTGATTGTTGGGTGATGATTACAAGACAATACTATAAATTTTGTGTCCTTTTTTTATGTTGTGTTCCTTGCAAAACCTGACTACAACAAAAATGTTACATAATTCATATACTTATTTTTAAATTGAAAATGACCAGCATAAAATAAAAATATGATTAGATATTAAATAAGTAAGAAAAAGTTTTTGATAAGTAAGGAAACTCAGTAAATGGAAATAGACCATGGGGTGATTTAGAGTTATGTAACAAAGAATTCTTTTTTGTTTGTTTGTTTATTTTATGGAGACAGGGTCTCACTATCCAGAGTTTGGGTTGGCTTTGAGTTCACTTTATAGCCCGGGTTGGTCTCAAGCTTGTAATGATCCTCCTGTCTCAGCTTCCTGAGTCCTGAGATTACAGGTGTTTGACACCATCACTGGCACAGTGAAGAATTCTTAATACTAAGTTTAATTAAAAAAAATAAAGGGCATAATCTCTAAAACACTTCAAAATGAGATTCTTTCAACAAATAAGTGTAAATTTAAAAAGAAGTTTGTCTACAATTGGGAGAAAATTTTAAAATTAAGAATTCATTCAATAGAATTCAATTCAATTAATAAAAACATGCAAAGTTAATACAAATAAATCAAAAAAATTAAAGAAAAATTCTTACAGAATGGAGAAAAGAGACATGCTGAATATACTTAAAAGTATAAAATTAGTATTATTAGTTCTCAGAAGAAAGGAAAAGAGAAATATTGGAATTGAAAAGACAGTTTTAAAAATATAAGGAAGATAATAATCTATACATTCACAAAGATTAGTGACTTCATACTGGATAAATAAAAAGACAAATACAATTATGCAGTTCTTAATCTCTCTGCTCAAAAATAAAGATAAGGAAAAGAATCCTGAAAAAACAACCAGAGAAAAGATACCATAAATCTCAGGTGAAAACAGAAGCTACAGTATCTAAAAGATAACGAAACAACATTTTTAAAGCTATGATGAGAGTGAAAGCCTTAAGCATTATATATTCAGTGGGGAAAAAACCTTCAATGATAAGTGTGCATTTACCATCTATTTTTGTACAACTAATTACTTTAAAGCTTAGCAGTTTAAAGCAACACATGATATTCTTAAATAATTCCATCACTTCAAGAATTTTTCAAGTCTTATCAACCTTTGGGTCAGAAATTTAACCACATGTTAGCTGAGTTCTCTTTTTCAGAGTCTTTCACATGTTCTTGTCTCACCTTAAAGCTCTGTTAGAGAAGTTTAGTTCAAAATTCACTCTCCTTACTTTTAACTGTATTCAGTTCGCTATTCCTGCTGAACCATGGGCCTCAGTTACTGATAGGCTGAGAGCCAAAGGGACCTCATTTGCTGGCCACATGACCTTTCCAAAAAACAGTTTCCTTCATAAAGCTAGGAAAAAAGTGAAAACTGCATTGTAAAAGCCACTAATTTTTGTAGTCTCATTTTGCAAGTGTTGTTCCATAATGTATTCTGTGTTTTCTTAGTTACAAACAAACAAACAAACAAAAAAAAAGCACTACAGCCTGGACACACTCAAGGAGACAAGCTTATAAAAAGGCCTGAGATGGACATCATTAAAGGCAATTTAAAAGTCTCTCTTATATAAAGTCAAACAAAAATAGTACCTTCTCCCTAAAAATGAGAGAATTGGATTTTATTAAAAAGGAAACATAGGTAAAAAATAATACAAAGGATGCTTCAGAATAAAAATGGCAAAATATTTCAAAATATATGGGAAAATATTTTTTGAAAATTTATATTCAAATAATTTGCCCATTTTTAATGGAATTACAGGGTTTTTGCTTAGCTTTTACTATTGTTTTTGAATTCTCTATATATTCTCTATATTGTCTCTTCTCAGATAAAAACTCTGCAACTGTTTATCCCATTGTTGTAGGTTGCTTCTTCTCTATTGTTTCTTTTTCTATGTAGAAGCATCTTGGTCTGCTATATTTATATTTATATTTATATGCTTTGATTTATGTTTTCTGTGCTTTTACTCTTATCTAAAAGTTCACTTCTGATGCTTTCAGTGCATTCTTTGTTTTCTTCTAGTAGTTTCATTGTTTCATCTTTTACATTTAAGTCTTTGATCCAAATTTTGCTAAATGTTTATATGGTGAGATTTTAAGATCTAGTTTCATCCTCCATATCAATACCTAGTTTTCCCTGTACAAGCCTTTTTTTTTTTAACAAACTATCTCTTCTGTAGTTTATGATTTTTAGTGTCTCCATTAAGATCAGTGGAACATAGAGGAGTGGGTTTATTTTGGAGTTCTGTTCCATTGGCCTGTGTCAATTTTCATTACATTGCTATGTTGTTTTCATTACCACAGATTTGTTGTATGTTTTGAGGTCAGGTATGTGATAAACCTAGTCTTAATATTTTGGCTCATTCAGGATGCTTTGACTATTCAGGAATTTTTATACTTCATGTAAAGATATGCTTACAGACAACACCTATATGAAAAAATATGTTCAATGGCACTGTTACAGATATAAAAACCAAAACCACAATGAGAAATCATTTTATCCAATTTAACTAGAATAGTTATAATAAAAAAAAAACACTTAAAAAAGCATTCTGTTGAGGATAAGGGAAAAGGAAAAGTCTCATATATGGTTCATATGAATGTACACTAGCAAAGCTGTTATGAAAAAGTATAGAGTTTCAACAAAACCCTTAAAAATAGTACTCTTAAGTATAAATACATACTGTCAATGTTCAATTCATGCTCCAAGAAGGCCATACTCCAAGAAAGCCCCAAGAGACTGCCCACAATCAAGACCCTCAAGGTGACAAAATCCCACAGAAGCAGCCCCAAACGGAAGCCTCTTTGGCCTTTTAATTGACAACCAGGAAGTAAGAATCAAAGAAAAAAGAAAGGTACCAGAGCAAGAACTCACGTAAGGGACACGAGAAGGACAAGGAATAATCTGGGTGGTCTGTTTCATCACTCACCTTGGGATCAATTTTTGCGACTAAGTGGAGCATGGGGAGGGTAAAAACCAAAGCATTCATTCCTTAAGGCAATAATGCATTTTGATATATTGGGACTTGTGGCCCAGTAGACTCATAATCTCTAACCATGCATTTCAGGAGGTTTTGGGTGTGTGCCTTCAGCGGTCCCTTATTTCTGCATAGGCATGTCATACAGACCTCTGGCCAGTGCGCCCACCACCTTTGATCTTTGTCTGATCAATCAATTTAGTAATCCACCTGCCATTTTTATCATTTCTTTACTTATTCAATAAAGTATTGAATCAGGTATTGGATCAGGTACTATTTTAACCATTCTCTTTTCTTCTGGAAATAAATTTACATCTATTTACCTGTAAACTCAAAGCTTTTTTTGGGGGGGCACCATGAGGTAAAATGCAAAGAACATTTAGACAGGTAAAATTATATTCTTACTATGTTATTTTTATGTGTTGTATCCATATCCATTTTTAAGTATGCTTCCAAAAACATGGAACACTATTTTAAGTGTTGTACTTTCAGAGTTGGATATTTAGCTAAACCAAAGTGAAATTCACAGGTTAGGTGTGTCTGCTCAGCCATCCCCAAATTTATATATTGTTTAACAAGAATGTTGGAATCTTTGAAGAAGTGGTTTACACAGGAAAACCTGTGAAAGAATGTCTGATTCTATTTTTAGTCAGTTTTACTTAGTCTGGGCTTTCGAGAGATTGAAGCTGCACGCAGCAGTTTAACAGTGGGTAGACAGAGTACATTTTCTAAGATGTAATTGCAGAAATAACTCAGCTTTAGGTCCTAGAAGACAGGGAAACATAGGGAAAATTAGGAGTGCTCTCACATGATTTCTGAGAAAGCTGCAACAGGCTCAGCAAAACTACACAAATGAAGAAATAAAAGGAGAGAAATGGCATGTAATTGAGGAGGAGAATTGTATATTGGAGTCTAGACATCCTTAATAGCAAAGAGAGGAAAACTCTCTGTAAATATTGTTTAGTCCATTAAAAATCTTACTTATATTTCACATTCTGGATTAACACAGTTTCAGAGAGATATTCCAAAGAGCTGCAGGTTGATAAAATGGTACCAGATTGGAAAGAGGAAATCCAGATGGAAAGCCATGGAAGAGAAAACTAAATGAGAAGGTTTGAGCATTATTTCAATGTAGAAATGAGACTGGAAGGATATGAAGAAAATGAAAAGGCGGGGGCTTGAATACAGATCACTTAGAATTTAAAGAAGACAGAGTGTTGCAGTGAGTGTTGTCTTAGACTACTGAGCAAGCAGCGGGCTCAACAGAGAATGTTCAGATGGGGGAGGTTTTTATGCTGAGTAAACACACATTATATAAGGTTCCAAAGCTGTCATGAAGATAGCGGTTGTTCTACAGAATATCTGAAACAATGCCTAAAGTATAGAGAGAAGAAGTTTATATTAAAAACACAAATCTTAGCAATCATCACTTGAAGCTGGAAATGTAAATATGTTTTCTATTAGAATATGAAGGGTATGGAGGACCATGTGGCGTTCGGGACGATTCTCCCATGTCAGTGGTAGACTATACAGAGAAGAGTTTATGATAGAGGCCAAAAAGAAAAAGAAAAAAGACTAGAAATTTAAAAGGAGTACAATATAAAATGATATTTGGAAGAAAATAGCAAACAATGTGATGTTGCTGTTTCAAATGTTACAGAGAATAAGTTTGAAAAAACATGTTATAGATAGTAGGAAGAAGCATCTCATATTACAAAGGGGAAGACAAATAATCAATAAGTTTTAAAAGGAATAAATATAAAAATACAATTTAATATTAAATCTAACAAGAAAAAGGTTGAGAGGAGAATCTTAAAATGTTAATAAAACTAAGATGTATACAGTACTTAATCTGTTTTTACTGTCATTTATATTGGTAAGTAATTCCTATGCACTCATTAAAAGTTCATAAGAAGTAACTCAAGGAAGCTGCTGACAGTCAGATTCACCCACAGAGAGAGAAAAAAGTTCAGAGTTGCTCAACTTCACACAGGTTATATAATAGGGAACCCTGGAATGATTTTAAACTGCATTAGTAGATTTTTAGGTCTTATTTACTACAGTTTCACCTAAAGATAAAATAGAATGAGGGAAAATAAAGTATATTTATATGATGGAAGTTAATCAATGGACATCTTTAATGATTTTAACATTATTCACAAATTATTAATTTATAAAATTTATTAAATTTCAAGATGATTTTGGTTAACTAACTTGTAAATCATACTTTAAACATCAAAGTGGCACATATGTCACCTAGTCATTTCTTTTTATAGCTCAATTTGCACATCATAACAATTTCACTGTCCTCATGATCTACAGTGGATAGTCTTGAAAATGTATACCTGATCCATAAAACAAACATTTTTCTGTGTATCATCCACCCTCTAAAACATGAAAACAGAAAAAAAAAAAAAAAGGAATTTTTCTGCCTCATTGCTGGGTATATACTACGAGAGCAGCAATGTTCTGGGCACACAACAAAAACATCATTAAATTTTCTAACAAATGTTGGCGCAAATCAATGAGTGGGTGAAAGGATAGATGAACAGATATACAAACACATAACCCACTATGATAGTAACATTTTCAAAAACCTTTGTGAGCCAGGCATGGTGACACATGCCTGTAATTGTAGCACTCGGAAGGCTGAGGCAGGAGCATCATTTGTAAATTTGAGACCAGCCCAGCTACAAAGTGAGCCCCAGGCCAACCTGAACTACATAGTGAGATGCTGTCTCAAAAAAACAAACAAACAAACAAACACCTTTGTGGACTATAATCTGCAAAATAAAATCATGCTGCTTCCTTTATGAAAGACAAAGGATCACATGCAGTAGTTTAATCTTTTAAAACAAAGTACACATGGGCTGAGTACTTAGTGCAGTGGCATAAGTGCCAGTCTGGCAAGTGCAAAGTCATGAGTTCAATCCCTGGTACCAAAAAAAAAAAAAAAAAAGAGCTGTAGAACAAAATAGACAAAAAATGGAAATATGAATTGTCCTAAAATAAATTGAATACTTACAATTTGTACACAATCACATCACTTCACCTAATAAACCTTCATAAAGAAATATTAAATATATAATGTCACATATATTTATGCATGTTGTTGAAATTTCCTTTTTCTAGTTTATTTTTGATTTTAATCCCATAATAGTTTCCTTAAGACTATCACACAGTCTGTCTAGAGCAGTGCTGAACAGGGAAGAGCTCAGTTAATGGGTGTGTGTCAGTGAGACATGATGGATTAAAAATGAAACCAAAATATACAAAACAGAAGAAACACATTCCTCACAGATCCTGAGAGTTAGGAATGCCAGTGAGAGACTGTAAGAAATCCAGAAGGAAAGGAAATACAACCAGCAGGTTGGGGGTGAGTAAAGAGCTGTAGGTCTTGCCTTTATCAAGATCCATGGACCTGGTTCCTCAGGCTTTCTCACAGGGGTTGTGGACTGACGAGGGTATCCATTGTGGAAATCAGTGTAGAGACTCCTCAAGAAAATGAAAATAGAAGGTCCATTTGAAACAACTATACTTCTTGATAGCCTTTCAAAAGACTTAATGACATCATATTACAATGATATATTATAGGAGTGCAACTCATAATGTCTAACTCTTATAAATGACATATGTTTTGGAAAAGGAAAATGTGGTTAGATACACATAATATTGTACTACTGAGACACAAGGAAGGGTAACTTTGAGTCATGTGTAGGGAAATGGACACACCTTGAGACCATACCGTGAAGGGCAATAAATGGAGCCCAAAATTGTAAATATCATGTATTTCCTCTTATATATGAAGTCTAGATTGTAAATAATTTAAAGAGCAAAATAAAAGATAATAGGAAAAGGAAATAGACTTTTTGGAAGTGGAAAAGAGATTTGGGAATGGAAAAGGGGGAAAGAGAAGTTTAAATTTAAAAATGTGATATTGTATCTGTATGACTTTCTCTTGGTTCATGTGTACTAATAAAAATAACTTAAAACATAAAGAAAACTTTTGAAGGAAGAACTTTATTTACATGATTCTGGGGTTGACCATTTGTTTTTAATCATGGTCAGCAAGGGTATTTTCTGGGGGTTGTGAGGGAGGTGAAGGATACGAAGACTGTACCACAACCTATTACATAGATCTGAAAAATTTTCCCATTGTAATGGCAATGGTCTAGAACTGGCTCTTAGATAACTCATGTCAGGCCTAGAACTGCATGCCAAGGAAGCAAATACACTGAAGAAATTGATGACACATGTGCGTTATATGAAGTAGGATGCTGTATAATTTAATATTAAGGTAAAAAAATGACCAGACAGTTGTCTTAGAAACTCCACATTTTTTACTTGATAAGATGAATCTCTTAATAATTTATATTTTGATATAGATCTTAAAATTATCTGGTATTAGTGTGTGGTTGCAAATCTTTTGTGTTCTGGCATGACCATTGCTATCTTTGTTAAGCAAGGGAAAACAAATCTACCTTGAAACTTTCATGCGTGTGGTTACCAACAAGCATGACCAATTGGAAGAATTAAATGCTTAATGAGTTTAACTGCAAACATATATAGAGAAAAATCATAGCAAAGAAAGGCCTTTTCACTGCAGCACATATAATTGTTTTAATGAGACTAGCTTGAGTTAAATTTTTACATGGAGTAAGCTCTTAGAAATTGTAACTTAGAAAATTAATTTTGCAGAACTAATTCATTTTCCTTCTTGGATAAGGAGAGAAGATACACAGTGCATCAGCAAGCTTTTTCCTTCCTTATATACCTCAGGTGGTTCTGTCATTAATTCTACTACTCAAGGTTTAATAGAAAAAAAACATATTTCAGAGAAAATGGGGTAATTGGTTACCATGGAAATACCACTTCTTTTGGATATTGCTTGCCACCAAGATGTCGTATATTTAGGATTGTTTGCCAACCAGAGAATTTGTATTCTTAATTGTTAATAAGAAGATAATGTGCAGTTTTATTTTATTTCTAGAACTGTAAAAAAGCTTGATACAACCTAATTGGCTACATTCATTACAAAGCTTCCTGCTATTGTCTAGAAATATTTTAAAAATTTAGTATAGTTATGTTGACTAGATGATAGTGCGCAAAAGCTATCATATATGACACAATAAGATCAATTAATGATATATATTGTTAGGATAAGACCAAAGCTTATAAGACACTAGCTGGTAAAACATGAAACATAAAAGTTAAAAGGCTAAAGTATATGAAAAGTTTTAGAAATAACAACATTGAAAATAAGATTACTCAATTTATGCTTTGAATTTTTTAAAATGAAAGTATATATAAGCATTAGAAATCAAAAATATTGTTACAGCTAAATTTAGCAATTAGTATCAGTTACAATTTGAATTGATAGCTGTGGAAGGAGACAGTGACAATAAGACAAAAGGTCAACTAGACTGCAAGCTTTTATGCAAGATTCTGAACTATTACTGCTAAAAATTATCATCAAACATTGAGTGAGAATGCTTCAATTATAATTTTTGTTCCTGTTTTAAAAGGATTTAAATATTTGAGATATTTCCCATAATGAAGTAACATGTAATGCTTTTCAGTTTACTTTTTCAATTTTTTATTTTTGAAACATTGTCCCCATAATTTGTTTGTTCAATATTTAGAAAAGTCTAAAGCACTTTAAATTATATGAGACAGTAGTATTTTAAACATCTAATAAAATTTCAGGAACAGGAAAATTTATAACATTGCATTGGTAAGAGGACAAATGAAAAAGGACCAGAAATGAGTACTGTTTAAGTCACAGTAGAAGCGCACAGAATTTATTGCTTCTCTAACACAGTGGTGAGGGTGAAAATGTTCCTAGGCTTCTTTCTTGCTGCCCTTCAGGGATACGCAGGATGGAGAGCTGTAGGCTTCAACACAGAGCTCCTCAGGTCTCACTGTAGACAAACTCCATTCAGATTTCAAGAGCATGGAGACAGTTTGGGGGCATGTAGACAGTTTTACTTTTAATTATATCCATCGTATAGAACTCACTGGACCTATCTGACATCTCCATTCAAGGCAAGACTGGCAGTCATGGTTATCTTTGTTACACAGGGAGCTGCTTTCTGATAATAACTATTCTAAGTGTTCAGCTTTTGGTAAACAGTTACCAAACTCCTCCTAAAGCATAGACAACTATTATGATTTCAAAATACCTTATTCTATTTTAAAGATAATGTGATATATTTCTGGTCTACTTAAGGTTATGCTTATACTTTTCTCTTACCTTATTCTGCATTTTTTAATACCCTAAGGTAACTGCCCTCCTAAGGGCATTCTACAAAGAGATTTTTAATTTAAAAAAGTTAATAAACAAGAATATGGTTGTACATTATAGCAAATTATATCTTCCTTTGTTTACTAGGCTTTTTTATTTTTATGCATGTATAATAAAACAGATATAGTTGGCTCCTTTTGATGTGGGTTCATAAGATTACATTAAAATGTGCTGCATTTCATGTATCCTTTCATATACTAATATGATAATCTTGATTAGAACATGTGTGCATATGTGCCACATTAGAGTAAGGCATAGTCCTAGGGGTTTCTTCAAAGAAGAAGAAAAAGGATACAAAACAGTTTATAATTAAAATATTATCTTTATCTTATGGTTAAATTAAAAGCAAGAAAATAACAAAAATGGAAAATCAGGCCTCCCATGTATTTATGTGCAGTTAAGTCACTGAATTCTAGACAACAAAATGTGAATGGAAGTGATGTGCGATGTAGCACAAGGGTTTCAGGAAGTGTTTGCATCCCTCCTCTTTCACTAGCTTGAAGCAGACAATGAAATGTTCATATGAAGCACAATGCATATGAAGTCTGGGTTATTGAATAAATACTGTAGGTAGCAGAGATTTATCTGCCCAGAAGAAACACCTGCTTTCAAGAAACTACTAGGGCTGGGGATATAGCTCAGTGGAACAGGGCTTGCCTGGTAATCACAAGGCTCTGAGTTCAACACTAGGTACAGGAGGAAGAAAGAAAGAAAGAAAGAAAGAAAGAAAGAAAGAAAGAAAGAAAGAAAGAAAGAAGGGAAGGAAGGAAGGAAGGAAGGAAGGAAGGAAGGAAGGAAGGAAGGAAGGAAAGAAGGAAGGAAGGAAGGAAGAAAGAAAGAAACTGCCTAAATGAGAATCACATTTTTCTTGAGCTTAAGTTAATATATAGCTGGAAGTCACTTACTGAGCAGAGATTTTTGCAGTCTTAAACTAATAATTATTTCCCTGATCATTTGTATACTCCACAAATGTATTTAACAATTCTAATTGACCTAAAACCTCACTAACAAGATTGTTGTTAGATTTACTATTCCTAAGTGATCATATCTATGTGCGTACTGATAATGTGTTGTCTAATTTGCATTTCTCTAATAGATAAGGAATATAAGTCTTTTTACATGCTATTATCCAAAACTTTCAAATATTTGCACCTGCTGTGTTTGAGTTGAAATAAGAACCAAAAGCTATGTTTGAATATGGCTCGCCCCCTTCCATTACATGTTGGAATTTAATCTCCATGCCAGGGTAGTGAATTCAATCTGACTATGATGTTTAAAGGTGGGGTCTTTGGGACATTATTAGAATGTGATAAAAATCATCAGGATGGAACTCCCATGAATGAAGACTGGTAGCTTTATATGAAAAAGGAGCGGGCCCAGAAGACATCTACACACAGATGGGCATTCTCTGTCTCTTGTCTTGTAATTCTCTGCACTACCTGGGTACTCTTCCAGCAGGGAGGCTATCACCAGAGGCAGCTCCTTGAACCCAAATGAGCCTGTTGTTTTATAATGTAGCTAATCTGTTTTATTGTGTCATTAGCCACAGAAAACAGACTAATACAACTTGTAATACAGAGTTTGGAGGAGTAGAGTGATGGTTAGTGTTAATAAAGTTCTAAGTGAGAAATGAAAGACTTAAAACATTGAAATACATAAATCTTAGGTAAATGCCTTTGCTATAAAGTTAAGTATGTTAATTTTTGACTAATGTTGAAAAACTGATTTTTACAGTTACAGAGAAAGTCAAAATGCTCAAGTTTATAACAAATTAAAATAAATTAAATAGATATATTCTGGGTACAAATACAACACCCAAGACTTTCCTTTCTCAGTCTCTATTTTTGTTTTTTGCTTTCATTTTTACCATAAGATACTAACATTTAATTACAAGAATACAGAATGGTTTAATAAATTGTAGTTATTACTTACAAAAGAAATGAAGATATTCATAGAAGGAATTATTAGAAATATATAAATATATCTTCATAGACTCTGGAGTACATTTTCTAAAAAGTTCACTAGTCAGAAAAAAATCTCTTTTATAAATCAGAGAATGATTTTTGTTTATTTCTATGTCTTTCTTTTAACTTCTTACCTTTTTACTACTGAGTTGTCTAAATTTAAATTTTTAAAATGTATCAAGCAACACACGTTCATCCTTCATAAATCTTTAAGCCTAAACTTAAGGCAAATGCAGTACATCGATGATAAATTGTTAGAATTAATTTCTAATTTCTTTAAAAAGCCATAAAATTAATTATCAAGATTAAAGAAATTCGTTTCTATAATTTTTTGGTTCTTACAATAATATAATAACCACACTGGTTAAAAACACAGCCTCACTAAATTGATTAAAATGATATTTTTGAAAGGCCATATGCCAGATGGAGATTTTCAAAGTATCTAAAGAGAAAGTTCTACATATTTTTGGAAATTTGTAATTAAAAATATAATAAATAGAGCTTAGGAAATATTATTTAAGATTTAGCAACATTCTAGCTTTGGTACTACAAAAGAAAGAAATAGGCTTTTTACCACTTGTTAGTAAAATGTAGAATATAAGAAAAATAATTGACTGAAGAAAATACAATATACTTCAAAATAAAATGTGTGATTGATCTGCATTTTTAAATTGTTATCTTCCCAGAAAAAATAAACAAAAAATAAAAAATTAACAGCAATTGTCACGAACCTTAAATAACAACTAAGAAAATTTAGACTTAAAGTATGTTTTTAAAAACCACTATCATATGTTCATGTATCATGAAAAATCCTTTCCATGTAATTTTTTAAAATGTAATAGTCTATATGCTTTGGAAGAAAGAATATTTAAGTATACTATCATTCCATACACAAGCAAGCAGATATTTTCTCCTCTGGAATATTTAATTAATAATAAAACTCCTTCAATTTTGAGAGCAATTGGAAAATCATAAAAACATTAAAGCTATAAACCTAGATCCATAGACATTGCCTGTTACTTGCTCAGAAATGTGGCAGTGATTGAAGATTGGCAGAGGAATTTTGACCTATCCATTCAGGAGGAGGTAAGTAAACATAATGAGAGTATTCTACGTACTTGGTCTCAATCTTGGATCAGAACACATTGACTCTGTTTATATTATCTGGAAAGGCTATTTATTCTTCACAATTATTCCTTCAGGAGTTTCTCCCAAAACCACATTAACTCTCCTAAGACACTAGCATTTATAGTCATGGCTTTACTTGAGATCTGACTTAACGCATGGATGCATAGAGATCTCATATGTCAGTAAGACAATAACTCACCAAGAAAAGGAATCAGAAGTTCAAAAATGAATACAGGTACTATGAGGTAATAGAAGTGGATTAACACCAAATCAACCTCTTTTCATTTCTCTATGAATTTAATTTTCACTAAAAAATTTCCCTTTTCATTTTTATCATATTATTATGTACTGAATACCGTTTTCAAAGATGTGCATTAAATTTTCTGATTTATAAGTGAGTGAGGTAAAATCAAATATAGAAAGCAATAACCCTGAAGTTAGGAAATAAAAATAACACAAAAACTAATACTAATATTAGTTGTTTGTTTTACAAACTTGTAAAAGCAAAACATTCAATAAAATGCCACAATTCTCACAGTTTTCAGCATTGTATAGTCATTGTTTATAATTTTGGTAAAGAAAATTTGGCTTTATTCTGCTATCTTGTTTGATAATTTCATAAGATACACCTAGTTTAGGTCATTTATAATTTAAAACAAGCTATAGCACCAAGTCAAGGGTTGTTCTATGCCTGCTATAGCTTTCACTTTCTTGTCGCCTCCTTCTGTACTGTTATTGTTATATTTACTCCACTTATTATTTCAGTATATTTTGGGAAGCTCTTCATTAACCCCTGATTGAGAAATTAACAGTTCTAATTATGGGTTCCACTTTTAAGCATCATGCCTTAAGTTCTACGACGTCTACAGTCTGCAATTTTAATGATTACTACTATTGGCCCAAAGCCATCGTACTATTAAGTGTCATACTCACTTATTCCAAGATACACACAGAATCAGGGAAAAACAGTGAATCAACAGATGATTGTGGTTACTTTGAATGATTATAATCGCAACAGAATTATTGCTCACAATATTAAAAAGAATCAGAGTCTAAGAGCACAATTTGATTTTATATCAGGTCAAACTAGAATGTTGCTCCCACTAAGAAGTATTGCTTATATCTGTTTCTTCCCAAAGTATATTGCATTATTATATAGATATTATGCTTCTTTGAGGAGGTTAACATAATTATTTTATGTATTCCTATTTTATTCTAACCTAATTAGGATATTTTGAGCCAGATTTAAATCTTCTCAGAGCATTTTGGGGTCAGTATTTGATCAGTTGATTGAAACAAAAAGAGAGTCTTGCTGCCATTATTTCAAATCATTTGACAGACACAGCAGGACAAATCCTCCTGCAATTAAGGATGAACACATCGTAAAATGAGCTGCAACAGGCCATCTGTAGGCAATAAACATTACCTTTCCCAACCAAAACCAGCTCTTCAATCACTCACTAAAACTTGGACCTCAGGATTTTTTCATTGATAGTATGCCTATTATTTGTTATCAAATTATTCCAGATGCATTATTTTTATAATAAAATATAAATATGAAAAACAGACTGAAACACACAGGATGATATCATTTACTTCTGCAGAACTTATTACTGTGCTTCAAGTCCTTCTCAAAAAGATTCCACACTCAAGAAAAAACATCTTCTGAGAGAGGAATGTGAAAAAAAACAAAAGAATGACAGTTGCTTGTAAATATCAAAAGCATTATTATTTTTGGTTTTGGTTTTGGTTTGAGAGGACCATCTTTAATGGTAGTATTATTAGCATCACTCTTCCCCTAATGATGCTTTTGCAGTCATTTTGAAATTATTTTGATAGACAAGTACTCTTCCTCATCTGCATCCCATCCTTAATTTAGATTCCAAGAATTGGCAAAAGGAAAGGTCTGGCAATCTCATTCTGGTTTCAGATTCCTGGTATTTTTATGAGCTAACGGAAATTGTAACATATGGTATGCTTTGTCACACTCTTAGGTGATTTCATCTGATCTTCACATTGCTTCCCAACAGTCCCTTGCCATTAGATCATGATATTGAATACTGTGGTAGGCATGGCACTAACCTCAGCCCTGTGGAATAAGTTTATAGTTATCCTCGAAGTTCTATTATGTATCCCAAGGTAAATATAAGCTAGCATCACTGCTTTAAAATATCTTTCCTTCTATTACCTTAGTACTTGGTAATCGCAGCAAATGCAGAAGGTAAACCATAATGTTTAATCAAAAGAAAATTTGGCATATTTATATTCTGTATGTCTTAATCAGTTAAAACTTTATATTTTACTATAGTAGTATAATGTCACATAAACTCAGAGTGAAAATCATCTTATGTTTTTAATTTACTCAAAAATTAAGAATATTACCAACAAAGATTAAGATTTATATTTTGAGTTAGGCATTAGACATATGCTTAGATTTTCTTTTGGTTTTCAAACCATAAAATAAGATAAACAAAGCTTGGACTTGGTCATACAACTCTCTGGCTCAAATTTTTCAGTTCCTCTGATTGTAGATTGAATGTTTCTTTCCTAATATGTTAAACATTCAACAAACTTTTTAAGCATTTTCTGTATGTTAGGCAATGGGTCATGTGCTGCTTTTATAGCATGAACAAAATAATCCAGTTACTACTATCATGGAGGTGAGACACAGAAGAAAACAGGAACAGTTCACTACAATTGAGACAGCAAGTGTGATCTGAATAAAAGCACAGACTAGCAATATTTTAAAAGGGGAAAAATCTAGATGGAATTATTTTTTATCTCAGAAAGAGCAACAAATATGCATCACAAGCAAGACACTCTAATTAACCATTAAAACTAAGAGAGTTCACTGGAGTGTTAAGATAATTATCATGAGTGATATGAACAGCACGATATAATCTTTCCTAACTAATCACATCTGCAATAACCCTGTTTCCAAATAACATTCTGAGGTCTAGGGGTCAGAATTTACTATGTGCATTTTTAAAGGACAAAATTCAACCCAAAATATTGATTATATTTTCAAATGCTGTTCAAAATACAGCGCCATTTATGTCCAGTGTTGGCAAGATTACAAAGGTACCATTGTCACATGTGATGTCATTACTCTACTTTAGTGAGCTATATTTAGGGAACCTGTTTTGACTAAAGCATCAAAAATTTAAAATATACTCCACATTTTAATGGATGAATGAGGTTAATTCACATATGTAATTCCCAAAGCACTGTATGTAAAATAATAAAGCAAATTTTCTGGAATTTATCTGTATTCTATATTTATCTGTATTCTGCACCCTTATAAATATTTAAAAATTTTCCACTTCGATAATAAAAATAAGACACAGTTTGTTTTTGTACGCCAACCAATTATTATTCTGCCATCTTAGAAAATGCAGCTTTTTATTCATTCTTTGGGAATTTCCACAATGAAATCATGGCGAACATAAATAAGAAAGTTTTGTATCTTCTTTACTAATATGTATATCGCTTTTAATTTTTTACTTTCCTACTTGAATTTTTCTACCAACTCCAATAAGATATTGAATATAAGAATTAAAATAAAACAAATACATTTATTTTATCTATAATCTTAGAGAAAAATACTATATTTTTCACTACTATGTTGAGGATTTTTTTTTTTTTTTTGGTGATTTTTACTGTTTTATTTTTCACTTGTCTTACTTTTTACTGGTCACCGAGACAAAATACCTTATGCTCAAAGTTGGGAATGAAAGGTTTATTTCTCACAGTTTTTGGAGGTTTCAGTCCATACTCAGTTGGCTCCAAGGCAGGGTGGCATGGTGGGGCCGCAGTACATGGCGGCTGCAAACAGCAAGGCCAAAACCAGCAAGAGAGAGACACACCTTCTTCCTGCCATTACATTGTATGCTGGCTCCCAGGCAAGTGTAGCACTGACACCATCAATACAAGCTCTAGACAATGAACTAATCACAAATACATAATGCAAATGCATGAGGTCTGGGGCCACTAACATAAACCACGACCCTTGTTTAGATGACCTTGAGAAAATCTATATTCATAATTTACTAAAAATCTTTCTGAATCCATTGAGAATGTTACATTTCCTCCCTCCCATTCTTCATCCTTCCTCCCTCTCTTTCTGCCTGCCTGTCCTGCTTGCCTGCTTGGTCTTTTTTGCTTTCTTGCTTTCTTTTGTTAGTAGTGTAGACATAGGTTGATTTTAAAAGTTTATGTTACTGAGATAAACCATACCTGATAGTAATGTAAACACCTGTCTTACGTTTCTAGTTTTAATTTTTTAAGGGTTTTTACAAAGATTTTAAAAGGAGAAATTATCCAAGAATTTTGAGGGGTTTTGTGCTCATTTTCTAGTTTTATAAGAAGAAACTGATGGTCTCAGAATAATGTATAAGTGTGTGAGAAGAATTTATAGTGATATAAGGGAAAGAAATTCTCAACCTGCTAGATGTCTGGTATGAGTTGTGTTCTCTAAAATCAGAAAAGAATGAATTTTAGGAACAACAGAGGTTAAGAACAGAATGTATTTATTGAAAGAAAGAAAGTTTCTGTCTGAGAGAGACAGAAGAGCTCCTGGCTGCGTTGCTGAAGACCTTGCCTTTTCTAGGGATTTTATAGAGCAAAACCATAAGGTAAGACAGGTCCAAGGTGAGAAAAAATAGGAAATCTCAAGATGGGCATGAGGTGGAACAGAACTATGGTCAACCAATAAGATTACAAGTATAATTGCTCAGGAAAAATTGATTACATTGGGGACAAATGGGGAAGCAAGTTACATAGTGAGTGGGCATGAATGCATAACAGGGGACTCTTCCTGTAGGGAGGGGGGTTAGTGATGCCTTCCAGCTTCCTCAAGGAGATCAGTACCTATTTAGAATATTAATTCCTGATGTTTATGCTTGGGAAGTATGTGCATTTGCTTTCTCTTTCTTTCTTGAGGTCTGTCCACAGCAGAAGTATCTGGTCTTCAGCATTGATTCTTTCCAGTCCTCGCCCTATCTGACTGTCTATAATATTTCTATCTAATTCAGATGCCTATAACAATAGGATACTGTTCTGTAGTTCTGATTTAATATACCCTGTTATGTGCACCTCTTATTCTATGTGGGAAAAGTTTTACCTACAAACCCAGGTTCTTACAAAGACATAAGATTATTGAGGCTGTTTCTTTTGTTGTGGACTTGGCACTCTGCGTCTTTCAAGGATTTTGTCCAAAACATCCAAATTGTCAAAACATTAGTATCAAGTTGTCTATAAAGTTTTCTAATTTTTCTTTAACTAATAACTATAGCATTTCTAATTTTTCCTTCCTTGGTTTCTGATACTGATTATCTATATTTTCTCTATTATTTTCCAAAAAGCCAGACAAAGCTGATTCTCCAAGCCAAGATTTTTTAAGTTTGTTTTTTCAATTACTAAGTTTTTCATTGATTTCTTTATTTTGTTTTTATTAGCTTCTCCACTTTGCTTAATATGGATGTAACTTACTCTTCTTTTTCTAGTTTCTTAAAATTGAGACATTAGCATTAATTTTACCTTCATGTGTTTTAAATACTTTTGTTTATAGCTATGAATTCCCATTTAAGTACTACTGGCTTAGCTGCATTTCAAATGCATGATATAATGAACCTTTTTCATTTTATTTACAAATATTGAAAAAAATATGCTTTGAATATAATTTGTTTTAGAAGTACATTGCTTGATGGTCAGACATTTGAAGATTTTTATTATGTTGTTTATTGTTTAATTTTTTTCTTCATGGCATTTTGTGATGTCACTATTAGGAAATTAATACACAATTAGGTACCAGGAAGTCAAGCCATACTGTAACAAATATCTAGAAAGGATGGAGGTAGATCAAGAGGCAGCTGAGTAAGATCCTCCAGCAATATTGACCCCTGGGCACAGCAGTATGTACTGCTCTTCACACTCCAAACCATGTTAGCAAGACCTGAGGAAACCAGATGAGAGAAAATGCTGTCTGCCCTGGATATAATTAAAGGAAAGGCTACAGTGCAGAAGGTAGAAAGGAATGAGTCGCTTGTATCATCTTTCCTCTCACCCCAAACAGCTTGGAGAAGCCTCCCTAGCAGAGAAGGGAGAGGAAATCGAGTCCACTCTTAGCTTTAGAATCCAACCAGATCCACCAGGGAAACCTGGTGCTAGGCAGAATTTCATTTTCTTACAGCTAGGCTTATACCAGATTGAGGCACTGAAAATGCACTAGCTAATAAAGAGAATCAAGCACCTATTAGAAGCAATGGACACAAATGTCCATTGATTGCTAATTAGGAAAAGAAAATGTGGTAAGTATACAATGTAGAATGTTATTCAGCCAGAAAAAAAAAAAAATCTTGTCATTTACAACATGAATGGGACTGGAGATCACTATGCTAATTAAACCAGGCCCAGAAAGGCAAGTACTGTATAATCTCACTGTTAGTTTGAATCTTAAATTGATCTCATTGAATTTGAAAGTAGAAGGCAATTAACAGAGGCTAAAGAGGATGAAGGAGGAAGGGAAGAGGATAGGTTGATCAATGTGTATGATTAATGCTTGCTAGTAAAACTCCCAAGTGTGCCATTATGCAGTGGGATAAATATATTAAATGAACATGGACTATGTGTTTCAGAAAACTAGAATTTGGAAAAGTAAATGTAATAAAAAATTCAAAAAAATTTGCTTTTTGTGGATTAAGGAGGAGACAAACAAAAGAGAACACTTTGCTTTGTTTTGGTACCAAGGACTGAACTCATAACTTGTGCTTGCCAGGCAGGCGCTTAAGTCACTGAACCAAGTCCCCAACCCAAGAAAGAAAACTTTAAGGCAATAATTTTTTTTTCATTGCAATCAAATTATAGATAAAGAGAAAAAATGTTTGTGCTCCTAGCTGAACCCTTTCTGCAAAGACCTGGTAGAGAGCCCAGAACCCAGAGCTCCAATGGCACTGGGATGTAATGAGTGGCTTCGGCCTCTTACTGGGTGAAGCTTCTGTGTGAAGAAAAGAGCCTCACTGCCTCCTGGTATTACCAAAGAACACATAGGAAGCTTGAACTTTCACCTCCACTTGATGGTCCTGGAGCGCCTTCCCACTTCATGTATTGTGATGTCGCAAGACATTTATGGACACTTTATACTTTTACCAGTGCTTACAGGGAATGAGTTCATAGCCTTTCTCCTCTCAAGTGTCAGTGAACCTCCTGGGAAGCATCAAGATCTCCATTTCTCTCCCACTTGGGATGTGTGCACCAGTGCAGGATTAGCGAGGAGGCTGAGCTCTGACTTATGCTGAGCAGTGACAAGGTGTCCTCTGCCAGCTGCAATGGAACTGAGTAAAGAGACCCGGCTTCCATTTGTACCTGGCTGTAATGAGGCAGAACACCTGTTTTTCTGCTGGAACAATAGTTGTGTTTTAATAGAAAATCATTCATCACTCCAAGAGCCAAAAAATTAGCAGATATTGACAGTAAGATGGCACGGGTGTTATTGTTAAGGCACAAAGATTTTAAAGCATTCATCATAAAAATATTTTGATGAGCAACCACTAACACACTTGAAAGATGAGAAAATGGGAAGAGAAAAAATAGCATTATTCTATAATGAATACACAAATGGAAATTTTAGAACTCAATAGTATTATATTATAAATTAAAGACCGAGTGCAAAGAAGAATGGAAAGGACAAAAGAAAGTATCAGTGCACCTGAGAGTAGGACAATAGAAGCAGCCCACTATGAACAACAAACTGAAAATAATGAACTGAATTTCAGGGTTCTGTGAAAATTTCACAAGGTACTAACGTTCCTTTCAGGAGTAGCAAAAGGAGATAAAATAGAAGACACAGTATAAAGTAATTAATAGCTTGGAAATGTCCCAAGTTTGTTAAAAGTCATGAACCTAGAGGTTCAAGAAGCTTCAAAGTTCATAAACATGACGCAATCCATGCCATAATGCCACATTCAAACTTGTAAGAAATAAGGACATAGATCCTAAAAACAACCAGTTCAGCTAAACTAATGTCCTCAGGAGACAGTAGTATGATCATGGTGAGTGGGACAGAAGGATGAAAACAAAAGAAAAATCAAGACTTAAATATATGTTCAAGTAAAAGGATATTTTTAAGTGTCTTAGAAGTTTCTATTTGGTTATACTCATAAAAAGTAAGCAATGAAATATAAAATGTTTTAAAGAAAATATGAATAACTTTAAGTATCCTGCAAAGACTCTGCCAAGTAAATATGTGGCATGAGCAATTTCAGAGCAAGGCAAGACTAGATATTTGATTGGGATTGGGAGGAGACTGCTCAGCAAGGGGATACCCCGTACCCTCTTGCAGGGACCACACCGCCCCCACCCCATCCCCACCGCTCCCCACCCCCACCTTGGAAGTAATTCAGAGGAGTCAGGGTGAGACATAGTAACTGAGATGAAAGGAATAGCTTGATGCTTGTGTTGTTTGGTTGACTTTGCAGACTTGGGGCTGGTGTTCTGGGCATCTGTTTGGAAGAAATGCCAATATGCCTTGTGAAAGCTATGAAGGATTTCCTTCTGTCTTATTTTTGAAACCAATGTTTTGTTTCATTTTATTGTTTGGTTTTATTCCTGCTTCTGGTATCCTGAGCAAATGTTTTGAAGAAAACCACCTGCAATTTAACCACTGTTAAATAATCTTATCATCTTGTTTTGAAAACCTAGATAGCTATTGTTGTTTTGTTATTGTTGCTGTCATTTTACTTCTGTTGTTGTTCTTTAAGTTTGCTTGTATCTTGATTTTTCTGTTTTTCTCTTTAAAATTAAAAAAAAAAAAGTATAGTAGATATTGTGAATTGGGAAGAAACTTTTCAAAAGAAAAGCCAAACTGTGATAGATGAAAGAAAAGAATGGCAAAAGGAAAATATATACGTATATACAAGACAGTTAAGGTAGTTATACAGCTTCTGTTTGTTCCTTGAAAAGAATGTTTTGTATTAATATTGTTTAGATAAGATATCATGCCTGTGTCCTATACTCTGAATAATAACCACAAGACACCAATATGCAAAGTGTTGAATATTGTAACTACCCTACTATCCTGTTTTGAAACACATTTTCATTGTTTATCTCTTTTTCTTTTTAAAATAATTTTTTTAAAAAAAGGTGCACATGTAAACTAAATTTTTGTTTAAATTTGTATTTGCTTGGAATGGCTAATGGCAGCAAGTAAAAGGAATACTAGGAGATGAATGGCTTGCGTGTTCATCCTCTTCACCACCACACCTATGTAGAAAAGGAAACATACCTCTTGATGTAGTTTCACCAGATATTCACCAGCACGAGCCCCTGTGACTTTCCCCAAGTCCATCTAACTGAAAACTTAAGCTTTGATTTATTATTTTCAAATGTGATTTAAAAGCTCTCTCTGTTTAACTCTGACATACTATACTGCAGCTTAAATATTTAAGCAGAGGCTGTTTCTAAGATGGAAGGAAAAAAACACATCAAAAGTGTCTAATGTTTAATTCAGTGGGGAAAGCTGTTCAAATTCTGAAGCTTATGTGAAGGTGTTTGGAGTTTCAAGGGTCTTTTATCTGTAAATCAGAATAGAAATAAATTTAAAATTTCTTCAAATCAAAAATTAATCCAATTGTAAAGCTCTTCAATATCAATCTGAATGAAACAGACAAGTGACAACATATTTTATTTTGACATAAACTCAACACATTCTAATTTCAAAAGTGTTAGACAAGTTTGCTTAAATTTTGAGTAAAGATTTTAGAGATGTATTGTTCAAGTCAAATAAAATTCTTACTTGAAAAGCAAGGAAAATATTAGGTCAAAAACTTCATAGTATATTCTATAGCTTGTGACTCTTAATTGATGAATACACAAATATACAACAAATTCATAAATAAACAATATGGTGCTAGTTTTTTGTTAAAAGAATGCATTATTTGGGGGAATAAAAGAGTCATAATTTATAAAAATTGTTAGTGTTCGTTTTTTTATTTTTCAAGTTATTCACCGAAGCCAAATGTTCCCAGGGCTTCACTAATTAATATCAACAATCTGTCTTTGAAATAAAATTTTAAAACATTAGAAATATTTAAAGAATTTCTATTGGACTGATTCAAGAGGATTCTAAAACTGAGAATCTGTCAAAAATATTCAGAAATGCCAGCACTAACAACAATATGATAATCACTGTGGTAATATATTGTGTTTATGGAGATGATTACGCAGCCAATTTGGAATCCTAAATGAATCACTTAAACTATCATTGTGGCTTTTAGTAAGTGACATAATTGCTCTAATACTAATTTACCTGTTCTTTTAAATACATTTAGCCACATAATGATGCAAGGTTTAAATAAGATATCCCACAGGGATAACATGATGCAGCTGACACATTCTAAGCACATCATAAGATGTTTCCCACGCTTTCTTAAGACACAGTTCTCAACACGGAGTTTCACAATAACTTAGACATTTTTCTAAAGTTTAGGAAATAAAGTTGATGCATTACTCATTATAAATTACTGAAATGTAAATTTTTTTCTATCTCCTATCTTTTTAACATGTACAAAATAGGAGAAAAAATTTCATACTCCTATTTTTAATGAACTCTTTGGAAATTGTTTTTAGCTTTTCAGAAATGTTAAAAAGTTTGTATAAAAGCTCTTCACTTGTTTACTCTGTCACAAGTCAAATGAATAAATTAACATTGATAGAAGGCTTAATAAACAGGGTACATTATTTGTATTTCACTAAGTTTTCTAATACTTTCCTTTTCCATTCTAAGACTCTAGAGATCCACTCCAGTACATACTACACACTATGGATTCTTAGCCTGCTTTGACTTGGTTTGATAGTCTTTGTCTGTTATTCAAGATCCTGATATTTTCTGGATGATTGGCCAGTCTTTTTTGTTATTGTTGCTGTTGTTGTTGTTTTTTGGTACCAGGTACTGACATTGTATTTGCCAGTCAGGTGCTTATGCTACTGAGTTAAATCCCCCATCCAGGCCAGTTTTCTTTTGCAAAATAGTCCTTAAGTTAAAATTGTGTGACAGTATCCTAATGAGACAGAGCCTGTGAATAATGAGAAGGATGTGCAAGAAGTCTTCTTCTCTCTACATCTTAGCATGGAAGAGATATTATCTGTGTGATTTAGCACTGAATGTTAACCTTAATAATTCGTTAAGTTTGTGTCTGGGTGGCCCCCCAAGCCTCATATAATCATGAAGAAGGCTGAATCTAGTGTTCTTGATTAGTTTGTTGTCTAGCCCTGAGATTGGTGGTTTGAATGCTGTACCCACTCAGGGGTGGAGCTAACAGAGAGTGGAAGGAAGGGAAAGAGGCATGTTTTCCCCTTTCTCCTTCTTTTACTCTTGCTGCTTGCCACTGTCACAAACAGTTACCCCTTAGCCATGCCACCTGCCTCAGAGCCAGCCGAGTTTGGACTAAAACCTCCAAAACTGGAAGATAAATAAATCTTTCTTCTTTCATTTTGGGTATCAGGTACTTTGTCTCAACAACAAAAGAAAAGTAACCAAAACAATTCAGTAAGTTTAAAGTACTTCAGTCCTTTTCATTGTAAATTAATCTTTTTCTTCCTATACTTTGCATTTTGAAAATAAGGGTAATGTTTTATAAAAGAAAATACTTGTATTCAGAATTATATGGAGCAATCCAAAATTTATGAATATTATAACGTATTTCATTTGAAACAGATTGATAAATACTTAAATGGTGAATGATAATGTTTCTATTTTAGAGGAAAAAAATATTCTACAAGGTTGCATTAGAATCCATAATCAAAAATGATTATCAATAAATGATTTCTATTCTGTATCACTTTCTGGGCTGTAAGACAAAGCTAGTTTTTGACCCAGATCATCATAAATAAATTGCATTCAGCAAGCACAGTTACAAAATGTACATGTGATCTTAAAAATGTTCAAATATCTTTCTGTAGTTTTTTAATGGATTGTAAAATATATAAAACATTTGGCATGATAGTATTCACCAGCTAATATGCTATTTTATGTCACATATTTCCCCTTTAAAACACGGTCCCTTTTAGACACAGTCATTGTAAAGTATACCTACAAATCTCCGTAACGTAACATAAAAATAGAATATTGTACCTAAATTTGAATAATAATTTGTGTTCACCAGAACTTGGCACAAGAAGTGGCCAAAGAGTAATTTAAAAAATATGTCCACAAAGACAGAAACAAAAAGCCAGGCAGGCAGGCAGTACAAACCCATAATCCCAGCACTCTGGGAGCTAAGCCAGAAAGATCAAAAAATTGAGCTCAACCTGAGCAGAGGCACCTAAATTGCTGAATTTAGCAAGGACCTCTCTCAAAGTAAAAACTTTAAAAAGTGCTCTGAGTATAGCTCAGTGTTCAGGCAGTAAGGGTGGAGCGTGGTCTCCACACTAGTCCTACTAAAACATACAAACTAAAAACAAAAACAAAACCACAGCACATCAAAACTTTTGGGATTCAACAAATAAATACTACAACGAATAAAGTTTATTATGATAAATGCCTACCCTCAAGGATATGAACATATTAAATACAAGACCTAACTTTAGCCCCACGGACTAAAAAGTAACAATTAATGCAAGGTTATCATATGGGAGAGGACAGAAGGGTGCAACTAGGGCCTCCTGCCTGAGCCTCTCAGAATCTTTGGAGTGTAGATGTCCACCAGCATGCTTGACTCTCAGTAGACATTTCTTCAAACAATATACACAACTAGCTGTTACTTTTAAAAGTGTTCAATATCATTAATCACATAAGTCAAAGCCATAAAGATGCTATCTTATGGTCTCAGAATGGCTATTATCAGAAAGACAAAAACAACAACAAAAAAGAACCCTGGCTAAGATAACAAAAAGGGAGAACACTGTGTGTGTGCCTACCTGTAATGCTAGGACCTTGAGAGAGAAGGCAGGGTGATCACAATTTGGAGCCCAGTTTGAGAACTTAGTGACTTAGCAAGATCCAGTCTTAAAACAGAGAACATTTTAAATAAACTTGAAAAAGAGCTGAGATTATAGCTCGGAGAAAAGACTTTGACTTCAATCCCCAATATCATAAGAAAGGAAGAAAGAAAGAATAAGAGAAAAAGAAGTATACACATGTATACACTAAGGCTAGAAATGTAAATTAGAACAATCATTATGGAAAGCATTATAAAAGCTCTTCAAAAATTAAAAATATAATTGCCATATGATTCAATAATTGTACAAATGGTCCTGTGTGTAAAGGTCTCTGTTGAAGATACATCTGCTCTCCAATGCAGTGATCTTAAGCTAAACAAGATAAACACTCTTAAGTTCATCAATAGATAAATGGATAGAGAATATTAGTTTGGTGTGTACAATGGAATATTATTTAGAAATTAAAACAAATGTGACTGTATCGTTTATAACAAAACAGATGAACCTAGTAGAGAGATTTTGCTAAGTGAAATAAACTAGTCACAGAAGGACAAATATCAAATGGTGCCACTTGTAAAATCTAAAAGAGGTGATTTCATAATGTGCCCATTTATGCTGCTTGTCTACTTACCTGGATTAAGAGATTCCTGGAGAAAGGATTACAGTTTGAGGCACTCAGCATCAATGAGTTAGCCTGTCACTGATTGTATACCTGAGCGAGTTAGTAGGAGGCGTGAATAGAGCAGATTAAGTAGGGCAGACCTTGTGGGCCGTGTATGGCCCCTGGTCCCTTCCTCTCATCTCAGGTTCTGTCCTTTCTCTCTGGTTCTCACATGTCATACACTGAGAATTTTCCTTGACCACACTCACCATGAATAGATTCTGGATTTGATGCAACCAGTCAGGGACTGTAACTTCTGAAACGTAAGTCAAATATCCCCTTCTCTTTTAACTTAGGGTATCAGAGGTTTAGTCTCAGAAATGGGAAAGTTGACTGATACATCATTGGAGCATAGGTTTATTAAAATTGTAGTTAGTTGGAGTTGGAAAAGGGAATGAGGAGGACAGAATAGGAAGATTTTGGTCAATAAATACAAAAGACAAAACCACAAATACATTTAATACATTGCCAGTCACCAAAAAAGAATAACTCATAAGTGTTTAGAAAAAGATTATGGTTAACTTTACCAAAGAAAATGAAAATGTGGGGGCTAGGGATTTAGCTCAGTGGCATAAGAGCCTGCCTTGCAAGCAGGCAGTCGTGAGTTCGATCCCTGGTACCGTTAAAAAGGAAAAAGACCAAAAAAAAAAAAAAAAAAAAAATGTGGAGTTCAAATAAAGATTAATTGAAGAGGTGACATAAGGAAGATTTCGGATTTGGAAATAGTGGCTAAAATGTGCAAGCCTGTGAGTAGTTCTTCAAAGTTGAATTAAGGAATTATGGACCATGGCAGAACATCAGCAGACCTGAGATGTAGGATAAACCTGCAGAAATAAAATCTCACAGAACACTTTGTTTTTTGAAGAGGAAAATTAATGTGGTATATAATAGAGAAGATTAAAATATTTTAAACACTCATCAGCGTGAACAGTTGCAAATAAACAGGTAATGCGGCTCTGATTTACAAGTGACATAGTGCAGAGTTGCAAGGATATTATTTTTCTCATACTTGTCACAGATTAAGGTAGTCTCTAAGCAACAGTAAGATAGAGTAACATATCTGCAAGTGTCTTCATTACTTTTCTCATTGCTCAGACAAAATACCTGACTCTTACAGTTACAGAAAGAAAGGTTTATTTCCCTTCAGAGTTTGTAGACACTTCAGCCTGTAGTTAGCTGGATCAAAGGCAAGGTGCCCTAACAAAGGGGAGTCACAGAGGAGAAACAGTCCGTAGTGTGGAAACAGGGCGGTCAGCTGCAGCACTAACCTGCCTTCTTTCTCTCCCTGTATTTTCCATCCAGGCTAGAAACCTATTGATTGGTGCCATGCACACCCAGGGCGGGGCTTCTTTTATCACATTTTAATCCCAGTATCACACCATTAACCAGCATTCACACACTGTAACCTACCTACCGTGGAAACTCCTCACCTATTCCCACATGAGACTTCAGTCTGACATCTAAATACAGTGCAAACTGAGATAGTAACTGCGTCAGTCTGAGTGAGAAACATCATTGTAGTTACAAGTGTGCCTGAAGGGGTTCATTAAAGACCTAAAATCCATCCTGAGTATGTATGTGTGTTACCAACCAATAGACTTGTTGCTTGAATTCAATAAAAGACAAACGAAGAAGGGAGTCTCACTTTTGTTTCTCTGGAGGAGGTCCGGGATTCACCTTGGATGTGTCCACGGCGTTGTAGTGCAGACTTCTCCGCCTGCCAGCACAAATCTTTCAGCTTTCCCTTTGGCCTCCTCATATGGACTCGAGATGGTAGTGGGAATATAAGTAAGCTCCAGGTTTTTACTAGATCCTTCAGCTCTCCAGTGTGCAGCCAGCCCTTTTGTACTCTTCCACATGTGATTCTGTAGGCGACCATTGTAAGCCAATCTTATACATTATTTGTATATTTTGCAAGCCAATCTTGCAACCAGTATATTTACAAGCAAATGCTGTTAAAATATTTGTGTATTTTGTATATTTCTGTATTTGTATATTTTACATTAAATCTGATTCTCTAGTAATCAGCAATGGCTCATATATGAGCCATAGCATGAAGGAAGAGCCTATTTTGTTATTTATACAAACAAGTCATGTCAGTAACTGCTAAGTTAGAAAAGATTCTTAGAAAAAAATTATTTATATGTATAAATAGACAAATAGGTAAAATTATATGAAAAAATCAAGTGAGGAAAAATCTCCAAAGATTAAAGGTGATGATAGAATAATAGGCATAGTGATAAATGGAAGGAATAAAAGAAATTACGTCACTGTTGAAAGTGGGAGAAAAGCAAAAAAAAAACTGCATAAATGATACTGCTTCTGGAGACTTGGAAGAACGAAGAGGAATAGTGCATGCTAATATTTCCTCAGTAAAGAAAGACCACATCAGGAAATTTTGTTTATTTATTTTTGCTAGAAAAGAAAATTGACTCAGTTTTGACTGTATCAATTTGGCAAGCCTCTTGGTTTTCTGGCTAAAAATATCGAGTATATTTGAAGCAAAACCAAAAAAAAAAAAAAAAAGAAAGAAATAATACAGAATTTCAAAAAAGAAAAAAGTAGGGAATTAACACCAGTTAATATATTGCGTATTGTTATCTCAGAACTAGTTGCTCAGGTTTCAAATTTTAGATCTATCTGTAAACTCCAGAAATTTTGAAGAGAGTTAGACAAACATGTATACCACAAGCCCTACACTTATGGGTATATGTTGAAAGCAGAAAGTTGATGAGACTACAGAGGAATATGTGTAGAGGAGTAAGAGACCAAGCCCTGGATATATGGTAATCAAGCGCTTCTATTGCAACAGCAAGCTGAAACACTGAACCAATACCCAGGATTTGGAGGTAGATTTATTTACCTCAATGGGCACTGATTAGCACAATCCCAGGAATATCAGTCCCTGATTTCTGGTGGTCTAGGGTTTTCATGGGATAAGCAAGCAAGAAGTACAGAGGCACAATGGATTGTCAATTGGGGACTGGTTATACAGTGTATATCATAGAAGGCATGCAGGACCCAGGGAGAGAGAAGTCAGTTACTCCTAGAATTGACCATGCTGGGATTGGGAGGAGGCCACCAAGAAGCCAAACAGCCAGCCATTCTGGGAAGCTGTACAAGCCTTCCTACACCCAGGTTGAGAATCAGGAACTCCCTCCACTCCTTAAGCAACCAGTTGCTTCAGAGGACAGGCTGGGTTGACAGCAACTGAGGTACAAAAAGCAACTGAAGGCTTGGATTTTTTCCTTGCCTTTGTAGGCCTGGAGCTAGTGGTCTGAGCATCTGTTGGGAGGATGACAGTATGCAGTATAGCAAGTATACCCTCTTGTTTTTGGGGTCCAATATGGTTCTCAACTGCTTTGTTTTGTTCCATTGCTTTGTATCATTATCTTTAAAATTAAAAAAAAAATACAAAAAAAAAGAAAGAAAGAAAGAAAGAAAGAAAGAAAGAAAGAACCACCAATGTGCATCCTAGTGACCAGCTATACATCACAGTGACCAGCTGTTTCCAGGAGAAAGAAGCAACAAAACTTGGAACAGAAACTATTACCTGGGCAACTAAGAAACTGAACTATATTGTTTGGATGGGACATTTTCTGTTGCAGTATGACTTACAGTAAATGAACCTGGCCAAAAAAGACAGAAAAAAAAAAAAAAAAAGAAAAAAAGAAAAGAAAAAACCCTAAGAAAACAAAAGAAAAATTGACTATACATTCTGTATCTCTTGCATAGTCAGCAATTCAGCAAATACTTTCAAATAAGAAATTAGTATCAATAGGACCGTAAATTGACTTGAGTAGCTGGATTCAAATGGGCTGTTATACCTGACACCAAGTGTGACAAAAATAACTTTTGTTAGAGTTGTTTCTACAGTTGCAAAGGAAGAGTTGGCATAAGGGAATGAAAAAAGCTAAGAAATACTATTTCATTTCTAGCATTTTCACTTCTTTGTTACTTGTTTTAAAAAGACATGCTAAAATTTGATGTTGTCCTCATAGGCTTGAGACCTCTTACTAAAAGTTCTTTCTTCTCTCTTGTCTTAGTCTATTGGGATAAGGGAAAAAGAGAGAGCAAGGCCAGCTTGTGACTTGTTATATGAAAGTAAACTTTGTGTCTGATAATGTCAGACTCTAAAACTACATCCGACCAGGTTCCCCAAACTAACCTCAATTCCAGCTTCAATGTTTAGTCATGTTCAAATAATATGAAAGGTATCAAGTGAGGCTTAAATTATCTTTCTGACTGGAATTAGAAGGGTCTGGAAATACAAATGGATTCATTTTCCCCTACTTAAATCCCCATGTTTCAGATGGGCAAACAAACAAAAAAAAAAAAAAAAAAAGAATTTGACACCCTCAGACATATTAAACAAAAGTCTTCTTTAAATCCTCATAATTGTAGTATCGTTATGCAAATAAAATGCAGAGTACACTGATATCAGAAAGGGAATGGTTTCTGACACATTTAAAGATTACAAATCAAATAGCTAATCTTAGAACTTTTAAAGCATTTTTGTATTGCTTTCCCACTCCAGGAGACCTAATTTTTTAAGTAGAAGACGTACATAAAAGACATTTAAGGGCCATGAAATTTATATCAAATTACCTATTACCCAGGACCCAGACATACAAATTTATATCTTTGAATATTTGCAAAACACAAAAGCGTAACTTCCCGATTGGAAAACTTGAATATAAATGACTTATTAAAAATACAATATATTATTTAGTATTGTTTTCAGAGGGTCTTTTCAAAACAGCACATTAATAAGCATCAAGTGATTTGAAATCAAGAGGAAAAATTGTACTATGCATGGAGCCTAAATTAAAATTTTTTTCCTTTTCTCCTTTTTCTTTCTTCTCCTCCTCCCACCCTTTTTCTCCCCTGCCCAATCTCTCTACACAGCTTTTCTCCTAATGAGACCTCAGAGTGGTAATCTATAACCAAAGTGTGTTTAATGATGGAAGACAAAATTGCTATGAAATGAATATGACTTTTGGTTGTTGATAGGACTCTACAGATCAAGGTCAGAGGTCAAATAGAGAGATCCTAACTCATCAGGATTTCCATGAATATTTTTCATTCATGGCTTTCTTTGAATGTTGAATTCAGGTTTGTCAGAAATATAAACTCACCTCACTTATCTCAGTTACAATTTGGGGCCTTGAAATACTTCTAAAATTTATTTCAATTTGTATACAATATAATTTATTATCTTTTGCATACAGATTTATGGGCATTCTACTATTTGGTAATGCACACTTCACCTATCCCACTCCCTCTTTGTAGCAGGTAAACACAAGTCATTTCATTCACTGTGGTCCAGTTAAAATTTAATTATGGATATAAAAATAGGCACGGATATTTATACATCTTTTAGCTCTACTTTCATTAAAAATGGTAGCATGTGATTAACAAATAATAATACATTCCATTATATCTGTATTGTAAACTCCATGTAGGCAATTGGTTTTCACAGATACTTTTGCTGAATTTCTGTCTATGCCATATTGTTCTACAGTAATAGCAAGGTAGGGCTTGACACCATGGCTGGTGCTGTTGCATACAACCTTCCAGATGAAGAGAATTATTAGCCATGGAGCAGCATGGTTAATGGAGCCATAGAGATATTATTAGTAAAGGAGCAGAACCCAAAGCCTAACAGGGGATGAAACTGAGTCCTGTACCTGGTACCAATCTTCTGATGTGAGAGCACACCAAACCTGCTGCATAATATCAGTCTTCTAGCACAAGATCAAGTGGGACCACCTGGATCAAATATCAAAGAAGATCAAAAAAGATGGCAGCAATTAACTTTGCATCACTACCCTTGTGTTCTTGCATGGTCCATTCTACTTTAGGGTGTATCTGCTATTTTTCCTTCATAGCACCCTTTTCTCTCTGATCACATCATTCATATTTCTCTTTTTCTTTTCTTTTACTTCTGCCTTAAAATAAATGCTAATCTTTTAGATGCACCAGCTGTCCTGAAGAATTCACTGATCATAACAATAAGAACTAGTTCCTACCCTTCTGATAACATTATAGTAATAATTTCCATCAGGAAAACCAACATGTTGATTGCCAATATTGGTACAATTTAAGTAACATGATGAAAAAGAAACAGTGAAGGGATAGTGGTTAAATGATGATTCATATAATTGTTACCATGCATTAGGTGGTCTTTTGTGTGTGGCTTCTTTCATGTGGCATACTTTTTTAAGGTTCAGTTCTGTTGTGTTACCTATCTGCTCTTCATTTCTTTATGATGCTTAAATGGATTGTATAGTTATTACACATTGGCTTCTTCTTTTTTCAATTGGTAGATATTTGGATCATTTATACTTATTTCACTGTTATAGCTACTAATTTATTTCTGCATTCTTCTCTAGAGAAATGAACCTCCTTCAGCAGACTAACAGATCTGTCACACATCAAGATCTGCCTCTCCAGTCTGAGAAGAACCTGAATTCTTTGTTGCTGAATAGAAACATGGAATAATCCTGGAAAAATGCCACAGGCTTAATTCTTCTGATGGAGATCCAGGAAACTTTCTTTATTACATGCTTCTCAATTTCCTTTGTCAATTTTTTGAGATTGTAAATAGTCATTTTCAATAAGAGTAATAGTTATTTTCAACACTTTAACACGTCCCTTTGGTGTGGATTTTAGCAAATACATCACACAGGATTTCGGAAGTCCGACTCCTCACAGTTGCCTTTGCTCCCCCTCCCCTTTCCTTCTTCTCTTTCCCTTCAATCCTTTCTTTTATCCTTCTTTCTTTCCTTTGTGTTTTCTTTCCTCTCTTGTATTTCTCCTTTCTTTTTCTTTCACGGAACTGTTTTTAGCATTATCAGTTACATTATTTAAATTTGCTTATATCAGTTACTGAGTTTTTAAATTTTACCAGATTAGATTCTATAAGATTATTTGAGAAACGTAGAAGGGGAAAGGATGAATTTAATCATATTGTATGAGTTTAAAGAGCTCTATATCTACAAAGAACAATGGATAGGTAAAGGCAGAAATTCAAGTAGACATGAGATATTATAGGTCATGGATTACTTTTAACAAAGAATGTTTCACTTTTCTTGAGTAAAGAACAATGGGAAAACCTTTCAGAAATTATTGGTTGTGAGATAGAGAACAGACCTTCAAATAAATGACTAGCATACATAGACGCAAGGATGATGAAATCACACATCACTTAGGGAAATGAAGACAGAGCTTCCATGGCTGAAATCTCAAAAGTATGAAAAGAGGTTGTAATGTTTGAAGGAAGTATTCTGTGTGCATATAGAAAAAAAAGTTAAGTGCTATATTGAGAATTTTGAGCTCCCTATGTTAATGATGGAAGTTACATTATCAGATTGTCTTTAGAGAAATGATCTCCAAATATGTGGTATGAAAGGTGAACAAGAGTGACTACTTGGTGTGGATTATATCTAAATTTAAAAATTTCATGTCTTTGTCATAAGTCCTAGAAGAAATTGTTCAATAGTACTGTCAAGTACATGAGTAGGGCACATTTGGACTTTTAAAATTCCTCATCCTCAAATCATCTGAAACATTATTATAATTGAAACAAAAACTGTCATTATTTTACAAACTCTGCAGTGGTATTATTTCTTTTCTAAACAGATTTCTTAATACGACTAATATGCACACTATACACTACACACACACACACACACCACTACACCAAAAAATTGACTTGGTGTTGTAAACAGACCAATTAAAAATCAGAATTGTTTATGGACAAGGAGTGCCTTCAACCTCATTCATGGTATGGTTCATCCTATTTTCACAGAGTATGTAGTGTGTAGTGTCCATTATTACTTTATTTTCTCAAGAACATTTATTATCTTTAATCTCCAATTAGTTAGCATGTCCATTTGAAAAATAATTACTGCATTTGCTTTCAGAATTTCCTGTTCTTGGAAACAGTTCTATTTAAACACAAGAAAAAAAATCTTCCTGAGATGAAAAAATGGACTAAATATTTATATGTTTCCTGAATTCTAATAAAATAACAGTTGAACAAGACTACCTGAGTAAAAATAGTCTAAAATACAGTAATTTCTCCTGTTTTAGCCAGCTTTTCGATAGCTAGGACAAAATACTCAAAACCTACAATGTAAAAGCAAGAGTGGTTCATTTGGTTCACAGCTTCCAATGAGTTCAGTTCAAAGTCAGCTAGTTCTAATGAAGAGATGACATGGTAGAATATATCTGCTGAAACAATAGCATCAGAAACTAGAGAGGGGGAGGAGCTAGTAACAAGAATACAACCTGCCAAATCATATTTGCCCCACCCCTGAGACCCACGTCCAACATGGTCTCACCTCCTACTGGCAAGTCATCTATGGCACCTGAATAATTCACTCACTTTCCAGACACCTGAGACACTTGTGGGACATTTTATTTCAAACCATAGTGCCATATTCTTATATATTGACAATATAATTATGTTCTACTAAAAGCAAAGCAAAGCAAAGAATATTTTCACCATGGCTTTTCAGAATCATACTACAAGCTTTAGCAAGAATAGAATAAAAAAGGAAATTAAAATCAAACCTATTATGAAGGAAGAAATAAAATTATCTTGCTTTGCAGTAATTCAGTTGTAGGAAACATAAAGACACAGAAAAACATTCCTGAGTCCAGTAATTGTATTTTATTGATGGCATGTATGGTAAACATATGTCATAGATTAAACATTCATGCCCCTTCAAATATCTTATATTGAAATTCTAACATCTAAAGAGATGATATTAGATGACAGGATCTTTGAGAGAATAGATCAGGAGGAACAAACCCTTATAAAGGTCCTACAAGAGTACACCGTGAGTTCCCTACTCTTGCTACGTGTGAATGAAAAGAGAGCTTGGCTACCGTCTGAGAACCAGGAAGCAAGGTCTCACTAAACACCAAATCTTTTGGCACTCTATTTCATTTGTTACAATCAATGACTGTACCCTGGCACATTACTCCATTAAAAGTGTAGCCAAGCTCTCTTTTTTTCCTAAAATTTAAAAAGAAAAAAGAATAAAAAGAAAACGGAATTTCAAAACAAAACAAGAGATTACTATAAACCTGAAATTGTTTAGGAAAGTTTATTAACTTAAAAGTTATGGAAAATATTTAATGTAAGCAAAAACAAAGATTAATTGACAGTACAACTATGTACGAGAAATATTAAAGGAATGTCTTCAGGATGAATAGGTAAGTTACTTAAAACAGGAACTGAAACAATGAAATCAAGAGCATCAAAACTGAAATAAATGGATATCAAGTCAAATCAAATATTTGATTTTAACTAACCTAAAGTAACGGCTCTTATGTGAAGAAAATGAGTAATAATGAATTGTATATGAATTGCATATATATATATATATATATATATATATACACACTTATTTTTATAGTTATATAGCTGAGGAGAATGAACACAGGATTTGAAAATATATAGTCACCAGGTCTTTGCATTGATGTGGAAAATTAATATTTTAAGGTAAATCTTGATGGATTACAAATATACATTATAAGATTATGACAAAATAATTTTATAAGATAGAAATAGTAGGGGCCAGGGATTTAGCTCAGTGGCTCAGTGCCTGCCTGGCAAAGTGTGAGGTCTTGAGTTCAATCGTTGGTACAAAAAAAAAAAAAAAATAGTGGCACATTACAGGAAATAAAATAGTAATTTAAAACTCTTCACTTAATCTAAGATAAAACATAAAGAGGCAAAAGAGGACGAAACGTGAAACAAGTGAAAATAAAAAATAGTATATTTTAATTAAACCCATGTAAAATTTTAATAATATAAATATAGTATATCAAATAGCAGATTGATATTAAAAAAGAAAATAGGACACAACTAAATGTTATATACAAATCAATTTTTAAAGATAGAAGTGAGATAAAAGGAAAAATATGGTAAAGTATAAACTATGCAAACATAAGCAAAATATCATGAAAGTGTCTTATTACTGTCAGATAACACCTTGTAATAAAGAGTATTTTCAGGAATGAAAAAGAATGCAATGTAGATAAGAGGGTCGGTTTTCATAGGCAGCAATATAATCTTAACTGTATAATCTCTGAATGACTAGAATTGAAATGTAAAATAAAAATATGATCGAAGCATTAAAGAAGAAACAACAATTTTGAAACATTTCAATTTTTCTTCATCAGTAGTTGATGGGATAAGTAGATAGAAAATCAAGAAGGGTACATAAACTCTTAAAAACAGAATCAACAAACTACACTTAAGGGATATTTTTAATCATAGTACCCTGTGAGAGAAGCACATTCTTTCCACTTCATATTCCTAACTATGGACTATCACAATTTACCAACACATTACACTGTAGAGTGTGGGGCATTTACACTTTGCAACATGTGGCTGCCTGGGAGCTATGGATTACTTCTCCTATTTAATATTGCAAAAAAATATGATAATACATGCTACTCTTACAGGACACAATCGAAATTTAACAGGTAACCCAAAGTTTTAAAGTGATTATTACATTTTCAGACCATTGTACACAGAAAAATCACAAATCAAATCAAAGAACATTGGGGACTATATGCAAATTAAAGTTAGAAATAGATGCACGCTTATGAAAGCATTTAAAAACATACAGTGAAATTAGTTAGATAATTGAATAACAGCCTATGTAAAAAATCTTCCTCTTTGTCTTTGTAATGAAAAATAAGAAAGCTACTTCTCTGCACACAAAGGAAGTATTAAGTATTCAGTTATAGGGATTTAAAAACCCCAAAACTCTAAAGGGTTATATTAACAAACAAACAAAAAAAAAAACAAAAAAAAAAAACAAAAAAACTTACTTACTTTGTGAAAATAATACATGGCTTCCTACCCTAATCAAATAGGAATGTATCTCATTTAAATTAATTTTCTAGTAAAGGTATTCCATATTACTCCATGCTTGTCCTCTTTATCTCATAACCAGCTTGTAACAAAATAATGAAATGTATTTTGCATTCATTTTGACATGATTAAGTATACCCTATTTAAAATTATAGTTTGAGCCACGTTTTTTGAAGATTGCCACTTTGTGCCTGTAATTTTATCTCATCAAAAGGAATATTTACTCCAAGTAACCAATCGGATGCTGTATTCAATTTCATGTAAATAAAATAGTCTATGCCCCAACCTTTTGAAGCATTATCTCCAAATATTAATGCATTTTAAATGACCTCTATTAAATCAGGGATACTACATCATGGTTCAATTGGTGTTTACATTCTATTTATTTATTTTCCTTTACGATATAAGAGCTTAGAACAGGCTTTGAATATTGTGTGCAATTTCAGACCAAAGCAGCTTTATACGAAAGATGAATTCATATGAGGTAGACTTATAATGAAAGCTTTAAATCACTGTGAGCCTGTAAATGAGAAGCCCTACTTTCTTTGCTGTCTCTTGAGAACTCATTAAGACAGCAAGCATGTTTTTGAGAACAACCCAAATCATATGCAGAACACACTAGCCCGTGTATCAAGAAGATCCACTGCAGAAGAAAATACTATAACTTTTCAGCTAGGAAGTGGAATTAGAAATACATTTAAGCATAGTGGTTCTTTCCACTAGGATTGCCAATTCCTGGTGCTGGATTTGGATCTTAGTTAATTGATTCCCTCTGTTGCTTGTTAATGACGTGCACCTCGTTATAATCCAGCACTCAGAATGCTAGGCTATGCAGAGATTTACTGATGCATATTGAAGCAAAAATGTATTACAATTGAATTCTCTTCTGAATCTAAATGTTTTGAAGAGAGCAAAACAAACACAGGCATGGATTCACATTTTTTCTGAGACATGAAGAAGGAACAAACACCATCCTAAGCATTTCATCTGCACTTAATCTACACCCACATTATTAAGGACTCTCCGTTAACAAAGGCTATCTTATGATATTCAAACTCAAGAGGATTTCTGATGTTTTCATTAATCAAAAAACATATATACTTTCAATAAACTAGCTAACTTAAATTAATGGGAAGAGTTCTTCCACCTATGTTCAGAACCTAACTCCAAGGCATAGATTTGTGAGTGATAATATCAAACTATTTCTATATGATTAACAATAATAACCTTATGTTTTGCAGGTTCATAAGGTAAGGCATTTTTAAAACTATTTTTAAGGTAGTAAAATACAACAGAACAAGACAGAACGAAGCCAACTGAGACCGTGTAGTGAAAATGGTACAGAACTTCACAGCAGGTTACTGGGATAACAGTAATAGGTATCACAGTATATCTCATTGTCATCATATTAGTTGTTCTCTCACTCACATATAACAAAATAAAATGAAGTACAGAATACTATAGAACTTATCAAAACAAACTATTGAATAAAACAGTACCATTAATCAGACTAAAGCAAAAAAGTAGTAAAAATATTTGCCTTCGAAAAGATGATAGAAGGAAATCTCCCTTAATTGCTATATTTCAAATGGTCAACCTCCAAGAGATGCTCCTATCTCTGGCTCCCATTTGCTAAAGGGGAGCAGGGCAAGTGGGATGTTTGACTTCAAGCCTGTGCACTGCTAGGCTCACTATTGCTTAAAAGGGAGGCAGGCTGATTGCTTGGTTTCCCAGCATCCTAAGTTCCAGCATGGTGCAGATCTCAGGAGATGCTGGTCATTCTCTCCCTGGAAGGGCGGCAGCCTGCCACACCATAGCCGCTTACCAGGGAGGTGAGCTGTTTCTTGGTTTCCCAGTGTCCTAAGTTCCAACACGGTGCGTATCTCAGGAGATGCTGGTGGTTCTCCCCCTGGAGGAGCCAAGATAAAGCATTTTGGAAGTCCCATTTACATGTAACAGCACAGAATTTCTTAATATCCCATGAATGTTTTATATACAAATGCTGAACACATTTGATAATGTGTAGTAAAGTGTTTACTGGCTCACATATATTGTACTTAATATGTTTATGCAACTATTCATTTATTTAACTCTCCATCTACATATTTACTAAATAGATGGCCTTAAGTAGTTAGAGTTCTGTCTAACTCCAAAAGCACTGATCTTTTCCATAAGTCAGTGGAAACAGAAAGAATTGTTGAGTGAAGTTTAGACTGAATTTGAGAAATAATTACTTTTTTCGACTAAAGATTAATCTTCCTTAACATGGGGAGGTAATTTTAATAAATTAATACTTAGGAGGAGATAGACTCAAAGAAGATTTGAAATCAAGATAATGTTTACCCACATGTAGCACAAACTGAAACTCTAGTAAGTGGACTACAGATAACAGAGACACACTTCTGTCACATTTAGGCAGTTGATAATGGAAAGTAGCTATAGTAAGTAAAGATAAATTTATCCCTTTGAGAATATGGGGCTGTAGGATGATGGAAATACCATGGTCAGGATCTCTGAAAATCTGCCTCTGAAAACGTTGACAAGTATTCTAAATTAGAGTGGATATAGTCTATAGAAAACAGTAGAAAAAAAAAACTGATTAAACCAAAAGGTTATTGCTTGAAAAATAACAAAATTCACAAACTTTTAGTTGGACTGACTAAAATATTAAGAGGAAATAAAATGAGCCATACATGCCAACAATTTAAATAAACTACATAAAATGAAAAATTCTTAAAAGACACAAATTACACAACTTAGGAATAAATAGACAAGAGAGAAATGAAGAGACTAGATTAGTCATCAAAAACTCTCCCATACAAAATCCCCAGACTGAGATAGCTTCTGTGGTGAATCTGACTAAACATTTGAAAAACTAACAAGGGCATTTTATAAAATTCTTCAAAAAAGTATACAAGAAGAGGAAGTTTTTCTCACTACGAAAGTTTGTGTTATTCTAATATGAATCTAGCCTGAACACTAGAAAGCCAATACTCTTTTGCATAGAGACAAAATAATTCAATGCAATGGTACTAAACTTTAGCAGCATTGTAGAAGAGTTTTGTAACACAGCCAAGTGAGATTTTGCAATGCAGAATGTTTCTTAAAATAGTAAAATTATTTAATGTGCAAAGTCATATTCACTAGAATAAAAGACAAAACATGTGATCCCTTCTTTAGACTGAGGGGAGGGAAACATTTGAAAAAGGGGCATAGCCTTTATGACAGAATGTTTTCAAAAAAGCATAGAAACAAAGTTCCTTAATTTAACACAGAAAAATTATTAAAAAACAAAAGCTAGAATTATGCATAATTGGAAAATACAAGATGCGTTATCTTTAAAATCAGTAAAAAGAAATGTCCACCCTTGACACTTCTATTTTCATTTATACTAGAGATGATTAAGGAAGAAAGATATCCTCAAAGAAAGAAAGAAATTAAAATTAAATCTATTTACAAATGTCATAAAGTTGGGTATACAAAATATCAAAGAGCCCCCAGAAAATTACTAGAACTCATAAATAAATTCAGCAACTTTGCAGGTACAGCTTCAATTCCATACATAAATTGTATCATATATTTAGAATATTTAGTCAGAAAACAGAATACAAAAAGAATTATATATAAAATATATATATTATGTAACATCAAAAAAAATTGAAGGAATAAATTCAACAGAAAAAATGCAAGTATTACACACTGAAAACTATGAAAGATTCTTAAAAGTAATTAAAGATCTAAGCAATGGAAAGATATTTGTAGAATGGAAAATTTAATTTTTAAGGTCAAATCCTTCTTTATTGGTGTAGAAATCCACCACAATTTCTATACAATCCAAGCTTCTTATTTTTGCAGACCTCAATAAGTTTAATCTAAAAGTCATATAGAAATAAATCTACAGTAGTCAAAATATTCTTCAGAATAAGAAAATAAAGTTTAAGTACTCATACTGTTTTCAAAACTTACTAATAATAATCAAGACAGGAATAAATACAGACATATAGATGACTGAGGTAGAATTGAGTCCAAAATTAAGCCCTTATGATCACTTATGATCATTTTTATTTGAATGTATCCCCTCTAACGTTTAAGTATGGAAACTTAACAGCCCATGTGATACTATAAAGAGGAGGGACCTGTCTAAGACACGCAGGTCATGAGGTCACTTGTCGTGAGTGGGATTACTGTCCTTGTAAAAGAGACTTCATGCAACATTCAGCTCTTCCACTTCTGCAACATGGAGAAATAGTTCCTTCCCTACAGATGTCACAGTAAGGAGTCATTTTGGCAGTAGAGAGCTGTCATGGTGAGACACCTACTTTACTGTCACCTTGTTACTGGATTTCTGAACCTTCAGATCTGTGAGAAAGTAAATACCTACTCTTTTAAACCACTTGCTCCATAGTGTCCTGTTTATAACAGCACAAGCAGACTAAGACAATGATCTAGTGATTTTCTATAAGGTTTAAATATAACTTAATGAGGGCCCAGGGATTCATTTCAGAAGCACAGCACCTGCCTGGCAAGCATGAGGTCCTGAGTTCAATTTCTAGTACTCTCAAATAATAAAAAAATCTAAAAATATACTTTAATGAAGGAAAATAAAATTTTAAGCAGTTACCAGTCTGATTGCATAAATAGAGGATGGTCAAAATTAAAATTTTTGTTAATTTTTGTAAGATAATATAACAAGAAATATAAAAATGAAAATTTTATCAAATGTATTTTATCTAAGAATTGACTGGGGAAATGACATCTGCCTCAGCGATGTTCAGGATGGTTGGTACATTAATGTGGTGCCTGAGTCATGCTTAGGGCAAATTATTAAGTGGTTAAACAGATGATGTCAAGGCAACTACACAGTCATGTCAAAGAGACTACTACCTCACACTACACACAGAAAATGTGTATCGTGTACCAACTCCAAAAATGTAACTGTCAGACCTAAAACTACAAAATGATTGTGATCTTCAAATTTAGTAATTTCTTGGATAAGTGAGCTGAAATAAAGCCAAGAAACAAAAAAGTTTATTAGAAGGTACTAAAAAAAATTAAATAGAAATCTAAAAAGCAGAAAAAAATTTTTGACAAATGTCTGATAAGACATTATATTGATATTATATAAAGTATTCTAATAAGTCAATAAAAAGATCTTGATTAAAAGTAATAAAGGATATTTCTTCACAGATACACAAAAGTCAACAATAATATGCAAAGATACTAAAATCATTGTCATTAGTAAAACTGTAATTCAAAGCCACAACTGGATATTACTACACTTCCACGAAGTTGGTTATAATTTTAAAAATTTGAGCACTAAAAAAATTAGGAAGGAATAGGAGAAATAGAAAGCATGTTACAGTAGTGGTAAAAATTTAAAAACATCCAGAAATTTTGGAAAATAGTTTATCAGTTTTTAAAACTTAAAGATTTGTTTTATGATACAACCTGGGAATTCCACTCTTGCTCTCTGCATATAAACATATATTGAAATAAAAATGTGTCCTGAAATTTTATAGCAGTGCTATTCATAAAAGACAAAAAATGCAATCAATCATATGTTTAGCAATTGATGAACAAATAACAAATTAGTTCTTTCATTCAATGAAATAATATTCAGCCAAAAAAACAGAATGATATGCTGAGGCTATAATACAGATTTCGAAAACATTATTCTAAATGAGCAAAACCAGAAACTGAAGACCACATAGTATATAATGCTGTTTCTCTAAAGAGACCAACATAAAAAAATACAGAAAGGCAGAAAACAGATGACTCATTTTCAGGTTGGGAGAATAGGTTCTAGACACGAGTTTTCTTTATGAAATAATTAAACATTTTGGAATGGTTGCTATTGGTTATACTATTATGGGAATATACGAAGCCAGAGTTGTGTATGTTAAACAATCCTTTGTACGGTATATGAAATGTCTCAATCAGTCCAGCTGCTTAAAAAACCATGGGACTGCCCTAGGGTTTGCAAACACCTCTTAATGAGTTAAGTATTTGGTATTCTAAGAGCAGGATAGAGAAGACTGGAAATGTGAATTACAGTTAGCTTTTGAAGTATCTTCAGTAATGTGATAATTAATTCATGCCTTATTCTGTAGCAAATTATGAGCTCTCAAAGACTTCTCATTGGAAAAATTACTTAGACAGATGTGTATGTTAGATAGGTCTTTCTTTCTATAGCTTTCAGGAAAAATAAAAAAGAACACAGAGTAAAAACACTAAAGATCTTAACACAGTACATTTATATAGATATTGTAATTATTATTCATTAATACTAAATATGCTCAGGAACTGTTACATGGTGAAAGGTGCAGGAATCAAAAGTGGTAGTGTTTGGTTGGAAGGAAGTCAAATGCATGTGATCAGGCATATTTGTTGATCCAATCTTTGTTGAGAGGAGTAGGTTAATGAGACAACAGATTATTTTCTTTGTTTTTTTTTAAAGCTTCTATGTATGATTTATTTTATGTGACATTATGGCTTCCAGATCCATCTATTTTCCTACAAATGACTCAACTTTATCCTTCTTTCTGGTAGATTAGCACTTCACTGCATGTCAATGCCACGTCTACTTTATCCATTCATCTGTTGACATAAAGGCTGCTTCCAAGATTCAGCTATTATGAGTTGTAGTGTTATAAACATGATATGCACACGTCACTGCAGCATGATGTCTTTAACTTTTTGGGAAGATACCAAGAAGGGTATAGCTGGGTTGGATGGAATTTCTAGTATTAGTGTTTTTGAGGAATCTCCATCCTGATTTCCATAGTGGCTATACAAATTTGCATTCAGCAGCAGATTATTTTTATGGAGTCACTGGTGACCAAGGATGACCTTTGTAGAGTCACCAAAAACTTAATCTGAAAAATTTTGACATGTAATAAACACAGTGCTGGCCAAGTCACTGAAAACCACTGTGATGAGAATGGCATCCCTCCACCATTCTCTGCCTGAAGTAATAAGAAAAGAATGCTATAAGAAATTAACATTATACTATGTTTTTATTCAGAGTTCTAATTCTCTTACTGGATTAAATCACTAATTCAACAAACAGAGTTCTGATCGTGGAGCCTTGGGTCAAACTTCTGACTATAAAAAGCTCTGTGAAACCAGACAAAGTTTGTTCTTCCAGTGATCTCATTGTCAGATATGGAAGAGAAGTATTAATTTAAAAATCACATGAGTGGGTATGTGGTAGCAAACCTAGATATATTCTGAAGGACAACAAGATGGTTCTTTGAGATTATATAAGAATCTAAAAATATCTTATTAGCAAATCATCCCTGGAAAACTTCTGAACAGAAATATGCATTGGCTAGAATATTTTGTAGTAAATTTGAAAATGTACTGATGATAAGAGACCAGTACATGGTGGTTTTAGTTTACTATATGAAAGATTTAGACCTCTTTTGTTCCTAAAAACAATAAAGGTTAAAGGACAGTTTATGTGTTTCTGTGTGTGTGTGTGTGTGTGTGTGTGTGTGTGTGTGTGTGTGTGCAAGCTTGTGTGCATGTTTGTATGTGTGTATGGTCTGTGCTTTTCTGGGACTGAAAAAATAAAATGGAGACTAGTTGGAGGAAAAACAGAAGAAGTAGCAGGCCATCAGAGAGCTGATGACAGCAGTATGAATTAGGGTGGTGGCTGTAGATGTACCACCAGGTCTTACATCCCCATCTTTTTATCCGGGTTTGGATTGTGGAATCAACAGCATAAAACACAGGTGATAGTAGGTCACTTCTGAGATTACTTATATGAAACTGAAGCCCTTGTTTTGGTGTTTGCTCCCATTCTTGGATTACCCACTTGGGAGAATAAAACTACCATATTAGAACTCTGCCTGTAGCTTAGCTGTAAAACACAAGCTTAGCATGCAAAAGTCTGCAATCGCATCCCTAACTCCCAGGTGCTGCTATGTTGGTTTAGTAGAGTAGTCCATGTGCTGAGAGACTGAGTCACATCAGTGAGGTTGGAAGTGGACTCCACTCCCTTCAGATGACTGAGCAACCTGTCAGCAACCTTACTCAAGTCTCCTAAGTGACTGATCCACAAACATCTAATTAAACCACTCCCAAATTCCCGGTTCTCAGGGACTCTGAGAGTGTAAATGTTTTCATTGTTTTAGGAGTCAAAATGTTTAGGTTACCTATCACACAGTAATTTTAGAAAGCACATGAATACCAATTTTGACATATGAAGTGATTTGCTGTCACAATAAATACTTAAATTTGGGATTTGCTTTGCAATCAGGAAATGAGAAGAGGGCTGATAATAGATTGAATACAGTGAAGTTACTTTAGGCCTTTTTAAAACGGTAGGTGAGCTTACTAAGATCTTTAGTAAGTTTAGAAGAAAGATCCTACAAGTTGCTAAAAGAAAGGGAAGCTTAGTCATGTAATGACAGAAAGTTAGCCAATCCTCTTTCATTTTCATACAAAGCAGAAATATAGCTAATTAACAGGGTAATATAGCTAAGGAAATTTTCAATCAGTTTTAAAAGGATTATCTGTTTTCTTTGTAGCATTAGTGATAAAGAGGAAGAAGAGAAATAAATTGGAACCCAAGATGTAAAGCTTAGAGTTCTGGAGAAATCCCTACAGGATTTGAGTAATAAATGAATATTTGATCTAGATTTAATAATTGTCATGGATTAGTGACTACTTTGTTTTTGAATACACTGTGCTCCTTTGTGAACAAAATGTCTATAGTGATTAGCCTATAGTTGGCTGATCATGAAGTACTGAACAAGGGAAAATGATAATCTCTACTTCACAACCCTTTAGAAATGATATGACAGGAGCCATACATTAGCAACTACTTTTATGTATACCTGGTCCTGATATAGATAACAAGATTTTAGTCTTTGGGCTGGAGATGCAGAGGGATATTTTTGGGTTTTTAACAGGTAATTGTATTTTTTAGATGAATGGAATAGACATCATCATAAGATGGTGGTAGAAGACTGGTATAATTTACTAGGTGTTACTAGATTATCTATATACTGACTAATTCTGTTTTTCAAAACTCTAATGAATTTTCTAAAATAAAAATCGTACTTTAATGCTACTTAGGGTACTTACTTTAGAAGAAAAAGTTCAAAATCTGTATCTGATGTGTATTATTTATTTGACATCCCCAGTGTGACCTTGATCTTTTGTTGAGTGCATCTTTAAACCTTCTTCATAAATCCTATCAGAGAATTTTTATCACTACCAGAATAATCATACCTCTGTTTTAGTACAAGAGGTTCTCTTTACCTGACATATCTTGCTCTACTTCTATTTGTGTTTTCCCTGGGTGGAAAATCAATTTAACTTTCACATAACAATCACACTAGCACCTTCTGTGAAGTGTCCTCCAGATGTCCTCAGCCTTACACCTCGGTGGTTCCTGCAGTACGGTCACTAACCTTAATGGCAGTACTTACCAGAGTTGAGATGATTGCTGCTTTCCTGATATGTAGGTCAGGGCCTGTCAGGGAACAAAGAGTCTCGTCTCCGATTCACAAAAGGATTCTCAGCTTCTGGCTTACGGAAGACAAATCTGAATTAGTGTGGGTCATCAATAATACCTGTCATGAAGACAGACTTCATGCATCTCTGTGCTGAGATGGAGTGGGAGGACCACTTACTTGGATTCCCACAAAATTACAACTAATTCATAAAGGAAATTGGAATTATTTGTTGTCCTTCATCCTAGCCTGCTGGCAAATGCTAAAAACCCCGAGCAAAAGTTTTTATAAAAATTTTTATATAAGGAAAAGCATCTTAGTGTTTATGCTTCTTTTTTTTTCTATTTCTTTTCAAAACTAAGAATACAAAGATAAAAATCCTTTATCTCCTGGGACCAGAAGAAAGTAAACTTCAAGTACAAGAAAAATGAAAAAGAACATCTTACAAACTTGGAATTCAGAAAACATGAGTTCCATTTTCTTCTTTGAAATAAAGAAACTTGTTTTAAAGCCTGTTAAAATTTTGATACAGTGAGTGCAAAAGTTTTTATATAATGAAATAAAATTTACCTTAAGTTCCAACCTCAGTTTGTGCCTAGCTGTAGTTGAAAAATTAGAAAATTGCTTTAATATAAGCATATTAAATTTTATGAAAGAAAATCTATAAAAGATTATTTGTCACCATTCTTTAAAACCCATTGATATTAATTTCTCCTTACTTCTGCTTCCCAAAAATAAATTTACATTGAAATTCTATTTTGAAAATGTGATATTAATAGAGCTTTTATTTGACATCTTAGAAGGAATTTTTAAAACATCTATTTGTTTTTATTTTCAGTAGACAAAGGCTACTTTGAAGAGAAACAAAGAAATAACAACTGATATGTTCAAGACTTTATGTTGGCTGAAATCATTACCTGAAATAGTAGTGTTACTGAAAATTAGAAAATTTCATTGTATTTAACTGGATTTTTTTTCTTAAAATAAGCTTGAAATAATACAATATTTTGGTCTATATGATATTATACTGCAGAAAGCTCATGAAAATATAGACAAAGTCTACAATTGGTGGCTTCATGTTTATTGAGTCCATCTCCCACTAGCCTTTGGACTTTCTATGTAGAAAATGAGAGGCAGAATTCATAGTAACTAAAACTTTGAGTGGACGTAGAGAGCAGAGGAAATAAATGGAAGAATGGGTTATTCAAATTGTGAATAATCAAAGGTTGAAAGTAGTTGTAGCTCGGAGAAGACTGCTTTAGCTTGTGCGGAGATGGAGTGAGAGGACCACTTACTATAGAGTATTGAGTCCTCATAAGATCTGTTGTTTTTAACAGTATCGTATCCCTGTTGCTTTGATAACAGTACTCAGTGTGCTTTTATTCTGCACCTGACATTTTTGTAGCTTCTGCAAATACAATTGTGTACAAAGCAAAGTCCTTCATGTATACTCATGAAAGATATCCTGCACTGAAGAGAGCAACCATGTGTGTTTGTGTGCACACAAAGGTATAAATAACAAATGAAATACGAAATGAGAAAGAGAGGGGACCAGTATATTGGTAGCTCAAGAAGGTCTTTATAACTAAATAAAATTGGACAGATATCTCAACAAACTGAGTACTCTGAAGAGTGTTTACAAATGGTAGGGTCTAAATAAGTACCCTAAGTGTATTAATTAATCAATGTGAATAAATATGAGTTCTATTAATAAGGGAAGGTTACAAGCAGGACAGCCAAAGCTTTGATGTTAATTTTGAAGGAACATATATTAAAGGTTTGTGTTTCTATAGTGAAAGGCAACAGTGTAGATTCATCAAAAGTTTAGCTTGAAAATACAGTAGGATAGGGGCTGGGGATTTAGCTCAGCGGCATAAGCGCCTGCCTTGCAAGCAGGCAGTCGTGAGTTCGATCCCTGGTACCGATAAAAAAGGAAAAAGCCAAAAAAAAAAAAAAAAAAAAACCCAATAGGATGAATTACACATTTTTAGGTTGTAATAATATAAAGATGTAGAAGTTTCTGGACTCTATCGAAATAATTATTGAGAAAACTTGTACTTATGGAATGCCTACCATGAAAAATATCTTATACATTTCCTCATGTAATTTTTGTTGCAATGCTAAAAGAAAAGAAGCAATGTTTCTATCTTCTAGGAAATGGATGGCTTAGAATGGCTGGCTAGACCTTTTGGTTTACAAGAGACAGAGCCAGTCCTGGGTCTCTAGCTGTAATGATATGACACCAAGAAAAAAAAATTACAAATTTCTTCCAAATACAGTGGCTTACTTTGAAGAAATGAAAACTTTAGACTGAAAAATTTCTTATTAGTAAATAAACTACAATTAAAGCTATGCATGAAAAAGCATAGACAAAATCCCAAAACCATGCTAGCTGAAAGAAGACATTAATTATCCACAGAAGCTAAATTCAATCTATATATTAGAAAATAGGTCTGTAGCTACCCAGAAGGATGGATTTGGTGATGAGCCATTAAATGTTAGTAATATGTTCAGATAATTAAAATTGTTATTTTTAATATGGTATTTATGAAAGGGCATTTCTTTGTCAAAACTCAGATTATATAATTTGAAGAAAACGTATTTTATGTTTAGTTCAGCAAATCTGATTTAAAATTTAATTTATAATGGCATTTAGTACATTTTAGATTTCAAGAAATCACTAATGGTTTGGAGTAACTTAACCAAAAATTAAAAATATTTCTTTTAGTATTTGCCATTCATTCAAAACCAAAGTCCTAAAAGTATATATAATAGAAATCTCTTCCCTCAACTATATTGTTTGAGTCCATTTAGCAAATATTCATAAAGTTCTAAAGCTCCAAACACATCATACAGCATCAATTTAGTCAAGTGCTTTATTGGCACTCAGAGTTGGTATTAATATAAAATTTCCTTATATTCTGGAAAAAAATAAAATAAGTCATCTGTGGACAGTATTGGCTGTGCTCATAACTTGAGGAAAGCTTGTCTGGCCTGCACACACAAATAGCAAGTGAATTGCAAGATAAGACAAGGCCTTCAACTTGGTTTTGTTGTCCATGTAAACAAGTAGTATTGCTGTGAAAGATACTTAATTTAAATCTAGTTCACTTTGTTATGACCTTAAGTAATAACCCCAATTTTTCATATGTCAGATGATATTTTCCCATGAATATATTATATAAGTCAAAGATAAATTAGGTTAAAATTTTCTTGTCAGTGTTGGCACGTACATGACATTTATGGTTTGTACCTAGTTGCCCCCCCTACTCCCACAGCGTCATGCAGTCATAGGCTAGGGCTTTTTAGAAGTGATTGGCTCTAAAGAATATGATGCTGGGATTAATTCATGGTATAATACTAAGATGAAGGGCACTAAGATTAGAGATGGATTGTTACCTGCCCTAAGTAACCTGATAGATATAGAGGATAGGTAGGGGATAGATATAAGGGGTAAGAGCTGTGGTGGTTCCTGGCTTAGTTTGCTACCTTCTGCTTACCATGAACAGTTTCTCCTCTGTGATGCCTGTCTGCAACACCACTCTGCCTTGGAGTCAGTCAGTTATGGCCTGAAACCTCTACAAACAATGAACTAACTAAAATCTTTCTTCCTTTAACTTTGGGGATCAGGTATTTTATCTGGAATGAGAAAATTAGCTAAGACCAAGATTCACGCAAAGGGTGGATGGAGCTCAAGATAAAAATAGTTTCTGAATTTGCTTCTAAAGAAGGAAATTTCCTTAACTGCATGAGAAGGTAATTACATTGGATTTACTTTTCAGATAAAGAATTTTGACACATTGGTATGCTTAATGATTTTAAAACAATTAAATATTCATTCATACTTCCTGATTATCCTAGATTTAGTGATAGGAACATTGACCTTTTGAATGAGGTAATGTGTCCCTACCATTAGAGTCAAAAGAATAAAAATAATGTGAAGTGAATTAAAAAGCTTATTTGATATGCCACTAGTATTCACCGTAAGTTGTTAAACCTTACTCTTTGTGGTCAAATGTTGCTGCTTATGCTTCTCATTTATAACTATCCAATAAACTCAGACCTGAAAAGATGTCAGAATAAATCTGACAAACAATCACACAAGGTGTTTGTTTTAATTTCCTGTGTAGACACTGAGTAGCACAGAGGCTAACTTTGGCTAGATTCTGCATCTCCAAAACATGCCATAGTAGAAAGTAGCAGGCCTTTGAGAGCATCAGTCTCAGATCAGAATTGAGCAAATGAGAAAAGACATCTACAGAAATAAATTGACTGGGTCCTCAGATTAAAAAAAAAAATTCTTTGGTAGCTGCCACAGTAGCAAAATTAGTTTGGCAAAAGCCTTATAAATGAATATGACTAAGAAATAAAAGTCACAAGAAAGATTTGTGAGAGTCAATTCTTCTCTTTTACACACTGGGTTCTTTTATCTTTCCTTCAGATTTCCATTAGAAATATTGCTTTTCTAATCTAATTATCAGTATAATGTGTATTACTCTCATTTGTATTCAAAAGGCTATTGCTTTAAATGTAGAAGCATGCATTTTCCATATTTGACTTTCCATTAACTTATGGTTGAAAAGTTTATGCTTCATGAACCTGTGGCTGGTATCACAAAAGTGCTCTAGTGACAAAAATGAATGCAGCAGTTGTGATTTCTAAGCAGGTTTCCTACAGCCTTCCAAGAGCAGAGAAGAAATGGAATTTTTAAAAGACATATTGAGAAAAATCAACTGTGTGAATTACCATCATTTTAAAACACATTGCTCCTATTAACCATTCCAAGAAATCACCATGAAATGTATCTTGTTTTTCCCAGCTAATTTTAAACTGTATTATTTCTATCATAGACTAGTCAGAGCACAATTATTCTTTACATCTTGTAAATGGCAGAGTTCCACTTTACATACCTTTATTTCAAACACAGACAACATTCTGCACAAAGGAAATCAGAGAAATAAAATATTTTCTGAAACAATGATAAAATAAATTTCTAGATAGCTATAGTTTATTTGGTTGAAAACCAAAAGTATACACTAAAAATTAATAAAAGTCTTTGCTTCATATCCAATAGTTAAGTAATCTATCAAATAATTTGAATAACTGGCCTTATAATAGGGCAATTAATGCTTAATTCCTGGATCAGCTTCTTAGAATTTCTGGAAAATATTTACAACTCTAAATTTTAGATTTGTCATTCTGAAAATGACAGGAGTTAGCTTTTACAATGTCTTTAAAAATTTGAATACATATCACCTAAATCAAGCAAATTGTGAAAGCAAACAGATGGAATTCTAGCTACTTAGGAGGTTGAGGTAGTAGATTCACAAGCTGAAGTCATCCTGGACAATCTAATGAGATCCCATATTCAAATAAAAACAGGAAATTGGGCTGGAAATGCAGGTAGGACTAGCATGCCTGAGGCCCTGAGTTCAATTGCCAATACCACAAAAAAGTTGTAGTAGTCAAGAGAAGTATAATATCAATATAAAAATAGATATTGTAGATCAATAGAAATTAATATTTTAGAAATTAATCATGCATATTTTCACACATATAAGCTCAATTGTTTTTCAAAGAATACGCACAATGAATCAGTGGACCCTATAGTTTGTATCTAGAATGTCCTCCCAAAGCCTGTATATTAATGACTGAGTCATTGATGAGGAAATAACAAATTATAGCATATGCATACACTAATTACTACTCAGAAATAAAATGAAACAAATAATATTTGTATTGACGTAAATGTGTCTCACAAATAACATGTCATTGCTATTCTTTGGTTATGAATTTTTAAATTTTTTCTTAATCTAAAAAAATTTAAGAAAATGTAAAGGAGAAAATGGTATTTAACTTAAATTAGAGGCATCACAAAGTGAGGGTAATAGAGTTATCAGTGCAGATAAGTAGATGTATTTTCTATAAAAGATTTTCAACAAATTCTAAACATAGACAAGACTAAACTATTCACCAACACCCCTGTGATGTGGAAGACCAGTTCCACCCTACTTTCTAGCTATATAATAAATTGAATTTTATATTTATAAGGTTTTATAAGAAAGTAATTTAAACTCTTCTGCTATTTCTATCAGATTAGTTGTCGCCTGAGTGGAGAGATGACAAGGAATGGAATAGTCAGTGATTGTAACAAGAAAGGAAAGAATGATCTGGAAACTTGAAAATTTTCTTTATCTTGATTGCAATGTGAATAGACAAGTATAAAGATTTCCAAAAATTCATTGAAATGTAAAAAACAGTCATGCCTATGATAAGTTACACTCAGTAAAGTTGCTTCTACAAAAATCTTAGGTTTAAATTTAAGTCTATCGGATAGTAAATAGGAATTCTTTAATTTGTATAAATACACTATTCAAGCAATAAAGAAAACTCAAAATCAAAAGAAAATTAAACATCACTCAACATAATTGTGTCCTTCATATCAATAGGGTTTAATCACCAACTATTAAAAACATTTCAAGAACTATTAGTACTTGAATCATTTTATTGTGGGAAGAATAAAATTTATAGTATCAACAATAAGAAATCTAATTGAAACTAAATAATCATAAATTTTCTAAGAGATTACAATTAGCTATAGTCTTGAACTAATCAAAAGTACTTTAGATGAGAGAAAACAATAACAAATATACAAAAACAAAGGCACATCCCACCAGTTGTTGAAGGCAAAAACAATTTATAGAGCAAATAAGTGAGTTATGTGTGAACTTTTAAAATGCAAACGATTCAATAAATGCTTTTGCACAGCATGTTTAAAAGAAGATAAGAAGTCGTAGTATGTTGTAAATGCATACCCTATGTAGATTTTAAAGTGTTAACTAACAAAACATATTTCTTACCAAAATCAAAAAGTAGAAAAACCAGTTTCAGTACATTATGACCCTTTCTTATGACATTAAAATTAGCATTCAAATTATGATCTCTTTCAAAAGATAAAATAAAATCTTAAATTTAGCTAGCAACCAGTACAGGAAATATATTTAAAACCTTGGCTTTAAGACTGAATTTTATAACATATCTGAAAATGTATTATCAGAGATACTTAATAAGCATTCTATATATTTTTAAATGTTAAAGAAGATGCTTTTTAAATATTTTTAATTAGACTGAAATTTACAAAAGAAGTTAGTTTCATTCTAGTCCTAAGGCAATTTTTGAGATGAGAATCACTAACCTTATTTTATGGATAAGAAAAAGAAATTTGGATATGCTATCCAAATATAATTGTTAGATATTGCCAAAGTCAACAATTGAATTTGGCTTTTTATGTGTTTGCAAGATATTTTAGGGATTAATGAACTTGGAGGAAATTTTAATTAAGGATATCTGCTTAGGTCCTTACATGCTCACAAATTTGGCTTTACATTAATGACTTTTTTGTGGAAACAGTCACTCACTTTAAGGAGATGTCACCAAATGCCCCTCTCTTTCCTTACATATGCTCATTCTTTGTTAATTTTCTTTTAGTGCCTTATTCCACAGCCTAAATTCTTTGGAAGGAACAACATATTTTTTGCTATTTAATCTCTCTAGCTAATAGTGTTTCAGAAACAATGTTATAAATAATAACTTCTCAAAGATTATGCAAGGCTAATGTTTTTTACTTTTTAATTAAAAAATAACATGTGGTTTATGTCGCTGATGATAGTGCATCTCTTTCCTCTCATAGAAAAATATAGCAAAACCAAACTCTCAGTAGGCAATTATATTAATTTCAGAAATGTTCTTACATTGTGACTCTATTTTACTTATGCTCATTCTTTATACTGTCACAGAAAGTAGCTCCATTATATGGTGCTCAGTCCATTTCTCAAGGAGTTGGAACTGAGGGAGTTGCTGATGGCACAGCTGAGTCCTTCAGTGGTGCTCCAAAGCATGTGTTAGTGTTTCCTGCTTTGGAGCAGTAAGAACAGGGATTGCTCAGCTCTTGTCACGTTAGATTCTTCGTTCTCTGCTATGCTGTTGAAGTGGTACTCGTGGCTCTTACAAGTGTAAGAGCTCCAGATTCATGCAGGCCGGGGGGTCAGTGTGATTACACCACTAAATTGTCTGTGATTTTCAAATATTTACAGGCAGAGGTCTCATATAAATACTGCCTTCAGGTGAGGTCAGTGAAACTTATGCAATGGACAGTTGTACAACACTGGATGCTCAACAGATGTTATAGTCCTCAATCCTGAAAAATTTTAGTTTACTAATTTTTACTCTCAGATGAAATCATAACCTGGAACAGTAGAGAAACAGTATTATTTAACAAGGCAAAACAGAAAAGTAAATGTTAAGTGCAATTCAATTTGCTACAAAATATCAGGTACCTCAGAAGCATTTAGTATGTATTGTGTGGTGATTATCTATTTTTAATACAAGGATGACACAAAACTTACATGATATTTTAACGTATTCATGTTATAAAAGAACATGAATCTGCTAGGTTTTGATGAAAATTATAATGAAAGTTATATATAAAATTAAAATATTCTCACCATACTGACCCTGCCTATGAAGAAACACTGAAAACATATTCAGGAACCTGCTAATCAGCTGTGTAATTTCTTGAGTAATGCTTAAGTAATTGGAGTTGGTAAAATAAAAAAAATGAAAATGTGAATTTTAAGGGTCCTTTGTATCTTCCTAATATAATGTATGTGTAAAAAGAATTCTGTGTTGATAACAGTGGTTAAAATAAACACTCAGAATCATGTCCTTAAATATTTAAACAATGTGGTGTTGGTTAATATTTTAGTAGGATACACATTTCCTTTTGACAGTTGGCTGAAACTCCCTACAAATGCTATTTAGCTGTGCTGAAGGAACCATCTGTCCAGAAAGCTATAAAACCAAGATCCTGACTATTTATAGGAATGAATGGTTGAGGATCACACATTTTTAAACAGAAAAAGTATTTTTCAACATATTTGAAAGAGTTACACAGGAATATGGTGACAAAGTTGCCTTTGTTGTGACCATCTTGAGCAGGTTAGAAAGGCTTCTTTTGAGGAGGTTAGAAATCAGTTTTTGTAAGAATAAACTAAAAACAAAATAAAAACTGAGCTTATTTAAGAATTATGTGTTGGAGCTCAGATTTGTTACTAATTTTTAATATAACCATTAACCTTTGCCACCAAAGTTTTATCTTCAAACTGGTGATGATAGTATCTATTTTGATTATTTCACATGACTAAGGAAACCCATAAGATAGTGAATATAAATGTTTAATAAATTTTGAGATTCAAGCTATATTGTAATTATTGTTATCTCTGTGGCTATTTCCTTTCTGAATTTTACTTGAAATGTCAAAATATTTTTGGTCCTCTTATGCTCTTTGAGTAATAAATATGCTCTTTCTTTCACAGAATAAAACATAATATTTTTGTAGATCTTTTATTGTGCTTATTTGAAAACCAGATTTTTATTAAAATGAGAAGTCTTTTTAATTCCCTCAACATTCCATAAACCTTGAGATCAAGTACCATGTTTTATTTATCTCTACATAAAGTGTCCCATTCCCATAGATGTATGTTCAATGATTTTTTTGTTAAACTTACCATCTAAGAGATCAAAATTATAACAAAAAAAGATATTTTAATAGATTGTTAAAAACATTTGAGGGGCTGGGGTTTTAGCTCAGCGGCATAAGCGCCTGCCTTGCAAGCAGGCAGTCGTGAGTTCGATCCCTGGTACCGATAAAAATGAAAAAGCAAAAAAAAAAAAAAAAAAAAAAAAATGAAAGACTCAATAAAGAGTATTGAATATAAATGCACTGCAGCATCTTTTATGGTGTATTTCTATCTTGAAGATGAGATATAGACCTAACTAAAGGGAGTGATATTCATCATTTCTTCTAGGAGGTAAATGGTTAAAGGTACACAATTCGTTTTTTGAATTATCCAAACACAAAAGATTCCCTATGAAAATAAGTAGTCTTGAAATATGGCTCTGTCATTTTATGATTATGAAGAAATGAAAAGCATAACTAAGAAAAGAGGCTTTTGAAATTATTTGGTTTTAACACTAACAATTTTAAAATTATTGAACATTTTTCATTTCAGTGATGGGCATTGACTTCAGAGCCTTCTATACACTAGGCAAACATTGTACCATGGAGACATAGACCAGCCTTAAATAATTTAAATCATCATTTCTCAATCAATGGTTTCATCACTTCCTTAAATGACTCCAGTTTTGGATACCTTTTTTAATTATATAAAGTAAATGAATGAAAATAATTTGATCTCTAAACTTTTTGTCACTCCGTATATATCAACTTTATCATTGAGATATATAAATAGAAATAATTAACAGAATCCACTTATCCTGCTGTAATTGACTAAGTCATTGTAATTTTCAATCTCCAAGCAATTTATATAAAGCCAAATCATGAAATAACATTTAAGCTACTTGAATTTTGTTTTTTGACTTTATCACTCCCTGCAATACTTTAACTTTTTGGGTCTTTATTGAATTCATTTGGAATGTGGGAGTGATGTTTAAGGGTGAGTTTCATGCCAAGCATCAGGAAAAGCATTTCCTTGTATACTCTGCTCTGAGAGAGGTCTTAAAGGTCCCTACAAGAAACAAGGTGTGGCAGACACCTTTGCATCCAGAAAGTCATCTCATCTTGTCTAGTCAGCTTGAATGAATTAATGAATGTCAAACTGAGCATATTTTCTCTTTTGTATGACTTCAAAAGGGGATTACTCACATTTTAAATACCTTACATGCACTTTAGTTATTATGACTTCCACGATCTTCTTGAAAGATTTGCAATTCAAACTCCTGAATTGGGGCATAACCCAGTCACTATCTCGTCCTGTCTCTTCATCCATCTCTGCAGCACTCTTTCTGTGCATTAAACTGTACAGTGACACAACTGGACTCACCTAGTTTGAAGATTAAAGTGAATATAACTTCATAAGCTTTCAAGCAGTATAAAACATAATTTTATATGAGGAGCTCACTAAGCAATTTGAATCTCACAAATGAAGTACAAAGCACATTTTGACTTCCCTCAAATCTGTATGATGTGGAAAGCAGTGTGCTACTAAAGTTTTAGAACTATTTATCAGGCTTGCAAAGACCAAGATATGTTTTCCAGATCTGTCTCAAAGTACGACTACTAAATCAGTTCTATAGGTACTCACATAATTTGTCTCTAGCCTCACTAGAAATCTTGGAAAGTTATCATTGTAGTCATTTCAGCTTAGGCTATAGCTTGTAGTGATGCTGTTGTGTACTATGCAATTAAATCTTGCTTCTTTTGTAAAGAGAGACAATCAATGAGACAATCAAAATGTATTTAGGGAACTATACAAGTGGAAATCTGGCTTCTTATTCTGAAATGTTAATATGGATACTGTAATTGAGGTGGCTAATGCAGTATAGGTAGCATCAGCAAAAAAACAAAAAAACAAAAACAAACAAAAAAAACCCCAAAAAAACATGTCCTTTACTCTTTTCACATTGATGCAATATCCCTGTCTTAATCTACCACTAAAATAATCTGAGCTGCAATTTAAAAATTTTGTGTTGTATGATATTACCTTGTATTTAAGAGTATGTAGCTTAAAATCTTATCTTGGTATTTTTTAAAAAAAAAAGATTAGGGCTAAGTCATTTTCCTATATTAAACATATGTTGTCAAACTTGTCACTCAGTTGAGATAGATCAGAAAATACAAATGTGTTGGAATCTTTCAGTTTAAAAGCTGTGAAAATTATTCAGTTATTTTTATGTGGAATGTGTGCCTATGTATTATCTGCAGAGATTTTTTAAATCACATTCTTTATGGCAACAGCTTAAATAGCTATGTCCTAAGATACCCAAGAGACTCAAATGACAATTTGTTTTAAAGTGAAGGGCAGATTTTTATTGGTGAATATGTATAGAGCTCCTGCATAATCACAGCTGAAGCATCTTTCATTAGGAATATGCCTCAAGTGACCTAAGTTCTCTCTCTGAGCTCCAGGAGAAGATCATGACCTTTAGTACCAGGGACATATGTGTTTAAGGCCAAATAGATGCTGTTCCTAATAAATACCACTGACCTCAGAAAATATAAGTGTTGTATACAAAGGAGATATATTTCCTCTAATTGTAGAAGAAAGTAACTCTTATGAAGCAATAGTTTAAGTGGTGTATGACATCACCCTTTAACCTCAACTAGTACAGTTCTCAAAAACTACACAATTAGGCATACAATAAAGCATCAATTCTTAAACATAGGTGAATGAAGATTTTTTATTTGAACTGATAAAGTTAATTGAGTAGCTCTTAAAGCACCCCTGGATCTTCTTTACCTATTTACCTTAAAGGCAGGACTTACTATATAAAATTCATCATTGATACCTCTCCTTATATATTTCTATAATTCTTTCTCAAAAACAAAGATGCTTTCTCTGAAAAAAAGCAAATATTAGGAGGGAAAAAACACATGAAAAGAAAATCTGATTACACCTCTAGCACTCACATGCATTACCACCGTTCTTTTATCATTTCTACTGCTCAAAGCTAGTGACACCTAAATGGAAAACGCTATAAGCTCTTTCCCAGAATATCAGTGTGGTTTTATTTTCACTCAGTCTTCTCCATTTTTGTCTTTCATTTATCTTGCATTGCATTTCTGTAGAAGAATGAACCTCTGGCTAGAATAAAACCATTTTTTGTTGGAGGAAGCTGCAGTGATGAAACAAACTAGGATCCTTCATAACCACCATAACCTCCTATAATAAAGAACAGATTCACAGTGATGGAAAGAAAAGACACTAAGGTTTAGATATTCAAAATGTGGCAAGTCAGGGTGCATGGCCAGAAGATAATATTTTCTGAGAATGTAGGTACAAGACCATGATTTTATTTTATTTTAAAGATGTTAGTTAAATTTTAATCTTTGTGTCTTGGAATGCATTTTCCATAAGAGAAATTTAGTACCTATTAGCTCAGTAGGAACTTGGATATGAAAGCACTACATTATTCCTCAAGTTATAAAATTTGTTTCACAATGGGCATAACAGTTCATTGTGCCAGCTTGGGTAAGAAATACCCAACTGATTAGTTTAGCACAGTTATGGCTATGTCTGTCAGGCCCTTCACCTTCACACCTCATACTCTCCAGCCTTTCAACACAGGCCCTTCAGCTACCAATGGGACTTTGCAGTAAGCTCCAGGCTTCCCACTTTTGAGTGCATCCTTTGGCTCTCCAGCTTTAGAAAGGCCTTTTGCATTCTTCTACACTTGACCCCACCTATAGCTGACCATTGTAAGCCTATCTTGCATATCATATATGTATGGTATTATATTAAATCTGTCACTTCGGTGGCTCCTGACTAATAGAATAGGTTTTGCAATTTAAAGAATATATCTATGACCCCCTGGTTGAAACAACGGCAGTGCATTCTATTGGACAGACTCGATTTTAGAACGATTCAGCCATGTCACATAAAGTTTAATTATGCTGTGCATAGGTGAATAAGGCAGTGTCACCAAGAGATAAATCCAAATTTATTTGGATTTGGATTTGGATTTCACACTTTGTACTTACCACTTTGGCTGAAAAGAGAGTGAACTTGTGGAGGAGCTTAATTTCTGCTTAATTTTCAATGCACAGTTGTTTATTCGTTTCTCCTAGGAAATCTCCAAGCTTTCGCATTTCTCAGATTGTTGAGGGCTACCAAGTTCAGTGCTACAATGTGCATTTCACACGACAAGCACAGGATGCTCTCTTGAGGTCTCTGACAGAAATCAGTGTGCTCAAAATGCTGCTAGTGTGAAACCAAAATTGGTATATATATATCTATGGAGCACCACAAGCTGTCAGGAAGAAATAAGTTTGAGAGAAAAATACTAACCACAGAACCACTTAACTCTATTTAAGGTATCATTTGAGTAAAATATATTAAAAGGTCATTAAATATGTAGGACATTATCAAGATCCAAGTTTTCGAGGTATTCTTTTTTTTTTTTCCCTGTGGTTCTTGTCATAGTCTGACATTGTGATCCAAGGTGGTTTGATCTTTCAAGACGTGTCATAAGAGTACATTATTTTCTAACATGACAAACTCTTTGAAGATAGAAAATTACAGGTCATATAGTCAAAAGAAACTACTGTGAATCTGTCTACATGAAAAATGAGATCTGGAAGAGAATATTTTAATTAATTTTGGATTTATCATTTCATATGTGATTAATAATACTAGGGTTTTAAGAGTAGACTAATATTTTTCTTTATTGACATTAATTCTTAAAAGAATAATGAAGTTGCATATGTAAGCCAGAAGGAAGAACAGTAAATCAAATAATTCTATAACTTTATAATTTATAATTCTTTTTCAGAAAAAATCTGTATAACTAAGAAATATATGTACATTTCCTTGACAAATGCTTAGAAATTTGCACAGTTCAATTTCTAGTGACTACCTTTTTCTTCACTCCCACTGGCTATGTGCATGCAAATACTTTATGTAATCATTAATAAATATATGTATATTTGCACACATAAATGCATGGAGAGGCACACATATGTCTACAGTCACAAAATTGGAATACAATCTTTATAATTTTTTTTCCTAAATGCACATTGGACTTATAGTAACTTTGTCAACTCTGTCCAAATAATTTTAATTTGGGAGATGTTTTTTTTTTTTAATTTAAGATGTTTTTAACATTTATACACTCAGTAAAGTAAAATTCCTGATATGTAATAAGCCAGTATTATTTTGCATTCATTAGTATATGTGAAAATTCACATTAGAAAAATCACAAGCCTTGATGTCTTGCTTAAATAAGTGTATAGGTCCTTATAAACAGATGGCTATAACAAAATCTTTTTTGCCCTGAAAACAATGTCTGGGAATTTTTGAAAAATATAGAGAACTTCTTCTTCAAAAGTGCTCCCCAAGTATCAGACGTACTTTATGAAGTACCATCTTTAATAATTTATCACTTTAATTTGAGGCATTTATTCCAGGGTTTGCTATTAACATGAAATCACCACTAGAAGGCCAATATCTGAAGCTATTTATCATCTTGGCCTTCTTTGATCTGTCAGAATATTTTTCTCTGAAATGCAAAACAATATCATTATGAGGGAATGGAAATGAGGGGTCAGATAAGGTTTTCAGGGGAAGAAAGAATTATAGCCCAGGTGCTACTGGTGACTGTATAATTTGCCAAAATGCTACTTTGATTTTGGATTTAAATGAAGAGGAGAGTCCAACAAAAAATGGTAATTGCTACCGAGATTTTCTTTGGACTGCTCTTACACTAGGAGAGCTGAAATGACCACTGAGCCAATCTAATATTATAATTCCAAAATTCATACAAAACTATGTCAAGATCTATATGTCAGTTATCATGATACACAAGATATCATGTAGTGAAACATTTTCTCCATGAAGTATGTTCACTGTAATTGGCTGTAAGCCTCAAAAAGGCCTCAAGAAAAATCAGTCATTATGCCAATGAATGGTTCCTGGAAGCACACACATAAGAAAAGGTATGAGACCATTACAGACTATTTTGCAGAGTCAGCAAAGTGTTACATCTTTATAGCATCTTAAAAAGGATTAAAGTCATCCATTAGTCTGCTAGAGAAGAACTCTAATCATCCAGGAAGGTCAGTATTAGCATTACACATTTGAAGCTTGTCATCAAATAGTACATTCTTGGCAGCATCCTGTTAAAGAATGTACTTATCAACTAGGAATTAAGAAGCTGCCAGTGAATCCACCATGTGTTTTATTCAAATCCTAGAAAGGTGTGTATGTTAGGCATTGAGATTATGGATACCTTTTCTTGGACATTTGTACGACATTATTATATTTAAATGTATGACATCAAAATTGCCCCAGAAATATTTTTTTAATTATTAAGTATATTCATCCCCCTAAAATTGACTGCGATTGTGGAAAGATGAGACAAATCACCATTATCATTTTATTTACTCTCAGTAACAACAACACTGACTCTCCTGCATTGCCAGTTCTTCTACATATTCTGATTTGGGTATAGTTTTAGTGGGATTAAGCCTATTGTTCAGTTTTTATTTATCTTATAAAGATCTCATCATAGTTGGAGTGACTGACTGGTAACTTACCTTTTATAGAGTGTAAGGTTGATGGAATGTATCAGGTGCCTGAAAAACTGTTCATATTTTTGCAGTCATGCAACGTCAAATTTTCCTTTGCAGCCTTAAACATAGGTTTTCATCTGGAATACCACTTGTACAGTAACTCTGAATACCTAATACTCCTCTCCAAGAAGAATACAATGTTGCAGACACTAATCAGTTCCTAAGAGATAAATGGGTTTTCCATGAAGATACTTCAGATTCTTTCTGGTTCTTCAATAGCCCCTTCAGAAAATATTGTGAGTAGTCCAAGCTCCTGTGAACGTTTATTAAAGTAATGACATGTTTTTGGCTAGCCTCAGACATTCCCATCGTGTGGATTGCAGGACAGTCATTTCTCATGATACTTCTAGGTGGGTCTTCTGTTTTTCAATTATACCATATTCATCGCTTTCCATCCTTCCATTTGCCAGCCAGTAAGTGATATAATTTCTCCCAGAGTCAACTTGGCTCTTCAGTTGCCATCTGCTGAGTCTCTCTCACGTCACTGCTTCAGTGAGACAGCCATAAACTAGTTTGAAGCATTACACATAAACCAACATGTATACATTTCTTCAACGCATATACCACCCCTATGCTTTGATGACATGCTGCCCTGATTTAGCCTCCTGCAACAGACAGTGTTCTTTGATCTAAAGAACCTTGTACTGTAAATTAATTGTGAGGATCAATCTGAAATCCTAACAAATGCAATTGTATACATGTACCGAGTATAGAGGTCACATAGTACTATAGTTTTGAGTTATAACTTTGATTTTGTTATGTCATCATCTGGTTGCTCTCAGGAATAAATAGTAAATGTGCTTAACCAGAAACTTTACAAACAAAATTTATGTTCCATTCAGAACATAAGCTATCTGCAAAATCACTGCATGAAAAAACAAATGAGGATAGAGGAAAAGAATATACAAAAATGACTTTCAATGAGAAACTAAATTCAATTTGATACTGATACGTTTTGTGCACACAGAATATGTTGATTTTTAAGTCAATGAACAAGGCATTTATGCTTGTTGCACCACTTGTAATAATACTGTATTGCTTCTCTCAAGTGTATTTTGTGATAACAGCATGAAATGCATTTCATTAAGTTAAAGTGTGCTGACATTAATGTAATAGCTGATGGCATCTTTAATTTGAGAGACCTACAGAGTTAGTTTTATAGAGCATTTTCCTAAGCAACCAAAACAAGGCTTGTAGAATATTAGTGGAATATTGCTTTTCCTCAGGCAAGAATCCATCCCTTTGGCCTAGTAGATTCTTTATGGACAATAAAAGTATTAAGCAAAAGCTAGCACCTTTACCACTTCCCCCCAGGAAGAAACACTATATTGTCACCAGTTGTAACAAAAGCATCTTCCAGAATTTTAGTACTAATTAAATTAATGCTAGAACAAGAGGGTGCTGGGAGCAGATGCAGATGAACAAATTTTTATATAAACAGATATCACATAAATTAAAAATAAGAAAACCTCTTTTCTGCATTTCTGCATGATGAGAGTAAAGGACGCATTAGAATAAAGGAAAATGAACATTCTAGCCCTTGCATTCATAAGACCAAAACGACTTTTAACACGTCATCAGATCAGTGTCCTTAGGTGAGTAGCAGATTTGGAACTTCTCCGACTCCTACAGCATGGGGCTGGTAAGTGGCACAGTACCGTGTGGTAAAGGGACAGAGGAAGCCTGTGAAGAGAGTGTGAAAAAGCATAAAGCAGCAATACAATTATATGCTGTGCTGTCATGTTCACCTGAGAACTTTGTAAGGAATGGAGATTTTACTTGGCATAAAAGTGTACAGTATTAGATGAGGTATATGATCTATTTTATTGAGCCTGTTGGCGGTTTCAACCACTTTGTTGTGATGGCTGTCTGTCAGTTTGAGTGGGAAACACCCAACTAAATTGGCTCAGTGCAGTTCGGGGTGTGGAAGACCCACCAAGGGAAGATTGTTGCTATAAAAGGGAAACAAAGAAGGGAGGATGGCTTCTGTTTCTTGCAAGGACTCTTTGCCTTCCCTTGGGATGTTATCTCCTGCTTTCTGGCACAGACACTTCAGCCTCAGGGCACAGAGTCTCAGCCCTCCTGACGCAGACTCACACAGGACACTGGACTGAGCTCCAGGCTCTCCACTGCAGCCTTCAGCTCCCCAGTGTGCAGACAAACCTCTGGTACTCCTCCACACCAAACTCTGTGGGAGGCCATTGTAAGACAATCTTGTAAATTCTCATGTATTTATATATCTTGCATTAAATTTGTTTCCCATGAACACTGACTAATACTTACTTTTTGTTTTGAAAGAAAGAAAAAGAGAAAAAGAAAGAAAGAAAGAAAGAAAGAGAGAGAGAGAGAGAAAGAAAGAAAGAAAGAAAGAAAGAAAGAAACTGAGTAGAGAGTATTATTCCTGTTAATAGAAAATAGTTATTGAGTTTTTCAAGAAGTACTCTTCCTACCTTCCAAGACCACACAAATACCTTTTTAAAAATGGTATATGATAAAAAGGAACTAATAGTATACAAAATTGTAGAAGAGTAGATGGGAGGATGACAAGATAATGTGTATTTGAGGAAGTTTCTACAGAATTTAGAGAATGGTTTATATTTGGTATTTTATAAAGGTTTCTAAATATTCTAATAGATCAACAAAAAAGAAAAAATGTGTAACTTGTATCTGAACATATAGGCAGGAAGTAGTTGCAACACTTCCGTAGGGTTTTTAATACACAACGTGTATTTATACCTGTTGATATATTTGGTTTTGATCAATGTATCTACATACCTATAAATGCATATAGATTTGTTGTGGGCAGCTGCACTAGTTAGAAATATTATAGGCAATCAGACAGAGTTAAACTCTTGGAAGAAACCTGCACAGGGGACCAGATGTATGATGACCTTGGAGGAGACACACCTCTTGCTGTGGGCCAGATCTCAGGACACAAGGCAAAACAAATGTAACCACATCCTTAAGTATAATCCTTAGAGATTAAATCTGGATCACTGTGAGAAGTCAGGAGTCACCATTCCAGTCCCTAGGGAGGAGTTACTGTTCTCTAAAAATGCCCCTTTCTACGTATGGCTTCCCCATTTGTTCCCAATTCAATCAATTTTACCTGAGCTATTAATCTGATTGGCTAACTATATCTCTGTCCCACTTCATGCCCCTCTATTCTATGAGTTCTCAGTTTTCCCCAAGTTTAGACCTGTCTTATGATTTTACTCTATAAAAACCCCAAGAAAATACAGAATCTTTGGCAATTTACTTAGGATCCCTTCTGTCTCTCTCTCAGACAGAAACTTACTTTCTCTCAATAAATATTTCAGTTTTTAACCTCATTGTTCCTAAAAGTAATTCTTCCATTTTAGAGAATATGAACTCTGTCCAGACATAGTACGTTGGGAGTTTCATTCCCCTATATCAGGTTCATATATGCTGATATACTGAAATAAATATATATTAACATGGATGCACATATCTGCAATACAGATACAAAGATTCAGAGTAGCAAGAAATATTGAGAAATCATATTCTGAAGGCAGAATATTGTATGCTAATCTGAGTTCAGTTTTTTGATAGTGGTTTCTCTGTGAAAATATAACATCTTTTATTTAGCCTGCGTTGCATAATTTATTAAAGTGAATAGGAATAACTAAATAATTTTATTAAGTGGTAGGACGATCAACAGAAATAAGGCTAAGAAAATGCTAGTAAAAAAGTGTGGTTCAACAAGATATCTGGCTACTTTGTTGTCTTTGACATTGATTGATTCATAAAACATCATATACATTCAATTAATCATGTAGTTCACTTCTGAAATTTTTACCACCTGCTTTCTATGTATTGTTCTAAGAATTAAAAATTCAAAGGTGAAGCAGACAAATTCTCTCCCCCAAGGAGCCTTCACACCAAAGAGATCAATCTCTAAAACACAGTTTTATTCTTTTTCTCTGGCCTTTTTTTCCCCCTTTCCCATTTGGTATATATAGACTGAGCCTCAGATTTGGACATAGAGCTTCCGAGTCCATGCAGAATCTATAAGACAAGTCACATAGTGCTAATAAATGTTTGCTCTGCTCTGTTGAGATCTGATTATTTCCTGAGACAAAGATTTTTAGTTTTTAAATCTCAGGTCACATCATGCTCACAGATCAAGGTAGTTTATAAGTTTCTGTATCAGTGAGTGATAAAAATCAATGTTAATATATATCTTGATTATTTAAAATACATGTTTCATCTAAACATACTTTTACTGAGGCTACTTAACAGAAAATGGAAAATCATTACTTTTATAGAAATAAAAGTCAGGATAACTCATGACTTCTCAGCAATAATAAAATTTAAGTAACTCTGATTTGAGTGCACAATCAAAAATGTATACAGCCAGCCAGTCAGAGGTTAACAGAAAGAGGAAAATAATGTGTGATATTCACTCACTGCTCAATACACAGTGAATATATAATCCTGGTCTAATCAAATTTACACTCCAGAAGGTTACATAACACTTTTACTAATACTCACAAGCAATTAAGCAAAATAAAGCTATTCAAATATTCAAGTTATCTCTTAATATTTCAGACATTTCTGTTCCTAACCCACAGACTGTAGCCTAGTTACTCCGTTCTTGGTTCCTTTCTACTTTACTAAAATCAGATATGACATGGCTGACATCACATTATACATATTAAAATAATTTCCTTTCCTTGAGATGTATCAGAGGTAGCTTGAAAGTCATAAATTAAATTACCACATATATTACTTATTTTCTTTCTTTAATTTGTGTATTTGTCAAGACCAACTTCCTCAAATGCATTTCTCAGAAATTGAATTTTTCTGTTGGAAAGAAAATAAACCCTGTAGTTATATATTACTTAGTTTTCTGTACTTTTATGAGAATCTGATACAGAGAAACAGCCAGGATGTTTAGCTATGATAACAAAATATGTCATTTGGCCTCCTAATTTTTAATAAAACCATGTCTCCAAGCTGATGAACCCTGATAGCCTGAAGAAGTGTGGCATTTTCCATCACATTATAAGTTAGGGTTTTCAAAGACAGGCTTAAAGGCGGTAGTTCAACTTTTCCTATGTGTATTACTGGTCAATAGATGGGTAAAGATGATTTCATTACAACCTCATGGTCCAATTATTCAAGCTTTCTGAAGATTTGGTTAGGGGTAAGAAAGGAGAGGAAAGATTTTCTACTCAAAATCATTACATATTAGGAGACTTTGGTGAGATTGTTTACAGAAATTACTATTCAGTATCTTAATAAACAATGTTTAGAATAGATGTTAAAAGTCCAATTTCAGATGTCATTTCATGGAATGTATTTCTACATCTATTAGCAACTGCTTCAGAATGGAGTGAGTTATTCTTTTGGTCAAAAGTACTTAGAAATTTCAAAATTTGTTTCATTCTTTACCATTTTCTGATTAGCTCTGCTGTTTTAGATAAAGTAAAAGAAGGCTAGCTGAACTGTTTAGAAAGGGGAAATTTTCACCTAAGGAAACAAAGAGCTGTGTGTGTGTGTGTGTGTGTGTGTGTGTGTGTGTGTGTGTGTGTTTGTATGTATGGACACATGAGTATGCATATATATGTGTACTCATGTTTATACAGGTAAGTCTTTTAGTATAATATATGAAATTCTAATTTGGTCATTTCATATATATCTATCACTTTCTACTTTGCCTTATGGAATATATTAATTTAAATAAAGATTATTTTTTATTTTTATCTTACTTCCGTGCTTCTACATAAAACATTGTGTCTTTAAAGATGGAATTTATTTTAAAGCCTAACTGTAATTACATTACTATCTAATTCATTAAACAATGAATGAAAACCTACTGTAAAATGATTATTGAAAGAGTTAATATGTAGAATAAAATAATCAGCCTATTCATTTCAGCTGGATTTTACCTGAGTGAACCAGTAATTAACAGTCTCTTTGTATATTTTAGATTTTGCAAACTCACAGTAATAATGTTTTACATTGAATTTGCTATATGCAGATTGTTTCTCAGTCATTACTGTGGATTCATTCTTATTGGAAAAAATTTTAAGATTAGGTCAAAGAATGACTGAATGTTAAGGAACAGACAAAAATATTAGACAAAAGGTACACCTAGATCAGTTAAAGGAACAAAAGACATTTTTTTAACTTTATAGGAGTCCTTGAAATCATGCGATTCAAAACATAAAGAAAAATTCAAATTAAAAACTGAATTACTATATTCCATAGATAATGTACTACTAATAACAGAGAATGAAGTTCTTCGTTCCTAGGTTTATCAGTGCATTATATAGAGAGGAGGGCATCCTCTTCCTCCGTAGAGATTTAGGGTCTCTGTATAAGAGAAACAAGGTAGTTGGATAATATCTGAATAAGACATAATTTATGCAGGGGGAGAGATGTCAGACAATCAGTACAGATTATATGTTATTGAATTCAAGAAACTAGCGTCCCAAGCTTATAAAAAGTTCCAACTGCAATGATTCTTTAGCCCTTATTCTACTAATAAAGTTCACTAACACCTGAATACACACAAAAGTCTAAAGCACTAATACCAGTGAATGAAACTTTAACCTTGTTGATAAAGCAGTTCCTTTCATTAAAGAGGCATGAAATCTGGCTTATTTAATCCAGTCCCTGATGTATGAAGTAGAACAGTTGCATAAGCCTCCTTTACTGATGAAAATGTTACTACTTTTCAACAAAAGTAAGATCATTAGACACTCTAAATTATTATAGTAAGAAATTATTCATTTCTTCAGCAATTTGAAAGATATTTAAGGATTATTGTAGAGATTTCCGCAACCAGAGCAAAGGTTTATGGACTGTGAGTTATTAGATTTTCTCACCCAGACTCAAACTCTGTTTTCCTTGGATTCAGTTACCTTCATATATACAAACCTGGAGGGATATTAAGGCACACCGACAAAGAGAATACCTGCAGGAGGGCTCACACCTGTGACAAAGAACTTTGAAAGAAAGAGAAATTAACAATAAAGTACATCACAACTACCTGATAATAGACTGAGCCAACATAAATGTTGGTATCATCTTGAATTAATTAGTATTCACAACACAGTTTAGTAAAAAAAAAAAAAACAACAACAACAATAACAACAACAAAAAGCAAAGGAATCTTTGATTGTGTGTATGGATATTTGATGTAGTTAATCATTTTATACTTCTGAGGCCAGCAAAATGTTGGGCAAAGAATTGGCCCTCTGCTCTGAGTGTGGCAAAAAAAAAAAAAAAAAAAAAAAAAAAAAAAAGAAAAGAAAAATCTCAGGATAAACTAGCTTTCCATATGTCAAAAACTAAAACTATGTCTATCACCATGTGCTTAGCTAAAGTCAAAATGACCAAACATCTAAATATTAAAACAGAAACACCGAATCTGTTAGAAGACAAAGTAGGTAAAAATCTTGAAGACATAGGGGTAAGTCAGAAAATTCATGAACAAAAATCAAATTGAATTGGAAATACTTCCCAGAATCAACAACTAGTATCTTGTCTTACTAAAAAGTTTTTGCATGTCAAAAGAAATCTTCAATATAGTGAAAAGAAAACCCACAAACTGGGAAAAATGTCTTAGTTAACTCTCCTTCAGAGAAAAGACTTGTATCTAAAACATATAAGGAATTTAAAAAGATCAAAACCCCCAAATTCAAAGACCCAAGCCAAAAATGGGTATCTGAAGTGAATATACACCCTTCAGATGAAAAATACATATGGTAAATAAATACATGAAAAAAATGTTCAGTATCATTGGTCATTCAAGAAATGCAAATGAAAATAACAGGGATTCACCCCACTCTACAAAGAAGAGTCAAGATCAAGGAATCAACCAATAACTACTTCTAGAAGGTCTGTGGGGATAAAGGAATTCTCTTCTACTGTTGGTGGGAGTGTAGGCTGTTGCAATCAGTGTACATTGTGGATATCAGAGTGAAGTTTCATTAGAAAAGCTAGAATTTGACCCAGCTATTTTGCTTCTGAGCATTTTCCCAGAAGAATTGAAAATATCATACCACAGTGATATATGTGCAGCCATGTTTATAGCACATGATCTGTAATAGCCAGATCTTGGAAACAACCCAAATGCCCATCAATCAAGTAATGGATAAAAAAGATACAATATTTTTTTACAATGGAGTACTACCCAGCTATAAAGAACTACATTGGAGCTTTTATAGGTAAATGAATGAGACTTGAGGCCATACTCATAAGTTAAATAAATCAGACTCACATGTGTAAATATTGCATTTTCTCTCTAGTGTAAGAAACTGAAACAGTAAATAAGATCCAAAATCTACAACATATATTGTGAAGAGATAAGAAACTGCTTAAAGAGGATAATAATTGAGATAAAAGGAGAAAAAAAGCAAAAGGAAAAGGTTATAAATTTGTTTATATTTACATAAAATAAGATGATTAAACTACTAATTCTACCAATTCTTGGAAAATAATAGTTAATACTTATACAATTAGATCAATTTTGTATGTTTATATTCCAAGCAACTCTTTTAAAGATAACAGTGTGTGATTTTACAGCCATTGTTAAATTTCTATCATCCTGCTTTGAATGCCTGTACTGTTATCATTTGGGGATTTTTGTTGTACTTGTTGTTTGTATATGTCTTATTTTTGGTTTTTCTGTTTTTTTCTCTTTGAAATAAAATTTTAAAAATCTCAGGATAAAGCTTTTCATTTAAGTATAGGATGGTTTTAGTACTGATACAAAGTAGGGTGTTTTAAAAGACTACATACACAGAGTGTTGGGGGTATACTTTAAGGGACAAAACAGTCTTATTCTTATATTCCAAGCTTTTGAAATCTCCATACAACTTTATAAACACATAAGTGTTTAAATCAAGTATTTCTGTTTATTATATCAAATTTATCAAATTCATAAGCATTTTTTACTGCCAATATATATCTAGACTGTATACACTTTTGTCCATTTCCATTACTAGATTGTTAAGCTATTCTCATCATTATTCTTTCTTACTAAGACAGCTATGATAGTTTTCTAAATAATAACCAAATTCTCTCACCACATAGTTCCTGCTAAATAATTAGGATGGTCTTTTAAAAATGTGAATCATACCATATCACTGCCTTCAGCAAAATATTCAAGATAAACAAATCTAAATTCTGCAGTAAAACAAATCCAAGGTGGTACAGCAACCCTGTCTCTTCTGGCACACTGACTCACATCCTGTCAGGAGTCAGCTTTTTTCCTTTCCTCAGAATATACTAGACATGCTCCTTCCAAAGGGTTCTCTTTCTTGGCATCTCTGAAGCCAAGCACTTTCATCCAGTTTCTTAAAACTGGTTCCTTGTCATTTGGTCTTCCACTCAAATGAGAATTTAGTTTGATTGTCCAATCAACTGGATTTTTCAGCCAAAGTAGAAAGTACCTGAAACATTATTAGAAATGTTCCCACAAGGAATATAATTACAATCTATTTCAAATATGTGAATATTTCAAATATGTGAAATAAAAAATGAAAAATATGTAAATTGTGTATAAGTCATATAATGAGAATATCTCCTCATGATTAGGAAAATACTGATGTCATGAAAATATAAACTGATTCAATGTGAATTAAATAAAACAACTGCTTAGGAAGGCAGAAATATTTTATTAATTGGTATTTCATTTGAAGCCTTACAAAACGTACTCCATTTTTACAAATTTAACCTACAGTACTTACCTTTTATCGTATCAGTCTTGTTTTAAAAAATGCTGCCAAGGATATAGCTCAGGGGCACAAGTGTCTGCCTAGCAAACATAAGCCCATAAGTTCAATTCCTGGTTCAAAAAAAAAAAAGCCTACTTTGTTCTTTTTTTAAAATTTATTTAGTAATGTTACTGGTCAAACACACGTCTAAGAAAAATAAGAAATAATATTTAATGAAAACATAGAATTTTTCAGTTTGCAATCTGGTTTTTTAAGTTGTCTTGTTAACCTGATTTTCTCATTTCTGTACATACAAGCTGTAGTTGTTGATATCATCATCATGTAAGGACACTACAGCAAACAACTCTTAAACCACTGTTACAAACTGGCCACACTTAGGGAACCCTACAGGGCAGACAGACAGACAAATACTGTACACGTGAAGCTACAGGAATAGGATACCTGCTCCTCTTCATGCAGTTTTGGCCCTCAGCTTCTAGTTGCTTGTCTGCATGACCCCTAACCAATTTAACTTCACCACAGAGTCATAATAAAGTTCCCTACCAAGAGCAGACTGTCAGCTACGACAGGGGTAAAAGTAGTCAAGAAAACAGCCATCACAAAACCTGTGAATCCTTTCAAAACAAGACTTGATCCTCCTCACAGCCATTTAACTGTGAAATCTATGGCACTGATGACTCCAAAATACATGCCTATATTCAGGACAGCTTTTCTAAGCATATAGACCAGTGTCTGTCAAATTTTACCTAAAATTGAAATTAATGGCTCATATGTCTAGATATATACATATGTGTGTGTGTGTGTGTGTGTGTGTGTGTGTGTGTGCAAAAGATATAACTGACCTGTGAAAAACATTACCAGTATCACCAGCATGGAGCTACTGACTTGAAACAAATCATTCATTTATACAGAAGAAAGTTGGTAAAGAGTCAGAGTGCACTTTGCTTTCTAAAGGACAATTTCTAGAATTCATAGTCCAGATGCCCCAAAGTTCTGCCCAAGGTAAAATAAATTAAAAATTAAATTAGTATAAATGTTCACATTTTAAATCATTCCTGAATATTTCAGCATTAAATATTTCCAACCAATCAATTCTTTTTGTCTTAATTTATCATATCATGTATGAATTTCCCTCAATCTAAAAAGATTCAATTGAAAAATATAACACTCTATCGTATACTGAAATGTAATATTTTCAGTTCATTCATTCATTTAACTTTCAACAGTGGAGAAAAAGAAATAGATTTATTTCTGACCTTCAGAATTTCAAATACAAATAGTACTTTTTAAAAGTGTTACTAGTACTAATGTTTTAATGATATTAATTTTCAGATAAGGTTTAATTGAGAACCTGAGAAATATATTTCATTTTTCCTTTGCCTGGCTAAAAACACGTTAAAAGCTATTAAGTTTTTTCTTTTATTTTCTGTCCCAATATAAATTCCCTTCTGATAGACTGTCATTTCAGCCAGCAACTTATTTAACCAGGATAATCACATTTTGTCTCCAGACAGAACCTTGCTCTGGACTTTCAGTCTGCCTCTTTCTTTTTGTATTTATGCTCCTTAAAACCAGCAAAGACTACTGGGAAATTTGGGCAGAGGAATCTCAAGGTCAAGGCCAAGCTGGTGACTACAAAAGATCCCACCTCAAAAATAAAAATAGAGAATAAAGAAGACAAAACAAGAAAATTAGAGACACATATGCAAGCATGTACGGAAAAACTAAAATATCTTAGAATGCAAATTCGTGTATGCAAGTAGATGCAAACAGTTTACTGATTCATTTTTTGTTCTATTCCTTTAGGATTTAAAAGTTAGCACGCTGTGCATATCTTCCAGTGAAGATTATTGCAGGATATTGTGTTTAAAGAGAATCCTCTAAACACATACTGGGCTTCCCTTCAGATCTTCTACATACTTATTTTTACTTCTTACCTAAGTAAAAGTTTCATAAACTATCAAATAGATCATTACAGATTTTAAGAGTACTTGTAATGGTCATTTTTAATTACAAGATGCTAGGAAGAAAGACTATTTGACATGATTTCCTACTGAATTTTTTTTTATATTTGTGAATGTATGAGCTGAAAATTTTCAAAATGAAGAAATCACATTGCTGTTTGTTTTGTATTTAACATTTCTATTGAAATAAATTGTGACAGCAACAGGAACGTCTGCTAGAGAATCTATTTACTTCCAGATGCTCTGGATGCAATGACAGGGTAGATTGCTTTTCTGTCCAGACAAAATGAGTGATTTCTATCTGCCAAGTCAATAGCAGCAAGAGCGCAAACATCATTATTTGATTCTTGAGACTGTCTAAAGTTTTCATGTTAAGTATCCAATCAAAAATAAGCATCCAATCAGTCAACAGTTACTACAGCTGTAGCTCAATTATCAAATTTAGAAAAGAAATAGATTTAAATTAAAATATGATGGTGATATAACTTATATTGAAGATTTATATTATAAAGAAATTTTTAAGTAATCTGTAATGTTGGCTTCTAATTTTTTGCAAGGAACAAAAAACTTTTTTCTAATCAATAAAAACCTTAAAATTAAACAAAAAGCAATTTTTTAGATTATAATACTGTTTAGATTATAATACTGTTAACTAAAAAACTTACTTACCACTTAAGGTATCATTTGCTTTTCAACTCTGAAGTATTCAACTCTGAAGTTTCCTGTAGGATCATAAGCCCACAGCTTGCAAAGTATATTCTACACAGCTTCCAAAGTACATTCCAAAAACAACAATATCCTAGAAATGTTTAACAGAAATTCCTGGATTTGAAACACCAGAAACTATGTAAGTAGTAGGATTTCCTATTGACTCTAATACCAGTTGAATTTGAGAAACAGTCTACTATTCAGTCTTTTCAACATACAAATCCCTTCTATTAAATCCCTCCCTGACAGAAGTTCTCTCCTCAATTTGAACTAGCAATAGGTGACTTTGTAATGCCAACTATTTCCTTAATACTGCATTTCACTCTCATCAAGTCTATGTTTACTTCACTGATCACTTTCATTGATTATTCTTAGCTTTGTCCTCAATAGAATTGCTGGATATGTTTCCAGAATGTTTCATTCCAGTTATGTTGTAATTAATGATCATGAACGTCACTCCAAAGTCTCAAGTTAAAAGTGGAACATTTGGAGGAATGTTGGGTGGTAGGGTCCCTGTACTCACCAGCAGATTTTTCCATCAGTGAGTTAGTGCAGCAGTGATATTAGTGATATTAGTGGGTAGCATCTGATTAAAGATGAGTTACTGGTGGTGTGACCTGGAAGGGTATATCATCTCCTCTTCCATTTGGTCTCTTTCTTTGTTGCCATGATATGAGTTATTTTCCATAGCAAATCCTTTTACCATGCTGTATCTACATTTGAGTCTGCCAAACACAGACTGAAACTACAAAAAATTATGACCCAAAATAAACTTGTCCCCTACATTGTGGGTGTTAGTATTTCTTCTCAATGATGGGAAAGTAACTGAGACACATTACAAGATGCAAATGTTTAAACACAAAAGTTCACAGTACGTAATGCTACTAAAAACCTTATGAGTACACAGAAGCACGCTGGCCAATGTAAGTACAAAAATATATCTATTCCATTGGTGCTTAAATCATCAAATAATTTTAAAATAGAAGATATGTAGGTATTTTAGGTACAAGTGATCTACAAGTTGCACTTAAAATATGCAAATTTCTTAAACTAGTTTTTATAAAGTACTATAACAATATTTTGAAGAAATTCTGAAAATAATTTGAGATGAAGTTCTACTTTACATATTACTAAATAGTTAATGTAATAAATGTAACTGTGATTACTAAGGACGAGTGAATAAAATCAGTGGATTCGTTAGTCCTACATATAACACCATCATTGTTATTTTTATTTGGCAGGACTCAAACTATGTTGGTTGAGGATGGGGCAAAAATTTTTTTTTAAAATGATGACTATTTTACGATATTTATTAGGTAATTTCTAGCTATGGAATGTTTTTTTCTGAGATTATAAAGTTTCAAATTAGGATGTGTTTTTCACCATTTCATCACTGTGACAAAATACCTGAGATAATCAATTTACAAAAGAAAGGCTTATTTTGATTAATAGTTTTGTTCCCATCTACTTAATTTGTCGCTTCAGGCCTGCAATGTATATCATGGCAGGAACTGATGGTAAAAGAGGCTGTTCACTTCATTGTACCAAGATGCAAAAGAAGAAATGTAAAAATGTGTTGGTTCCAGGAGCTTGGTAACCTCTTTAAGGAGTGGAATGTCATATTTCAGATTTTAAATATCTCCTAAAAGCTCATATGCTAAAGGCTTGGTTGCCAATCTTTTTTATTTTTATTTATTTATTTATTTTTTGTCTTGCAAAGTGGCAGAGCATTTAGGAGAAGGGATGTAGTGGAAGGAATGTCATTGGGGGTGAATACTGATGTTTCATGGCCAGCCGGCAGGTGTTCCCTTCGTTCTGCCACACGTTCTGACTACATTTTGGTTCCACGCAGGCCCAAAGTATGGAGCTAGTCAACTATAAACTGAAACCTCTGAAACCATTAGCCACAGTAAATCTTTCTTACTTTTAAATTAATTACCTCAGTTATTGGAGTGATGAAAAGCTAAAACATAAAAAAAGATAAAATAACAAATTACCTTACAATGTAAGCACTGCAAGTTTAGGGACAAAAAAAAACCCTGATTTGTTCACCGATAGTACATCCTAATCAAACAGAACAATTGCTGGAAAATTGATGGTACATGCAAATATTTTTATGTGAGACTACATTATTGAGTTATAATTTTATTCTAGCTTCAAATTTCTTTGTCATATATGTATGCATTTCATATAAATATTCATTGCAGACATTAAAATACGTCCCTGTTGCAGGTGACTGAAGAAACAGAATATAGTTCATAAGACCTCATTACATATTTATTTAATAAATGGTTTTCAAGAATCTGTTACATCCCAAATTATTCGGATGCTTGGTTAGAGGAGGAATATTTCATGTAGATTCTACTCTCAAAGAATTATGGCTTTATTGGAGTACGTATTCAAGTAAAAAGGAAATTATATTTTAGCGAGTACTTTCAAAAGTTACATGTGAAAGTGGTGGCTTATTCATGATTTATTCCAATTCTTGACAGAATGATAAATTGATACTTCACATGAGAGGTATCATTTTCCCTTTTATCCTATTAATTTTCTTTTTATTTCCAACTTGTGCAGGCCACAAAGTTATAACTTGCAATAATCTGATGATCTTAAAATATCTACAGTTCAGGATGAGTTGTGAGACACACTATATGACTCATGACATGTCAAAAACTCAAATGTTTATTTACCAGTGATCAGCCAACAAGGCATGAAGCTGAGGTTGAAATGGTATGTTTCTTCATATTAGTGTAACATATGTCATTATTTTAATACAGTAGACCTTTTTCATCTAGACATATATATATTAATATTAGAGCTTTTGTTGTACTACATTTTGAATAGTAAATAAGTTTACATTTAGAGACCTGTGGCTCACAAAAGGTTCTTCAGCAATACTCCAATCCAAAGGATTAAATTGTTCTTACTATATCTTTGCACCCATTCACCACAAATCTGTTTGCCCTCACTTCAATATCCAAACTATATCATTATATTTGTTTATCAATTATTTAGAAATTCATTATATAGCATTTCATTTTAAGCCAGCATTTGTGATTTTCTAAAACTTAGATCTTAGCATCAAATGTTTATTTTATTGGATAAATGATAATAACATGTTTGGAAAAAGAATTCATTAATTATCACCTCGCAATATTTTTTGCTGTAATCAATTGAATTAGATTATTTTATATTAAAATTGCTACAAAACAATTATCAAATGCTAAATAAAATAGTTGCATAAATACTTTTACAACTTTTTTAAAAAGCACACCTTGCATGAATTTCTGCTTTTATCTTTATAATTTCTTCCTTTATATGAGCTTCAGACTTGATTTGTTCTTATTTTTCTAGAATTTTGAGGTTGAGTAGTAGGTTGTTTATTTGAGCTTTTTCTATTTTCCTTATCACTCTAAATTTCCTTTGTGTGACTGCTTTCGTTGCTTTCCATAAGTTTCAGAATGTTGTATCAGCATTATCATTTAATTGTATGTACTGTTTAATTTCATCTTTAATTTCCTCTGTGACCCATTGGCTGTTTAGAAGGGTGTTAATTTCCATGTGTTAATGTACTTTCTTGATTTCCACTGTTGTTGATTTCCAGTTTCATTGCAGTTCATAGCATGCATGGATTATTTCACTTCCTCTAAATTTATTTCCATGTTTTTGTTAGCTAATACATGGTCTTTTTTGGAGAATGTCTCATGTGCAGCTGAGAAGAATGTCTATTCTAATGTTTGGAGTGGAACACTCTGTTATATCTTCCAAGTCCATTTGTTCACAGGGTTGGTTTAATTCTATTTTTTAAAATTTTTTGTCTAGTTGACCTATTTGTGAAAGCACAGTATTAAGATCACCTAATAACATTGTGTTAGTGCTTATTTGGTTCAAACAGATGTAGGCAGAAACTTCATGCATAAAAGCCATACTGCAAGGGAAATGTTACAAAGAATCCACAAATGGACTCTCATCTTATTAAAAATCTTTTGTACAACAACAAAAAATCACCAAAAGAGTGAAAAGACAACCCAAAGAATGGGAAAATTTTCAACCCGTTTGTCCCACAGCCAAAGAACTTCTATGTAGAACATAAAAGAATTGAAAAAAAATCAGACTTTCAAAACTCAAAGACCCAATCCAAAAATGGGCATCTGAGATGCATACAACCTTCTCAGATGACAAAATATAAATGGCAAAAAAATACATGAAAAAATATTCAGCATCATTGGTTATTTGCCAGATTCAAGTTAAAGCAACACTGAGATTCCATCTCAACCCAGAAAGAATGGCTATCATCAAAAATCATCCAATAAAAAATGCTGGTGGGGCTGTGAGGAAAACGGAACCAATCTCCATTGTTGGTGGGAGTACAGACTGGTACAACCACGGTGCAAATCAGTGTAGAGATTCCTTTAGAAACTAGGATTAAAGGAGATCTCATTTGACTGAGCTATCCCCCCTCTGGGTATCTTCCCAGAACAATATAAAACATCAATATATGTGTACCAATGTTAATAGCAGCACTATATGTAGTATATAAATCTTGTAAACAACACAAATGCCCATCAATCAAGGAATGGATAAAAAAGATGTGATTTATTTTTACAATGTATTATTATTCACACATAAAGAAGCATAAATTGGAAGTTTTTATAAGTAAATGGATATAAATTGAGACCATATTCATAAATGAAATAAATCAGACCCATATGTGTAAACATTGCATTGTCTCACCAGTGTAAGAAATTGAATAAGAAAGTAAAATACAAAATGTAAAATAGATATTTGTGAATTGGAAAAATAAACTGTTTGAAAGAAAAGACACGCTATGATGGGGAAAAGAGAAAGGAAGACAGGGAAGAAGAAAAATATATAAATATACAAGATAGTTGAGCTAGTCATAGAGCTAGTTTTCCTTAGTTCATTGAAAAGAAAGCTTTGTGCTCACATTGTTTGGACAAGATATCCTGCCTTTATCTTGTGCTAGGCATAACTACTACAAAGACAAAATATAATGATTAATTATTTTAACTGTCCTACTAACTTGTTTAGAAAATCTGTTTCATTGTTATTTTTACCTTTTTCCCTTATAGATAAGTCTTTCTTCATCCAGTGACCTATTATCTTGCTTCATATGAATCCTGACTAGTCTTTCTGCACCATCGTTATTTTTCACAATTGAGTGTGTACCTATTTTATTGCTCTTACAACATTTCTTTATTTAGATAGCTGCATAGCTACCAGAAATCAATTATTTTGTTCTTTCAGGATGATAGACAGGCTTACTAATATTTACATAATCTTTGATATATAACTTAGTGACTCTTCTAGATTAGATCTGTAGGAATGGCTTAATAAATGGTTCTATTTATTGAATGCCTAAGTATCTTGCAGACATGATGCTAATTTATAAACATATACCAAGGAACACAACAAAGTACCGTACCATAGGGAGATGTAGGCAAGTTCTCAGGCAACTTCAACCAAAAGTCTGTTGGAAACCCAGCAAAGTAATTCACAGACAGAAGAATGTATAACAAAGTTAGCCAGAAAAAAAAATCTTCATAGAAGAACTGTTTTCAAATTTGTAATATAAAGATGAGCAACAATTGGACAAAAAAGAACGTTAAACATTTCTGCAAAAAAGACTTCCAGGAATACCTGCATATGAGGTAGAGAATGTAGTCTAATGTTTGGGCTACTGGAGAAAATTTATGGAGGAAAATGTGAACTCATTTTGAGCATGTGTGGTTGTGAACCCTGTGGGGACATGCAAGGAGATGACCACTAGCTATCAGCGTCATAAAGTTCCTCACTAATATCTGTTATACTGGACATAACTATTAATATATCATTGGCACATAGTGGCAACTGACATGCTGTAATTACCTAGGAGAATAGAGGCAGTTAAGAAAGGAATTAGTTCAAAGCCCAGGGGTAAAAACATCAAACTCTAAATAAAAAACTCTTCGTATTTATGCTATACCTATATTGCTATTTTATATTAAAATCTCGTTTCTAGTTCTTTTATTAACTATTTCAATTGATCATGGTGTCAATTGTTTTTATTGACGTTATTCATTTATTTTACTTACACTTTCTCAACAGTATTTATTCTAGTTTTGCTTGTTTGTTTGTTTGTTTGAGGCAAGACGTCTCTTGTAGTTCAGACTGGCCTTCAGCTCACAATGTACCATAGCCTGCCTCAAAATCCCAATAATCCTTCTGCCTTAGCTCCTCAGTGCTGGGACCACTAGTGTGAGCCACAACATCTGCCTTACAGTCATTTCTTTAGTGTTCATTCTAGATGGAAGTTTACCGTTTGCAGGAAATTTGCTAATAGAACACCAATGTTGTGTTACCCATATTAATAGAGTAAATGAGATTTATCCTTGCTTTAATTAAAATGCAAAAGAGAATGTGGAAGTAGAGAAGGTTTGAAAAATAGAGAAAATAACAGATAAATCATGTAAGTAAAAACAGGAAAAACAAAATTAATTTAATGAAATATTCTAAGTTTGAATAATAATCTTTAAAAATTTCCATTCTTACCATCATTAATAATTTGAGTAACTGGACATGAAAATATACACCTTTAGCCCCCACCCTTTGGTGGCTGAGGCAAGAGGATTGCCACAGAATTTGAGGCCAATCTGAGTTACACAGTAAGTTCAAGACACCTGAATTGCATAGTGAGACCCTATCTTAAGAAAGAAGAAAAAGTTCAAGGATTTAGTCACAGTATCTACTAACTTCCCACAGTGTCCAAAAAAGCTTGAAAACAATTCTGAATGAAATTTCAAGCAGTATTTATTCAGTTAAAAGTATTTTATAAAGAGAGTCACATCCAGTAACACTTTCTAGTATTCACCATTATGTGATACTATATCATTCATGGAAATTTCATTTACTAACCGAAGAAGCAGTGTTATTTTCTTCTCAAGAACTCAATTTTCCAACCACCTGAAATATGCTATATCTTTAAGCACTGCACAAATCCATATGCCCCATAGTTAAAGCAATTTCCTATTCTAGGAAGCAGTGTTAATTCCCATGAAATTATACATTTAGGAACATGATTCTTTTTTCCATTAGCTTACCAGTCAGGGGAATGCCACAAATATAGTAGATCTGGATTTCAGCAAGGCTTTATACTTATTCTTGTGAACAAAATGGAAAAAATACACAGAAAACATAATCTTTCACTGTGTCTTTAGGGAATAGAATGTAAGTGCCTGAAGAAAATTGGTTATCATTTATTTAATTACTCATGAATTAAATTAAAAATTAATATCACATTTTTACGAGTTGACTGTATCTCCTTTACTGTGCTAGGCAGTTTAGGTGTGTTACTTAACATATTTGCAACACCGGTGGTAAAGTAAAAAATGCGATGATCCTCTTGAATTTCAAAGCTATATTAGCAAAATGAAGCTATATTAGCAGAATGTTTGGTTTTAAAGAGTGTACAACTCCCTGGAGTACAGAAGTTCAAATCTGGGTGTCCTGCTGTTAAGAGATATTTGACTCATTTGCTAGAAGAAGGAGTGGAGCGATGTGGGAATTCAGAATCATGTTGTGTAGGAAGCAGGCAATGTCTGGTCCTATGTGAAGAGCTCCCTGGCAAGCGTCCTTTGTTTTACAAATCAGTTAACAGGACACATTGCCACTCTCCCTGGGGCCCATCCTGCTGATGAACATTACAGACAAATTCTTTCCTCTGAGACATGTAGCATATGGAGTGAAAACTTAATTAAAGCAGTGACAGTGCACTAACCAAGCAGGAAAAGGAAAACAAAAGAGGGCAAACAGAAGGAGATAGTGATGGGAGAGAGATTGAGACAAGAGTAGGCAGGAAGAGAATGAGGGCTGCTGACCGGGGAGAATGGCCTGGCTGCTGTGCACCTCCCCGGTGACAGTACGCTCAGTCCCTGCCCAGCAAGAGCTTCTTGAAGATGTATTCATTAATTTCATCAGTTATTCATTCCAGGTATGTTTTGGGCACCAACTATATCTTACCTGCTGTTGTAGAAAGCATTGCAATAGCAAAAAAGCAGGAGAAAACACCTGATATCTTGGAGTACATATATAGTGAAAAGATTAAAATACTTTTGTTTTTATTAATATTTTTGAAAGATTACACTCAGTGTTCTATAAACAATGCAGTATGAGAGGCACAATTAGGTGGAAATTATTGGAGTCATTTGAAACAACTATATTAGTAATGAAATAATAGAGGGACTAAACAGAAATGGATGGATTCAAATATATTTTTGGAGGGAAAGTAAAAAATAGGAATGAGAAAGAATGAGATAGAATTCTAGTTTGAACTGGTGTAGATGGCAAGGGTTTGCAGCAAGATTCACAAGACACAGAAATGGGGAAAAATGGAGGCTAATCAAGTTTCACACTTGAGACGAAGATTAGATATCTGAGTGAAGCTAGCAAGCTAGCAACTATTTGCTAGCTGCAGAAACATATTTGGAAGTTATTCCTTTGTATATAGTGCTAATATTTCCCATAAGGAAGATGGAGGAAAGAGAACTGATTGTCACTCTAATATTTAAAGGTCAGACAGAAAATGGGATGAAACTAGCCTAAGAATTCAGAAGAAAGCTACGGGAGTGTTCTCAGGAGCCAGGGGAGGATATGTCTTGAAATGAAATAACTGTGTCACACACTGTGAGAAGCCAAATAAGAAACTGAAAGGAGAAAATTTACTGCCCATTTGGAACCATGTATGTGTCTTTGGTGATCTTGAGAGGGGCAATTTGTGGAAAGGTAGTGGTTAATGCCTGACTGAAGTGAATTTTGAGGCAAGAATGGAAGATAATGAGGTTATAGCAATCACAGGTACTTCTTTTAGAAAGTACACTTTAATAACAAGCATGCAGGGTGTTGATTCGGGTTGTTTTCAGTAAATTCAGAAAAGCAATGGCTTCTTGCTGCACTTACCAACTGATGAGAGCTACATTTTAGAACTCTGAACAGGCATGCTAGAAATGGAGGTGCACAGCAAGTGTAACTGGAAAGAGTCAGGTGAGGAGTGGGGCACCAAAGTCAAGGGCAGTTAGCCCTTAGGAGGAGCAGGAACTCTTCTTCTGAAGTCAGCAGGAGAAGAGGGCACGGAAGGGTATCAGACATCAAAAGTTTTTATGGTCAAAGGAAATAGAATCGTCTTTGTGTTTGCTTTAATGGGAGTTTGTTCCTTTATGTCTATCATTCTTAATTGCACATCGTGGGAAGCAGAATTAAGTGCAGTGCCACAGGAAAAAGTAGGATTCCACTCAAACCTGTCCTAAATCAACCACTGTGGGGTGCTCTCAAGAGGGTTCACACCATTATCCCCATTTGTTTCATAACTCTTAAATGACAATGAACAGACCTGATGCCCTATATTGGTTGTGAAGGAACTCATTAAAAATACTTAGCTTTTCATCTCTTTTTCTTTTTAAAATACATTTCTTTCCTTTTAAGATTGGTGTCTATTTACATAGTCATTACATTCATTTTTGGGAATTGGTACATGTTTAATACATTGTCTTGATCATTTGTGATCCATTTGCCTCCTCGGGCCTTAATTTTTAGAACTTGAATGTTTAAAAAGATAAACAGAAAAATCCTCTGTTGTAAGAAAGAAAATTTCTGAAGGATAACAGAAGAAAAAAAAATTAATTTTAATGGCCATGAACTAAAGGAAAAGAAATATGAGGTTTTTGAAATTAAATAAGGTAAGTTATTAGTTTTAGAGGTGCAAAGGTATTTAACTGAATATTTAAATTCAGGAGAATATATTTTTGAGATAAGTTTAGAAAGGCGTTATGAAGTCTGGAAAAGATGATTCATTCCTGATATTTTATGGTATTGTAGATACTGAATTCCCCAAAACTCCCATAGTAGAAGGTATAGTAATATTAACCATTAGAATTTGTATATTTAAAAAATTATATAAAATAAATTTTTATATAATTATATAAAATAAACTTTTATAAATTATAAGCCCTTAAAAGTAAATTTTTATTTTTCAGAATTTGCTTTCCTTATGTTACTTGGCTTTGAGACTGCAATTCTATAAAATTAGATTACAGCTATCAACCCTAGTATTACAAGTAACAAATTTAAAGCCAATAATTATTTTGTTCTTCAGCTTACAAAGTTAGAACTGGAAAGAATTCTAGTCTTTCTCAATATGATGTGGAACTGTAAGTTACTGACTAGGTTTTTAGTGCGTGAAAGAAGAGACCAAAATGTATTCAACTTTTAGCCTGAAATGTCTAACATGGCCTCTGGAATTTTTATCTCATTAAATATTGTTCAGGTAGTAAACACAATAAAATAATAATGAGTAACAGTCTCTAAAATAATTTCTTTCTGATAAGTGAAAAGGAGTGGAATTTAGCTCTCGAAGATTCTAAATTTTATATAGTTTTCATCTGAAATAATTCCTCCTTGATAACACAATGGCCAGATTTGTCTTATGAAATTGGCTTTTATTTATCATCAAGTACTTTAGTAAAAAGCACTAGTGTGAATAATGGAATTTTCTTTTTGCCACAGTAAGAGCTTTGACTGTACTCCTAAGGACTTCAGGGGGGAAATGGACTAACGACTATCTTCTAAGTCTTCTTCTATCATTACCCCATAAGTATCAGACACTGCTTCCAAAATGATACAGAGGCTAACAGCAATGAATGGATTAATCTCATCCACTCATAGTGGTACATACATGTATACAAGGTCTTTTATTTTCTGAAAGTCTACTTGCCTCTTGTGTCATATATAAGAATTAAAATGAGATTGCCAAAAATATAACCTATAGTAAAAACATTTTTAGATACAACAGTGAGCAATATAAACACAATTCTTGCCTTTTTGGAGTTCACATTCTTGTGGAGAAGAAGATAATATACAATAAAGATAGATAATTTCAGATAATATGAGGTCCCGGTATAGCAATGAAACAAGGGAAGGTAATAAAAATGTAATTGAAAGAATAAGTGAGATAGGTCAGGGCATCAGTTGGTGCTTCCTAAAGAAGCAGGTATCATGCAAGATTTACAGATATATAAGAATTTACAAGCTTGTCTTATAGTGGCTTCCCAGAGAGTCAGATGTGGCAGAGTGCAGAGAATTTGTCTGCACACTGGAGCTTCAAAAGGTCCAGTTGAAGACCTGTATCTCACTGCACTTTCCTGTGTGTGTCCATCTCAGGAGGCTGAAGGCTCTGTGACGGAAGGCTCAAGGGTCTGCACTGGGAAGCTAAAGTCTGTGCTGGAGCCAGGAGAGGACATCCAAGGTGAAGGTGGACACAGAAGCAATCAATCCCTGTTTTTTCCCTCTTATAGCTTTCTGGCAATCCTCCTCCCTAAGGTGGATCCTCTACACCCAGAACTGTGAGGAGGTAATTTAGTTGGGCTTTTTACTCAGTTTGACCAGTGCTCATATGATCTTCTGACGAATGATCATATTTAGGGAGAAATTTGGCCCGCAAGAGAGTGCCAGCACAGGAAGATCTACGGACTGACTTCTGCCATAGATAATGACTTTGCAGAGTCATTATCCATAAACTCTTGGACCACTTCTGGGTTATGGAGTCCTGTGGTACAAAATGCACAAAATCCAGGAGAAAAAACATTCAATTATGTATAGAAACAAAATACTTAAATTAAAACAAAATGTTTCTAGTGAAACAACACACTGCCCTTAATTTCCATCAAAATATTCTTCTTCACAATAAATGCCCCAAGCCATCACCCTTGCTGTTATCTGACACCATCCTGGATGCCTTCTTTCATGTCTTTACAAGGTGTGATCAAACATATGGTGACAGCTGCTGCCAAGTGCCATCCAGCATAGAACCAGACCCAGGAAAACACTGCAGCGTGCCTCCAGCTTCCTTATTCATGGCTTTAGAACCCTGCGACTTCTGGCACGTTGTCAAAGTCAGAAAGACAATGAAAGGTAAAATGTTAGATCAGTTGGCAACATTAAGGCAGCCACCATAGAGCAGCAACTAAAGACACAAAGAAGACTAACTTCCACAACCCCTTCAGGAAGTGGCAGGAGTTTTGGGATCACCATGCTTTAAGTGAGCATTTTGAAGGGAGTCTGTAGAAAGGTGTTTTTTTTTTTTTTTTTTTTTTTTTTTTTTTTTTTTTTTTTTTTTTTTACTGTAATACATTTAAAAATTTTATTAGTACATTTTGTAGTACATTATGTTCAAATTTTATGTGCAGAGTTTAGACATGTGCATAACACATCTAAATTCCTTTTTAAATATCCATCACAGCATTTTTGGAGCACATCTCATATTTAAAAACAACAAATATCATAAGATTCCAAAATAGAGCATGGAAAGAAGATTTGAGATGGAGTTACCCCATCAGTATTCACGACTGGACTAAATGTTTTAAGATTCCTTCTAAAGTTGATAGACAATAATACCAATTAAAAAGGAAAGTGGATTTTTGAAAATAGAATGATGCAAATTTGATGTTTGGACAAAATGATGCTGAGAAAATTACACTTGGGAAGGCAATAAAATGTTTTCCATCCTTTTAAAACCAAAAATCTAACTTTGGTTTTAATGTTTTGTGAATACTTCAAAAACCAACCTCCCTACCTCATGTCTTTGCTTGGAAAAAAAATCACACAATGCATAATTCATTTTATTAATTTAAATCCTTCTCATTTGTATCTTTCGTTGCTTAAATCGTTTTGGTTGTAACTTGAAGTCTATTGATTTCCTTCCTCTCTTTGACAGAACTCTTATAAACCAAAAATGATTCATCTTATCACATTAAAAATAGTTCCATATTCAGGATGCACTGCAATAGAAGAGCAAAAGAAAAATCAATAGAGCAACTCTTGTTTACTGAAATTTCCAATAAGAAGCATTATTCATTATCAAATATATGATAGCTACAGCCATTAACAAAGCTTTACTACAGGAGTGTTGTAATTCTTTTTAAGTATTGATATATGCCCTTATTTAAGAGATTTTTTAAAGAGAGTATTGTTTTCACCTAATTTTCTTGCAAGCTTATATAATCTCTATGAATATAATGCTTGCCTATGGGAGAAAGAAAAATACTAAAAGTACATAAAAATTGACTACTCTGACTATTATATAGAACTTTGACAGGTACTCAAAAAGAAGAACATTAAGAGCAAAAGTTATCTACTATTAAGTAAAAGTGTAATTATAGAAATAAAAGAAGAAAAACTTACAAAATAATTGATTATGAAGGAAGATGGACATATTGAGTCAATGCACCCACCAAAGAGTATACATTTAGAATGTCCATCTTTTTTCTAGACCCATGTTGCTAGAAGGAACTGGTCTTCTAGAAGCTATGTCATATTATAATTGGAGTGCAGAAGTAATTCCATCAATCTTGGTTGATTGTTGTGCCATCTCTTGAGATCTTTGTTAAACATTTTCTGAACCTAGCTATGTAGGTATAGGTTGTCAGGTATGAAAATAGGGATCTAGAATAACCCACATAATCTTTTTAACACCCATAAGTGTATGACATGATAGAGTTAAAATTCTGAGGTAGATTGGAAACAGATACCCAATGTCATAAAAATATTACTGTTTAGTTTTCTTTAAAAAGTATTTCATGTTCTTTTTCTTGGTATTACCAGTCCCCACAAGAAATTTGTTTCTGTTTTTGTAGAAACAGGGAGTGAACCCAAGACCTTCAAACTGAATTTTATACCTGGATTTTTTTTTATTCTTTATTTTAAGAGAGAGTCTAGCTAAGTCAGTAAATGGTTTCTACAGGTCTCCAATTTGTGAACCCACTTTAGCCTCCCAGAGTGCTGGGACTAAAGGTGTACACCACCATGCTCAGCCCAAAGACTCTTTGGAGACATTGTTTTTCTAACTGGTCCCACAGGTAAAATTTTAAAAATAATATGCTTATTTTCCTGCTTGAGAAGCAAATTGTGTATATGAGGGTTAAAGTTGCTCTGCTGAGAATGTACGAAGCATTCCAGGTTCAGTATACTAAGCCGAACCACATGATGCTCCACGAGCTTTATATACTCTAAACACTCAAATGCCACTGGTTTTATTGGAACTCAAGTTCCAATAAAATAACCTTTGAATAATCTTTGAAAACAAGAGGGATAGTGTTCTCTAAGTATTCATATCACTGCCTGCCACTTTTTAATAATATGTATTAAAGGACAATATTTAGAGACTATTGAATAAAATATCAGAAATAACTTGATCAGTCAGGAAAATAGAAGTTACTTCCATACACAGATAAAGGATTAAATATGGGAAATTCAGAGCTTGTGAAATCTCTATAAGCCAGTGAGGAGGCACATACCTGTAATCCCAGCACTCAGGAAGCTGAGGCAGGAGGATCATCATAAATTCATGCCCAACCTGGAACATATAGTGAGTTCAAGGCCAGCTTGAACTAAATAGTGAAACCCTGTCTCAAAAAATAAAATAAAAAATAAAACCTCAGAAATGACTAGCTACACAAAAGTCAAGGGTGATCACCAGTGGGTTTAATAATCCTCAACTTAGGTGTGACCTGGAGAATCCAGTGTTGCTACTGCTTCTGAGAAGTCAGGAAATGGAACCATTGCTAACTGTTATTGCAGTAATCAGACAGACACTTGCTGGAAAAATATTTGTACTTATTGAAATTCATATGTTTAATCCCATTACAGAGGGAAAAACTTACGTCTAATATACCATTTCAGTCTTTCAAGTATTTTGAAAGCACATGTGCAAGTGTCACTAAGAATGGCAAAGTACTGAGAATGAATGGCAGGCAGAGGAGAAAGAAGAAAAGGAGAGAAATCATATTAAGATCTAGCACACCCATTGTTCCGCACAGAAAAATGCCCTCCGGCAGTCCTATCCCCTTCCAATAACTGGACTAAAGGAAGACACGAGGCACTGGAGAGCAGACCAGCAGAAAGGCCGTGACTGGAGGTCAGCAAGAAGGGGCTGGAGACAAATTCAAAGACCAGAAACACTGCGAAACACTGGTTCTATTTATCCATATTACAAAGTTTAAAGGAAAGAGAGAACAAGTTTAGTGAAAGGTAACAATACACAAATAAAGAGATTGTTTATACTCCCAGCAAAGAACATACACCTTAAAATTAAAAAGAAGCATTCTTGTGATTTTTTACACTGCACACCAATTCCTTAAAAAGGTAAATATGATTTATATTAATAATCTAAGTATAGATGTATGCTATAGTAATCTATGGATATGAGAAAACTTCATATCCAAAACTGGTCCGAGGATACCATAGCATAGGAATTAAAATCAAAGCAACTAGAAAAATGCTGAAAAGATAGAAGAGTTCTTCACTGACAGATTTAAAGATTGGCGTCCACAAAATCAAAGACGAAATTTGAAAGGGCTCAGGGTGCAGTTCAGCAGTGGCGCTCTGGCCTACTGTGTGTGAAGCCAGGTATTTGATATCCAGCACCACAAAAATAAATGAGAAGAGGAAGACTGACTGAAACCTAATTTGAAGGATTTTTGATTAAATTTTAAAAAGTTTTCCAAGTGCTAATAATTGTAGCAATAATGCTGATAATTTTGTGAGACAGCCATATTAATAGACAACTATATTCAATTTTATTAAAGTAAGTCTGCAATTAATGAGCAAAACTGGGACTCCTGTGCTGTTTACTATGCATGACCTCGGCACTAGCAGCCCTAATTATCTCCCATTTGTTTGTTAAACTTTTGAATTTTTTCAGATAGATTACTTGTCATTCATTTTCTATTGATTTTTAATTGTTTTATAAATATATATATGAAATTACTGTCTTTCCACAATAGATGTTTAAATGTGTTTTCATTACTTGATTTTGTGATATTTTGAAACATCATGATTTTTATTAAAATATCATACTCCAATTGTATCTATATGTATTTTTCCTTCTAGATTAAAAAATAGACTCTACAAAGTTTAAAGACAATATTTTGCAGGTTTTAGTTTTAAAATGCAGAATTTATAAGTTATGTGGAAAACTTGAATTTTGCAATTTCTATTGAGAAATATTTTCTTTCATATTTTAGAATATATTTGCTAAATATGGTTTTCTTTACATATAAGCCCAATACATTTATTTTTATTTTCATCTTTTGGTTTGTTTACATTGCTACTATGATGTCTTTGCATCATGTATCCCAAGAGATTATTATGGATATTTTAACAAGTTGTATGGTTTTACAGGCATTTGTAATAGGTTATGTCACTATTATATTTTTGTTAGCTTGTATTAGTTTCTTGGGATTTTAAGTAAACAATTATATTATCTAAATTTTTTCTATTTTTTTCATAACAATTAATGTATTTTATGCAATTCATCTAACATCATTGGCTAGATTTTTCTAAAAATCATTGTGATATTGGCGATAAAGGATATTGTTCTTTATCTTATGTTTTAAACTATCCCTCCTTTGGACAATTAAATAATATTTGAAACCAAAGGCTAAAAAAATTGCTAGGTTTTATATACCAAAAATTAATCATAGTTTTTATCTCCTAAAATGTCAGGATGTACAGATATTTCTTGAGGATAAGTAAACTGAATTACTGGCATCAATACTATTGGCTCCAGGGGAAAGAGAGGCTTTTGATGAGACCAACAGGGAGACAGAGAGAGAAAGAAAGGGAGAGAGACAGAGAAACAGAGAGAGAGAGAGAGAGAGAGAGAGAGAGAGAGAGAGAGAGAGAGCAAAAGATACTGATTTTGTGCTAAATATTTCACTTAGAAATGTAAGCACGTATTCCTTTTTTGGTAGGATTGATTTATACAACTTTTGTCGTACTATCTGCAAATTTTTGCATTATGATTTTGCTTGATTCACAAAAATCTTAGCTGTTCTTAATGTTCTGTATTAACTCACATAAAAACAAATGTATGATCTTAAACATTTAAAATGGTGCTGGGGATTTAGCTCAGCGGCATAAGCGCCTGCCTTGCAAGCAGGCAGTCATAGGTTTGATCCCTGGTACTGGTAAAAAGGAAAAAGACAAAAGAAAAAAAAAAACATTTAAAACAATTTGTCAGTTAAATAATCTTGTCCCTGCACCTCCCCTGTGGACATAGTTTTTGACAACATCATTTTAAAGGTATTCATGTTACTAGCTTCTTCAAAGTTATTCTATCACTTCTCAACTGGTTTAAATGAAGCATTTATTTTTTTTCCAGGCCTCATGCCTCCAAATTAAAGTTAATAGACTGCTGAAATCTCCACTTAATTCCCCTAATGACTAGGAACTATAAGGAAACATGGTTGTGAGTTACCCCCCAGAGGGCTCTTTTTTCAATATGCTCTCATCTGCTCCAAATCTAACAGATATATTCCAAGTTTCTGTGAAGCAGATGGAACCTTGTGTTGTTTCTGAGGAAAATAATTAGTACACTATTGCTGGCATTCTCGCATATTTCTCTCCTACGCTGATGCTGTTTGGTCACAGCAATGAAAATTCAGAAAGAGCACATCACATATAACCAAGTTGCTAGCTTAACTTACATTGAATTTCTCTTGGAAGTAACATTTCACTTCAAATCATTATATGTTAAAATGCTAATGAATACAAAAGTTGTTCAATTAAACTAAATGACTTCTAAACTGCTAAAAATACATGACCCTGCTTGTCAAGAATGATAAGGGTAACGTCTTCCTTGGCAAGTGTGCCATTATGAATGTCAGCAGAGATGTAATGGTTCTGAAAAGCAAGGAGGGGCATTTCTTGCCCTTTTTGGTTCCCTCATAGGCAAACTTTCTGTTCAAGCAAGTCATCCGAAGTTAAATAAAATCTATCAGAGCACCATTCTCAAAGACATTTCTGTTCAGTATTTCCAACCTGCAAGGAAATAGGAGACTTTTCTCATTAAGAAACAACGCAGGATCATTCTGCACTCTGAACTGACATCGTATCCCCTGATGAAACTTCCTTGGCTGTAACAGTTTTTTTTTTGTTTTTTTTTTTTAAGGTTTTACAAAATTCCTGGAACAATTCAATTGGACTCTAAATTGCTTTGAGCTGTGCCAAATTTAGTATACTAATAAATCTATTCATACATTTTATAGGACCTATCAACTTTAGTACCTAGGTGATCATCCAGATATATAGAAATAGGAAATAATTTAGGAAGTGGAATTTATTCTATTAGAGCCATGCTTGGATTGATAAGTCTATTCAGTTATACCAACTTTTTGGATTCCTGTTTCACATGATTTTGGAATACTTTCTCATAGAAACTTATTTAATTTATTTAATTACTTAAAGGAGTTAGCTAGAGTTCTCCTACAGGAGGCAGTTTTCATTTTTTAAAAAATATTTTTGGGGTTAAATATATTAAACAACAAAATCTTTCCTGTTTATTACCTAAACCCGATAATTAAAATAAGATTGTTTAAGCTATTCAGTCAGAATCTTGTAGTGGTGGTGGTGGGGTTGCACTAAGGCAGCAAAATAAGGTCCATGAAGAGAAAATTCACATCTCTAAAATATTTCATAAGATATGTTTCAAGTCTAAAGCTAATTTTCGTACAAGAATTTTATGTTGCCTCTGTATGCTCAGATCTTGTGGGATGCTGCACTACAAATTCCTTTAGAGTTAATATGAGAATTCTTATGTAGTAAGTTTTCCTAATTTGTAGTCTAGACACAAGTAAGATCAATAATATGAGACACATGTCTGCATCTATTATATACAAATAGCTTTCCCCCTCTATTCACAATTGAAACATGAAACATTTGGAATGGAAGAGTACACATGAATGGAACTTAAATTTCCTTCAGTCAAGCCTAAATTTTTCATTTGTGAATAGAATAATTTTGAGTCTAAATGTTAATAGTTATGAAATGTCATTGATGGTTACACATATTCTAGTAAAACCTTAACATATATTTCTATCATTTAAATCTTACCATATTAATATATTTATAATGTAACCAGACAACAATTCTGTACATAATCAGTTATGCATATGTCAAGTGGAGAGTGTTTTATTACCAATGAAAAAATTTACTTCATTTTGGATTTGGAGTCAGAATTGAATTTTACTTAAATTATTTGCAGCTGTTGACAAAGAAAACATTACCATAGTGCAATACAAGCATCTGAATCTATGCTAAGAAATAATTATGCATTTTCTTAATGATGTTACATTAAACTAAATGGCAAGGAAATTGTGATATGGGTAGGGCCAATGTACTCAGATTTTATAGTAATGACTACAATATGATCATGTAACTGATTTATGATGCCAGCTATATTTCACTGCGATATTTTTGTCTTCAGTTTCTCCAAGGAAAAAATATATTATTTATGATTTGACTGAAGATGAAATGACTCCGAGGATTAGTAATGAGATATGGAAACTATCACCTCAAAACATTTTGTTCTATAATGATATTTCCATGACCATACATGCTACCTGTTGGATATGGAATATGCTTAATAGCATGAATTTAGAAAACTGAGACAAGCTACCAGCAGCCAAATTTTATGTGCTGTAAGCCATGTGTTCATAAGCAATTAACAACCTTCTTCTAAGTTTTACAAAGCTAGTATAATTATTCTATAGATTTTTGTCTTTCTATGGTGCCTGGCAGACCCAACTGAAACAGACTACATCAATCTCTCACACTGATGTTGATGTATTGGCCATTGTAGTCTGGCAACTGTTAGCTATTTGGTCAGTGGCTTAACCTCAGTCTACAGTTGTTGTTTTCATTAATATTTTGTATATTGGGTAATTATTATCATTTGAAACAGTTGCTTTATATCTCATAGGAGAAATTTCATTTTACAGACTGGGTAAACTAAAAGAGGCCATGAGCCTGTAATATTTAGTAAGCTCAAGGTCAGTCTCAGCTATAAAGCAATACCCTGTCTCAAAAACAAATCAACATGCAAAAAGTAAGACCATCAAATGTTGCCAAATACAGAGTTGCTAGATGATTATACTATAGTTCAAACACAAACTATTCGTAGTTTGTCATTCAGTAGTTTAGCTTACTATTTCTAAAAATATACCTCAGAATTTTAAATGAATATGAATAATGCCCAGGATTCAAGGAAATAGTTTGTATTTCCTAGATTTATTCCTCTGTACCCTCAGAAATAAAACAAAAGATGGATGGCGGATAGATAACAACCTGCTATAGAAGTTCCCTGAGATAATCAACTCAGAATTCAACATAATACCGAGTGGGGAGCCCCAAACAGAGGGAGATGAATTCTCTCATCCCAAGAAGAAATTAAGGCAACTTGCTGACCATCAGAGGTCCCACTGCGACTGGCCTATCCTGCGACTTGCCGAGGCCCCGCCGCAACTTGCTGAGGTCCCTCTGCGACTTGCCCAGCCATCTTAGGTCCCACCACTTCCACTCACTGGAGGCGTAGTTACATTGAGTTCAGAGGTCAGTGAGCTGAATGGAAAGCTGAGTTGGTGGGGAGCCTACATCAACCTGTGGTAAGTGACAAGAGTGGAGCCATTCCATAAATAGGGGGGCCAAAGTGGATAATATTCTAGGATTGGACAGAACTGGCAAGTACAATGGGCAGCAGTGACTTCAGTCAATTGTTCCCTTCCTGAACAGAATTGGTAGAGTGAGCTAGACCTGGGTCACATGACCTTGATGAGATCCAATAGGTTATCCAAGGTCAAGTCCCTGCAGTGGTGGTGCACACTTACCACACCCAGTGGGGTCTCAGAGGTTTGGCTGGTCTGGAGGGAGGTAATACAGTAATACAGTAGTGCAGGCCACAGCAGCTTGACTAATCTGGATGGGAGGGGCCAGCATATGTTGTCCCTGTCTGCAACTCATTAACACACTGCAGTGTGAAGGGTCATCTAGCCAGCATGCTTCAGAAGAATTGTAACCAACAAAGAAAGAAACTGGGGCCTCCTGGAAGAAGCAAAAAAAGATGAGAAGAGGAAGCAACAACAAAAAGTTCCCAGGCCCCAACCCTGAGGACATTGACCCAGGACAGGTAAATACAAAGGAGAATGAGAACAGCAAACATGCAATATCATGCAATATCAGACACAGCACCAGTGGACATAAAGAGATATATTTGGGACCTCATAGATGAGTTCAGAGATGAGATATTTAGCCAAATAAAGCAAGATATAAGAAGATTAATAAAAGAGACACTAAGCACCCCTCAAGCAGACACAGAAGAAGGGAGGAACTCAAACACAGGAAAGAACCATTTGGTGAGGAATATAAAAAAATATAGAATACATGAACAGATTCAAAGAGATCACCAGGAAATTAAAAACTCTGGAAAGATGGCAAATCAGCTTGAAAGAAACTAAGGATAGATTATCCAAACTGGAGGACAATTTTGCAATGTGGGAGTATGAAAGGGAAAACTTTTTAAAAATAACAAGGAAACAAGCAGTAACAATACAAGGGTTAGAAGATGACAAAAGGATCTATAATTTGAGAATAAAGAATATAAATGAAGAAACTGGGATACAAACAAAGGAACTACAAAGGTTATTCACATAAATAATTAAGGAAAACTTCTCAAACATAGGAAAAGGAAATGATATTCTGATATATGAGGCATACAGAACTCCAGCTACCTACAACCAAAATAGAGCTACACCCAGGCATATAATAATCAAGATCCCAGAAATTCAATATAAGAACAAAATATTAAAAGCTATTAGAGACAAAAAACAGATAACATACAGAAGAAGGCCCATCGGAATAATGGCAGACTTCTTGACACAAACCATCAAGTCAAGAAGAGCCTGAAGTGAAATATTCCAAGCCCTGAAAGAAAATAACCTTCATCCCAGGTTGATATACCCTGCTAAACTGTCTCTAGAAATTAATGGAGAAACAAGATGCTTCCAAGACAAAGAGGAACTTGGGAAACCAGTCCAGCTCTACAGAGAATACTGTAGGGCATTCTAGAGAGAGGGAAAAGTACTAGGATTCCAGGAACAGTGGCAGAGGCCTCAATGAATGGAGAAGAAAACAGAATGAAAAAGATAAGCAGACAACTGATGGCAAAAAAGAGTGTAACAGAAATGAGGCAGAGAAGATTTTATTCAAAACTGATGTTTGATAGTATCCAGTCTGAGAGTATAGGCAACTACACTGAAGATGATAAGACTCAATGATACACATTATAGATTGATAACTGCCAGTTTTTGACATTCTAGACTATATACAAAGTTGTATTTTTATTAATACTGTTATGTACTGACATATTCAATTATACTATGTCTGATGATATAACCAATTGTTACGGATTAAAAACTGGTGGTCAACTTAATGCCAGCTGGATTACATCAGCATGGCATTGAGTGAAGAAGATGATCCACCTGAGGAAAGTTGCCAGGATAAATAGGTGGAGGGTTTTAGGTGTTAAGGATGCATTCTGGGTTCTCCTACAAGTTGCTGTTTGAGCTGTTGGTTCTCCTGGAGAGGCTTTGGTCCTGATTTTGAGCATTGCTTCCTGGCTCTAGAGGGGAAGACATTTTGCTGCTTGGTCTCCAGGACGAACTCGTCACGCTGCTTCCTGGCATGTACCCAACTGTGCTTGCTGTTGGAGGAGTTTGGGGTCTCCACGTCACTGAGGACAGCTGTGGCGCTTTTCAGGAGAGCCCTGGTCTATGTGAGTGTGACTTCTTGGCTCCAGCGTAGAACCCTCATCCCACTAGCACAGCTCCTTCATCCTGGCATAGACTTTCTGGCTTCCGCCACTGAACCTTGGGTCTTGCCAGCACAGATCTGTAAAAGACACTGGTGTGAGTCCTTCTTGTGGGCTCTGGACCTCCAGTTGGGCTCGTGGGAGGCATTGTCCTGAGCTCTGTGTTTTTATCTAGACTCATGCAGGACATTGCCGTGGAGTTTAGGCTCTTGACTAAATAATCTATGTCTTTGGTGTTGCAGATAGATTTCCTGCATTTCCCTGTGTTACCTTCTGGTGACCATTATAAAAAATATTATAAACCCCATGTCCTAATCCTAGTTATTCTCTGTGTACAACCCCTGACTACAGCATCAATTCTATTGGAGATAAATAAGAGACAACACAGGAACTATTGGAGAACAATTCGTACAACGGTCTTATATGTTTATTCATGTGTTTATAGGAATATGGGTGGTTTTTTTTTTTGCCTTGCTTTGTTTTGATTGTCCCTCTAGTATAGAAAGGATAAGAATACATGTTAAGACACATGCATATTTAGAATCTATAAACAGTTTATGAGAACCGATCATATGACACGTGATGAAATGAACAGATAGTTTGAGGAAAAAGAGACACCAAAATACCCACTGCTGATCCTGGATTGTCATAATGTGAAACCCAGAGATAGTGTTATTCTTTGTTCAGAATGGTATTAGCCTGCTTGGGTTTATTCAGTGTCAACATAATTGAAGAGAAGGATAACTGCATGTATGTTTAAGTTTCTAGAATGGATAACCATATCTCTTAAGTTTTTGTTGGATAGTTGAACAGAACTGGTTGCAATCTCACTGTTTGAATTCTCACTTTATATATTCCACTTTACTATCTTGAATAACTATTTGTAAGAAGACAATCTGTAATCAACTAGTGATTTCTTACTGTTTATTTTTTTCTTTGAAATTATGTATTATTTCTACCCATTTTCTGTTTTGTTTAATCTTTCTTTAAATTAAATTTTTAAAAAATATACTATAGTGCCCAGGGCTGATCATGGAGTGTCATAATGTAAAATCCAGCAATACTACTATTTTTTGTTCAGAATGATTTTAATCTGCTTAACTTTGTTTAATCTAAGCATAAATGAAGCTATGGATATGGTAGCTATGGATAAGCTATGGATGGTAAGCTATGGATATGCATGTATGTTTAAATGTATAAGATTGACAACCATGTAATTAAGTTTCTGTTGGACAGTTGAACAGAACTGTTTGCAGTCTTGCTGTTTGAATTTCTACTTTTCATATTCCATTTTTGTATCTTGAACAACTATTTGTAAAACGACACTATGTAAACATCAACTAGTGATTTCTTACTGTTGGTTTTTTTCTCTGAACGTATATATTATTTCTACCTATTTTCTGTTTTGTTTATTCTTTATTTAAGTAAAATTGAAAAAAAAATTTAAAAAACAAAAGATAAATAAGTATACTTTAGGATTACTTTTATCAAAAATTGAATAAATTCTGTTTGAATCAGAATGTTTCTTTATATTAATCACAAGTTCTACATTCTGAATAAGTACCATTAGGGCATTCAATGACACTTTAAATTTTAATTTTAAGTATACTGATAACTTTAAATATATATTACACATAGTCATCTGTAGTATCACCTTTATGCTAATTTATATTTTACTAGTTATACACAATAAAGTATGATAAGCATATTGTGGTAGCTATTTAGCAAATTGAATCTTAGCTATTTACAGATTAATATATGCTTAGAAAAGATATAGGCAGTGCACACAGTAAGAATGAAAACTGAGTAACATGAAGAAAACTAAATGCAGTTTTACAGTTTTCAGGGAATAGTTAATAACTTCTCTCCCTGGTGTCTTACATTCCCCTCTGCAAACCAGAACAAATTTCTAGTACATGTCATTATTGAGCTTAATTCTAGTATTCAAACTGACTTAAAATATTGCTATAGGAATGAATATACCATAGGTAAAATCTGAATAATAAATTCATTTTAAAAGGAAGTCAATTAGTGCCAACCATTTTATTTATTTATTCCTTTAACATATAATTCTGTAACCACACAAAAATGCTGTGCATGTAGGGAATATGTTAATAAAAATACTGAAATGTGTTTATATCTTGATATTTATATTCTGCTAGGGAATAAGAAGATAAGTAGGTAAAGGACATAATTGGAGAGAAGTAAGTACTATGAAAGAAAAATCAGTATTCTATAGTACTTCTCATATAGATTCTCTTGTATTCATATGATAATAAAAAGATAAAAATATATAAGAGTGCAGGAAATCTCAAAGCACCTGGTAGAATAACTTTCAGTTTATCAAAACAATATGAATTTCTCTCTCTTTCAGCAAAAATGTAAAAATAAAGTTTCTCAAAGTATTTGTAGTTTAGAACCTTGTGGTACCTTCTATATAATAAACAAAACAAATCCTCAAGTAATTTTAGCTTAATTCTCAAGATATTTATAAATGTAATTTTAATTTTACTAATATGTTCCAAATTGCCCGATGAATGGACTAGAGTTTGGTTGTGCCTCCTTCAAAGAGAGCTATAGTTTATGAATGAAACTCACACTCGGTATTTATACAATTAGAATCTAATAATGTTGTGACACAGAATAAATGCAAACTGGAGTTATAAATGTTAAATTTGTTGTCATAGATAAAAAAAAAAAAAAAGAAAAATTTAGGCCTGGTGCTAAAACACACCACTTCTTATATCTCATGTTAAGATTTCATGTTAAGGGGAATCTCTCTTGACATCACAGGGAAAAGTGAAGAGAGAAAGACAAACAGAGAAGGAGTATTTCCCAGATTGATTCCCTAATAGTAAACCACTATTGCCATTTTCACCCCTAACTGTGCACTTATGCACAGTGGCAGAGCTCTGACAGGCACTTTAATATACCTTGAGGTTAATGTCAAGTTGTATCACTTGAAACAAATTCCAGGTGGTGAAGTCTGAGGGCTATAACTGGTGAGCAACAAACATCTGTGTTTTCAGTAAACCTTTTAATCCGATAGAGAGTTGGACTGACCTGAGAGTAGAAATCATCGATCACTGGCAAATGTGATTAATTTGAGAAAAAAAAATTCCCATTATTTATAGTCTCTATTCAGGGAAAAGCCCTTCTTTGAGCCTCTCTTATACATAATTTGGAAAACAGTATGTGAAATTGCTATTTTCCTTTGTATATACCCCCAGAATAGAAGTTGATATATGTTTTCTGAGTTCATTATGCAGTAAGTACGTTTGAATTTTTACCTGCTTCGTTATCCTTATTCATGTTTGTAACACATAATAAATGAATGCACATATCTCAGCCCTTTGCTTTCCCTTCGCCTCCCCTCTCTTCCATCATCTACATTCCCCCAAAACCCTTTCAACTCCACAAAGTCTATCTTTTTAGTTTCTATCATCTTTTATTTTGTACTTTGTATTATTCATATTTTGGGTTTCTTCTATAAGAGAAACAGTGTGGTATTTAGCCCACTGTATTCATTTCATTTGACATTAGTGTATCAAGGTGCATTCATTTTCCCACAAGTTACTGAAATTAATTCTTTAATGGCATATATACATATTTTCCTTTATATTTTTATTGATGGAAATATAGGATGTTTTCAAAATTTAGCTATTGTGAATTTTCTTGCTATAAACATGGGTATGCTGTAATATGATATCGTAATATGATATCACTGTAATATGATATCATTAACTCTTTAAGAAAGAGGTAGAATTAGCCGGAATGGATTTTTATTCTTCGTTTTCTGTGAGGTCTTCATAATCATTTCCAAAGTGATTTTACTAGTTCACATTCCTGCTATGCAAAAAAGGGGACATTCCCTCCACCCCAAACACAGCAGCATTTGTTATTTGGGGGTCGGGCTTTTGATGATACATATTATTGGTGAAGTAAGATAGAAATTTCAGTGTAGTTTTATTTTATTTGCTTATTCATTTATTTGTATCAGGAATTGAACTCATGACCTTGTGCTTGCCAGCCAGGCGCTTATGCCACTGAGGTGTATCCTTGGCCGTCGATGTAGTTTTAATCTGTGTTTCTCTAATGACAAAAGTTGCTGAACATTTTGTTCTAAAAATTGTTTTCCATCCAGAAATTCAGTTTTAAGATCCATGTTATACTTGTTCATTTAAAGGTTGTGTGTGTACTATTAGTTTAAAAATAACTGACTTTAAAAAAAATACAATTCTTTACAATCAGTAACTCTAGATCAATTGTGAGAATTGGAAAATTGTGTAAGAAGTATATTAAAAGACACAGGTATTTGCAGTAAGAAAATATCAGTATTAGTTAGGTTAAGGGCAGTGAGCGCACAGCATCATGACACACCCGATATTATTAAGGTATCCAGTATATACATATTAAATGGTATAAAAAATATTTGAATGAACAGTGAGGAGATATGTTCCAATTTGATCAAAAGTAGTAATCTCAAATTCTAAATGCAGAAGCCCAGTCAAGCTCAAGCTGGATAAACTGAAACCAACATAAAAATCACAGTCAAATTCCTGATAACAAAAGATAAAGAAAGGAATCAGCCAGAGAAGAAAGGCATATTACAATAAGGTTCACAATGAAGAAAAGAGCATTTCTTTCTTGTCAAAAGGAAGATAGTAAAAGAGTAGAATTGCAGTTGTAAGTTAATTTTTGAAACTAAAGCTAAATTCTAAAAGTATTCCAAGTGAGTGCAAGGTAAATAAAAATTTATACAAATGGAAAGATTTTGTTAGTGCACAGTTGTACTATAAAAAAAAAAAAATATGCAGAGGATGCCAACAGGAGAATTGGCTGCTACTCCTCCACACCCTAAAGACCTTAGCAGCTTACAGACACATTGACTATGCCTTCCCCTGTCCCAGACAACCTCAGCAGTCCACAGGAGCACTGGAAACCCCTTCCATCACCTGCTGTACCTTGGTGGACTGGCAGGAGCCTCAATGACTCCTTCCCACAACCCAGAGGACCTCAGTGGACCAGTGACAGCGTGGTGACTCCCACTAAGCAGAGGACCTCAGTGCATTAGCAGGAGCCTCAGCAAACTTTCCTCCAACTTAGAGGACCATGGCAGGCCAGCAAGAACACAGGTGAGCCTTTCTTCCACACCGAGAATGAAGAATGCTGATAGAAGTGCCAGTGAATCCTCCCCCAACGCAGGGGGACCCAGCTGGGCCTGTGAGTTTCCAGTGACACAGAAGGATCCTGACTTCAGTGTACACCATGGAGAGGTGGGTCTGGTGGCTTGGAACAGTCTGAAGTTGCAGTAACAATATGAGCTAAGGGTTGGTTCACATCAATATTAGGCTAGCCAGCCTAGAAAGACTAAAGGACTCACTAAACTGGCCTTGCAGGAGAAAGTAAGGTGACTGTTCCCTTGCCTACACTTCAGGATCCAGCAACCGGGTGAACCTCAGCCACACGGTAGCATCCTAAGACACACATTACGCACAGTTGAGACTAGTATGATTGAAAAGACCTAAATATTAAATGAGATGCAAATGACAAAATGAAAAATCGAAATGCAATCTCAAACCCCCAGCATCTCTGACCCAAGTACAGGAGACATCAAAATAGAGTACATTGGAAGACACACACCTAAAATATTAAGTGAAGTAAACAAACAAATCTCTGAGGTTACAGAAGAAATGAGATCAGAAATAATATCTCAAGTAAAGAAAGAAGTAAGAACCTTAATGAAAGTTCCTCAGCATTGCTAGAGAAGACATAGATTTTTTTAAAAAAAGTACAGGTGCATGGGAAAATGATGGAAACCTTCAATGCACAATACAGGAAAGAAGTAGATTGTGTGAAACAGATTCAAAGAGATGAATGGAATTAAAAATTCCATTTAAAGCTAGAAAAACCAATTGAATGAAGTCGAAGATAGATTTTTAGACCTTGAAGGCAGGATCACAGCTAGTGATCATGAAAGGAAAGGATCTTAAAAATAATAAAGGACTATGAAGCAACAATTCAATAGCTTCTAGATGATGCAGAGAAAAACAGTGTAGAGCTGGTACATGTCAATAAAAACAGGAGTCAACGTAAATGACATAAAAAATATTTGCAGAAGTAATAGAAAATTTCCCAAGCATGGAAACACAATCTGACATCCAAATAAGTGAAGAATATAGAATTCCAATTAGGCATAACCAAAACAAATCTATAACTAGATATAAAATAATCAGAATCCCAGAATAGGATTAGATCAATTTTGCATGACCATGCCTGGTAATTCACATAAGATTTTTGAAGATAACTATACCAAACAACAAAATTTCTTATGTTCCAACCACTGTGTTTTGAAAGCCTACATTGTTATTGTTTTGGGCTCTTAGTAATTTTTATTTATTTGTTGTTTTGTTTTTCCCTTTAATACAGAAAGCATAGATGTACACATATAGGCTTACATATGCCTAAGACTACACTTAAAGGGTTTACAAGAATTGATCTTATTATAGGTGAGAGTATGAACAACTATCTTGTAGAAAACAAAATATCATAGTAGCCATTGATAATTTCTTATCATCTTGTTTGGAAGTCCAATAATGCTTTTATTCTTGGTTCTGATTTATGTTAGTATATTTTTCAATTATTTGATTTCAATATGTATGAAGATATGGACATCTATTTTGAATAAAACAAGTAACATTATTGTAGCCATTATTGATTTCCTAGTATCTGGTCTTGAAAGCCCTTAAGGCTCTCATTCTTTTGTTTTAATTACTTTCATACTATTTTGATTTATATTAACTTATTGTATGTGACGGTATGGACTACTATTTCAAAAAAAAAAAAAAAAAACATTAAGAGACATTATGGTACCCACTGTTCATTTTCCTGTTGTCTTGTTCTGAAATCCTGTGTTATTTGGACTGTTTTTCTCTAGTTAGAGATAAAATTGACCACAATTCCCAGAACAACAACAGAAAGAAACTATCAGGCAGGGTGAGCAATTAAACAAAGGGAAAAAGGAGGGAACCAAAAACAGAAAACAGCACAACAAACATAAACTAACACTTATTACCTATAATCGTCAATGTAAATGGCTTCAACTCATCAACTGAAAGAAACAGATTGGCAGACTGGATCAAGAAACAAGACCCAACAATATGCTGTATACTATAAGCACTTATAACTCAATAAATAAACTTATAGACAGAAAGTCAAAGAATGGAAAACAATATTCTATGTGATAGACCCCCCAAAAAGCAGGGATAGCTCTTCTGTTTACAGACAATGTGAATTTCAAACCAAAAATGATCAAAAGAGATAAAAAGGTGACTATGTACCTATTAGAGGAAAAATTCAAGAGGAAAAGATAATAATCATAATTACATATGCATGAAATATGGAAACACACAACTATCTAGGACAAGTACTGATAGGCATGAAAAATCAAAAGTGCAATAACACAATTGTAACAGGGGAACTTAATACCGCATTGTTATAGAGATAGATCAATTAGACAAAAAGTCAGCAAAGAAGTAACAGAACTGAATCAACTCTGAACAAATAGACTTACTAGATATTTACAGAGTATTCCATCCAACAACATCAGAAAATATATTCTTCTCATACGCACATGGCACATTTTCTATCCATAGAACATGCTTAAGTAAGTGCAAAGGAATTGAAATTATCCCGTGCATAATGTACTGACCATAGTGTACTGAAATTGGAAATAATGCCAAAATAAACTATAAAAACTACATAAACAAAAAAATAAATAACATACTCCTGAACAATCAATGGGTCATAGATGAAATTAAAGGAGAAATAAACAATTTCTACAATTAAATGAAAATGCAAATACAACACACTGGAACCTGTGGGACACAATGGAAGTGGTCCTAAGAGGAAAATATGTAGCAATGAATTCTCATATCAGGAAAACAGAATGAACACATGTAAACAACCTCATGTTGCATCTCAAGCTTCTAGGAAAAGAAGAGCAAATCATGTACAAAGCTCACAGAAGGAAGGAAATAAAGATCAGAGCTGAAATTAATGCAATTGAGACCAAGAAAACAATCCAAAAAATTAATCAATTGAAGAGTTGATTGTTTGAAAGAATAAACAAAATTGGTAAATCTCTAGCCAATCTTTTCAAGAAAAAGAAAGAAAAAAATTCATTTCATGCAATGAGGTATGCAAAGCATGAAATTTCTACATATCCTGTGGAAATTCAGAAGCTCATCATACCTACTTTGAAAATATTTACTTACATAATCTGGAAAACACATAAGAAACGGAGATTCCTAGAAACTTATAATTTAGCATGGCTGAATCAAGAAGATATAAACATTTTGAATAACCCAAAATCAGTTGTTTAAATTGAAAATGTAATTAAAACTTAAAAAGAAAAGCACACATCCTGAATTCAAAGCTGGTTTCTACAAGAAATTAGAGAAGGTTTAACGCCAATACCCCTCAAACTGTTTAATGAAATTGAAAGGTGAGGCGCCGGGGATTTGGCTCAGTGGCTCAAGCACTTGCTTGAAGCGCAAGGTCAAGAGTTCAATCCCGGATACAAGAAAAAAAAAAAAAAAAAGAAAGAAATTGAAAGGTGAATAATTCTCCTTAACTCATTCTTAGGGGCGAGTATTTCTCTGATATCTAAACCAGAGAAACACCCACCCAAAAAGGAGAACTACAGATCAATTTCCCTAATAAATATAGATGCAAAAATTCTCAGTAAAATACTAGCAAAGAGAATGCAGCAAATCATCAAGGAGATTATACATCATAACAAAGTGGGATTCATTTTAGGAATTCAGGGATGGTTAAAATTATGCAAATCAATAAATGTAATATACGACATCAACAGAGTCAAAGACAAAAATCACATGATCATCTCAATAGATGCAGAAGATGTTCTCAATAAAGTCCAACACTCAGTCAGAATAAAAACTACAGAAAATTGAATGCATTGTCTCTATCTCAATCTGATAAAAGCTAACAATCAACATACTAAATGAACAAAATCTGAAAACTTTCACCCTAAAATCAGGAACAAAACAAAGATGTTCATTGTCATCATTCCTATTCAATACAGTTTTGTAAACATCCTGAGCAATTAGACAGAAGGTAGAAATAAAAGTAATAAAGATAGGGAAGGAAGAAGTTAAAGTGTTATTATTTGCAGATGATATGATACTTTACATAGAAGACCCCAAAAACTCCACCAAAAACCGCTAGAGTTATAAGCAAATTCAGCAGCATAGGTGGATACAAAGTCAGCCCTCCAAAGTCAACAGCAGTCTAGTACACAAACAACAAACTCACTGAGAGAGAAATTATGGATAAAACACCTTTCACTCTAGCATCCAAAAATGAAATACTTAGGAATCAATCTAACAAAGGATGTAGAATATCTATACATTAAAACTATAATACTCTTTAAAAAGAGATTAGCCAGAGATTAGCTCAGCAGCATAAGTGCCTGCCTGGCAAGCGCACAAGGTCACAAGTTAAATCCCTAGTACCAAAAAAAAAAAAAAAAAAAAAAAAAAAAAAAAAAAGAATTCCTTAAAAAAGAAGACTGCAGAGGATCTCAGAAAATGAAAAGATATCCCTTGCTCTAGAATATAAAGAACCAACACTGTGAAAATGGTCAGTCTCCCAAAACAGTCACTCAGATTTAATGTGATCCCGATCAAAATACTTTTAGCATACCTCACAGATATAGGGAAAACATTCCTAAAATTCATTTGGAAACAGAAGAGACCTAAAATATAAAAGGTAATCCTGGGCAATAAAGGCAAGATAGAAGGTATCACATTCCCTGACTTGAAATCTTACTACAAAGCTACTATGATAAAATCATTATACTCCTGGCAAAAAATAAAAAAAAAACACAAACAAACAAAACGCAGATCTGAGGATTAGTGGAAAAGATTAGAAATGCAGATACAACTACAAACACACTCAGTCACCCTATCTTTGACAAAAGAGCAAAAGAAGTTCACTGGTAAAAGATAACCTCTTTAATAAATTGTACTGGAAAAATTGGCTTTCCACATGCTGAAGATTAAAGCTAGATCCATGTCTACCACCATACACTAAACTAAAGTCAATATGCATCAAAGATCTAAATATTAAAACAGAAACACTAAATCTACTGGAAGACAAGTTAGGTAAAAATTCTGAAGACCCAGAGGCAGGCAAAGAGTTCACGAACAAAACACAAACTACACGGGAAGTACTTCAAAGAATGAACAACTCGAATCTCATCTTATTAAGAAGTTTTATACATCAAAAGAAATCACAAATACTGTGAAAAGAAAGACGACAGAGTGGGAAAAAGATATTTAGCCAACTCTCCCTTAGGAAAAGGACTTATATCTAGAATTGCAAAACATCAGACTCCCCAAATTCAAAGACCCAGTCCAAATATAGACATCTGAGATGAACATGCACTTTTCAGATGCAGAAATACAAATAAAAATAAGTATATGGAAAAACATTCAACATCATTGGTCATTTGAAAATTGCAAATTAAAACAACACTGAGATTTCATTTCACACCAAAAAGAATGCTGGTGGGCTGTGGGGAAAAAGGAACATTGTTGTTATGAATGTACAACCATTATGGAAATTAAATCAAGGTGGAAATTCTTCAAAAAACTAAGATCGGGGGTCCCATTCAACTCAGCTGTTCTCCTACTGAATATATTCCCAGGAGAACTGAAAACATACTACAGTGATATATGTACACCCATGTTTTTATATATATATATATATATATATATATATATATATACACACATATACACATGTATGTATGTACATATATGAGTGAGTATGTAAATATACACAATAGATAACTATGCTACTAATCTCTTAGGTCATCAAAAAGAATATTTATGTTTTCATTGTTTAATTGTTTGATCACTTTTTATGCCTAAATCTTGTAATCTGAACAACTACTTTCAAGATAACAATATGAAATATATTAACTAGTGTTATCTATTTTTTGAAATTCTGTATCATTTTATCCTTTTTGGTTTGTTTTTAAAATTTAAAAAATGTATACAGGGATCTGGAAGTAGTGGCTCGTGCCTCAGCACTCTGAGAAGCTGAGGAAGGAGAATGCCAGATTTGAGCTCAGCGTGGGCAATTTAGCAAATATTGAGACTTGTCTCATAATAAACAATAAAGAAAGAAAACTGGGGATGTAGCTCAGTGTGAAGGTCCTGAGTTCATATCCATTAGCAAAATAATTAATTAAATTAAAAAATAAACCATGGGAAGTGCTTCAATAATAAAAGGAAAGAAAACAGGCTGATATCTCCTCTGTTTGTAACACTGTTACAAAAAATGATGGTGGTTTTAATATATGTGTCATAGTTTGTGTCTGTATGTCCCTCAAAAACTCATGTGATCATCGGCGGCAGGTGTTTCAGCAGCAGCTGAATCTATAGTTTGTCACTTACTCATGGTCTATGGCTGGGATTAAGGGTGTGAGTGCTACCTACCCAAGGATGGGAAGCTAGGAAACAACATAAAGGACAGAAAGCTTGCTCTCCCTTCCCTTTTATTCCTTTTGGTGTCTTCTTCTGCCAAGAATGGTTGCCACTCTGCCATATGTCATCCTTCCTTTGAGCCAGTCAATTATGGACTGAAACCTCTACAAATTGTGAACTACATGAACCCTTCTTTCTTTAACCTCGGTTGTTGGATATTTTGTCTCAGCAATGAAAAAAGTAACAGTATACAAATTACATCTCAATAAACTTGAACAATTGATGCAACAGTGATAAAGACATATTCTAGTATTCATGAAATAGATTGGGGCAAGACACTTAGCACAGAAGCACAACTACTGGAGAAAAATGAATGGAAACATTTTAATGTGAAGTGGCAAAATCTAACCATGATAGTTTCATAAGACATTATAATCAGTAGAGCAACTACTTAACAAAACAGATAAATGTGTCAATCAATACTTAATAGAGTCAGATGTGATAGAGTGCAAACATCTGTCTGCATGCTGGAGAGCCCAAAGATCCAGCCAAAGGCTTGCAGCCGATGACAGTGTCCCATGTAAGTCCTTATCAAGCCCATTCTGCACCAGACAGGCCCAAGGGCCATTGGCAAAAAGAGTCTATCAGCAGACGAAGACCTGTGCTGGAAGGAGAAAAGATCGGCACTGGAAGCCAGAAGATGACAACCAAGATGAAGATAAGGATTGTAACTCTCTTAGAGGAAGACAGCAGCCAAAGCTCCTTTGGAAGAAAAATTCCCAACAAGCTGCTTCTTCAGGAAAATTAAAAGCACATGATCTTCCCTTCCTGCTCCCCTTTAATGCCATTCTGTGAACAATCCTCAGGTGGATCTTCCTTACCCAGAACCGTCCTGACTCAGTTCAGCTGGGTGTTTCCACTCACAGTAACCATTAATTAATCCACTACAATAAATAAATGAGTTTGTTTTGTACTGAATAACACCACGTAAAGAATGAAACTATGGGGAAGGAGATGGGAAGGAGAACAGAAGATAGGAAATGGGAGGCAGGGAAAGGGACGTAGAAAGGTTCAGGTGTGATATGTATATGGATCAACTCCTCCTGAGTGTATTTCCTTGGTTTCACAAATATATACTAACAAAAAATCAAAACAAAAAAATTTCACCAAACACCGCTTACTTTAATATATTCTTTAATAGCTCAAGTTTGCAGTCACTTGTTCACGGATGTTGGGTCCAGCATTCTCTGCTTGTACACAGGTTGCCTCGATCCCTACCAGGAGCTACCGTTTTTCCAGGGTTAGCATGTGCTGACCATCACCAGCACGGGGCCCTGGAAACATACTCAATGAGTCTACTTAGGTGTTGCTCACCGTAGTCAGGACATGGGCTTATTTGCTGACTGGGAAGCTCAGATGACCAAAATTGCTTGTATTCTGTTGGATGACAATTACTACACTCAGAGCCATCTAAACATCAAATCATAGGCTCTACAAGTTGTTTATAACTTTAGACTTCAGTATTCATCTTTTTTTAGGTCAAGGAAGAACATATACATGCAACTTAGGAGTCTCAGTACATGAGCGTACATTTTCATAATTGTGCAGGCTTTGGGGGCAAAACATGATTTTAAACTCCTGTGAAAGACATGTTTGTCAGTAAGTGAGGAAAAGATGTTTACAATCATCATCTCTGAGCAGAGAATTTGAACAATTTCAAAGATAGGAAAGATATTTACATTCACACTTTATGAGGCCTCTTTTCATAAATTTAACTTCACACCACAGAGCTATATCTAAAGGGCTAGTAGGAGGGATAAAGTAAACTGATTATTACAAAAGAAATTAGCAGTGTGGGACAAAGGATAAAGAAAACAAACAGAAGAAAGCAAACAAAATCAACCACATGATTATTTACATTAAATGTAAAAAGAATACACACTTGAATTAAAAGACAGAAAATGATAAATTGAATAAAAAATTGAACTATATGTTTGTGAAAGAACTACTTTGAATATAAGTAAATTGAGAAAATCTGAGAAAAGTAGATATATCAAAAAGTGTGCAATGGAAGCTTTCATGAAAATTAGTATGTCTATCACATAAATGATTCTTTGAGATTAGGAAGAATAAGGAAAAAAAGTCTATGAAAGAACCGAGAATCAATTCTGCAAAAAAAACATAGTAAAAAAATCTGCAAGCCTATGGAAGCCATGAATAAATATCGTGCCTAGTGTGATGGCAGAGGTCTATAAGCCCAAAACTTGGTAGGCTGAGGCAAGAAGATCGTAAGTTTGCATTCTACCTGGGAAATTTAGCAAGGCTGTCTAAAATTTTAAAAAATATGAAAAAGGCTCAGGATGTAGCTCAGTGCAATGGCTTTGGGCTCAATTCCTAGGACGGTATGATAGATAAATAGACAGATAGACAGACAGATAGATGATAGAGTAATTGAGACTATGGCAGTATCCAAAGTCAGGAAACTAAAAAGAAGTAGAATGAATCAAAAGATTTTGTTGAGCACTTTTAAATCCTTCACTCCACTTGGAGACAGTGTAACCAAAAAGTATCAAATATATACAAAATATACTGGAAAAATACATGGATTATTATTAAATTTCATCCACCAGGTAATTTAATGGGCTTATGTTAAACAAGAATGGCTATAAAGAGACAAATTGTAATAAAGCACCCTGATACATATTTTAATAAGCTAGACATTTTAATAGATATCATTACATATGTATGAGCAAAGTCCTGCAGATCAAGCTGTTCTCATGAAATAAACCAGAGATTTTATTGAGGAAGCACTTTTTGAGAGGAGAACTGGGAGGAGAGTCGACATTATTTTAGGTGATAACCTTGCACTTTTTCTCAACTAATGTATGTACCAAAGCCTTAGGTTTAATACAGGTGTCAAACTCCCACCCAGAAAACAATAGTTTTCATATTACAGCTACATTTACTTTAAATAACTGAAGTCAAAGGCAAGAGGTTAAAATAACTTAACAGTCAAATAAATATAATTTGTTACGTTAAAATAAAACAAGGAAAATGATAACTGAATGTCTCAATAACTATACAGTTCAGGAAAACATCCACTATAGACATTTTTAAGCAAGGACAGTTTATTCAAGTCACAGTAGCACCTACAAAGCTATGTCCTCCAAAAAGAAAAGTCTGTAGTATCTTGAAAATGTCACACGAGAAGAAAGAGAATACAACACTGAGGCTGTAAATTGATAGTAAAGATGACATGATTATAAGAGATAGGTCTGAAAAACTCCTAACAGAAACAGTGCAGATTCATCAAAGCCTTTAGGATGATAATCCTGGACACAACAGCAGAGATTTCTGAATCAAATCAGGCTGCAGTAGGGAGATAAGTGAGATCATTCCTGTTAATTTGGAGATGAATCAACATGTTGATCTGTTTTCATAGCTGTGAGAAATTCTTTCAAGCTAGAGCTAAGTGACACCCAACAAGGCAGAGAGCTTCACAAAGGAATCACAGACATGATTACTGTATATTATTGTAGTCTTGAAATTTAAACCCTTTCAAAACCCTGAAAGTTCAAATCTGTTGTTCTGATTCATTAAAATATTGACTTTAAACAAAAATAAATTCAATATATTGATGGACTTGATATGCAAACTGTAAATATAAATGCTGTGTATTTTATAAAATAGTGTAAAGGTTGAAGGAAGAAGAGGAAACAGAAGTGTTCTACTATAGGACCATTCTATGTGAAGGAATAAAATCAGTGGACAAACACAATGGTAACAAAATAATCATTGTGATAAGCTGAAAAAGATAAAACAGGAAAGTGTAAATTACTTGAAATAAGACAATGTATTTATCTTATAAAAATGTATTAAAATGATTAAATTTTAGATATTGAAAAATTTATGGATAGTATTGAAAATTTAATTTCACTTCTTTTTAATATTTTTAGTATGGTTACTGGAATATTTAGGATTGCTTATGTGATACACTATATTTCTATGGGATAGTATTCCTTTAGGAGAGGAAAGTGTATATTAATGTGTTTTGGTTACTTTTCTTTAATTACTGAGGCAAAATAGTCAATACCCAAAGTGAAGGAAGGAAAGATTTATTTAGTTTACTGTTTGTGGAGGTTTCAGTCCATAATCAGCTGATTCCAAATCAGGGTGGCACGGCACAGGGGCAACACTTCAAGGCAATAGCCAACAAAAGCAGTCAGAGCAAAAGAGCAGACGAGCAAGTCTCTTTTCCTCCCTTATATTGTACACAGGCCACCCTCCCTCCAGAGCCAGTGTAGCACTCACAGAATCCCCCTGCCCTCCTGTTTCACAGTATGAACAAAGAACAAACCCTGGCTCTCTGCTGAATCTCAATTAAACTTCTAAACTTCTCAAGTTGACACAATATATCAACCGTAACAGAATGTATCAGCCATATATATGTGGAGGGAGTATATGAAGTATATATAGTGTCTATAAAGGTGTCTATAAAGGTGAAGAGATACACACACACACACACACACACATATAGGGAAGGTATATACAAAAGTGAAGATGTATATATAGGGGGAATTTGTATGATGGTAAAGGTGTCTGTGTATATATATGATGTATATATATATATGTGTGTGTGTGTGTGTGTGTGTGTGTGTGTGTGTGTATACATATATGGAGGGTATCAGCACAATATAGTAATGGAACAATTTACCAAAGCTAATACTATCTAAGTTAGTCATAAATCCATTTGACACTGTATAGACTAACAACAAATTATACAACTCCTATGCTTTTAAGGCGTTAGTTATTAAATGGAAGAGGAGAAATTAATGAGCAGAATCTTAGTTTTAGCTACAAAATGAGAATCTTAACATTTATTTCCTCCAGCATTTAGAATACCTCATCTGTATAGTAGCATCGTGTGAAAAACAAATAGATTATATAGCTGTATTTTTAGGATGGAATACATATGTAGAAACATTTTCCAGATCATGTAAGTAGTTACGCAATTTAAAACACTGCTGTCCTGAATCTTAATTCAGGTTAAGTTCCCAGGTTAAGTCCAGTTTCTTTTAGAAATTAGCAAATATGTACATGTTTTTATACCACTGTTACCACTGGCTATCATAACCATTTAAACCAGTAACTTCTAGCCACACAGCTGAATGAGTCTACCCAAGATTCTTACATTGCAATCAACCTCAATGATGTTCCTGTGCAAACCCTAGTTTTCTCAATCCTTTCATCTTTTTAATGACAAGCCTGAACTTGATTTTCATGTTTCATTGATATCTTTGTAAAGAGTATTGCCTGTTGATGACACATACATCCAAGCTGCAGCTTGTCAGATGAGTAGTGTCTGCTTCCATATCTGTAATAAGAAAGGTCTGGCCAGAGGGCAGCTTGTCTGGCCTAAAGTATAAATGTGAACAGACTCGAAGTGCATGTTATGAATTCAAGACCCATCAGAACACCAAAAATAACTGATTGTGCTGCTTTGCTATATGAATATTTATAAAGTTGGTTGACAAACTTTAAAATTAATGTTAAGTTTTTCACTTCACAATATGCTTCAGTGGATGATGTGACAGCCATTTTGATTTATTAATAGGCTACAGATTTTTGATTAGTCACCCACATGTTTCGCTCTAAAAATTTTTGTTTTTGGACACCAATCCCCATTTCATATGTCAACATTTAAGGACATTTGTTTTTGAACCACTTTCTAACTAGATTGCTATATATATTCATTAGAGTAGAATATAGAGCAATAAATATCAACAGTTCTTTCAAGATGTTATTACTGTGAAGATTAACATTCATGTTAAAATTGCACATTTTTCAAAAATTGATCTCACATTATCTACTATTAACAGCAACTCTACTCAGTGGTGTAAGGAAAACAATGAAAAATTGAATACACTTGAACCTTATCCAATGTAGGGAAGGGGGTAAAGAAGAATGAAACATTTAGAAAAATCTTGGCAGCAATGTAATTGGTGATGATCTTCCCTGAATAAAGAGAAAATTTAGAGTTTTAAATTTATGTTATGATATTATAAACATATTAGAAGAAAATATGTGAATATTTGTTGCAGGTAAAATTTACTAAACTTCAAATATAAACACAAGCTATAAAAACAGATTGACAGATTTGAACTTTAAAATTTCTGTCTTGATATAAAATCAAGGAGAAAGATAAAATGAAAACTGTGGGAATACTATAAAAACGTTTGACAGATATTTAAGCAACTATAGGCAGTTTACTACACCCAAACCACAAAAATGGTCTGTATAAAAGTCATTCAACTTAATACTCAAACATATAATTTAATAGAAAACATTTTAAATACAAAATTAATATTACAGAAAAATACTAGGCAATATCATTAAAAATAACCAAAAAAGTCACTCCTATATTTGCCTATATACCACAAACTTTAAATATGAATTTACTCTTTGACCTAGCTGTATCATTTATATGTTTACCACAGGACTTTTTTGTCCATTATAAAGGAAAAAATAGGGAAATAAATTAGATTTCTAATAGAAGAGATAGGTTCAATAAATACCTGAACATTCATGAAATGAATTCCCTCCTACTATTGAATAATATTAATTGACATGTAAAATGTTCATAATGTATGAATTGGCTAGTGAATATATATTATATATGAATATACAGCTGGTAGTTTTATCTTAGTAATTGTTTCATTAAAATTAATAGCTCCTAAAATTGGTGAAACACCTGTTAAGCATAATGAGAAAATGGTAAGAATTACACAAACTTGCACGTGCTAGATAAGTGAAATAAACTTACAAAGGTAAAACTCTAAACAATTTGACTTTATAGACCCATTTTCATAAAACTGTATTTTTATACTTCATCCATTATTAATAATTATGTATATGATTCTTTATGAAACCCTTATGCACAAATATGTCAGGTTGACCCAAAGGAAACAGACGGCATATTTCTCTTTGGATGTCTCAACTGAACTTAGTTTTTAAATTGTGAAATGTAGCTGAGGATTAGTACAGGGAATCAGGGTGGGCATCACATAGAAATTACCACTCATTATAGTGTTGGGACAAAAGGAGAGATACAAGCCCCAAAAGTCTTCCTTTTGGCATTCACCCCCTTATAAGTATAAACGTTTTATGTGTTTATTTTCACTTGAGTTTTGGGATGTACTTTGTGACTCACTCCTAATGAGTGAATAAAGAAAAAAATGGTAACATTCTAGATCAAAGATTTTTAATATGACCACTGCCCTTATTTTGGTTCTCTCTTTCACTACTGCTGTGATGTTATGAGATGTCCCATGGAGGGGCCCACATGGCCTCTTGGTGACACTTAAAGCCCTCAATCCAACAGGCTTACCAGAGTGCACTTAAGGAGAGGTTTCAGCTACAATGAATCTTGATTATGGAACCCTGGCCAAAAGCTGGACTACCACCTCATGAAGAACCCTGAGGCAAAGACATCCAAGGCAATCAACACTGGATTACTGACTTATGGAAATTGTGAGCTAATATATTTTTATTAATAAATGTTATTAATGTTGATAAATTGGTTACAATTGTTAACTTGGTATATTCATTAGACAGTCATAAATAAATGATACCTACTAAAAGGCATTAATACTATCTCAATAAATCTCAATTTGGAGAGAACAAAGACCATCTATTGAGGGACAGAATCAAGCCCACACAGAGGAAGAAATCAGAGAAATAAATACCTTCTCCTCATCTTCCTCCTTCCAGCTGATATCCTAGAAATTAGAACAGTAGAAGCCAGAAGAGGCAAACAAAAGATGCATGACATAATACTCTGATGTGTATGTTACTATGTATTAACTTATCTATGATGTTTATCACTGAGTGGTGAGACCATGGTTGTATCTACAATAATTTTTTCCTTTTTTTGCTTCTTTGGTAACCATAAATATTAAATTGCTTAAATGAAAATTGTTAAATAACATTGCTAAAATTATATACCTTTGATTATTTATATTGGTATATAACATTACTTTTAAAATTTTTCTCCTATTATCCCAGTTTTATATTTCTCAGGAAGTTTCTGCAGACTTCATTTAAGACTGTTGTGTAATTTCTAAAGATCATTGAATTATAATTTTGCTTTTGTTACTGTCATCACTTTAGGATCAGTGTTATATTTTAAGGACATTTCATTCTTCACTCTATTTGGCAACAAATAAGGGGTAAAAAGCGCAATATTTAGAAAGTTTAAAATAAATTCATATTTAGTCATAAATCCTTACATTAGCATTTTCATTTGTCTTTTCTTGGAATGTTTCTTCTTGATATCTTGTTTTAGTTTGATAATTCATACTTCTCTAAGAATTACTCATTTCAGTTATTATAAGACACTGTTTTATGAAAGAATTGCAAAGTAGGTTAACATTGACTTCAATGTTTGCTTTTTATTTCCAAGTGCTTTCTTTGGGGTAATAATTACAGGTTTCTTGTGCCAATAGTGAATTGATTATCTATTTTTCCCTCAATTTGTAATCTATTTTACCTTTATTTATAATTCCTGTGTATATTTCTTTGATGTATTAAAATTTCCAACATTAAATATAACTTTAGTTACCTTTACTTTATTCTTCAGAGTAATATTTATTCTAGTCAAATATTTCTAAACTTTTGATGGAAAAATCATAAAATTTAACACTATATGTGAATTGGGGAAAATGTGATAGCAAGCAAATTTTAGTCTCAGGTAACAATCCATTATGTCAAAGGGAAACTATTTAGAATAACATAAAGAGTCATTTTATAAAAATATGATGATTAAAAAGAAAACAAAAGATATTACACATGGTAACTGTATTAGTCAGTGACTACTAGAATCAACTGTAATAAAATGCAAATGTCTGTCTGCACACTGGAGACCAGAAGGATCCAGTCAAGGGCTTGGAGCCTGCAATAAAGTCCCGTGTAAGTCCTTATCAAGGATCTGTACCAGAAAGGCCCAAGGGTCAGTGGTGGAAGCCAGAAAGTCTGCACCAGCTGGGAAAAGAATGCATGTCAGAAGGCTGAAAGTTATGCAGTGGAAGAAGCCAGGACAATGCCCAAGATAAAGATGAGGGTTGAAATTCCCCCATAGGAAGACAGCAGCCAAAGCTCCTTTAAAGAAAAACTGTTGCCAAAAAACATCTTCAGGAAAATCATCAGCATGCAATCTTCCCCTCTTGTTCTCCTTTTATGTCATTCTGTTAATAATTCTCAGGTGGATCTCCAGAATCATGCTGACTCACTTCATCTGGGAGTTCCCATTCATTCACCGTAGTAGCCATAAACAGTGTTTAAGGTTATGTTTACTTTGTATATGTATTATGTGTGTAATATGAGTTGTATATATATATATATATGTTTTGGGTATCTAGAGCTACAATTTATTTATTTTTATTGCTTGCAACCATTAAAAAACAAATTCTGAGAAACATGACTATAGATAGCTTACCTCAAACTTTCAATTTAGATATTAAAAAGTTGAGACCCAGAAAGGTTGTAGCCTTTGCTTAAATCTGCATGTAGCAAAACTGACATAACAGAAGAATTGATCTCTCCATCATATGGAAAAATAAATGTAATCCCAATCGGGGGAGCACAGTGAAAATTTTCATGGTTGAGGTCCTCGGGTTGAAGAATGAAGTCATGTGTAAGATATCAGCAAAAAGAGCAGGCAGCACATAGCAGAACAGAGCACAAATATGCAAAGTCACGAGACCCCAACTGAGCCTGGGTCTTTATTGTATAATTACTATATAGGTTGTTAGCGCAAATTTATCTTCATATATAGGGCTGTAACCAGCATGTGTATGTTTACCTGTGCTAAATCATGATTACATACTTGTCTTCTAACATGCACTAGTGCTAGACGAGCAGGGTCACAGCCTCAGGTGTCTTTAGTTACCCCTGAGCTTTGAAGCAGTCTGAGTGATTCCCCACATCCCACCCTGTCAAAGGTCAGAGGTTATATAAGTGTAACATTCTATATGTAATGGCACAAGGCTCTCCCTGTGCTGCAGTCAGGAAATCTATAGCTATGTGGTTTTACCAAACCACTTTTTTTTTTCCATTTGAACAGCTTCATCCATAAGCAACATCAAAGCCTGGCACTTAACAGGCTTTATGAGAGGAGTACCCTACAAGGTGAGCTTTTTGCTCATGCTCCATATATCTCAACAATAGTTGGCATCCTACAAGGAGTGGTGTCCTGTCTGTCACTCCTGAGCTGTCCAAGCTGAGATGCCTGCAGAGCATCAGATGCTTGCAGAAGTTCCAACTCTGTACATATACATGGGGCCTTCTTGATGCATCATTAGCAATGTCACTGCTGGAGACTCTACTCATTGTCTTGACCTGACTGTTCCAGGTTCAAACCAAAGTACTTCTGACTGGGCTGGACAATGACTGATGTCCACTGTGGGGATGATTTATGGATAGACACATCAGTATACCTGGCATCAGCCAAAAGTTCCTCATTCCCTTTCATACAGGGCTAGGAGTCTGTCCTATAGTCTGTCCTCCTGGACAGGCCCCTGGGCCATGTACATCATGGGTCCCAAAACCATAAACAGTTCAGCTTCCAAAAAGAAGGCTCTGCAAGATGGTAGCATCTGTCGTTCCACTTCTGTGACAGGCTGTTCATCCAACCATCTATCAGGTATTTTATCTGCACTTTCATTGTCCGTTGCTCTGTGATTCCTCACCGGCATGCAGAGTAGGCATAATGCTGCTGTTTCTCAATCTGGGAATAACAGCTTTCGACTCCCTTCTTCAACGTGACCAAAATTCAGCAGGGTGCTTCCACTTCTGTTTTTACCGTAGGCCTCAGCCAAACTCAGTATTACCCATACTCAATGTTAGGATAAATGGCAAGTTAAGATCAGTGACTCAAAGGACTTATATGTGTCTGACTTCCTTTTTGACTCTTGGGAAGCAGCTTCAGTTGAATCTGTCCAGCAAGTGGCTTCCACTATGTCTGTTCATCCCCATGTTGTGCTTGTTGTGGTCATCTGGAATAAAGGGCGCAGCCAGGTAGCTAGGTATGGTATGCTTGCCAAAAATCTAGCACACCCACATGTACCTGTAATTAGCATACTGTTGTGGGTCTGGTTTTAGCTGACCATATAACACCCAAGACTTTGTCTGAGCAGCCAAGTCCATGGACCTTGTCTTCATTCCAAGTCCTTCCTCCAAAGGCAAAGCTTCCTTCAGGCTGTGCACAGCAGCTTTTAAGTCCACAAGGCAATCAGTGGTTAATATAATATCTTAAATAGAAAACAGTGACACAGAATATGGCTTGGTCCAGGTGGCCAGGTCCTGGGCTACCAGGGCATGGCACAAAGTTAAACTGTGCAAATAGTTTTGTGGCACTATTTGGAAGGTACATTGTCTGCCCTCTCAGGTGAAGGCAAATTGATCCTCACTGCCATTATCAGGATAAGACTTTACAGTCATTTGCCATGATCTATCTGGCTTCTCTTTGGGTCAGTGCAGGTATCTGTGAAGGGTGTATCACCTCTGCTTTTTTCCAATGGAGGCTGTCTCAGTGTTCCTGACTTCTAAGCAGCCAGTACTACTTTACCCATGTAGCTGCAGGAGAGTCAGCAGGGTATGGTGTGAATGGTCTCAGACTATGATTTTTATCATGTAAATTTGCAACTGGAACTCTCCCTGCATTGTGTCAAACTAAGTACCAGTCAGTATGTCTACCCCCAGCATATATTAAGCATTAATATAAATCCTGCAGGCATAGGGGCAAGCATCCAATAATGTCTCCTGGGCCTTCTTCTGAACCTCTACATCCTTGTATGCATGCAGTAGCTTCTGTAAAATGGTCTGGATTGCCTTATTTGAGCATTCATTCTGATCTTATATGTACTAATATTAATACATGTTCCACATTTTTGGGAGAACCAGTAAATGATTAGTCAATTCCACATGTGGTCTCTGGTCTCCTGGGACCCCAACACCCAAGTATATCGGCCTACATCATAATAGGATTAAAAGAGGCTGGTTTCACTTATTTCTGCTTCACTTAAGCTGCTTTGGCCTTCTGCCCCTGGCCCATTAGCTGGTATTGCTGCTCAGGGGTAAATCCCTCCACAGAGTCAACAACACATTCAAAGTCTCCCCACCTAACTTATTGTGGTTAGGTTGTCAAACAACAGGTCTGTCTAGATCTGGCACAGACCAACCTTTAGACAGGCCCCACAGCCTGTCTTTAGGGCTATGGCCCTGTTTGCCTGGAGCCCCACCTCCTTATTTTTCTCCTTTGCTGGTACAGTTTTTACATGTCTTGCATATCTTGGTGCTTCAATGTTGCATCTCCCACCCTGGCCGAGGCATCCACAGCATCATGGATGAATGATCTATAAAACCCCTAAAAGGGTTGCCACTGACCCAAATATGCCAGCCAGCTTGCTCACCAGGATCATGTCCTCCATGCATGCCATCAGCCGTTCCTCCTCTGAGCTATGGTACTGTAGTGTAAATATACTTTGCTGCCTGTCCATTTTATGTATGCAGTTATCAAGTTTAAACAGATTGTCCATTTAGTGACTTGTTCCAGCAGGTCACATGGATTCTCCCAGACCAGTCAAGTTACTTCCACTAATCAATTGATCCCAGTCTGATTATCTGCTTCTGGGACTACCCTCTGCACATCCTTCCAAACCTATCTTACAGAGAGAGTTCTGGTTGCTGTGGACTGAACTGCATGTTATCAGCCCCATCATCCCAAAGCCATAGCAGCCACATGAGCACTGTTTCACCACCTTTTGCTTTGTTTTTCCAGATCCCACAACTCTGTAACCATATAGGTTGTGTAATTTGTGTGCTGGATAGAGATAGCTGACTCTCCTGGTCCTCCTCCTGGGCTAAGGGTTTCTCTACCTCCATTTTTTGATGAATAATAGCAGGGTTAGAATGCATAACCAGGGGATTTTCCTAGGGGATTTCTCAGACATGAGGATTTACACTCGAAACATTTCTGGAAGAAGCAGTGCTTCCTGTACCTCAAACGTGAGCTGCAGCTGCCAGTCATGTCTCACAGTTCTCCTCTGTATGCTTCAGGTGGTCTGCTTGCTGGACCATCTGCCTCTTGAGTTACATGGCAGAAGTGATTGAAGAACAGCCAAACTATCTACCATACTGGGGAGGAATTTGTCTATAGCTTCCAAGTTTTGCAAGACATCCATAGGCTCCAGACTGTTTCTCAGTCCTTCAAGGTCTTCTCAGTTGCCAGGAAGATGGCTACACAGTCATGGTTAGGCTGTGGTCAGTTTTCAACCATCTCCTGGAGCTCTCCCTTGCCTTTGGGCACTGTTTCCACAGCTACCATGGGATCACTCACCTCAATATCCCACTGAATTTGCCAGTTGTTGGCTTACTCAGAAGCTCAAGAGAGATTTTCATAGGTGAGGTCCTCAGGTTAATAAGTGAATTTGGGTAAAAGAACAGCTGGCAGCATGGAGCAGAACACAAAAGCTCAAATGAGCTTGGGCCTTTATTGTACAATTCCTATACAGATTATTAGCTCATTTGAACATTCTTACATAGGGCTGTAACCAACTCTTGTGTGTTTACCTGCACTAAGCCATGTTTATATCACTGTATCCCACTGTGTGCCTGTGCTAGACGAGCAGGGTCACAGCCTCAGGTGTCCTTAGATGCCTCTGATACTTGAAGCAGTCTGTGTGGTTTCCCACAAAAAAGTTAACTGCTGGCTATTTAATTAATTTAAATGTAAACATTTAAATGTAAACATTTAAATTAATTAAATAATTTAAAAATCTACTGTGATTTTTATCAGAAATGATGAATTATATATTAGTGTGCAAAATTTTTCCCTTTTTATTAATATAACTTTGCAATACATGATAAATATATTCATTGTAGAAAATTAGTACATTTATGTAACATCCCTTGATTTTATTTCTTTTATGATATAGATATCCATCCTTCTTTAAAATTCAGTTTTCCCTTTCATTAAAGAAACTGTCACCTTTCATTGTAAATTATTTCATATTTTGTATTTTCCTGCATAGTGTGACTTAAAGCATTTCTCTTCCACTTCATCTTTTTTAAAATGGTAGTCAAATCTGGAAACACTGAGTGTTTGGAGGAATAATAAATTTCAGGGAATATCATATTTTCAACCATATAAGATAATGCATATTTATAACTTTGAAATATGTGGTAGATTCAGCTTTAATGATTTTATATTATGAACTATTAATTCTGCATTTTTACTTAATGAATTCCATAGTCATCAGTGATTAATGACCTGATTCAATATATCATTAGGATTTTCAAAATACAGGGATTTTAGTTTTATTTTTCATTTTGCATCTATTAGTAAAAATTTTATTGTATATATATAATATAAATATATTATATATTGTATATATAATATATATATTATATATAATATATATAATATTGGTACACAAAATATATAGTAATAAATGTGTTTTAGTTGTCTGAGGTAAGCAAGTATAGCATTTTCACTTTTGTAGTTAATGACTTGCTCTCTTGTTACTAAGAAGCATTTTGTTTTATTCTAAGTGACTACAGTGACTAGGACACTCCACTTTTCGCCCTCACTTTAACTTTTTCTTTTGTCTTAGATTCTAAGCCATGTTCAATTTGCATTCTGTTCATACCATCATTTTATCAGCCTATGTTTGTAGTATATGATGTTTACATTCATCTTAGGGAATAGGTGTCTGTTTGTACTTTTAAAATTTTGTTTTTTTCTTTGACCTTATTCCCCCCCCCTTTGCCTCCCTACCTCTCTCCCTCTACCTCTTTCCTCATTTTCACTATAATGATTATTATTGTTTACTTCGTACTTAAGATGCGTAACGATTGCATTCACTGTGTGCAGTTTGAGCACATGCACTTCTTAGATATTTTGCATTCTCATCCCCTTTATTCTTACCATGACTTCAGTCTCCTGGGTCCCTTCCAAGAGAAAGAGGTTATCTTTGTGCAAATATTTGCAAAAGATCTAACTCTGTTTTCTTTTATCAGTCTTTTATTTTGCTCTTTATTGTACTTTAGATTACTCAAGTGACAAAAACCATATGGAATTTAAGTTTGCATGTGTGATTCATTTCACTTAACATTATGTTTTCAGGATGTATCCAGTTTCCTACAAATTTCTCAAATTTATTCTTCTCTATAATTGAGTAGTATTCCATTATGTATAGATGCTACATTTTCTTTATCCATTCATCTGTTGATGGATGTATAGGCTGCTTTCAAGACTTAGTTATTATTATTTGTGTTGAGCAATCCTGGGGAATAAGAGCAAAGCCAGAGGCATCAAAATACCTGAATTCAAGTTATATTATAAAGCTTCAGTCAAAAAATACTTGGCATGATGCTATGGGCACAAAAATAGACAAATGGATCAGTGGAATAGAATGGAGGATGCAAAAATACCTCCAGAAACATTCAGATATTTGATCTTTTAATATGGGCCAAAAACATAAGTTGAGAAATCAACCTAAAATGGTGCTGGGAAAACTAGATATACATATGTTGAAGACCAGAGTTAGATCTTTCACCTTGTGCTAAAATGAAATTAAAATGGATGCAAATCTAAATATTAAAACAGAAACAATCTACTGGAAGATAAAAATACACAATTTTTGAAGTCATAAGTGTAGGCAAGTACTTTCTACACAGAACTGAATTGCACAAGAAGTTACAGGAAGAATCACCACATGGATTGTACCAAATCAAAAATTTTCTGCATAACAAGATAAACCACCAAGGGAGTGAAGAGGCAACTTGAAAAATGGGAAAGTTTCCATCTATTCCTCAGGCAGAGGAATAATATCTAGAATATATAAAGAACTCAAAAAAATTAGACCCACCTAATATAAAATCTCCAAACAAAAAATAGGTAAAAGTAATAGACAAATCTCAAAAAGGAAATATAAATGATCCTATCATTGAGTTTATAGAAAGGGAACATGTTAGAGAGTTTAGATAAAGTTTGTTTAAATATTTCCACAACCTGCTGGGGTCCTCTGCTCTCATCTATAATTTAGAATCTGTGAAGTCCCTTGCCGGATTTGCTGATGTTGTTTTGGTCTGCTGAGTTTCAACTCATAAATGAAATTCTATAACTTGGGAAGCATTTGTCAATAATACATGATTCCAAGGTTTGTCACATCTTGCCTTCTCCATCTTCTTGATTTGAACATGATTATACTTGGGAGCTCTGCTCCTCTCATTTTGACATGGATACTTGAATTCTGTTGAAGATACTGTATGGGGATTTTTGATGTGTTACGCCAATTATTCTATTTGCGTGTGTTTATTCAAAATGTAAAAATCCTGTGACTCTATTGTCACTTGCCCTACTTATCAACTTGCCCTATTTGTTAGGCAGACAAGTCTGTAAAACTTTTACTTAGGTCTACTTTATTTATAAGAAAATCTGCAAAAATCATTTATAAAAGTTATCTGAAGACTGTAATGATTATTATATACACTGTTTTCAGTTGGGATACTCTCTTAATACTTGTACTGAAATCCTAGCTACATTATCAATAATTATTTAGAAAACAATGTAGATTCTCCTGGTTTCTCATGCATCCACATTTCATGGTAATTTATTCATCCATATACTTTCTGTGTTACACTGACATTTTAAATTGCTGAGATATGTCTATGTATTTTTTAAATTGCATAGCTAGAGTTCAAGTTTGTTTTACATTTATAATCTCTTGATTGTATCATTAAGTTTGAATAATTGCTTGAATGAATATGATTTTCTGCATGCAGGTACTTTCTTTTAATCTTGAATAGACAGTCATTTTATCCTAGTAATTCTACTGTAAAAATGATTTTTCAATTCAGGTTTTATTCTCCAATAGAAATGTTGTGTTTGCTCTTTAGAAGATCATTGAATTATTTTTATTAATAGTTTTAATTTTCACCAAAGAACATACTGATTCTATGAGTTTGTAGAGAAAATTTTTTATGTTACACACATAATTTTCAGAACATTAATCCCCACATACATATTTTTATTTTCTAACTACCAGAGAGTACTATGCAGTATGAATGTTAGTTTTCTTTTTAATTTTGAATTATAATTGTGTCATTTTAATTCTTAGCTCAAAATCAAACTATAGGTTTTTTTGTTTGTTTGTTTGTTTTTTACAAATCCCTGACTCCTCGGTTACATTATATATTGTTTTTCTGTCATTATCATTATTTTTACATTTTAATAAATATGTTTTAACATTGAGAATTTTATTAATTCTTATTGCTTCAGTTCTACAGAAGCATTCCCCCTACCATATATCTGGGAAAATACTAGTCCCTTGATTCCTTCTAAAGTTACTAATTTGAATTATTAGTTTTCTTTTTTATGTTAGCACAATTTCCACATTGTGTTGTTGAAATTTTTTTCTGAAATGTTTTTCTTTCTTTTCTCATACATGTATGGTGATCCCCACTTTCTGTGTATATATTTATATGTATAATATATATTTATTTTATATATTTATATATATATATAATATATATTCACATGGACAAGAACACAAATATGAATGTTGGTTGATCAATAACTGTCAGTATCCAGAGACATTTCTGGATAGATGGATAGATAAATAGATAGATAGATAGATAGATAGATAGATAGATAGATAGGTGATAGATACATAGATATACACAAATATGGATGGGTAAAGCTTGGTATGAATAACAAGACTGTAAATACTCACTAACTATGGCATCTATCCTATCTTCAGGTCTCTCCTGGAGGAGAATTTTAAATATATGACTCTGAGAATGTATAGAGAGACTGCACCAGCAACTTTTCTTTCTTGATAAATAACCCAGGAAAACTAAATTCTCTTCTACTTGCTTTACTAAGCAAAATTCTTTCCTAGAGACAGAGTTTAAGCAAACTTTTCTATTGGGTAGCACTGCTTTTCTCTCATTATGTGCTTCCCTGTATGCCCATGTGTTTGTTTCAAGCACCTCACTTTCGGTTCTTCTCCCCTTTTCTGTCTAGGGTACACTCTAAGCTTCTAAAGTCTAAAAGTAAACTGTGTCCCACAATTAACGTAGAGCAGTATTTACTAAGCTTTTCCTGCAGCAAAGATCTCAGCAGTTTTTCTGTGTATGTGGAGCCTGTGCTGGCCCAGATCTAGATGTCTTGCAATTAATTACCCAGTTACTTGCCCTGAGGCTTGCTCCTGCTGCCAGCTGTTGCTGAATCTGAGGTTGGATTTTTTTTTCCTATTTTCTTTTGGGTTAACTCACTTCTCCTGTAGCCTGGTTTAATGTACAAGAATTGTGATTCTGGTCCTTTATCCTCGTTTTCAGTTTCACTTAAGTAATACTGGCGCTACTATAAACCACATAAAAATATTTTCTCTATGGATATTTTTATTTTGTGTTCTGATATGTCTGAAGTTTTGTTATGATTTTTCTTGCACATTGATATAATTTGAAAAAGAAAATGCAGTAATTTTAAACTGTATGATTGCCGCCTTGGTCCAGAAGTCCTAACCATCATCTTACAAGTGAAATAAATATTACTATTTTATGTTTACTGTAAGTAAAATGATTAATAATAAAAAGGAGGTAAGTATATTCTATATGAATAGGATTGTTTATTTTCTTGAGGCTTTCTATTTCTTGATATTTTCATTTCATAGTCCTACTCCTCATAAATAAAAAATAATTTTTTGGAAAAGCGATCAAGAAGAATGAACTTAGTAATGCCTGGAAATCTTTTTGGTATTGTGTTCTAGATACTATAACATTAACTCATATTGTAAGAAAGATATTAGAATCCTGCAAAAACTACTTAAATGTGGAAATGCAGTGTATATACATTAGCAAAGAATTATCAGACACCAAATAGTGCTAGAAAATGATTTGTAATAGTAACAATGTGATTAATATAATACCAGAATAAGGATTACTTGGGCAGAATTGTTCTATTTATAGTAGGGGACTTCAGGTCAGCAGTATCTATTTATCTTCTCCATGATGTGATCTAAATTTTTTCATTTATAATAATTTTGCAGTACTTGACGATCCTGGGCCATCGATACCTGTCCTCATATTGTCACCTGCCAAGAGTACTCACAATCACAGTTTGCAAGTCTTCTCCAAGGGCTCTATCAACACATAGACATTCCATCACTACCTTAGGTTTGATAATGCTAATCCTTCTGTGCTTTGAATGGCAATTATAAAATACCTAGCAGTATTTAAATTGGAATTACCCACTATGTATGTATTTTGTTAAGCTTATACTCAAAGCTATAGCAACTTATTATCAGAATGTCAAGAAGCATTTTAGAATTAAGTAATTTGTGCTTCATTTTCATATAAAATCATTTCATACTACAAGGTTGAATTAAACAGTGAAGAAAAACCAGAAACTTTTCAGTATGCATTTTGATGTATATATTTCCTTTTTCACAGAAGCATATTATTAAAATATTGCCCTACTTATTCTGGCAATAACAGATAGGATTAAGCCCAAAAGAGTCTTAGTGTCAGTTATAAGACTGTCTTCCAAATACATTAGTTATTTTTCTTTGAAATTAATATTCAAACTCTTCAGTATAGGAAATGAGTTTACTGTCACAAACAATTGAATAATAGAAAAGGGAGAAAGCAGGAAAAGCTAAATTTCTCTAGTTTTCTATATGAACCAGAACTATACATAAATCAGATAAACCGATGTTTGTGTATCTTGCATTAGATATATCTAGTTTTAGACATTGTAGAGTCTTTTTATGTAGCCTATTCCATGATTATATTTTATGAACTTTGCTAAAACTTGAGAGCTATTGATAGTAATTGTTTTATGTTTAACTTAACCAAATGATTTATTTTTCTTTCATTTAAAATGTATTTCATTGAAATCACATACTGAACACTCAACCTAATATTTTACATTTCAAAATGATGGCTTGAGGTCTATTAAAATATTTTTTTTAAAGACATCACTTAAGTTAACTTTCTTGCTGACATTTGTGGAAAAGACACTTGTTCTATTTTATAGAAAGTTGATGTTCTTAAAGCCAAAAACACAATTTTAGAAACAAGCACTTCTAGTTGAAAATCACTCCGTTCATCTAACTGGACACTAGTAAAACTCAGGCCACACCTTTGAACTAGGATTTGTGACTTCCTTGCTCAGTCTGTCCCATTCTTCAGCCAATTCACAGTTAGTTCACCTTCCTTCAACCCAATCAGAATGCAGTTCTTCTCAGTTGGTTACAGAAACAGTAAATCTAATACCTTGGTGTGGCATGCAAATTTTTCCATGACCTGACCCCTGGTTCATCTCCTAATTCAGTCCAACAGCAAATCTCATCTCATTTTTTTAGTTAAATAGCATGAAATTATTTGAGGAATATCAAATACATACAAATGCTCACTCTGTTACTTTTTAAACAAATGTTGTCCTCCACATATGCCCTGTCTTCTCACTGCCACCATCAGTTAGATGGGAAATGAGTGGACTTAGTATTTTTCTGCAGGTACCCAACATGCTGGCTCCTTCATTCTCTCAAATACCCTGCTCTGTTTCTATAAAGTCAAGCAATGGTCAATAAGTAAATAAACGGGCATATTTATATTCTTCATGGACTCTATAACCTTTAATACAAGGGTATTTTGTGGTCATTATTTTACTCCCAAGTAAAACTAACTGCTTGTCACACATCAAAGATCTAATGTAAGTACAGAATATTAATGTGTTAACAAAAGTTCTTTTAAAACACAATTACATTGATTGCCAGGGTAAACACCATTTGTAGCTTTGTATGTTTGGCTATAAGCCAAAATGAGTGAGGTGAACAGCCCCACCCAATCAGGAGCGCCAAGTGTTTGAAAATTTTTGTTTCTTTCACTATTAAAAAAAAGCAATAAAGTCTTATGAGAAATTAGAAATGGGGAAATGAATGTCCTCAGCAAATATATAAAACCTAAAGGAATGTATGTTCTTGAACATTGCATTATTACAATTCCTTAAATGTACCATAATTGTATTCTGCACTTAGTATCTCAACTGGTTTTATAAAATGCCAGTTTCCTTACTCCGAAGTTAGAACTTTCAATGTTTTTATTTTGTTTACTTTTGGGCATCACTATCAACAGACTTGACCTCACCACATATGACAAAAAGAAAGGTAGGCTCTTTGCATCCTAATTCCCTTTAAAACCATAGACATTTTAACCTCCTGTAGTAGATAGATGAGTGCTGATGATAAATGGAAAAGGCTCAGTTGTGAGGAGACGAGGCTCCAGGATACTGACAGGTGGCAGTGATCTAGAAAAGAGACAGACTGCCTTCAAGGGCAGCAGTGTGGGAGAGAGCTTCCAGGAGAACAAGGCTCACCAGGACCTGACACTCATCTCGGTAGAGTTAGATCTGAAGCCTAATGGATATGTTCAGAAGAACAAGTTAGAGCTTGATCAAAGAAAGGAGTTGGTCAAGAAGAGAAGTGGCCAAGATATGCTTTAGGAGACTACTCACATCAGAGACTGCCTCTCTCCAGAACTGACACCACAGTAAACCTCACAGTTCCCATCAAACACACCAGTGGGCCCAGTTCCAGAATTTGTATTTCTGTAAGTTCTAAAAGCCAAATTTGTTTTATTACCTACAGAATTTGCTGAATTCAGGGAATAGTTGACAAAAAATGTATGGAGCTAGGCTATAGAGACCAATAAAAGAAAATTTGCCACTAAGAACTACCATTTCTTTATTAGAAATTTTAGTTTCACCTCTTGGATTCAACTAAGAGAATATGTTTGTGTTGCTTTAAATTATTAAGTATTTGTTTATGGGTCTATGTCTCTTAGTCTATGGTGCTATAACAAAATGCCATATACTGCATGATTTGAAAACAACAGAAATTTATTTTTCATAGTTCTAGAAGCTCAAACTCAATATCAAGACATTGGTACATTACCTGATGCAGCCTTGTTTGCTGGTTCATAGACTGGCAGCTGTCTTCACAGTGAAAAGAAAATGAAATCTCTGAGACCTATTTCATAAAGATATGAATCCCACTTATCAGAGCTCTACCCACATGATTCAGTCACCTCCACAAAGCCCTCCTTCAGCATACAGTCACCCTGGAAATGAAGATGTCAGCATATGAATTTGGAGGAGTAACCATAGACTATAGCTTGTTTACAGGTTGTTTATTGTACCTTTACGACTGTAAAGGATAGAGACTTAGATTTTCAATTCGAGAATATATGGGTTCCTCTGATGGAAAAAAAATGCCAAGATTACCTTTATGTGAATGACCTGATACAATTCTTCAGTGTGATTTCTAGTCTTCTGTTTATCAACTGCTTAGACCTTTCCAGACTGCTAAGTGCAATGGTTCTGCTTTAGACTGGATTTTTTTTTCTCATTTTATTCTGAAAAATCCATTCTGAAAAACCCTCTATTTTTCCATCATTCTTTCATTGTTTTTTAAATGCCTTTTGCAAACCTTCAGCCCACTAAAATGCTATAAAGAATGACTTGAAGTAAAGGAGTCCTGCAGTTTAGAGTGCATCCCAAGAGCATGTAAAAAGAAATGTCTGGAAAATGGTGTTTTAAATAATGATGAATTTCCAAAATTTACATTTTATTACATTTTGAATGTATGTGCTAATGTTGGAAGAGTCTTCAAAAACCTGTTTATAGTGCTTATTTCCATAAAGATGAATTTTATAATATAGGATAAGGAAATGGAGAAAAAGTAAAACTTCACATTTTCTCATTTTGAATTTTGCATTATGCACTAGTGTTTATATTTGAATAAATATATTTTTTCAAAAGGATATTGATTGTTTCAGAATGATAGAGAGGCACAAGTGTGCTGAAAGGGACAATTTTAAGTTTTAAACACACATGGCACATAAGTGACTATAAAGGCAAAATGGTAGCTGAAATTAAGTAATATACGTCTGAAGAAAGAAGGAAAATAAACTATTTGATCATTCCTATTTTGTCTAACTTGTTCTTAAAAATTAAATACCTTCTGAAAGGTCTTTAATAAATAATCTAAATTTTTGCAAGTTTTTAATTTTCATAACATCATAAAATAGGTAAGCTATACTTTTTGTTCATTTGTTTTCTTCCCCAGAGAAACAATACATTTGGGAGGCGATGGTATTGTGACTCCATTCCATTTGGAGTCACCATCCAGTGAAGCTTCTGGATTAATCCATGACAAAAAGTGGCCACGTTCACCTAGTGATAAGGACATGCCTTTTGGATTCAGGTCACAGATACTGTCCATACCAAGGAGACTCGTGCCTTGAATTAGTTTTACATGAAACAGTTCTGTAATCAATTTGAAAACTGACAAACAGTTGTCTCTACTACATTTCTTCTTGTGAACTTTAATATGCTAATGCATGGCGTTAATTCTCAAAATGGAGAGAGTATTCACAGTGTCTAAAAATCATTAGACCAGAGAAGCTTTGCTTCAAAGAACAAAACTGCTGTTTTGTGAGACAAAGTTTGGTACACTGTTTGTTAAAATGCTCAAATTTAATAGTGTTCCTTTCTACATAAATTATATGTTTTTTACAAAAACAACATTTAAAAGAACACAGCAATAGAGAAGTATAGTAACTGGGGGGAATAACAGAGAGAATCCCCAAGATGCATTGATCTTTCAATTTTGTGTTACTTTCTACTGAGTCCATGTCTTTAAATGCCAAATTGTTGACAAATAAAACAAATTAATGTCCATATAATTAGTTTTTAAGAATTAACAAAATTACCACTATGTATGTATCTATGTCTGTGTGTTGTCATATATAAAATATTAATACGTTTGACCATGTTTAGTGTAGTTGGTACGACAATTGAAGAAATTAAAGATTTTAGATCCAAGAAAGTACCAAACACCCATATCACCCTTTTGACATTAAACAAAATGATTTTAAAAAAGCAAACAAAAAAGGAATCCTAATAGACTATTTATAAATAAAATAAGACCAAATGAAAGCAAACACAGATAAAACATTTTATTAATTAGTGACCTCTTCTTTATTCCTTGGCATGTAATGAATGACTCGTTTTTCTCTGGAAAGAATTTATTCTTTGCATTCCCCATCACTGTTACAGAGGGAAAGCCCTGTGCCATTTGCCCTCAGAAATGAGATACAACCTTTTTTTAGCCTAAACCTTAAACATCAAACCTCATGAATATTCTGATGAAACTGTTTGGCATTCTGCTTCTTCTGTGCTTTCTAGTATCTGTGAATAGCTCAGTTGTTTGATTTCTGACTGTGAGGAAAAAGCTGGAAGGTCTCTGGATGTCAACTTTGGCTAGTTTTTTCATAGTCCTCAGAGAAATCTCAGGGTTTTAAACTTCTCAGCTTTCTCAGAAGCATAGCCAACTGGGACATTTGACACCCAATGGAAAATAGGCACGGATTCTTGGTGTGGCACTCCCGGGGATGCCAAGGGTCTTGAAGATATTTCTGTTATTTGATGCTGTTCACATGAGATCCTTCCCTCTTGGTGACAGACAAATGAACAAGTGAGTGGCCTGTTTGCATTTCAGTTAGACACTTACCACAATTTAGCACACATTCCACTGACTAATATTGAGAAAGAAGGCATCTGATCTATACATAACAATCTGCATAATGCTTTAGGAGAATTCTTGCAAAATAGTAAACAAATTCCATGAATTTACACAGAAAGAATTCATCAAGGAATAATTTGCTTCACAGAATCTCTGGAAGAAATGAAGCATCCTGGAGATACAAATGTTGTTAAAAGTATTACCGAACCGTCTTTTTAGAATTACACAACTTACAAAATTATAAAAGTCATAAAAGGCTTACTTTCTTGTTTGTTCAGTTCTGGTTTATACACAATATTAAATGAAAAGATTTATCATCCTAAAATAGAATGGAAAAATATTTCAACTGAGATTTACCAATGACAAAATATTTGCTCTGTGCATGGCAGAACCTTGAGGCAGTGTACAGAACCAGGTAAGATAGTGTTTTAAAAGTAACCTGTTGTCATGCATGTTAACAGGTATATGGCCCCGTGTGTGTGAGTGTGTGTGTATGTGTAAACATGACTGATTTCTTTTACAGAATCACCCCGCAACGCATGATCCAGTGATTTGCTAAAATATTCTTGCACCTTTTGAAATTGACTTTAAATCCAGTTTACCCAAAATGTGAAATATTTATTTCTGTTCAGTTGTATTTAATGCAGGATATTAAATGAAAAGATAAGTCCTACTCTATCTAGCTCAATTAGGACAGAAAACATTTGATAATGATTGGCCAACAAATGGTCATGACATGGTCCAAGGAGTTCCATCACAGAAGAGATAGGGACTCTACATTGCCTGCCAAATAGATTCTTGACTTTTGTTACAAAAATAGAATTTCAAGGTGTATCAGTGAGAAACATATATTTTGTTAGACAGAATTAAATAATTATATACTCAGAATTATATAATCCCTTGAGAGAGAGAGGCGCCCTAAAATCTGGCACTGGACATAGGTATATGTGTGTTGTGTGGTATGTGCGTGCATGTGCATGTGTGTGTATGTGTGTTGGAGGTATACTTTGAGATGGATGATATAAAATGATGTTTTGCCGAAAAATAGCATTTGAACTCTTTGAATCTGTTTCTTCGTGTTAAGGTCAAGTTGCTGCCTTTACTTTATCAACTAGGTTAGTTGAAAGATTTATAGTATGTTTAAGGGATTTAGGAACCAGCTTCGGGAGTGAATACATAGAATCCAGATACTGATAACCTTGGGTGCTTTTGATTGTGTCCTGAATTGCAGACTTCACAAAAGTACAAATTTAAACTTATGGTTTTCCTTGTCTCCTATCTATATTTTTTTCTGTCCCCCTGCAAAATGACCCATGAAAGAGGTAAAATTTAAACTGAGTCACAAAGATGAGTAAGTTTAGAGACACAGAATTAGAAATAGCATTCTCTGCAGGGACAAATATGTGAGCAAAGGCTTTGATGCAAGACACAGAATCCTGTCCATAAGAGGATGAATCGTTGTAGCTAAAAATTATGCAGAGTAACAGCTAGAAACATAATTAAGTTGACAATTTTACCTAATTGTGAAAACTCTTGAGTCAATGTGTTACCACTGATAGCCCTAAACTTCAAACCACTGATAGCCCCTAAATTTTTTATAATTTTTCTGTAAACTTTGTAAGTAACAGGATAGTAGGATTTACTGTTAGATAATACCTTTGTTCTCATGTTGTTTTCATTAGTTATGATAAAAAGGATACGTATTAAAAAATTTCTCTCCACAGCCTGTTTAAATTTATTAGATATTTAAAGTTAAACACAGTTAATGGAAACTTGATTACCTTAGAAAATTAGTATTAAGCATTACTCCACTACAATGTTTGATAAAAATGACCTTTTTTTTCCTAAAAGTCATTCGTGAAAGTCAATTGTTTAAATAACATAAGTTTGAAGACATAAACAAATCAACCTGTCTTTCACCAAACCTGGACATTTGGGTTTGTTCTTTAAGTTCGTATTTCATTCTTTACTTCCCAATATGATAGTTTTTTATTCTCACAGTTTTATACTGCCCAATAGACCCTTCTACTTAATTTACAATTTCTAGTTTCAAACTTTAGTGCCTTTACATTAGTCATGAAAGCCATGCTTAGTACACGTTTCACTGAGACAGACAGATTTTCATTTGAAAATCTCCATTGTGTGTACTTTTAAGATGTCTTTGGAAATCAGTATCTTCCTCATTTCTGAGCATTTAGTTATATCGATCTATGCCTTCAAATGAAACCACTGAGTACTGGTAATAAATGTATGCAAATTAGTCAGGACAGTATTAGTACTCTCTAAAGGACACTCAAACCTAAACTAAAAATTCATTATAGCAGTCTGCCCCAGAGAGAGGAAATCTGTGATTAGTTAGTGCAAAATAATACAGATGGCCAGGCACAATTTAGAGGTAAGCAGATGACATCAGAAATCATGATAGGCAAGTGTTCAGAGAAGAAAATTGGGGGGCGGGGGCTTTAACATTATGCAGACTTCACAGAGCTATAGAACAGGTTGTGGAGTTGAGATAGACTGATGGGGATATAAGACCAAGAAACCAGTTAAGAGCTGAACTATGAAAAGTTTTTAGATGCCACTTTACTAGTTTTGTGCATACCTGATGGTAAAAAGTTGTTACTGATAAATGCTATGCCTGGGGTATTACTTACAAAATTACCAAGTTTTAGCAATATTTTTCTAGCTACAACATAGAGAGAATATACTGAAATTGATGAAAATTGCAGGTAATAAATTCAACAAAGCTGTATTAATGCTCTGAATGATACATGATGAAGATCTGAAATAGAAACATAAAAAAAGGAATGCAGTACCTTGATTGTAGAGATATTATAGGAGTAAAATCAACAGGATTTGCTTTATTCAATGTCAAGAGTGAGCCAAAATAAAATCTATTCTTTTCTGAACTCAAAGCATAATATTTTTATGTTTCCTTCACAGAATTATTCAAGTCTTAGTTATATTTTAATTCTATTTGTAACCTCGTATTTTTTCACTACAGGGATAGAATCTCTTATACAGAATTGACTTCCTCTTAGTCTGATGTTACTCAGCACATATTTAAAGAATTTTCTCTGTATGTAGTCAGTTAAATCCCATCAATGATAGGTGTTAATTATCTTTAGGCAGGTACTACTAACCTGCCAATGGCTTCTTTTTCTAGCTGTGTAGCTCTAGAGAATTTCCATTTCTAATTAACTTCGGCTTATTTCCCAAGTGATAATGAGAGGGATTTTATCCTAATTGGATCTGAGCTGAGGCCAGGTCCCTCCTTGCCCAAATTATGGACCCTCTTTCCATGTTACATCAATGGCCATTCACCTGGTGTTTCTAGCTCTGAATCCCTTGGACGGTGGGCTACATAAATACAATAATTAAAATGCAAGAAAGGGAAGTTTTATGAAGAAAAAACTCAGCACTATATACCCTTTGATCTTAAATCCCCAAAATGAGACTTTATTTTTCATTTGATCTCAGCAAAATTGGTGAAACTCTTGTGGTACAAAGGGGAACTGTGTAGCATTCCTTTCTAGTCTTAATGGTCTTGTTTCTTCTACTGACACAGAGGCTTTATTTCATCAGCTTTATTGAGTCTGTGGAAAGTTTTAATTTTAAACGGATGTTTAAGGTCTTCCTTTTTCTTCTTTTCAAATCAACATTTTCCTCACTGCACCTTTACTTTTTTAAGTGTTAACCCACAAATTGAATACAGCCTGTGCTTGGCAAATGAATATTAAATGCTTTTTCCTGGAAAATGTGTTTGCTCATTAAATTTGACAGTCATTGCTTATGTGGTAAATGTTGTCAGTGCCAAGAACGATCTGGCATGGATACCAGCTATGGGTCCATTATTTTAATTGCCTTTAACCTATAATCAATATTTACTGCTTTCCATAGAAAGAGACTGCATAGCTAAGCAGTATAAAAAGTGAATTTATTGGTCTGCACCTTACTTTCTGCTTTTACATATAAAAGATAATATTAAATGTTTCCTTTAGGATGTCCTTTGTTATTGAAAGTGTTTCCTACCATTTATTTTGTGGAATAGTCACCTCAGCCAAATCATGTCTGTTTTAAATAAAAAATGTTCAGATTTATAACTGAGACTCAAATTCTGCTTCATTGTATAATTATCTACATCTTTTTGTTTTGTCATTGGAAGAAGGTTCTGAATTTTAATAGCATTTATTGAGGAATGTACACTTTCAAGCATATAAAATCTCCAGGATTTGCTCTGGGAATACAGAGTAGAGCTAAGCTTGCAAGCAAAAATCAAAAGACCCTTATTGGGAAGCAGTAGAATGCAAAGAATAAAATGATGTTTTAATCTTTTAAATATCCGAGTTGGCAATGGAAGCTATTGAAAATTATTAAGCATATTAAATCAATGGATATAATTATACAAGTAGCATTATGCAAAGATCACTCTGATGTTAATGTGAAGAGAATTTTGTAAAAGTGGAGACAAGTAAAGGAGATAGTTTTCTGCCTAAAAAAGCAGAAATAAAAAAATTGCACAGTTCTATATACTTTATTGTAAATGTGTATGTGTGTCTACACAGAGCTAGGCAGATGACTCTTCACTGCAAGATTTTTTATAATAACAAATATTTGCAAAGAACTTCAATTTTCAAAAATAAAATGATGGGTATAGTACATAGTCTGCAATTTGTTTTTATAAAGACATTGATTTTGAGTTTTAAGGAGAGTATTTGTTTACAATAGATGATGTTTATTATATGTTAAGTGAAAAGTATGTATGTATATGATATATTCATATATCATTCAGGAAAACACATCTAGAAAAAACAGTAAATTATTGTTATTCTGAATTTTTAAATTTAGTTGCATTTTCTAAATTATTACAGAGAATGAGCACTGTGTGTGTAAATTCTAAATTGTCCACATGATAAAAAATTATAACACTGACTGTGAGTAGTCATAAAACTTGGGCAAAGGCATAAATTTTGTATGCCAGTTTTAAATTTAAATAGAATTAGATAATTTTGACTTTATTCGTATCCCCAGTAAATTTCAGTTGACTGGCCAAGGCTACCACCAATAAGATCCTACAATACAATCATCTTTCAAGCATTCACATGGTTTACACTATAACCTTATTTTTTAGAGAAATGTGTGAAGAAAGATAGTAGCATTATAATCAAGGAGCTTATGTATGTGATTAATATATCTTTTAGAGACAGCATAATTATAGTGAGAAAGACATCTCTGCAATCAAAAAATCTTTCAAGGGTTAGCTACAAGCAAATGTCTTCTTTCCACATAAAATATTAAAAGTCCTTTAAGTTCTGAAAGAATCACTCATTTGCTTGTGGCTGACCCTTGAAAGGTTTTCTGTTTATAGAGATCTCGTACTATGATTATGCAAGTGACTTAAGGCAAACATCACATATGCTTAGTATATAAAAAATAAGTTTACAGGGATATACACTAAGTAACTACATTATAATTTAGTTTACTTAACTAATATTGTGATAGTTAATTATGTGCAAGGTACTGGGTAAAAGCAAAGTAAATAAAATAAAAGGAAAAAAGACACCAATTCACTAATTTAATTGAACATGAGATAGACCCTTTTCACGCTTATATTTCTAAAAAAGCTGAGAAAAATACAATGATCTGAACAGTTTACCCACCAAAACTCAAGTTGAAATTTAATTACCATTGTATTAAGATGTGACACTTCCAAGAGGTGCATAGGCGATGAGAGCTCCACTCTACAGAGTGATTGCTAAGTTTCCTTTCTCTTCCATCATCTACCACTGAATGATGCAGCAAGAAGATACTGGCGAGATGCCAGCAGCTTGATTCTGGACTTCCTAACTCTTAAGACTCAGAGAAAACAAATTTATGATTATCTTACGCTTTCTGCTCTGGCAGCACACAGTGGACTAAGTTACAATAAACACTCAGAATTTTCCCATTTGTAGAAGGACAGCCCCATCAGCATAGGCAGAGTTTAAATCTCTCCCAAGAGTTCTGCCATCATAGTCCAACATGCTCCTAGAGCCAAAATGGACTAATTGAGTGAGTAATAAGAGATTGGATAGAGGAAAATATGTCCAATAAACAAGTGTGTAAATGAGAGGTATCAAGCTGACCTGACAGTTTACCTCCTCTCCACCTTAAGTCTTCATGGAATAAGAGAAATAATCCAAATACATGAGCAATTTTAATTTTTAAAGTATAGAATGTCTTGAAAGTGACAAAAACTGAGTGATGATGAATGATTTAAAAACACTCCTTATTTAATAAGTTTATGGGTACATTAGTCTGGTAATTAATTTCTTAAGAGCTCACATATTGGTGGAACTCTTAAAGATACCTATTCCTTCTGGAGTGGGATGGAATTTCAGTATTATTTCAACCATTTACCTATCCAATTATTCAAATGGAAGATTACCAAAAATTGCATATTTTTAAAAATTTTTATAATAAAATAGGAAATACAAAAATAACAATTTTATCAGATTTATTCACTATAAGAACTGACTGAGATGTCACCTGCCTAAGCAATGTTCCAGATAGAATGTAAACATTGATGCTGCCCAAGTAATGGCTGGGGTAAACTACTGGACAGTTAGTATGCATTGCTCAGATGCCAAATGATGTTGAACTTTTTTCATGTATTTATTTGTTGCTTGTGCTTTTTATATGTGGTGTTTATTCATTTCAAATGCCCATTTTTGGATTGGGTCTTTACACTTTAGTAAGGGGATTCTTGTAATCCACAAATGAGCCCCCCAGAGGCCAACCTCAAGTTCAAAAATGGGCAAGACATGTTTTTAAAAAGCAGTGCTGATTTATTTTATCCTGGGTCCAGAGACACAGTGCAGTTGGAGTTTGCAAAAGCTGTGTGGCCCCCTCAAAACTTGCAGCCTTTTTGTAGATATCACAGTTTACAAAGTAAGGGGTTATGGGCGTGGATCAGGAAATCTGCTAAGGAAATGAAGAAAACATTTGTTTTCCTTAGCAGAGAACAGAGTAGTCTAGCAGTAATTAATAATCCTTTGTCAGCTTATTTTAGCATCACATTTGTTATTTGTAGAGGGCAATAATGGTTAACATATCAATTAGGTTAGGATCCCAGGGGTTTTAATTCTTTATAGAGGGTAACATTGATTAACATATCAATTAGGTCACCCAAAGTGGGAGAAAAAACCACATACAGAACAGTAGGTGGCATTACAGGTACTTTGGCATAACACAAGCATAATGAAACTTTTTTTGCTAGTGTAGGGCAGGGATCTGATTTTTTTTTTTTTTTTTTTTTTTTAATTCTAGATACTGGTCCTTTTTCAATGAATAGCTGGCAAACTTCCCATTCTGTAGGTTTTCTCTCGCCTCTGGTGTTTCTTTTGCTGTGGCAAAAGATTATAAATTAAATGTGATCCCAGTTGTTGATTCTTTGTAATATTCCTTGTGTAAAGAGTTTGGCTCATAAAGACTTTGCCTACATGTGTGCCTTCAATTGTTTTATCTACTCTATTTTTCAGAAGAGTAAGTGTTTCTGTTTTAATATTCAGATCTTTGATCCATGCTAGTGACGAGGCTGTGAGGGAAAAGGAACTTTTCACTTTTTACTGTTGTTGGTGGGAACCTCGAATATCGATTGATACAACTGCTATGGAAATTTGTATTGAGATGCCTCAAAAAACTAATGGTAGAGGATCCATTTAACTCAGCTATTCCTCTTGTTGGTATCTCCCTTAGGGAATTAAAAGCATCATACTACAGCGATACATGCATCCCCATGTTTAGAACAACACAGTCTAAAATAACTAAATCTTGGGAACAGCCCAAATTCTCATTAACTGATGAATGGATAAAAGATGTGAGGTTTTTTTACAATGGAGTACTAAGCCATAAAGAAGTATAAACTTGAGACCTCTGTAAGTAAATGGATGCACCTTGAGACCCTATTCTTATGTGAAACAAATTGGACACACATGTAAATATCACTTTTCTTCTCTGGTGTGAGAAACTGAAAGGATAAATAAAGTCCAAATATATAATAGATATTAAGAAATAGGAAAAAATGTTCAAATAAGAAGGAAAACAAAGACAGGGAGAAAGAGGAATGGAAGGAAGGTAAAAATAATAGAAGAAAAAACTGGAAAGGAAGTTTTTCAAGTAAGGAAGGCGACACAAGTTGAAGGGGAGGGCATTGGGAAAAAAATAAGAAAGACACAAGATGTATTATGTACAGGTACAAATTTCCTATGAAGAAGAGGCCAGCAGTTTAGCGCAGTGTCGTGAGCGCCTGCCTGGCAAGCATGAGGACATGAGTTCAATCCCTGATACAATAAATAAATAATTTAAAAAATAAATCAGCCTAAATTTCCCATGATGAATGTGATCATTGTGTATACCTACAATGTAATAATAAAATTAATTGTCAAAGAACTATAGCTAGAGCTTCCATTTGACCCCCCTTCTAGCTATCTTCTTGAAAGAATTAATAACATCATATCACAATGATATACACAGACTCATGTTTATAGCAGCATAATTTATAGTAGCTAGATTTTGGAAACAGCCTAAATGCTCATCAACAGAAGAACAGGTTAAAAAATGTAGTATTTATATATGATTATTACTACCTTAACTTTAAAGTAAGTTAAACTTCAGTCATTTTTCAGTAAATGAATGTACCTTGATATCACGTTTTAAGTCAGACACACGAGTTTCAATATCGCATTATTTCTTTTGTGTAAAATTCAAGAGATAAATAAGGAGCAAAATGGAGGCTAGATATTCAGAAGTAGTAACAATATGTTCAAATGGGAAGAGGAAGAAAAGAGGGAGGAGGGGAAGTGAAGGGAGAGTTTTACAACAGAAAGAACAGAAGGAAAAATTGAAACAAAGTTTGTGTAAATGAGGAGTGGAAGAAGGGTTAAAGGAAGGAAAGAGGAAAAAAGAATTAAGATATATTTTGTACAGGTATGATGAATATGATCATTATGTACGGCAAACATGTACTAACAAAACTATTAAAAGAAAAAATATTAAGAGAGAGAGTTCAAGGTATATGAACATGGTAGCATAAACAACACACAGTTCCCTTTCCAAGATTTATAATACTCATTTGTGGCATTTGAATTAAATGGACTTTTCAAACCACTATGAAAAAAACTTTTCAGTTATTAAAATATTTTATAATATTAAGCAATTACACTAGAGGAGCAACTTAATTTTAATATAATGAGGTTAAATTCTGCCAGCGTGCCTTTAAAATTAGAGCCAAGAAAATAGAATGAATAAATACTTTAGAGTCAATTGGCTATCAGTCAGATAAAATACAAACAACAATACCCTAGCCCATTCTATATACATTGCAAATTGTTCAGGTAGATAAAATATACAAACATAAAATTTCATAAAATAATGAGAAACTGTATTCCATTAGTTTTGAATTTTTTGAACGTATTCTAAGATAAAGGAAGGTCCATGTACAGCAATAAGCTCAGAAAACATAAAAAATAAAATTGAAAGTGTAAGCCTTGTGAAAGGGCCTGTATGGGTGCCCCTCCACAAAGTCAGTAAGCTACAGTTACTCTCCCTCTGTCAGATGATGTGAAGCCCCTGGCGAGAGTCCTAAGGTAGCCTTTCACTAAACTCCTCTTCCCTTAAGGAAGCAATGGAACTGGTGACCAGTTTCGAACGAGTGAAAAATGTCAAAAATGATGGATATTATTTCCCTAATTAGTTTACAGAGAGACTGTTTATTCTTGGGCCTATTTCTGCTTTCCCTCTTGTTTACACCAGCTGCCATGTCATGAGGCCACCTGAGCAGACTATGCAGAGGTGGCAAGCGATGAAGTGATGCCAGGAGCCACGAAGCAGGTCCTGCCTAGTTGCGCCTTGTGAATGTGGCCTGTGACTGCAGCGTGGGAGCCAGGCCGGGTCAGAAGCCCCAGCTGCCCTGCACTTGTTTTCCTCGGTGTGTTTCCACAGACTGAGACAGTAAGTGCTTGTTGATTTAAGCTGCTTAGTTGGATGATCAACTGTTACCCAGCTATGGGTAATTAATAAAACAAAAAAATACAAATTAAAATCATTACAAGTAATCATTCACAGATGATACGGGCAAAGATTTAAGTTTAATGACACCCATTCTTGATAATGTAGGTGAGAGTGGTAAGGAGCGACTCTTGGCATTGCTTGTAATGTTTACATTTGGTAATTGTGGAAGGCATGGAAATTTATCAATGTGTCCTAGAGTTTTAAGTGATCAAATTTGTTGACTTAGCAATTTATTGATGGAGTATTTGTGTGATTGCACAGAACATGTACCCAGCAATAGACGACTGAGTTGTTAATTATTATTTATGTATACACTGAAGTATCCTGCAGATTTTATCATGGATAAGGTATATCTAAATATGTCGATGTGTAAATTTACCAAACCAAAAAATGGTAAGTTACTGTTGCTTTATTTTTCATCACCATTTTTTAATAGTAGAAAGTTTGTACTGAGAGAAAGCAAGCTCCCAAGAGAGAAAGAAGGGTCCCAAGATGATGGGTTTTTTTTCATTACCTTTTGTTATGTGTATTCAAGGCTTTCCACATTGAATTTATGAGGTTTCAGTGTTTCTTCTACTTTTAAGTACCATTGTTTGGAGATTAAATTGTTGACCCTAGATAGCCTGAGTTCAATCTCTACTCTCATTTCTTTGGTGAACTAGTAAAAAAGAATATAATATTCAATTACTTCTAAAATATCTTAACTTTTAAAATGTTGGTTTTAAATGAACCAGATTATAGGAAAAAAACAAGTTTAGGAAGGTTTAGGAAGGTTTAAAATTATACATTACAAATTACCAATATGTATACTATATGTAGTATTGTAGTAATATATTCCTTTTCAAAGGAATATGTTTAGTTTTCTTTTATTAGATACTTTTATTAGTTTCTAAATTTTTCTACAATTTAATATATGGAACATGGTCCAGAATTATAAGAAATCTGAGATTTTTAACCCTACCTGCAAGTTAAGAAGTTAGAAAAAAAGACTGTATTACACAGCATGCAGCAAGAAGCATGAAGGGCCTATTTGCATTGTAGTTGCAGTAACCGAGCTCCACAAGAGCGATGTGCATAGACTCACTGCACATGCAGTAGATTCGACACAGGACTATGAGCTCAGGGAGCACAAGCCTGTTTTAACAGGTAGCAATGCTACTTCCCCTTGCTTTGAAGGAAGATATTATCTTTATTTAACTGCACAGTAAGCATACTTGATTTTGTTCCACAAAAGACACTCTCTTCTATCCAGCATGGTGAGTTGTTATATCAAATTCATCGAAAAGATCTTCTATGAAAAATTACTATTAATTACTTACTCGCAAGACCTGTAAAAATGTGAGAAACCAACTACAAATTGTATCCTGATCATCCTAAAAAGAGAAGTGCAATATCACATTTTCAGACTCCCAAACATTTCTCGTGTAACATAAGATCCTTCGCTGACTGCAAACACTAGCTAAGTAAGAATTTGATTCTTACTTATGACTTAATAAGAATGGGTGACTTAATATGACTAATATTATAAATTTTAAAATATACAATTTTACTGAACCTTTGGTGAGTGTTATATATTGAGGCCAATATAAATTATGTTTTATTTATAATTACTACTTTTAATATAAGAAAACTCAAAGTTAATTTTCAAAAGTTAGAACTCAGTAAATTATCTTCAATTAAATATTTATGCAGATACAGCATTAACATAAGATATAAAGTGTTCTTCCAGATTAAAAGTAACATATCAAATGAATATGGTGTAACTATTTACAGGAAAAGCAGAACATTGTAAGCCATTTGAAGAACCAAGCAAAAGTATATTATTAAAGTATGGGATTTACCTGATATGTCTCAAAAAGCCTGGTTTATGTTGTTCTTTATCTTGGTATAATTGTGTACTGTTTTTCAGCACCTTACTGTGATAAGTTCTTAAGACATGTACCTACTGTCTTCCTTTCTTTCAGATGACATGATTCTTTCAGAACACTTAATCATTTTAAAATCTTGTTTACTTGTGACATCAGATTTATGTCATTTTTGCCATTAGGATATGTTCAAATGAACAAAAGTATCTTCAGACATTACTTACATTTATTTTCCCAAGCATCCTGCTCTCTTTTCAAATGCACAGAAAGGGAAAAGAATAGAATGATCAAACTCACCTACATATCACCTGAACAAACAAATATTATGTTATCACATATGCTCTTTATTTCAGGATAATGTGAAAGAAGTTGTGCATTAAGGAACTTCAATATTTTTACAAAAATTTGTAAAAATATTTTTTCTTAGAAAGAAAAAACTCTCTAGTCAGGTGTGGTGGTGCAAGCCTGTAATCCCAGCACTCAAGAGGCTGAGGCAGGAGGATCACTGTGAGTTCAAGAGAAGCCAGGGTTACAAAGTGAGTTCAAGGCCAGCCTGCATTGCATAGTGAGACGCTGTCTCAAGAAAAAAGAAAGAAAAAAACTCAGTTCTCATTAGTAGATTTATTTTCTTGGTCTTATAATGAATACAAAATGGTTTTAAAATTACAATATCAAGTTCCGTGAAAATACATCTGTTAATTATAAATTGATATTTCTTCACATGTCTCTTTAACATAAAAATGTACTTCAACACATGTATGTATTTGTGTGTGTATATATATATAGATATATGTAAAGATAAAGATATAAATATAGATATAGAATACTACTCAGGAGTTTTATGATTATTTTTCTCTGTGTGAAAATATTACCAATTCACAAATAAATGTCTACTTTGATTTTTTAACATTAGAGTTTTCTTCAAAACATATCATTGTGTATCCCCCAAAGGGAAATGATACAGCTATTTCAGATTTACTTTCTCATTGACTCATCAAGTATTTTACTTTGAAGAAACATGGAAAAAAGGAAATAAACAAATAATAGGCATAGAGATTTCATTCCTTACATTAAAGTCATATACTAGGACCCTCTTTTTTTCTTCTACTAATCATAGATCTATTGCTATAAACTCTTACTTTTCCTCTTCTTCCTCTTCTTCCTTTTCTGCTTTTCCTCCTCCTCCTCCTCCTTCTCCTCCTCCTCCTCCTCCCTCACCTCCTTCTTCTTCTCCTCCTGTTTCTTCGGCTGCACTCTAATCATCTTTGGGGATGTTACAGAGAATACTAAATCAGTTTCTTATGACTGTCATTTTCATATATGTCAAAATGACAGATATAAATTTGAGGAATCTCCATACTGATTTCCACAGTGGTTGCACCAGTCTACACTCCCATCAACTGCCAAGAAGTGTTCGTTTCTCCCTGCAATCCCTGCAGCATTTATTATTACTTGATTTCATTATGGTAGCCATTCTTTCTGGGGTGAAATGTAACCTTAGCATGATGAGTCAGCTATTCCCCTTCTGGGCATCTTTCCAGAAGAGTTAAAAACATCGTACCACAGTGATATATGTGCACTCATATTTATAATAGCACAGTTGGTAATAGCTAAAATTGTGGAACCAACCCAAATGCACATCAACTGAAGAATAGATAATGAAGAAATGTGTGTGTGTGTGTGTGTGTGTGTGTGTGTGTGTGTGGTATTATAGAGTACTACTTGGCCATTAAGAAGCATAAATTTGATGTATTTCTAGGTAAATGGATGCAATTTGAGACCATACTCCTAAGCAGCATAAATCAGACTTACATGTATAGAAATCACATTAGGTCCCTAGTATGAAAAAATAAAAGAGTAAATAAGAACCAAGGTGTACACTAGATATTGTGAAATGGGAAGAAATTGTTCAAATGGTAACAAGAGCTAACACAGGAAAACAGAAAGGAAGGAAGAGGGAAAAAGGAAAATAATGATTTGAAAACAGGATAAAATGAAAACAAAGCTTTGAGAATAGTGTGGGGACGATGATTTGAAGGAAGGAGAAGGGATTGGGAAAATAGAGAAATCAAAATGTAACATGCACAGGTTCAAATTTCCTACGATGAATATATCATTATGTATATATAAAACGTACCAATAAATGCAATTATATTAAAAAAGAAAGATATAAATTTGTCATTGAAGAAAAGTATCTTCAGGGTAGTTTCTAAAAGTAGCTGAATAAAAATTAAAAAAAAAAAAAACAGGAAATTGAAATCTGTAATTCCAAGTTCTCCATTGCTGGTGTAATGTTTGGAACTCACACCAGCAGTTAATCAGGATGGCAGTTTCCCCTTATCCTTACCAACAGATTGTGTTTGCAATCTTTTGAATTATTTCCAATCTCATATATAAGAGAAAAAGTAACTTTTAACTTCCTATATTTTCCTCACACTTTAATATCTAGACATCACTTATTCTTACATGCATTCAGGGTATCTTTAAGATATATTTACTATGCAAAATAATTACTAGGTGAATCACAATTTCTAGAGGAGTGCATTTTGAGAAGCATCTTTCCATGGCTCTATGCTAATAGAAAAACTGTAATTTTGTCACCTGCTCAATTTGTATCAGGTATCATTTGGTGTCACTACATAAATTTGTAATGTAGTAGTAAATAAGGTGTTGTTAAGTTCATAGTCAATGACTGGTCTGGACGAACATGAAGTAGTAAAAATTAGGGGACTGCTCATTACAGGTAATTATTCATGGCATTTGGTAGAAAAGTCTGCATGGCTTTGTACTAAGGGAAATGCTTGTGGAAAATGGGTTTATTTATTTCTATGTAATTGTATCATAATTTTATCAAATGGTTACTGTTGTACTTAACTGAAATTAATTTTAAAACATACCTTTGGTTTAATTCAAGAAGACATTCAAAATGCCTAAGTACTTTTAAGCTTTGTCATAGGCTGGGATCCAAACTTCTTAGATCATGTTCAAACTCTGTAGCTGTACTCTATTCATATAAGCATGTCAAGAGTGAGTGCCTTGATGAAAATCCAGGCTTTCAAATTAATCCTCTTTTTTGATTCTTTCCATTAACTGCCCAAGTCCCTGTGGCAGCCAGCTGGAACACCGGCTTATTTCAGCTTATATAATGCTGTTAAGGACTTGGAAAGGGGGCCAATCTTCATATCACCAGGAAAAAGATTACAAAGATTTATAGACTGGTATAAAATTTAAGGATCATAAAGTCCAAATCTCTGGTTTTTCAGATTAGTAAACTGAGGCATGGAAAGGTTATTTAGTACTCAATGTCATATAGCAAGTACATCTCTGAGTACCACCTGGAGTTTCACTTTGTATAGTCTTAATCTCATGTATTTCAGTGGACAGAGTATCTTGTTTATTCATTAATATCATTTGTTAAATGCCAATGCATACATATCTCTATATAGGTGGGTGTATGTAACCTGATCATACACTTCATTATAACTGCCATTTAATGATGAAATATTATATTTAGGAATTTATTTTACTTTGCTATGTAGTATGATAACTATTTTAATTTAGTGAAGTGTGTTACACTAAAGCATAAACAATATTCAAACTATCTCAATATTGCTTCCATGTATCTCAACATGGAACAAGGTTGCAAAGGTTAATTTTTCCATTAAAGTATAATATTTTATTTCCCTCACCATCTTAGTAAGTGGTCAAGGTGTTATGTTACTTTTTTCTTGCATTATGTGTATGTGGATATATTCTATTTCTAATGCTGTACTGCGTGGCTACTAATAATTTATAGATTGTACAAGAAAGTTAATATGAATGGGTAGGAATGAATATTACCTACAAATGTCTGATAGTCCGTATTTCTATTTATGTGTTATGTATTTTAAAAGCTGAGATGCTTATGTAGAGTCTTACTTGCTACAAGAACACATTAGGGTCATGTTAATATAGAATTGATATATAAATAATTTTAATTAATTTATCTTTCCTTTGAGGTTCAAACACTGTCTGCTTACATATTAATAGTAGAGTCAGTACAAAGAAGATGCTGTTATCTATATTCTCCAGCTTAAAATTAAGTTGGATACTTTTGTGTATTTGAGAAACAATTAATAGTTAAGCCTCATTTGTTAATTTGTAAACTATGAATTATAACAACTTCTAATGATAACAGAGTTGTCCTGCAATCCCTGTAGGAAAATGTATATAACACAAAACTACTCAATATTATATGTCCCTTATTCCATATTTGGTAATATTTTATATATACTGTATATAGTTTACATATACTGCATCTATTTACTTTTTCATCCAATATGTGAGAATTTCAATAACAATGTAATCTCTAATATTTTAAGAAATTTAAATAAATTTATTGTAACACGACATCAGAAATATTAATTTTAACAGCTAAAACTTTTGTAACTGTTGATCTTGTGAACATTTTTGTGTGACTCCAGAACTTCCTTTGCTTCATATCATGTCTTCCTCCTTCCACAAGAGACACTGATAGTACAAATATATCTACTCTAATTTCAAAGGAAGAAAATTTTTAGTTAAGAAGTTGAGAATCATGAAGTTTCTCAAGAAGAAGTCACAATAATTTAGGAAGCACAAGTACAATACGTTTCCTCTAAGGAGTTCTTGTCCTGAATTAGCTGATAGGACAACCCACTGTTTAATTATAAAATCTTCATTTCTCTGGGGCTATACTCTGATGTTGACTCTGAGTAGGTCCAGACATCCTTTTTGACTAAGAAGAAAAGAGCTTGCTTCACAAATGGGATATTTATCTGCAAGTTGTTCTTAAATGGTGTCTACCTGGCTGTGAGTAAAGTGGAGATTTGACATTTTCTTCTCAGTTTAGAAACTGCATAATCATTCATTTTGATTTTCTCAGTTCCTTCCCTCATTTCATCTTTTACAAACCATATCAGAACAGTTGCAAAGAACTCCTATTTTATTACATTTCTTCCACTCGTATGTAATCCTGCACTCCCCATCTAAAGTCAATGCAAACAAGATACTCCCTAGTTATATATAATTGAATTCCAGATTCTATTTTGCTAGTTAGTCTGTTTCATAGTCATGAGACTTTGCGTCTCTCTTATGCAAGTTCTGCAGTAGAGGCAAATGGGTCATTCTGTAAGTCCCAGAGCAAACCTTTTATATTTTGAATAAAGAAGATTCCTCTACACCATTTCTTCTTTTACCTTGTTCAACCCTAAATTTGAATCACTGTTTATGACCTTGTGAAGCTCCTTGTCCATCCACATTTTCTGCATCTCTAGTTTTTTTCTTCTATTTTGGGTTCTTAAACTGACTAAATATAGGAATCAATTAAAAAATGTTGTTACTTCAGCCTTACTGCTAGAGATGTGCACTTAATTTGTCTGACTTACAGTCTGAGCATTGAGATTTTTAAATTCTCCCCAGATAATTTTGGTTTGCAGTCAAAGTTAACAGCCACTGTCATATGAATTCCAATTATACACTACTTGCACGTCTCATTAAGCAGTTTAATAAGACACAGACCACCTTAGTGATGTTTGTAGATTTTAAATCATTTTTTTTTTTGCTGAGGAGGGCTCATGCTGTAAGAGTCTCACATATTTGTGACCAGCTGTGGTTTTATGTAAAATAATTATTTTATAATCTTACTATACTACACAGCAATCAAGAGGTCATGAGTTCCATTCCCAGTACAAAAAACTCACTATACTACATAAATATAAACACATTTGAAAAACAATATAATTGGAGTCTATAATAAATTTATCTATTCTAAATGTAGAACTATATCAATTTGGATCTAAATCTCTCTTTTGTTTCCACTGCCCCCTTCATCAAAATTAATGATTGTCAATGAATTACCATGAAGCCTTCCTGCCAATTTCATGAGAGGCAGAAGGAGCACCAATTTCAGAGAATTTATGTTTTGTGAATTCAGAAAGCACCAAGAAGACTAATGTACTACAGAGCCATGATCAAGAGGGAGAGAGATAGGAAAGAGTAGAAACCACACAACCACACAAGGATCAGTGAGATACAAGAGTATAGGTTACAGGCAGCTTTTTGGCTTTTACTAAGAGTGCCAAGAAGCCACAGGAGCATGTAGTTTTCCCTCAGAGGAATACATGTCCTCAATGAAAAATTTCTAAAGGTTGCTTTGAATCTTTAAGGTCAAAAGCTGGGGTTGGTGGTATGGATTGAGAGAGGAAGTGAAGGTAATAATGAGAGACAAAATCACTGAATAGGAGAATGAGTAATCCAGGAAATAGATAATAGCAGTAAACACAGGAACGCAGAAGTAGGAATGAAGTTGGTACAAAGTATTCGGATTCTGGATATATATTGAAAGTAGCACCAATGGGATCGCCTGTTGGAGTAGATGTGTGAGAGAGAGGATCTAAATTTTACTTCAAAGTTTTTAACATGAGCAAATGAAAGAAACATTAAAAATAAAAACCACTGCAATGTGCATTCTAGTTATATACAACTGGAACAATGATTTAAGCAATTTTATAAGACCACTTTGTCACATAGTAGTGACATAATTACTTCCTTTCCTCATTTTAATATGCAAATTATGGTAATCATATCAAGGTATTTTGTGAGTTTTAAATCAGATAATATTTGTAATGAGCTAGGATATAGTTTGACTCATGAATAGTCAGTGAACAGATAAGAATCGTAAGGGACTCAATCAGTGCAGTCAAAGTCAGTGACATTTGAAAGATGGAACCCTCAGTTTACCTACTGACTGTGAGGTTCAAGAAACCATGGTGTGACACTTTAATTATATAGTTGGTATAGCCATATTGATCAAAATATCCAAAACAGAAGATGTGACTGATAAGATTATGTAAGTGATGTTGAATTAAAACAAAATAAAATTTCCATAAAGATTTGGGAGATGTAAGATCTTTTAATTAGGTTATTGGGTATTTATATGCCCCTAAATTTTGAGTAGGAATAGAACAGAAAGCTATAAGAATTGTGTTTAAGCATAACCTGAAAACCCCAGCAAAGAAAATTGATTATAAGAAAAAATCAAACCTAACATTAGGTGTTGTAACTTATATATGTTCAAAAACAGATAGAAGACGATAACCAAGACCTTGATGTGCTCACACAATGCATTAAAACAATCTGGTCAGTGATGCCACACATAGTGATTGTGGCCTGTAAACAGGATGTGACTGAAAAATTCCTATTGTTTAAAGATCTAGCTGTTGTAATGTTGAGTGATTGGCCTATGCCATCTAGATTTGTGTAAGTGCAGTCTATTGTGCTCACACAACAACAAAATCAGCTAAGGATACATTTCTCAGGATGTATTCCTGTAATCGACTAACATAAAATTGTAGCTGCGAAATTAAAGTCACTTAAGGTAAGTAAGACTGGCACAGCATGTGAGCACCTAATAATTATCTAGTGAGTAAATGCGTAAAGAGTAATAATGCATTGATAATATGAAAAGGAACATTTAGAGGCCTTGTCATAATTTAACATTCAGTGCTACATAAAAAGCTATATTCATTTAAATATAAGGATTAATATTTAATATTACATAAATGCGTGAAGCTATAATTTATGTATCTGTAAAGATAAGGGATAATGAGTCTTATTTTCAATAAATAAGGATTTAATAAGTAAAAAGTTCAGTTACGTATATTGTTTGAAACATAGTGAGTTTTCAATAAATATCACCATTTATGTGGAATTGAATAAAAGTTTATTCAGAGACTAAGGAACTAGGAGAAGTGTTTACAAATCCCAGATGATGAGAGAGGGGAATAGAAACATGATCACACAGATGGCCTGCGTATTGCTAATGGCTCCAGGTGTCTAAGTTGCTTGTTAAGTAAACCTGCATGTAATTCATCAATAATATTGTTCAGGTTCCCTCATCTAATTCTTTTTGTTACTACCATTATTCTAAATTATCACACAACTTCAGGTATTATAAATCAGGCATTGTTGAATCAGGTAGATATAACTATCCATCTGGCCATGGTTTGGAGCCAAGACAAGAAATACATGTGTCAGAGGAACACTTGGAGAGGCACATATAAAAGAAACCACTGCCCAAACAATTTTTATTCTCTATTTTTCAGCTAACTGAAGTTCATAAAATAGAATTTAAGAAGATAAAGTTTCTATTCTGGTTATCAAGAAAATTTTCCAAATTCTACACAATAAGTGCTATTCATTATTAATTGATTCTGGTAATGCTTGCCCTGGTAATGGAATGTATCCATTAGATTTCTTATTTTAATTTCCAACTAATGCCCTATACTGAAAGACCTCCAAAATTTAGAACACTAGTTGTGCTTTACTCATAAAAGATGCCCAATAGCATTATAAGCACTAAAGTAAATTACTGGTAAATTGATTGCACTACCAATTGGTGGTCTTTGGCCATTTTCTTGCGGATTCATCACTGTTATTCTTATAAAGTGCTTTGTAGCATAGGGAATTGCATTTCTCAGATGCTTGTGCCAAAAGGCTTCTGACTGTGATCAACCAGCGGGAGATTTGGTAAGGGGAAGAGATAAGGAAGCGAAAAGTTCAAGGTGCTTCTTCTGCTCTCTCTGAATGGCAACTCCAGGTCGACTTTCCTGTAGTTGTAGAATTTTACAGGATGACACTTCCTCCACAGTCCCAGCTCTGCTGACAGATCTCCTGTACTTCTGGATTTTTTTCTGGTGACCTCAGATTGTGTTTTCAATGATGTAATCATTGGTACCAGGTGGTAGTAGCTTGCTGGAATTGCTAAATTTTAGGCTGCCTGACAGTGTCATCTTATGTTTATTGACTTTTCTACCATCTGTGTTAAAAATATTTTCTAATGGAATCCCTCTATTTGAAATACCTAGCAATATTTTTACCTTTGTGATTTAGATATCTTTAATTTTTTAATTTATGAAAAAACAAAATTTCATTATCAAAAATAAAAGAATAATAATACTTATTACACTGAGTATTGCTGTTTTCAAAGTAGTTACTCAGAGCACGACATAAATCCATAGAATACTTATGAAAAAGATACAAAAGATAATAATACAAATCTTTCTTTTCAATGAACTAAGATAAGTAGTGATATAGATGAAATTGATTAGCATATATATAGAAATATTTGTACTTGTCTTATAAAAGATACAGTTCACATTCTGATTTCAGAAAATGAAAACGGTCAACAAATATGTCAAAAATATCTTAGGAAAAACTTGTCAACAAAATTTCCTAAAGTCTTTTCTGTGATAAAATACAGGGTAGATTTCCAACCATGCTGTGTGTGGCATATCCCCAATTTATTATTACAAAGACTTGGGGATTTTGCTTGTTTTTGCTTTTTTATTGAAGTGTCTACAACTGCCTCATGAAATGAATATCATACAAAATATGACTAGAGAATGCTAACAAAGGTAAATTTTAGTCTGGTAATTCTGTATTTATAAAACAGAGATGAACCAATTTTTATACTTAGCATCTATATCCTTTTAACGTATTCCTAGTTGCAATTTTTTGAAAGAAATATCTTGAAAATGAAAGGAAAGATGGATGGGCATGGGCACTTAATGAAGGTATTGCTCATATCACGTATTTTGCAACATTATGGTAGGCGAAAGCAAGTCATTTTATGCTGAACCACCTTTTGCAAATTTGGTAATTGGATCCACTTTGTGGAGTTTGCACCCTGGAAATGCCACTGCATTTCATTTATAATCAAACTGCCTGGGTTTGAAATGATATTAAATGTGCCAGATTGAGGAAAAAAGTCCAAATGGATTCATACAGAAATGTTATTAACTTGGAAATGGTTCAATGGGCATTTGGCATTTTCACATTGGTAGGTTCAATTTGTGGCGTGAGAACAATGAGCTAGAAAGATAGGGAGCTCTGCGTTTTGCCACTTTAACATTTACGTTTGTCGTTTATGAACCTGAGCTGAGAATTAATTAAATGTCTGTCTTGTAGCTTTTAGGTTTGTAACATATAGAAACTTTGCTATAATCATCTATTTTCTTCGTAGATTACCAGTTTAAATGTAGACTTTTCCATGAGGGTACTTAGCTAAAACAAGATTAAGAAACATAAGAGTTATAAAGATGTGGGTTTGTAAAAATAAACTTGATATTTCACATTTAAGTGTTCTGAATGAAGAATCTGAGGAATTTAAATAGATAAGTATATAGTGTGTAAAGGTGAAGTAACCATTTAATTAATGAAGTGAAATGTATAACGATTAGGGACAAATATCAGGAAACAATGAACTATACAAGACAGATTCAGTGAGCTACAAAACAAAAAGAGCCTCCATGAACAAATGCCTACAGACACGGCACAGACAATCACTTAATATCCAAATTCCTCTCCATGGCTACCGAAATACCTTGTGCATAGCAATATTCCACACATAGAAAAGAATCCTTGTGTATAATACAGGGGCAAAATACTGAACTCAACTATTAGTTTGATTAATAGTTATCAGTTGACCATAACGAGGTATATACTTGTTAAGCACTTCAACTCCATGCTATCATTTGTTTCACAGATATGTATTGTTCCTCTAGCTCTGTGGTATTCACACTAGAATGATTATAGAGATTCACAAGTGATTTGTATTAGAAGGATAAAGAGAAGGGTAACATGGAACACTGGTGGCAAATCTATGGCACACATGTCACACTGGGCTGTTTGGATCATTGAAGACTCTAAAAGGTTCAGCATCACTGACACAGACAGTGAAAAAGCAAACAAACAAAGAACAAACACATATGTAAGATAAATTTCAGCATTACAAAAAGTTAATGAAATAACAAGTGTTTGATATGATGCAGTAGTCCAGTGGATATTGGCAGCTTCTGAGAGCTCACCATTCTAAGTGGAGATAGGATCTAGATGTGTTGGCAGATTCGAACAGCCAGTGTAATTGAATCATAGCTGGAGAGAGGAAGAAAGGTGGGCAGCACCAGGTCATATCAGGCTTCACAATCTCTCAACAGCTCTTTCTCTCCATTCACAAAGCCAGGGGTTTGGAGGAATGGAGTTCAATTATTCTTCCAATTCTCAAAATCTCTGGTCTCTGTGATTGAGAAAAACAAAATTAAATATCCTGAATACACAGTAAAAAATGAGAGGGTAAACCTAGAAAAACATAAAATGATTAATGGATGTCAGAAAAGGAAAACAATAAAAATTTTGACTATTATTTTGAAAATCTGTCATCAAAAGTTATCCACAAAGCAAAACTTTTATCAAGTTAAACAAATCAATGTTGCTATATATCTTTTCTTTTTGGAATTGTTACACATGATATGCTTTATTCACAAAAGATTAAGTTGGGTTTTTTTTTTTTTTTCATTATTGTATATTCTGTAGTGCAAGACATTTTGGCTGAAATGCCTATTCATCTCCATTACCTGATCTGCTAGATAAAGATAGAATAGCTATCAATAAATACTGCAAAAAATCCCGTCCCATCTAACCCTTAAGTGTCCTCCATGGAATTTTGGTGTCCAGGATATTATATTACATAGAAAAATAGCCTGTCTTCCATCAGTGTAGTGACAGTGTACTACAGGGAACAGTAGCTGTAAGAAAGTGAAAAAGACATGATTATGTGGGAGAAATCCCACTTTGCTCCACTTGCAACAAAAGCTCCAGCCAGTCACACTGTATACTCTAAAAATGTTTATTCATATTTGTTGTAAATTGAACCAAGGTACAAGCTTTCGTATTCTTTGATCATCACATGGGTATATGTGTCCCTACACGTAAGATAGCTTCCACTGAGGCCAATTTACTGAAAGACAGATGTGAGCTATTAGCTGTGAACATTCCTAGCAACTGGAGTATGGAGAGGGGGGAGTCCTACAAAGGACATTTGAACTGCACACCATGCTGCTCACCACACCTGGTTTCTAGAGCAATAGAACAGGGAACAGCAAAAGGAAAAGAGGAGTTCAAGTTGCAGGAAATATGACTCTTACTTGCTGTGAAAGAACAAATTGATATTAATGTCTAATCTATCATATAGTCTACATTAAGGTTTGTTGGGTATAAAGGCAGCTTATTCAAAGAACTTATCTAGTCTTTCTTATCTGCTGGTGTCTTCCCAAAGATATTTAAGAATGAAAAGCCAAATGGGACACATGTTTCTTAAATCCTAGGGCTCTCGCTCGAGCTGGACTCTATGAGTCCTTGCCTCTTATTAAAACATGAGTATAAACCTGATTGTCCTTTCCACTCTGTGATGGTGACAGTCTGGGCCTGACCCCATCATATGACTTCCCTGGACTCTTCTTGTTCTGCATGGTCATGATTGGGGCTATTGGTATCATCTAAAAAACGTAAGGATGACCAAGCCACTTCTAGACTAGAGACTGATGAAAACCCCATGATCATTGCTTCTGGTATGACAGCTAAGATGTATGAGTTCATGCTAATGAAAACTTGAACAGGTTTTAGAACATCAAAAAGAAAACAAACCAAAAAAAAAAAAAAGCAGAACACTGAAGACTATTCAGGAAAACACTACTCAAGAAAAAAATGTGTCTCCACAGTTGACTTAGCCTAGCCTACTTGAGTTTTCTAAATTTTTAAATCCAGTCTTCTTCTAGTTTGAAAACTAAAGCTGCATTGTCTACAAAAACAGATTTTATTTCTACTTTAGATTCTTCTCATATGTCTACAGACTCTTCTGTTAAATTGTGAAGCTGCTTCTAAGTTTGTTTTCCAGTTATTTGATTTCATTATTCTGAAGGTATTTATCAAATGTTTGCCTGATACACAGTATTGAGCCAGGTATAGTTTCTGTCCTCAAAATATCTTCAAGTTTAATTATAAAGATAGACAACCAAGAAGCTAATGAGAACTACATGTAATATGTGTATACAGAGGTAATCAGTTGTTAACGGAGTAATATGAAAGGCATAGACTTCAACTGGGAGATCAGAAAATCTTTCCTGAAGAGACAATGTCTTAGATTTATTCTCTCAGGATGAGAAGGAGTTTTGAGTAAAAAATGACTAGGAGAAGAGATGAATAGGTAAAGCAACTCCAGATGAAAGGACTGCTGAAAGTCTTAAGAGACAGAAAATGGGAAGTTTGATTTACTTGAAGACTGATGGTCACTATGACTGTAGCTGACAGACTGGTATGAAATTATGAGACAGGAGGTTTCAAAGTAAGGAGTGCAGACTACCCTGTGGGTAGCTGAATCATTAATAATTTTTAGTGATTTAACGTGATCAGATTTGTCTCTTAAAATATTTTAATTTCTGTATTAGTCAGGGTTTTACTAGAGAAAACAGATATAATATGAGATATACAAATGTATAAGAAACTGCAAGATTGGCTTACGATGGTCAGTCGCAGAGTCAGATGAGAAAGGATGCAGAGGCTGTCCACACACTGGAGGACAAAGGATTCAATCCAAGGTCTGGAGTTTACCCTAGTGTCTCCTGTAAGTCCACACCAGCAGGCTGATGAGTCTGTGACAGAAGGCCGAAGACTCTAAAATGAGAGGCTGAAGAGCCTACACTGGAATCCAGGAGACAGGTCCAAACCAAGGTGAAGACTGGAGCTTTCCTAAGAATGGAATGCATTTGTCCTTCCTCCTTCCCTTCTATACCTCTAGGTGATGAGCCACCTTAGGGTGGGTCTTCTACACCCTTGGGTATAGAGTTGCTAAACCCATTTAGTTAAGTTTCTAAATGTCTCAATTTGACACAATCAACCACTACAATTTTTAGAAGACATGAATGTTTAACAATATTAATAAATACTACACATGGCTGTTTACATTTACTCTATAAACATTTCACTGTATCAATTACCAAATAGGTATTTACTGCCTCAATGATGCCTGAAAATGATTTTTTGAAGCCAGATTATTAGCATTCCCAGTTACACATGAAATATGATATTCCAAAAGGCTAAGTAACTTTCAATTTAGAAAATGAATTTTCAGGAGACCAATCTAAAGTGAGGCAGGGTAGGGTATTTAGCTCATGGCCGGAAATTTAGCTTAGGACCAGGGATTTAGCTCAGTGATGTAAGTGCCTACTTGGCAAGTATGAGGTCGTGAGTGTTCAATCCCCAGTACCAAAAAAAAAAAAAAAAAAAAGGGGACAAAATATGTACAGTACTACTAGAATGAGCAGGCAAGAAATGATGAGATAGGAGAACATAGAACAAAACTGAATATAGATAGTAGCAGTGAAAATAAGGCAAAGGTGTTAGAGTGTATGCAAATTAAGGAGGCAGAATATATGTTACTCAGAGACTGGATTTTCTCTAGTTGGACATGAAAGACAGAAATGTCTACAATATCTGCCTAATTTATTGTTATGTAATTGACTGGATGATGTTGCCATTTGTTGAAGAAATGAATGGCAGGAGGACACTGAGAGGAGTCAGATGTAAAGATGAAAAATTTAGGTATGCACAGGATGAACTTGAGAGTTTTGTGGGCACTTTAATGGTTTGATTTATAGGCATCTGGATATGAAAGCATAGTGGAGGAGCATTACCTGAGGTACAGGGAGTGATACAAATTCACAAGGCAATGGGAAGTATTTGCAGTTAGGGGAAATGTGCTGATACAGTTAAGAATGCCCTCAAAACCTTTACCTTTAGAAAGACATCTGGGAGCCTGGCTTCTGTACATGCCTTGATAAGGTTGTATTTTTCTGACTACACTTTTTGTAAACACAATGTATCAGTGTAGACAGCTGCATTCTTTTGGGGAATGTAGAATGTGGGCAGTTTATAGATTGGGAATCCTTACATGAGCAGTCTCCTGTCCTAAAGTCTGAGTCTCAAATGGATTCCCTGGATGCACACACTGAACATAAGTGGCTGGCTACAATGATGCTACAGTGTGCTCTGGGTGATCTCTCATAGGAAGAAAGGAATATAGCAAACCTGAGCAAGAGCTCCTTCAGACTTCACTTAGGTCTTGTTCCCGTACTAAGTATAGGTAGACTCTTTCACTGTTGTAGTAAATGTTATGGTGATATGTTTAGTCACTGAGTATTTCTAGGAAATATACATTGTGTGGGTAGTCTTGGAAGCTTTTTGTGCTGGACTGACAACTGGTGGTCAATTTGTAACTCCAGCTGAAATGAATCAGCATAGCATTGAGGATGGATGATCCTCCTGAGGGTTGCTGCCAACATTAAAAGGAGAACCAGAGAAGAAGAAGCAGTATCATTGGTTCTCCTGGGTGTTGTAAGTTCTCCTGGAGAAGATTATTGAAATTTTTTCTTGATATGAACTTGGCTGTTCTCATCATCAGAGGGGTTTGGGACCTTGTCACTGAAATGGCTGGGGCTCACTTTGGGGAAGCTCTGGTCCTTACTTCAGACATCACTTTCTGGCTCTGGAAAGGAAGATGGTGTGCTGTTCAGTCTCCAGGAGTAGCTTGTCATTCTGGTTTCTTGTTATGAAATCAGCTGTTTTCATCATTGAAAGAGCTAGGGACCTCGTTGTTGCTGAAGATGGCTGAAGTACTATACAGGGGAGCCTTGGCTCTTACTTTGATTGTTGTTGCCTGGATCCAGTGCAGATCTCTCAACCTACTGGCACAGATCTTTCACCCTTCTAGCACAGACTTTCTGGCTTCCACCACAGACCTTTGTGCCTTCCCAGAGCAGGTCTATGTAAGGAACTTGAATGAGTCATTGTCATGGGCTGGTCTTCAGTTTGACTCAAGCAGGATGTTGCTGTAGAATCCAGACCCTCAGATGGATTTGGAGGGGACGGTTTAGTGTGTGGAAAGCTTTTCTTCACTTTTTATGCTTGAGTCTTTGGATAACTCTTATAAAATAATTCTATAAATTATGTGTCCTGTATAAAATTGTTTCTCTAGTAAAACCCTTTATACAACAAAATTGGTCCCAGAGAAGTTAGGTCATTGCTGTGACTATACCTGATCAAGAACCTTTGGAAATGGCTTGTAGGAAGAGTTTGGAAAGGTTCAGAGATGCCAGCTGAAAGACTAGCACTGGAATGACTTATGCTGTTCTGTATGGCAGATTCTGGTCAGACCTCAGAAGAGCAGAAGGCTGATAGAAATTCTGCTGGTAATGTCCAAGCTTGAGAGGTTTCTGCAGGGAATAAAGACTGCATTGGCTGCTGAAGTCCACACAATGTGTTATGGCTTGGCAGAAAGTTTGCCTGCATTTTGCTTGTGTCCAGAAATTTTGCCTGAGACTAAGATTAATGGTGGTAGACTAATTAATCTGGCAGAAGAAATTTCAAGACAGTTGAATTTAGAGGTGATGGTATAGCTGTTCTTGAGGGCTTTTTGACAGATTTATGTTAAGAATCAAGAGCACAGAGTCCAGCAGAATGTTAAAATTTTGTGACTCTGGCCAGAAAGCAAGCTCATATAAAGCAGTAACTGCAAAGCTAGAACTGAGGAAATTTTCATTGCTGTGAAGAAATAGGAGAATAAAAAAGATGGCTGAAAGTATCATGAGAAGCAATAAGTCTTCATATTTTACAGCCTTAAAACTGCAAAAATGAAAGATATTGCTTTGAGGAGAAAGCCACAGAGTACCATGTTCCAGAAAGGTAACTGCCACACTATGAATGGTGGCAGCCCCACTATATTCCAAAATGATGGCAGCTGTACAAGATTCCAGGTGGTGGAATCCAACTTCCAGAATGATGGTAATATAGAGAATCTCTTCTTCAGTACTGGATTCAGAGCACTCAGGAATTCATGCAATTGAACCCTACAACCAAGAGAAAAGAAAGCCTGGCTAGTGCTTCAGCTGACAACAATCTTGGAATCATCCACATGGCACTGATTTTAAGAGTATGGAGAATGCAATAGTTCTGAGGTAAAAAAAAAAGATTTCAGAAGAAGATCTGGGAGCCCAGGCATTGTGTTCCTGAGAGGGCAGTGTGTAAAGCTATGAGTGTGAAGCCAAAGGTGCAGTGGAGAACCCAGAAGTTTAGAAAATCTAGGAATGTAGATCATCTAAGGAAGGATGCAAGGACTGAGCAGAGTGAGCCTGAAAGAGAAATCCTGCAAGCTACAACCACCAAAAGTGCCATAGGGGCAGAGTCATGAAAGCTTTTCTGAGCTCACAATTGAACACAGATTGCTTCAGGTGTTCCACATGGAACTACAAGATTTAATTTTTTTTATTTAGAGAAAGATAAAACAGAATAGAAAACAGGCAGAAATAGTACATACTTTCAAAGAAAAGAAATAAGCAGTAATAAATCACTAGTTGATGTATAGATATTGTCCCCCAACAAATAGTTGTTCAAGATACAAAAGTGGAACATATAAATTGGAATTCAGCTTGGGAGACTGCAAATCATTCTGTTGAACTATCCAACAAAAACTAAGTAATATGAGTATCAATCCTATACACTTAGATATGTACGCATTTATCCATATCTTCATTTATGTTGAGAGCTAACAAAACTTATTAGATTAAAGTCCTTCTGAACAAAGATTAATAATATTGCTGGATTTCACATCATAACACTCCGGAATCAGCACTGGGTACTACAGTGCCCCTTTCTTTCCTTCAAAGTATTTGTTCATTTCATCATTTGTCATAAGATCAGTTCTCATGAACTGTTTATAGGTTTTACACAAGCATGAGTCTTAATATGTATTTCTATCCTTTCTATATTAGAGGGAGAAATAGAACAAAGCAGGACAGAACTAAACATATTCCTAAAGACACATAAAACTAAGTAACATATACAACTGGTGTATAAGGATTTCTACCATGATTACTGTGCTGTTTCTTGTTATCATCCACCAAATTAGCAATATCATCAGATAAAGTATAATTGAACATAGCAATACATAACAGAATTAACAGAAATAAAACTTTGTAGATAGCGTAGAGCTACAAAAACAAGTAGTAATCAATCCGAATGGATATCATGGTGAAGCGTTGCCATTTTCAGTACAGTTGTCTATACTCCTCAACTTGATACCAGCAACCTAACAGTTTTGAATAAAATTTGTCAATAATAAGTGGTATTCAAACAAGTCAGATTTAACTAAGATCAGTCATGATACAACAGTATAAGTCATACAGGGATCCTGATTGAGTTAATAGGAAATTAAAGATGACCACTCTGCTATGTCCTGGTAACTTCAGGACAGCTTTCTGTGCCCTCAGATCTAGTGCTTGTATACAAACTATGATGGAACAAGTTCCAACCAACCAGAGTGGTGTGAGTAATAAGGGTTTTAATTCCTGATACACTATTTGCTATATCTTCTGCTGTTTTATTTTTTTGAAGACTATTCCTCCCCTCTACTATCCCAGAATGAATTGTGTATTTTTGGGTCTCCCCATCACTCACAGTTTTATATTGGGGGTGCAACCTGATATTTACCTAAGATTTTTGTACTTTCTCATTCCTGGGTTGGATTTCTAGTTATATTTCTTCATTTACTAAAGCCTGTCTGTTCAACCTATCTATAAATACTGGCCCAGTTACGACTATTACTCTTTGGTTCCCTATCACTTTGAGTTTCATTTTCTCATATTTGGTTTTGCTCTATATAACCTTCTTATGGCTAATTATACTTCCTATAAAGAGTCTCTCGGTGGATCCTACCTCTTGATTCACTCTGCCTGCGATTCTCTCTTTTTTCCCTTAAGTTAGTGTATTTAGACCATCTATATTAGAAATTATATCCAACCTTCTTTGCCTCATTTCTGTTTTGCTCTTTTTCTGTCATTAGTTGTCTGTTTGTCTTTTTCATTTCGCTTTCTGCTCCATTCATTGTGGCCTCTCTGCCATTGTTTCTGGAATCCTAGTACTTTTCTCTCTCTCTTTAGAATGTCCTGCAGTATTTTCTGAAGTGTTTGATTGGTGGTTGTGAATTTCCCCTGTTCCTCTTTATCTTGGAAGCGCCTTGTTTCTCCATTCATTTGGGACAATTGTGCAGGTTATATCAATCTGACTGGAGGTTATCGTCTTTCAAGGCTTGGATTATTTCACTCTTTGAGATTTTATGGTTTGTGCTGAGAAGTCTGCTGTAATTCTGATGGGTATTCCCTTGTAAGTGATCTGTTTGTTGTCTCTGACAGCTTTTAATATTCTGTTCTTGTATTGAATTTCTGGAATCGTGATTATTATATGTCTGAGTGTAGTTCTGTTTTGATTATAGGTGGCTGGAGTTCTGTATGCCTCATACATCTGAGCATCTTTCCCTTTTCCTGTATTTGGGAAGTTTTCATTCATTATTTCTGTGAATACCCTTTGCAATTCCTTTGCTTGTATCCCTGCTTCTTCTATCACATTATTCTTAAGTTATAGATTCTCTTGTCATCGTCTAACCTTTGCATTGTTACTCCTTGTTTCCTTGTTATTTTTAAGAAGTTTTTTCCTTTCATGCTCCCACATTACAAATCTGTCCTCCAGTTCAGATAATCTATCCTTAGTTTCTTTCAACCTGTTTTGCCACCTTTCAACAGAGTTTTTAGTTTCCTGGTAATCTCTTTGAACCTGCTTCTCATGTATTCTATGTTTTCTCTATTTTCTCCATCATCTATTTTACCCTTTTTTTTCTGTTCTTCCATTCCACCATCTGTTTTTTCTTGGGAGGTGCCTACAATTTTTTAACTATTCTACTTATATCTTACTTTACTTGGTTAAATACTTCACTTTTGAACTCATCTATGAGGTCCCGGAGATATCGCTTTATGTCTATTGGTGCCGTGCCTGATATTGCATGTTTTCTGTCCTCATTCTCCTTTGCATTTACCTTTCCTGGATCAGTGTTCTCAGGATTGGGGACCGAGGACACTTTCTCATTGCCTCTGCTTCTCATATTTTTTTGTTCTTTCCATACAGGCGTATATAGGGGTCCCAGTTTCTTTCTTTGTTGGTTATAATTTGCTTGAATCACACCAGCTAGGTGTTACCTCCCACTGCAGTGTACTAGGGAGACACAGACTGGGGTAGCCTATGATGGGCCCATCCCTCCATGTCAGTCAACTTGCTGAAGGCTTCACTGCATTAGGGGGCACTGCCAGGCTCAGGGACCTGGTTTGGGCTAGCCTATTGGGTCTCAGCCTGCGGCATCACCCAGGTCAAGCTCTCCCCACCAGTCCTGTTTGAGAGGGGAATACATGACTGAAGCCACTGCAGTGCCCTCTTCCAGCCAGTCTGCCTGGTCCCAGAATGTCCTCTCTTGGAGCCTCCTAATCTATGGAAGGGTCCTCTCACTGACTGCAGGTCGATGCAGGGTTCCCCACTATCTCTGCTCTCAATTCGGTTTGCTGATTCCTGCTATCAGAGTGTTTCTGTCTCTATCCCTGCTGTGCCAATTCAGACGCAGCAGGGGCAGGGTATTCAAGCCATGGGTTCCAGTTGCGTGGATTCCAGTGGTGGCACCGAGACTTTAGCTGTTTCAATTGTAGCACCAGGATTGCATTTCCAACTGTTTTCTCAGCTTAGTTCGTTCCTGGGTTAGCAGGATATTACTCCCCACCCCCCCTCGCTTAGGACTCTCTACACTGCAACATTCCTGGAATCTAAGCTGGCTATCTTAGAGGGCCTCCATAACTGCTGTTATTTATCTGCCATCTTCTCCGCTCCCAAGATTTAATTTTTGCCTTGCTGGATTTTAGACTTACTTTGGTGGCAATCCTTGGTATTTTCTTGTTTGTAAGTTTTATAATATCACTATTTATCTTGTGCCATTGAATGTTGGAAGTGTTTAACTTTCTTTCCATTTGTACAGGGGATCAAAGGTAAGAGTGCAGTAAATCTCAAAGGAGACTTTGGACTTGGACTCTTCAGAAATGATAAAACTTAGGATTTTGATTACTACTAGAGGTGGACTAAATGCTTTTTACATAAAGTATATATATGTGTCTTTAGGGCTCAGGGGCAGAATGTTATGCTTTTGACTAGATGTCCCCCAAAGCTTTATTCGGTCATGGAGGTGAGCTTCTAGAATTTGTGATTAATTAATGCTGGGATTATGGATGTGAGTGCTACACTCAGCCCAGGGTAGACAGCCTGCATACAATAGAGATTTGTTCTTGCACTCCTCCCATTTTGCTTTTGCTGATTCTGCTGTTTTCTGACCACCATGAACTGTCTGTTGCCCTCTTTCATTCCACCCAGCTTTTTATGCAATGACATCTTAACAAAATGTGAGTTAAATAAGCCTTCCCTTCCTTAATTTTGGGCACCAAGTATTTTGTCTCATCAATAAGAGAAAAATAACTCAGACATTTTCAAATAAGAATATTCAGAATTATCCTAAGCAATAACAGGTCACATACTAAAATGAAAGGAATATGAGGACAAAGAAGTCAAGATGGAATACAAATTTATCCTACAGTAGTTTGGTCTTTAAAATAAAATATTTAAGAAAATAGAAAAGAAAAACCATGCCTTAGAAGAATTTCAGAATTGAGCTTGTCTATATGTTAAAAGGAAGAACAAATTAAGAAAAAGAAAGTAAAGATATGGACCAGAGGAAAATTATGTAGAGAAGGCAGGAAAGGTTGGCACCAGAGCTCAAATAACACATTTTGCCTTAGCTCCAAGGAGGAATACCATTTACACAAAGGCAAGAAAACCATAAAAATTCTGTAAGAATAGGTGAGATAGTGAGCAAAAGGATGAAAGAATATAGTTTTTTCTTTGGTAGCTTTTTTCACTTTATTTCTCTGTAAATTCCTCAAACAATAGTATTTAATTCAGTCAAAATGAATTTAGTTTGCACAGAAATGAGTAGTTGAACAGATGAATCATTCAGTTACTCATAGAACTGAGTGGTTTCTTTGGACTCAGACACTATGAATTGAAGTGCATTTCAGACTTACTCAGTCAAAGAGGGAATATTTTGCAAAATATACTTAGATTCATGCCCTAGAAGATTCTGGTATTCGCTACAGTTTGACACTCACTAGATTCAGAGATTAAAAGAAGTCATAGGAAAGCTTAAGCAGACAAATAAGAGCCATGATCTGGCTGACATTGAAAAAAATCAATGTTAATCAATAGCAATGAGACCAGTAAGTGAAATTTTATAATTTAGGATAAGAGAGGGGATAACTGATAAATAGCATAAATCTGGACATATTTTTGTGGTAGCCTCAATAGAATAATTAGATAAGAGAAAGAGACATGGTAAGGAAAATTCCAAGGATTTTGGCTGGAGAAACATGAAGAACTGAGCTTTTTAAACTGCAAAAAAATTATTTTTTCTTTGTTTATCCATTTTTTTGGCATTGAGTAACAACACAGACATTTGGTAAAATGATAAAATATTTAATGTGAGTAATAAATATTTTAAAAACTTTTATGTGAGTTTTAATTTTATTTCTGAGAAATGACTGATTAGAACAAGTTGTAACCTTGATTTATTCTTCTATAACATCATTAGTCTTGTCATCAGTTAGTATTCTGGAATTTTGTTATGTTTGAAAACTGTGAATTACCTGGAACCTGTATGTTGTCAACATTTAATAATAATGATAGTAGTAGAAAAGAAATGAGTTATGAGCTTTTCAACTTTCCTTGCCATCCAGATGGAAAATTGAACTGTAAGATTTGCTAACTTATGAATTCAGACATATTTTCTATGGTGCTGAAGCAATGTTTTTCTTTTCATTTTACAAGCATTTTGCTTGGAACTGTAGGTTCAGTGATAAATTGGCATCATTCCATTTTAAAACAAAGTGCTTCAAATGGTTTTACAATTAATATTTTTCAGTAATATTAAGGTTTCCCACACATGATTTGTTTTCTAGACAGGCAATTTCTGATTTCCAAATACTACAAATTTTGATTATTCAAACCAATGGAGTAGAACTTTGGGTTAGATTATCCCAAACACAAATCAGCATAGGCCATTTTATTTGTTTTCAGAATTCATTTCCATATTTTTCTACTTAGAGTTTAGCAGCTGTTGATATACATAGTACCAAAAACAAATAATGGGATATTTTTAGTAAGATAATCCTTAAAATTATCTTAGATTAGTGATTCAATAATTAATTAATAATAAATGTACAAAAGTAAGATTTTTCTGTACGTATAGTTGTGAACTAGCTTAACACAATTGCTTATATGACATTATTTATACTTTTGAGTGTGAAATTTTTGTTAAGTTGACTATAAAATATAGATCCAGTCACATAGTTAAACAGCAAATTTGCATCACTACTGATATCCTACATTTTCAAAGGGAATGCAATATATTAGCATTAAAAGATTTTTTAAAATTCCCTAATCTAAAATTCTACAAGAAAAATTATTGTTATCATTATAACATTTATAAGATTTTCTTATAAATGTAAAAACCTTTCCAAAATTGGAGAGAACATAAGCAGCCCATTCTTTGCTCAGTACCCTGGAGAAGCTTAGGCAATGAGCCTGTTTTCTATCTCTACTATCACTACTCTTCTTATTATACCTAAAATTCATCCAGTCATCACACATTACTTATTGAAAGAACCAGTCTATCGCTGAAATTTCAATTATTATATAATCTTGAAAAATTTCTATGGCTATATGTCTGGCTCTCTTAATTGACAATTCCTAATTAAACTTACTGATCATAGCATCTTCTTAATTTTGCCTTCTACCTACATACTCAAATGAGAATTTTAATATATTAAGTTCAGATTTCATTTTTCTCCCCTACTGTATTGGTGAGATTTTTGTTGATGAGACAATATCCAGTACCTGTGAATTAAAGGAGATATGTACTTGTCACAAGTGCTTCAGAAGGTTCAGCCCTTTGCCAGCTGACCTCCAGATCAAGACCATCATGGTGGAAGGGCTTATGGAAGAAAGCTGCTCACATAATGATGGCAAGGAAGCACAGCAGAACAGTGCCAGTGAGGAATGGGCTATGTAGTAGCTATAAAACTTCAGATCTCTGACTGAGACATACTCAGTAATGTCATTCACTAATCTGCTACATGTCACTTAATTCGGTCTAGGTGACAGTCATGATTAATGGTCACAATGCCACCATCCACTCATATCAACTTGACACCCAAACATATCTTCGTAAACTACACTTGCTCTTCAAATAAGCACAAGGTCATATTTCTGCTTAACATGATAAAACTACGCTTCTGAGAAATACAGTAATGTCCTCTCAAATGTCAACAGTTTCAGCACTCCTCAAAAGTTCAAGTCTAAAGCTTCTTTTGATAGTAAAGTTAAATTCTGAGTTGTAAATCCATCATAATTCAAAAATCAAGTTACATATTCACAATACGCAATGGTATAGGACAAATATTTCCTTTTATAAAAAGGGGAAATGGGGGAGGTGAGTGTAGTGGCCTCTGAAGGCCCAAATAGCTGAGCAGTATAATAAATCCTAGGGAACCAATACTCTCAACAGTTCTCCACAAGCAGGAGGGGCAGTGGCTCTTTCCAAGTGAAATTATACACCTTTAGACTGCAAAGGGTGTGTCTGACTCATTCTTGAAATGCTTTCAGTGCCTCTTCTTGTCATAATCAAAGTATTAGGTGTTTGTGTTAGTCACTTCGGCAATCATACTTTCTTTATTTCCAGGTTTATGTGTGGTTCATTTCAGGATCAAAGTTAAATTTATTAAATATTTCTACTCTTCATTTTGTTCTGTAATATAACTCTGAATCTCACTAAATAAGCTAGCAACACTCACATTATAGCCTGAATATTGTGCTGCCTTGAAAATTCTCCTGCGGCTTCAATAACTTTATACTTCTTAAACTAAGTCTTTTACAAAGTCTGAGGACATGGGTAAAATACAGACTTTTTATTAGAATATAACTTGGAAAGCTCTAATTCCATTACTAACAGAATCCCCATTTGAGATCTCATGAAGTTGGTCTTATCTGTATTTAAATCAGCATTCTGGCTTTCTAAATCCTCACCACAGTCACTCACTAGGTTCCACTTAAAACATTCTAGGACTTTTCTAACCCACATCTCTAAAATCTCCAAATTTCTTTTGAAACAGGTTCAAAAGACTCCTGAACCACAAAATCAGGTATAGTAATAGCAATGACCCACTTTTTTGGGGGGGCATGGTTTTATAAAGCACAGACCTTGATAAATTCATTCCAAAACAAATGTTATGGTGGAAGGCATTGATGAAGCACAGCCACTCATTTCATGGTGACTAAGAAACAGAGCTAGAGAGGAAAGGGGTCAGGAACAATTGTGACATCTCTATGACCAGGAACAATCAGAGTGCACTTTACTGATCTGCATGTTTAGTCTAATCAAGTTGGCAATCAAGATGAATGGTTGAAACTACATAATTAATTAAACAGGCCCCTGGATACCTGTAGCCATTAGAAGGCTTGCTTCCCAGAGGCAGCCAGCATGGGCAGAAAGAAACAGCCAGACCCACACCTGTGCACCCTCTGACAACCTGGGTGCTTGCCTTTTTTCAGGTAACCAGCATAGGCAGGGATTAACAGCCAGATATGTTCTACATGCCAGAAGGCCATCATTGGAGAGGCTTACTTCCTAAGGATAGCTGACACAGGCTGAAAGATCAAACATGCCACTGTGTGCCTTCTATGATCAGGGGAGTCCTGGTGTAACTATGCTGAGAGAAGAAGCAGCCCTGTCACCACGCACCCATGGTCATTAGGGATGCCTCAGCATAGCTGTGTGGGTCTGGAGAAACATGCCCCACACCACATTGCTTCCCCAGAAAGCTGGATTCAGAGAAACCAAGGTACCTGTCCCATCCCAATACACCATGGAGAGTAAGCCAGCATTTGAAGTGCCTAGGACCCTAAAACTGCTTGTTGGGAGGAACCCAGGAAAATGTCAAGACTAAGGAGCAAAAGGCAATTTCAGACCTCCAGCCCACATAGAACAAGTGGGAGATATAGACACAGACATAGAAGAAAATGGAAATCACACACCTGAAATCTCTGCAAGGATAGCAACTGAAGTAATGAAACACCTTCATAAGGCTGTACAAGTAACTATATCAGAAATAATATCTTAGTAATAGAAGAAATCACAAACATAATGAAAGAATTGCTCAGCGTATCTGTAAAAGACATAGATAAAGAAGAGGAGCATAGGAAAATGATGGAAACCTTTAATGAACAATAGAGGAAGGAATTACAATGCATAAAACAGATTAAAAATGGTTTTCAGGAAATTTAAAACTCCATCAAAACCTGGCAAAACTACTTGAAAAAAACTGAAGAAAGACTTTCACACATTAAAGAAAGGATCATGAAAGTGATCATGAAAGGAAAGGCCTCTTAAAAATAACAAGGGAATAAGAATTCAGTGGTTACCAGAAAATGCAAAGAAAAGTAATTTAATAGCTATCACTATTAAACCCTTGACACCTATCAGTGTCAGCAAAAAGTGGAAGCCAACACAAATGACATAAAAAGATTATTTACAGAGATAGTAGCAGAAAACTCCCCGAACATGGGAAGTCTATATGAGACATATAGACTCCAACTAACCTTAACCAAAATAAATCTACATCCAGACATATAATAATTAATATCACACAAATTCAGTATAGGTACAGAATATTAAAGACTGCTAGAGAAAAGAAACAGATCACCTGTAAAAGAAAACCCATCAGAATTATGGCAAGCTTCTCAACACAGATCATCAAATCAAAAACAGGTTTGAGTGAAGTGTTTCAATTCCTGAAATAAAACAAGTTCCAACCCATATTGATGTACCCTGCAAAACTGTCTTTCAAAATTGATGGAAAAATAAGATACTTCCATGATAAAGAACAACTGATGGAAATCACTGCCACCAAACTGACCCTTCAAAGATCACTGAAGCATATTCTGGGTAGAAAATAAAGATCACAGGTTCCAGGAACAGCAGCAGAAGGGAATTGACAAACAGGCCAGACAATTAAATGTAGAGAAAAAGTAGGGTGTCAACAGGAGGAGGATAACATGGCAGGGACAAGACAATGCATGCCAGTTGTAACCATTAGTATAGATGGTCTCAAATCATAAATAAAAAGAAACACAGGGAGAAGACATCAAGAAACAAGAATCATCAATATATTGTCTACAAGAAACACATTTAACTTGAAAGGAAAGTCATATACCAAAAGTCAAAGAGAGAAAACAATGCTCCATGTGACAGGAAACCAGAAAAACGCATGAATAACTTTCCCATCCACCACAGAATGGATAAGAAAGATATGATATTTTCATACAATGGAAGCTACTCAACTGTAAAGAAGGATAATCTTGAGGCTCTTGTAAGTAAATGCCTGCAACTAGACATTATGCTCATGAGTGAAATGGTTCTGACTCATATGGGTGAACACTCTATTATCTCCTAGTATAAAAACTTGAAAGAGTCAGTGCAATCCAAAATGTACAACAGATATTGTGAAAGTGGCAGGGGAGGAAATATCTAAAAAAAGGAAGGTAGTAACCACTGTTAATTTCCTACCATCTTCTTTTGAATTTCTATATTGTTGTCATAGTTTTGTTAGGTTTGGTTTTATTCTGTCTTGTTCTGTTTCATTTTATTGTATTTGAGGGCATGGGCAGCTATTTTGAAGAAAACAAGATGTATTATGATAGCCATTGTTGATTTCTATTACCTTGTTTTGAAGTCCTATAATGCTTCATTCTTTTGTTTTGATTGGTTTCATTCTGTTTTGTTTGATTTTATTATGTATGATTGTATGGACAAGTATTTTGAAGAAAACAAGAGACATTATGGTAGCCATTGTTGATTTCCTATTATCTTGTTTTGAAATCCTGTATTGCTTTTATTGTTCTGTTCTGATTAGCTTTATTCTGTTTTGTTTGGTTTTATTTTGTTTTATTCTCTTTAAAATAAAAATTTAAAAATAAGAAAAATATCAGAACAGAAAAAAATTAAATAACCACTGATATCCATTTTTCATCCTCACTTTCTTCAAATCTATCGCTTCTACCATAACCTAAGGGTGACTAAGTGCTCAAAATTTTATTAGATCTCACTAGTCTCATTAAAATAACTTTCTAATTGCTGTTACTGTAAAATTCACCTCTCCCTTTCTTCCTAAGACTAAACAGTAAATACATGTAAAAATCTTCAGTGACTGCTTATTGTCTGAAGAATGGTTGCAAATTCCTGCAAAGAATATACAGCCCTTGTGTTATGAATTACTTCTTTATAACTACCATCACCATTCATCATTCTCTAAATCTTACATCATATTCCAGTGATTTAGAACACTTGTAATATTCTACTATTTCGTATTCTGTGCATGAACATGTTTTGATTCTACTTGGGATGTCCTCTATCACAAACAAACTACAACTTTACTGGAGCATTTCTCCTATTTTTGGTTCTGAAGTGATCATTTATTTTGTGTTACAGCTGTGTCTTGTGCACATCTGCATTATTATAGATAATACATTTTAGTAAATATGCCGGTTTTCAAGTTTATTCCCTTCCCTAATTCCCAGTACTATGAATGGAATTTGTATGTACACGTGTGTGTTCATGTATGTGTTTGTGCATACTCTTGTTTCTATACCTTATGCTTCATCATCATTGGTACTGAAGTATTTGCAAAATCAGGAAGTGGCTGAGTATACAAGAAATTTTAGAATAAATTTTGCATTAAAGATAATTTGATAACTATTCTAAAAGTAACAATGTGTGCATATGTTTTGATTATATAGAGAGGGTAATAACAATAAAATGTAATTATGATCTACTTGCATTTTTTAAAAAATGAGCTGTAATTTTTTTAAAAAGTCACAAAATACTTATATTTTCTGAAGGATTTTACAGAAAGGAAATAAGCTTAATCAAATATAGTCCTTCAAAACAGGGTAGAAGCTTTGACAGTGGATGAGTTGGAATTTTCTTAACTAATAGAAACCAGTCAAGATAAAATGACATAATTTTTTAAAAATAGATGAAAGCTTGTATTTGGATAAAGTCTTATGTAGTTGCAAGTTCTTTACCCTTTTCACTTCAAAGGAAAATATGTTCTTTATCTTATTGAACAAACCAGGAAAGTTGTACTTTAGGGACAGTTCCAAAATAATATTTAAATAAAAGATCACATGTCGGCTTTAAAATATTTTTATGAAACTATAAAAATAATCATCTTTTAAATTATCAAGATATCAAATAGGAAATTGATCAAAACAGCTATGGATTTTATTCATATTGTCATATCCATACATCTAAATTAATAATGGAAATAATTTCAAAGTTAGAATTGTCTTTGAAAATATGAATATAGTTTAATAAATTACTACAAATCAGAACAACTTTCATCAGTTTTCAAATAATTCAATAAAATATTCACAAAATGAATATGCCATGTCTACCTTATTCAATGCCAAGAATTATTCATGCAACACGTTTACTTCAATACTATAACTCCTATATGAATCTATTCAATAGTGATTCTTAGTTTTACATTTTTCATCAATTCAAAGGTGCATTTTTCAGTATTTAATGTATCTTTATTGGAAATGCATAGACAATTGACAAATGTTACATTTTTATTTGACAGAGCTTATTAAATTTTATTGCAAAATAAGTTAATTGTTTATGCAGCTTACAAAACTTGGGCATCGTAGATATTTGAATACATAAAGTTAAGTGCCCAGTATTTGACTATTTTTTCACTGTCAAATGATAACTGAACTAAAAAGACAATTCCAATTTTCTCATCTCCAGTAACACAATATTTCATCTTCCCTAGACATGCCAAGATGAATAGTTCGGCAAAGGGAAGCCAACATTTTTCAAGCAAAAGAAAATCTGACTAAACTTCTTGCATCTGAATTTTGAATTGCCATTTGAATAAATGGCTATATTGCCATATATTTTAATATTTCAACATGACATAAGAATCATTAACCCCAGGAAGAAGCCATCTGGATAATAAAATTGTGGTATCCTTCTCCAACACAGTCATCACGGCTACTGAGTACCTATAAAGGTCTTAAACAAACATGTTTAGGATAAAAATTAGACTCTAACTAACTCTTCTCATCCAAAACCCTGGACAGCAGACTGTTTACAAGATCATTCTCATATTTTTGCTGCTCTCTGTTACTTCTTAGAAGCTCTTAATTGTTAGATACCATGATAGACACCATGATCATTCTCAATTGTTTCAACACTTTTCATTTGAATGCTGAAACTTACTTCTTTATTTCCTCCCTCTAACTCCTTCATACCACATGTTCTCTTCTCTCATCATTGCATGCACTTCCCTGACACTTTCTTATTTCTTTAGGTGATTCACATTCTGTTCATGAATCTTACTTACATTTTATGAATTCCATGATTCCTATTCATTATTCAGTAGAACAATTCCTATTAAAGAATCCTTTTCAACCCTTCCCTAAAGTGTCCTATGATTCTGATTCCCAGCATGGATCTCAAGGCTCATTATTTTTAATCATGTAGCAAAGAAGAAGAGTTACTTCTAAGGATATTATATTTAAAGACTGCCTAATAATCTTCTGAAACTTCATTATACATTTTAGGTTCTTTGGTTTAAGTTGTTTATATTTTGTATCACTAAAAATATCTTGAATATTGTCTGTCTTACTACCTTAGAGTTTAATAGAAATTTCCAAGAATAAGTCATATAAAAATTCAAACTCTTTAAACATTAAATACATATTTCTAAACTGTTTTCTAAAAAGGAAACAATTTAAGTCTCCAACAACAACCTGTGTAAGGCTCAATTTTACCCTATTTTCAACATAATTTAACAATGAAAGCTTTAAGTCATTGCCAATTTGATAGATTTAAAAGATTTGTTTGTTTTTAATTTGTATAGTGGATTTCAAATTGCACCCTAATTATAAATACATCATATATATTTGTAAGTACATAACCACTCATAATTTAACTTCTGTCAAAAAATAATCACAAATTTTTTTCTCTCAGATACTTAGGTTTTAATGTTTATAATTTATATAAATTCATGCCAAAATATTAATATGTCAATTTTTAAGATATTTTTCATTTTTCGTCTATGATATTTTATACTATAAATACTATTTTATACTGTCAAATACTGAAAAAGTTTTTGACATGCATTTTTACATTTTTCTACTACTATAAGTATTAGGCTATAAAAGTATTTCCATATACAGAGGTGTAGCAAATATGTCTATTTTCTTTAATCCAAATTATTAATATAAACTATGAAGCTTTCCCAAAATTTGTTTGGTTAAGGGATGAGATGAAATATTTTCCATAAAATTTAACTACCCTTCAATTAAAAATTTTAGGTTAGATACAATGCTTCATGTTCTTTTTGAGAATTTATTAAAATGGCAGAAAAGATAAAAACAGAAGCCCACAAAAAAAAAAATATGTGAAGAGAGAAACAAGAAAATGTAGGAATGGAAATTAGATAAAATTGAGTAATTGAATTAGCAAATTTGAAAATTAAAGCTCAGACATACAGTTGCAGATTTCCAAATGTAAACTCCTTGCGCCTCATCTACTTTGGGGTAGGTAGCAATTTGCCTTGGTCCACCGATTCCATACATACATACCCCAATCATCTCCTAGACACTCCCCAAGAGATATCTAATGTTGGGGCACCTACTAGCCTAATTAAATTAAATATGATATATTTATACAGGAATTAAGGAATTTCCTGTATATCAAATGGTGAACTTGCTTCTCTTATACAGTTCACAGAATTTTGTTATATCATGTTAAAACTTCTGGGCAGGAAACAAAATTTCTCCTTTCTTGAATCTGACCAATTTGAGAGATAAAGATATAAAAATTAACATTCTCTCAACTGAACTATCACTAAAGATGATCCCAGAAACACTGATACTGCCAAATGATACTTTCCCATGCAGGGAGCTCTTTGGTGGTTCATTTACAGTTGGCGGGCAGGAAGCATTAGATGGGAAATATCCAGATATAGAGAAAAGAACCAAAAAAATCAAAGAAACATGAAATGAGAAAAATACTTCAAAAATCCACTATTATCACCTTTGAAACATAAGGCAAATTTTAGTGAAAATGAGAGTGATTATGGAAATTGAAAACGTGAGAAAAAATGTGAAAGAAAACTAATAGAAGAGAGGAAAGACAATCTTCAGAAGATTTAATAAGAGTAACAGAAGATAAACTACTAAAGAAGCCAAAAAAATTAGAGAATCAATCCAAAGTTACATGATTTAGATAAAAAAGTTTGAATAAAAGCAAACAAAATCAAAGGAAAAGAAAATGTCAAAAAACATAATGCTATAAGATAAATCATGCCTTTCTAAGATTTAGTTTTGAATATGCCTGTAATTAAAAATAAAACCTTCAAAGAGGTAATAATGTTAAAATATGACTGATGTCCTTGCATTAGGGGATTATAACACAAATACACGTACAGGATGGAGGATGTGAAGGCACAGAAGAAAACCCACAGGCTAAGATAAGAGGCCTCACAAGAAACCAACGCTGCAGATCTCTTGATTTTGGACTCCTACCTTTCATTAAGATCAGAACATAAATTTGATCATTTAAACCACTCAAAGTCTATGCAACTTTGTTATGAAAGCTCATTCAAATCAACACAAACTACTTTAGAAACTTTCACATAACTGAAAGATGGACAAATTAAGATCATATTCCAGTATGGTGAATAAACAAGATCCATGACAAGAAATTTTATAAGTTTCACAACACTAGAAATAAAAGAGCCATGAAAGTATCAAAGAAAGGTTAGCACATGCACAGGACAGATAAGGCACTAGAATTTCCCCTGCCTTCTGAAGGGCAATACTAGGACCAAGACAACAAATCAGAAGCACTTTTTAAAAATTTGGTAAGAATCTGAGACTACTGTATCAATTCAATTATCAGTCATATAGGGAGGCAAAATAAACACATTTATAGATATGCAAGATTTCAAAAATTTTATTTTACATGAATCATTTTTTAACAAAATACTGGGAAGAGAAATAGTAAGAATAGCAGGATATTGCAGGATGTAGAAAGTAAAGGATGAGGTGTACCATAGAAAATTGAAGCACATCACAGAAACAATGGTAAAAGAAGGCTCACCAAGAGTAGGACACAGCAGGCCTAGAACAAAACCAATTTAAGGGGGACATTTATTGTGTACTTGATAGTTTTAAACACAGAAAGGACCTTGTGCTAATGGCAAAGCATTGGGTAATCAGTTCAAATTGATTGGTTCACTAAAGAGCTAAGCAAATTAAAATAATGCTAGTTCTTAATTTGAGAAAAACCCATTCTTTGGAAAAGAAGGAATACTGATCATGATTCTTGTTTAAATAATGCTTAAATAGCCATGGTCATGTCAGAGCTCTTCTAAGCAACAATTATAGTACAATATCAGCAGAGGAAGAAGACAATTTTAGTTAGGGATGCAAGATTAAAAAAAAAAAAGAAATGTTAGTTATACTCACTAAGAGAAAGGTGACAAACAATAGAGCTGAGATGTGGAAATGATCATAACTTTTCATGGGAATATGATAAGCAAAACTGAGAACATAAATTGTTCAGTGTAATAATTCTCATGCAATTATTTTATTTTTTTATAAAGATACACATACATAAAATCGGCAAACAATTTAAATAACAGAATCCAATTTCCATCTCCATTTAACTGAATAGCCTTCAAATCCTAACCATTTTGACCTGTCTATGTAATATTTTTTTGTCTTTTTCGTTTTTATTGGTACCAGGGATCGAACTCACGACTGACTGCTTGCAAGAAGGCAGGCGCTTATGCCGCTGAGCTAAATCCCCAGCCACGACCTGTCTATGTAATGTCCTAAGTTACTACTTAGAATTACTTCAAGAGCCTATTTATAGTATTTTGTTGTAGAATCTATGGTTTCACCAATCTTAAACTATTTTCATGATCATAATATTACAACTGAAAATTTAGCTCAATGACCTAAGCACCTGCCTCACAAGCATGTATGTGATCATTGATCATGAGTTCCATCCCTGGTACAATAAGTAAATAAAAATTTAAAAATTTATGATATTATGGTAAGTTCTAATGCTGGGCAAAACTAAGGTTCCATCAGAATTCATTCTTATCTGATTTCCCTTACATGACCATTTTGTCAAAATTTTAAAAAGAAAGTCATTAAAACTACCAGTCATTTATCTCAGATGCTTGTAGCCTGGATGGAATAAAAAGCAACAGAGGGAGCAAGTCTGATTTTTGCCTCTTTCTAGGAGCTCCAGTCTTTTGCATAGTCTGGAAGTGATCTCCTGCCTTCCAGCTTGGACACCAGCCTTCCAATGTAAAGCCCCTGGCTTCCAGTTGCAGAATTCCATAGGAGTCTGTAGTAACTTCCAGGCCTTCAAATTTTGACTGACTTCTCTTGCTCTCCAGAACACAGACAGCCCTTGAGCATTCTTTCACCTCTGACTCTGCAGGCAGTCATTGTAAGCCTACAATGGAAATCCTTTCTATATTATATATAATTAAATATGATCATATTGTACCATATTGAATCTGCTAGTAAACCTTAATTGACACAGGAATAATAAGACTTTTAAATATTAACATACTTCCATTTCCCATATAATACATTTTAGAAAACATGCAAGGCAATCCAAATCTGTAAAATTAGATCCACAGATTTACAGTTTATCTACAAATACTCCATCAGTCAGAGGCAATTTCACAAGTGGAAGGGACCATCTTTGCCTTCATGGCTGCCAGCAGATAACACTAGCCTACAATACCTGGAAAATCAACAATGAGCAGATTTTGTGTGAAACAATGAATTCTGCACATAAGAAATGTTTTACTTATGACAAAGCATGAATGATATTGATGACTAGAATCGAATATGCAATATGGGAAATCATTGGTTTGTAAAAAGCAAGATGGAACTTTAGGTATCTTAATTATTATGAGTGGTAACCATGATTAAAGTATATTTTATATCTTGTTTTAACCTTTAATGTCTTTCTTTTCATAACATCAATGCATCATAAATATATTTGAAGCTATTTTTATTAAAATCTGACTATGAATATACTCAAATATTCTTTTGACAGTTAATCTACAATGAAATAACATTTTTTCTTTTTTATTTTGCATTGAAATTCCAACTTAATACAACCTTGAATCTCAGTACCTTTTTGGCAAGTTAAAAGTGTACCCCCAAGAAAAACTCTGATATGCAGATAAGTGAGGCATATAGAATGCCAAACAGTCACAACCAACATAAATCTATACCCAGACACATAATAATTAAAATCTCAGCCATACAGCATAAAAACAGACTACTAAAAGCTATTAGAGAAAAGACACAACCCACCTGTCAAGGAAAGCCCATTAGAATCATAATAGACTTTTCAGCACAAACCCTCAAGTCAAGAGTAGCTTGGAGGGGGCTGGGAATTTAGCTCAGTGGTATAAGCGTCTGCCTTGCAAGCAGGCAGTCGTAGGTTCGATCCCTGGCACCGATATAAAAAGGAAAAAGACTAGCGTGGAGTGAGGTATTTCAAGCCCTGAAAGAAAACAACTTTCAACCCAAACTGATGTACCCAGAAAAACTTTCATTCAAATTTAATGGAGAAACAAGATAGTTGTATGACAAAGAAAAACTAAAGAAATTCACATCCACCAAACCAACCCTAGAAAGAGTATGGAAAGACATAAAATGACCACAATCCCTAAAACAACAACAGAAAGAAACCACCAGGTAGGACAAGCAATTAAACATGGTGGGGGGGGGGGAGCAGAAAGAAAACAACTGGAACATAATATGGCAAAGTTGAGCCAGTATATATCAGCAATATCCATAAATGTAAATGGCTTCAATTCACCTATCAAAAGAAATAGATTGACAGAGTGGATCAAGATACAGGATCCCACAATATTCTGTATACAAGAAATCTTGTATTCTGAATACAAGAGTTATATATAACTCAAAAGGAAACTCATAGATTAAAAGTCAAAGGATGGAAAACAGTATTCCATGCAACAGGAACCAAGAAAAAAAGCAAGGGTAACTATTCTACTTGCAGACAATGTGAACTTCAAACCTAAAATGATTAAAAGAGATAAAGAAGGTCACTACATACTCACTTGTTAAAAAATTCATGAGAATAACTAGCAATTATAAATCTACATGCATGAAATACAGAAGCACCCAACTATATAAGACAGATATTAATGAACATAAAAAACCAAATACACAAGAACGTAATTATAACAGGGGACCTTAACAGCCCATTGTCACAAGGAGATAGATCAACTAGACCAAAAAGTCAGCAAAGAAATAATAGAACTGCATCATACCTGTGAGCAATTGGACTTACTAGATGTTTACAGAGTGTACCACCCAACCACATCAGAATACACATTCTTCTCAGCTGCACATGGGACATTCTCCAAAATACACCATATATTACCCAATAAAACATTCTTAAGTAACTGCAAGGTTATTGAAATTATCCCGTGCGTAATATCTGACCATAGCACACTGAAATTGGAAATTAATGGCAAAAGAAATTGCAAAACCTGCATAAACACATGGAAATTAAATTACAAACTTTTGAACAACCAGTGGGCTACAGATGAAATTAAAGAAGAAATAAAGCAATACCTACAATTCAATGAAAATACAGAAATAACATACTGTAATCTGCGGGATGCAATGAAAGTGGTCTTAAGAGTGAAATATATGGCAATAAATTGTTATATCAAAAAAAAACAGAATGATCACAAATAATCTAATGCTTCATCTCAAGCTTCTAGAAAAAGAAGAGAAAAAAAGCTCACAGAAGAGTGGAAATTGTAAAGTTTAGAGCAGAATCAAAGCAATTGAAACTAAAAAAAAAATACAAAGAATTAATGAATCAAAATGCTGGATTTTTGAGAGAATAAACAAAATGGACAAACCTCTAACTAACTTTATCAAGAAAAAGAACAAAACCAAATTCATGCAATACAGACTGAAAAGAGGGTAACTACTACAGATCTCATGGAAATTCAAAAGATTATGAATACCTACTTTGAAAATCTCTACTCACATAGAGTGGAAAACACAGAGGAAATGAACAGATTTCTAGAAACATATGAACTACCAAAGCGCAGCCATGAAGATATAGCAATTTTGAACAACCCAGGATCACCTATTGAAATTGAAAATGTAATTAAAAACTTACCACAAAGAAAAGTACACATCCTGGTGGATTCATGGCTGAATTCTTCAAGAAATTTAGAGATTTGATGCCAATACTCCTTAAACTCTTCAATGAAATTGAAAAGGAAGCAATCCTTCCTAAATTATTCCTGGTGGCAAGTATTACTCTCATACCAAAATCAGAGAAAGCCTCAACCAAAAAAAAAAAATATATATATATATAGGCCAATCTCACTAGTGAACAATGATGCAAAGATTCTGAATAAAATACTGGCAAATAGAATGCAGCAAATCATCAAGAATACTATACATTATGACCAAGTGGGATTCATTCCAGGAATGCAGGGGTGGTTTAACATATGCAAATCAATAAATGTAATACACCACGTCAACAGAGCCAAAAACAAAAACCACATGGTCATCTCCATAAATGCAGAAACAGCTTTGATAAAGTCCAACACATGTTCATGATAAAAAAAATATTTTCAGAAACTTGGAATACATGTGTCTACCTCAATCTCATAAAGGCCATAAATCACAAACCAACAGCCTACATTATACTAAATGGACAAAAACTGAAAGCTTTCACTTTAAAATCATGAGCAAAACAAGGATGTTCACTATCACCATTCTGTCCAATATAGTTCTGGAAATATTAGCCAGAGCAATCAGACAAGAGGCAGAAATAAAAGAAACAAAGATAGGAAAGGAAAAAGTTATCACTATTTGCAGATGACGTGATACTCTATACAGGATACTCAAAAAAAAAAAAACTCCATTAAAAGACTACTAGAGTAAGAAACAAATTCATCAGTGTAGCTGGATACAAAGTCAATGCTCAAAAAGTAATAGCATTCCTGCACACAAACAAAAAACTCACTGAGAGAGAAATTATGGAAATATCACCCTTCACAATAGCATCTTAACAAATTAAATACTTAGGAATCAACCTTACTAAGAATGTAAAAGACCTATATGCTGAAAATTATGCTATGCTTAAAAAGGAGATTGAAGAGGATATTAGAAAATGGAAGGATATTCCTTGCTCTTGGATAGGAAGAACCAACATTGTGAAAATGGCCATACTCCAATATACCTCACAGATCTAGAGAAAACACTCCTAAAATTCATTTGGAAACAGAAAAAATCTAGAATAGCAAAGGCAATTCTGGGCAACAAAGGCAAGGCAGGAGGCATCTCAATTCCTGACTTGAAACTATACTACCAGACTATTGTGATAAAATCAGCATGGTATAGGCAAAGAAATAGTCCTGAGGATCAATGGAACAGATTAGAAGATGCAGATACAACTACAAAGACACTCAGTCACCTGATACTTGACAAAGGGGCTAAACATGTTCATTAGAAGAAGGATAGCCTCTTTAATAAATGGTGATGGAAAAATTGACTCTCCACATGCTGAAGACTGAAGCTAGATCCATGCCTATCACCACGCACAAAACTAACATCTAAATTGATCAAACACCTAAATATTAAAACAGAAACACTAAATCTCCTGGAAAACAACATTAGTAGAAGTCTTGGAGACATAGGGGTAAGCAGAGAATTCATGAACAAAATGCAAACTGCACGGGAAACACTTCAAAGAATCAACAGCTGGGATCTCATATTATCGAAAATTTCTGCACGTCAAAAGAAATCACCAACAGAGTGAAATGAAAACCTACAGAATGGGAAAGGATGTTAGCCAACAACCCCTCAAAGGATTTATATTCAGAGCATATAAAGAATTTAAAATTATCAAGCCCCGCAATTCAAAGACCCTCTCCAAAAATGGGCATCTGAGATGAACACAGAGTTCTCAGATGAAGATATACAAATGGCAAATAAATACATGAAGAAATGTTCACCATTAATGGTCATTTGAGAAATGTAGATTAAAACAGCATTGAGATTTCTTCTCACCCTGGAAAGAATAGCTGCCATCAAGAAATCAACTGATATCAAATGTTGTGAAGCTGCAGGGAAAAAGGAACACTGCTCCACTGCTGGTGAGAGTGCAGACTGGTGCGACCACTATGCAAATCAGTATGGAGAATTCTCAGAAGACTAGGATTAGAAGTTCTATTCAACCGAGCTATTCCCCTCTTAGATATTTTCCCAGAAAAACTGAAAAGGTCATATCACAGTGATATATGTGCACCCATGGTCATAGCAGCAGAATTTGTAATAGATAAATCTTGGAAACAACCAAGATGGCCATCAACTGCAAAATGGATGAAAAAGTTGTGATATTTTTATACAATGGCATATTACTCAGTTATAAAAAGGATGATCTTGAGGCCTTCACATTGAAATGGAGACAATTTGAGGCTATCCTCATTAGTGAAATAAATAAGAGTCATACATCACATTGTGTCTCTAGTGTAAAAAGTAATAAGAAATGTAGGAGTAATAACACCCAAAATGTGTAATTGCTATTATGAACATCACATTGTGTCTCTAGTGTAAAAAGTAATAAGAAATGTAGGAGTAATAACACCCAAAATGTGTAATTGCTATTGTAAAAAAGAAAGGAAAAGAAAGTACTCTAAAGGATATAATTGTATGTGTGTTTAAGTGTATAGGATCGATAAGTATATTACTAAGTTTTTGTTGGATTGTTGTACAGAACTGTTTGAATGCCCACTTTGTATGCTTTAATTTTGTAACTTGAACAACTGCTTCTAAGAGGACAATATGTAATTTATAAACTAGTGTCTTTTAGTGTTTATTTTTTTGAAATTATGTATTACTTCTACTCTTTTTCTGTTTGTTTTTTTCTTTAAATTTTTTAAAAAAGTGTACTCCCCAAACATCTGGATTTAACAGCAATACCAAAAATCATTTACACAGGTACATATTATGGATATGAAAAAACAGTCTTTATGGAGTTGGGGGTTTAGCTCAGCGGCATAAGCGCCTGCCTTGAAAGCAAGCAGTCGTGAGCTCGATCCCCGATATCGATAAAAAGGAAAAAGAGAAAAAAAAAAGTCTTTATAAAATGCTTCTTGTCACTCATATACTTAGAAATTGATTCTCAAGAACATTTTTGATAATTTAATCGTATGAAAAATTTTGTTTCATACAAATAAATAGGAACATTAGTTCTCTTGCAATTAGTTCTATGACTTTTCAGAATAAATAGACTATAAAGGAATAGAGAACTATAATTTTCATATATATGACCTTTCTTAGGTCTATTATCAGCTCTGTACAGCTAAAAAATATTTTACTTAAGGGCTTAAGATATGAGCCTGTGCTGTGCTCACAGTTGATTTATAAAGTGTCATTGTACTAAAATTTGAAATTCATTGCCCACGGTTACTCCATTTTAGTCAGGAGAGTTCAGGTCAGTCAGTTATTTGATAATTCTCACTGAAATAGAGTAGCTAAAAATTTGGAATTTTTTTAATTTATATTTTTATTCCCCTGAAATGCTCATTATTTTATGGCTTAAATGCTATATGTTCTCCCAAAGCCACACCTGCCTTGGATAGCACGAACAAGACAAATTCAAAACTTTGTTTCACAAAACTTTTTTCCATACAGGCGTATTTTCTGTGAAATGCATTAGAGTTTTAAAGATTGTCAAGGTGGGTCAATAGTGCATGTAAGTCTCCTCAGTGTATGTTCTTTGGTTGTGGAAGAAATGGGAAAATGTTGGGCAGATCACACAAATAATCAGTTAAAGATAAAGGAGCCTCGGAAGATCTAATGAATAACACAGTGAGTACAGTGAATCATATTGTTTCACACTTGAAATTCTATACTAAAGCAGGTTTTGAGCTTTCTTAAACTGCACAAACCAAAAATGAAAAAGGATAACAACAGGTGAATGGTGGACGTTGTAATTTAACCGTGATAATTTGCCAACTATATGTGTGCGTAAAATTATGTTTTTTGTATGTCGAAAGTGTGTAGAATTTTTATTTTCTAAATAAACATTTAAAAGGCAAAACCTTTGTTAATTTAAAAATATAAATTAAAAAAATGACTTGCTTCTAAATTCTTGCCTGATGAAGGGAATATTACCATAATATGAATAATGACTATGTCTCCACAGTGTCTTACAGACAATCATCTTAAAATATATAAAAATGGAACAATTGCTGCAGAGACACACTGAGATAGGACTTTTAGCAATTCAGCACTGCCATGCTGGGCTGGAATCTAGCAATTTGTAAAGACCATGAGGTATTTTTAAACAAAGGCTTTATGCAGCCTTTCATGTATCAATTATTTAAACCTTTCCCACTTCTAAAATGACTTTGAGTCAGCATATAGCAAAGACCCATATTCATTAAAAAACATTAAAATAAGATAAGATAAAAGGAATACAGCATGAAATGATTGGAGCAGAGAAGATTTATAAAGAGAAATAGGGAGAAGAAATTGTTGCATGAAGAACTCTAGACTAAGTGCATGGAATCACACTTTTAACTCAGGCGTCTGAAAGCCAGGGCAAAAAGAAAAATGGAGTTTTATGTTCCACTGACGGAGGATCTGCTGATTCTTTAAGCAAACCAATGTTTTGGTGATATGTACTTTTAAGAGTACCTGGCTCTGTAATGTTCACAAATGAATCACTGACTATAAGAGACAGATTTTTAAATAGCAACTTGATGAATCATATAGGCAGGTTTTTATGGTCATCCTGTGCAATTTCATGGGTGAAGAAAAATGAAACACCAGTAGCCATGGAAACTAAACAAAAGCCATGCTTCATGTGTTTATTATGGAACTATAAATATTAGGACGGCACCTATATTTTCTCATCAGTGATTCTACTTCTAAAAGTCTGAAGGATACTAATGTGTGGGATGTAAAATTATATTAGCAAACCTAAGAAACTATGAAATAATGTTATTGTAACAACTCTTATTGGTATTAAGAATCTGAAATAGATTCTATAATCATAAATATGGGGATCCATATTTATAGGTATGAATCAAAATATGTAATATATATGTTTGTGCCTTTATATTTTACAATGTATATAATCTCCACAGAAATTTCAGTATTTCAATCACTGTATTTACAAGAAACTCAATGGAAACTTTATAAATTCAGTGGTCAAAAGCAGTAAAAATCCAATTAGTGGAGACTGAGTGTTTGAATAAAGTATATCTTCTAAGACTAAATTACAAAGTAGCACATATTAAAAAACTGATGAATACAGGTAACTTCATTATAATTAGCACTATCACACCAAATTTCAAGTGATGCTGTGCCGATAGGACCTTGCAAGTGTTGTCAGGTGTGGATCTTTTTTGGTCCTTTTTTTTTTTTTTTTTCTATTTTCTCTTTTGGTACTAGGAATTGAACTCAGGGCTTCACTCTTCCTAGGCAGGCGCTGCACTGCTGAGCTATATCCTGTCCCTGCCAGGTGTTTTTGATCAGAGTTCATCTTTTTGTATATACTTTAGTACAATACCATATAGTTGTTAATATGCAACTGGAGTATACCACCTTCAACTTCAAGACTCTAAAGAAATGTTTCCAGCTGACAGGTCATTTATTGGAGCTCTAATTACTAATCACTAGAAAATAAAGTAAGATAAAGCAAAGCCCAAAGGAAGCTTTATAAAACCCAATTCTATTTCTATATTTGGTATAGTTATTGCTAATACAGCGGTATTTTGGTTCACGAATTTACTTTGTTCTACAATTTTGAAAAACATTGTCACATTTGTGCTTATGTGAGAAAGATGGTCACAGGTGTTTTTGTCACCAGATGCAGAGCTGGCAAACAAAAACAAAATTTTGCTAAACACCTCTGTTTGAGAGCCAAATGATTTATAATCAAAAAGATTCAGGAACCAAGGTACCACTGTATTTAATGATTTTTAGTTTGTTATCAATTATTTGTATATTCTCTTGGTAGCTGTTGTATAAGCTTAGTGACTCTGAGTCTGCATAAATTTTATCATAAACTATAAAATATAGGAGTTAGTAGAAAATTTTCTAAATTGATTTAACATATTAGGATATGTTAGTCAATTCAGGGGGAAATATTCAATTTAAATACAAGAATAATGGTGAAGATATATCTAGGAGGATTAAGCACATAGACAGTAATTTGTATTTTTTCTATATATGACTGATTCTTTATTCCAAACTCTTAGGTTGGCATTCTCTTCAGATGGCTTTAGTCTCAGTGGAGTACTATAGATTGCATATGTTCTCAAAATATCATAATTTACCCCAGCACTTCACAAATAACTTTTCTCACACCATCCATTTTGTATTACACTCAGCAGTAACACTTCACCTCAGGTTTGATTCTAATATTTACTATTACGTGAAGTTAGTTTCTCCACCTGTGAAAATCCACACAGAAGTTCATCTTAAGCAAACTCAAAAGACGGTTCAGATTGACTCCTGCAAGTCATGTGTCTAAACCTCCCAGAGATGTAAGGATTTGAGGTTGGTCCAGCTCTGGTCAGGTACCATCACTTACCCAACCACTGCAGCTAGAAGATTAAGCTTCTCTTTCCAGGTTTGACAACGTGGTGCTGACACTGGCTCAGTTCCCCTGAATGCCTTTTTTTTTTTTTTTTTTTTTTTTTTTATTTAAGGAGAAAAGAAAAGAAAGAAAAAAAAAACAGTGAAGGGGTACAAGTTATACAGATTTACAGAAGAAAAAAATGCGCAGTAGGAAATCACTAGTTAATGGATTACATATTGCCATCTTAGAAATAATTGTTCCAGTCACAAAATTAAAGCTTGTAGAGTGGACATTCCAACAATGATACTGCAAACAGTTCTGTTCAATGATCCAATAAAACTCTGTGATATCATTTTCTATCTTATACATTTAAATATACATGCAGTTATATAGTTTAGAGCACTTTCTTTTCCTCTCTTTTGTACAGTGACTATTACACATTTTGGGTTTCATTGCTCCCACGGTTCGTATTGCTTTTTTGGAAGAGAGTAAAACCAAATGTGACATAACAGAACAGAATCGGTCAAGTCAAAAGGGTGGACATAATAGATAATATAAAAACATGTTGACAGAGTCGCAAAGTGACACATGTGGAACAATAGCCAGAGAGTACCTGAAGCTGTGTTTGTGGGTCTAATCTCTGTCCTTCTGAGGGTTCCTTGTCTTCAAGCTTAGTTATTACATGGGGTGAACTCCTTTTATTAGATTTTCCACTAAAATTGGGAAAATGAAAATGAAGCTTTTCTGCCTATCCTCATAACTACTATTCTAAGCTTAACTTCAAGAGGAACAACAAGCTGTTTCCTGCTTATTTTTCCCATTATCATGAACCATGTGTTGATAGATACATATAATTACATTCCTCTTCTAATAAGAAGAAAAAATGAAATAATTGTATTCTTACATTTCCTAGTATGATACCAGACACAGTCACATGTTAGTGTAATTAATTCTCAACACATCTGTCAGGCTGGTTTAGTTGATCATCATTTTATAGAGAATGAAACTGAGATACAGGAAAGATAAAATATTTGTTAACTTTAGAGAGAAAAAGAGACTAAAATTTTGAGGCTGTAAATTCTATGCCCTTTTGACATGTGAATGGAATAGTGTAAAAAAGTCAGTTTCTCTTATTTACTAACTTTTTCAGAAGCAGATTATAACCCCTTACAAAGAACATTAAGTTTAATAATAAGTATCCACTTTTTTCATTTATTAAAGCAGTAATTCTCTGCAACTGCAGTTTGTTAAATAAGTGCAACCTGGGGGTGCTCTACTGCTCCCATGTTGTCTTATCTACAGTGATCTTCAAGTGAGTTAAACTAATTAAGATGTTTAACATTTTCAAGAAATTAATAATTAAACATTGATTCTTTTAACTATGGTCTTAACCAGTGCATTGATGTGAGGAAAGGTTTATCCGTGTTTGAGCAAAATTTTGTTTTTTAAAAAGATTTGTTGAGAAAAATCTCACAGTTAATGTCAGTAGTGGGCCGGGGATTTAGTTTAGTGGCACAAGCAATTGCCCGGAAGGCGTAAGGTTGTTAGTTCAATCCTCAGTTCAAAAAAAAAGAAAAGAAAAAGTTAGTAGTGCAATACCCAGGTATGACTCTGCAAGTTACCCAAAAGGATTCTGTGACTGTCTTCTCTCAGTGTTTCCTTGTCTGGATCACTTATTCTGAGTACTTTCTTGAGTGAAGAAAGTTCTCCAGATTTTAAAAAGGAAAAAAATAAAATTCGCTGTTGTTCACCCTTGCTTTGTTTTGTTGTTGTCTTATTTCTTTTCCATAGCACAATTTTAATTAGATTAAGTAGTTAACGTCAATCCTATTTTCCAACTGAGAATTTATTGAACACAGACAATCACAGAAAAGTAGAATCAACCAGTAACCTGGAAACCACTTCACATATTGACTCAATGTTAAGTAAAAAGACCAGGTTCCTGCTAGAGCTACCTCTTCCCTATTGTTCAGAATCATCCAGATGTGCAGCGGCTGCAGCTGTCAACACCTGAAATGAATGAGGAAGCATGCACTTCTGCCTGGACAGAAACTCATTCTTCAATAGACTATCTTTCTAGACAGACAACTCAAGCTGGCAATGGAGACAGTCATTTGAAATATCTTAGCTACCCACAATATTAGACTGTTAGGGAAAATGGAGAATTCTTTGTAAATTACATTAAGTCAAACTGAAAACAAAACTTGCTGACTTAGAGGGACTGGGAGAAAAATAAATACATATAGGAGAAATAACATGGATAATGATGGACATGTAGATGGAGACTTAATAATCTTTTTTCCTTTTCTTATTCTATATTTGTCACTACACTTTTGGAATTATCACATAGAGTATGCTGTGAATTGTTCATAGTCCCATCTCCTACTTGCTAGGAGCAGGGGACTTCTTATTCCACCTTTGTTGTCTCTATGTCTAGTTTGATATTTACATACATTTGGTTCCCCATGAATAACTATTTTTTTAAAAAATCAATTAAATTTAGAAACAAGTCCTTTACCAGCATGCACTTTATTGCCTACAAACTACACTTACACTAAAATGTTAAGAAATTAAACTGATACAAATACATAAAAATATTACCTTCAGTGAATACAGTATTTGAGATAGGAAAAATATGAATTATTTCCTGGTCTCCACTAGAAGATATCATTATCACTGCTTAGGCATCCGACAGTGTGCCCGTGTTTGACAGACTAAGTTAATCTGTGTAAGTGTATTTGATTTGCGTACCAAGTTCTGTGTAAGTTTTATAAGTGTAAAGGCAAATGCATTCAGTACAATGTCCAGATAGACTAAAATCTTAGGCCAGACTTTCTCTTTTACTAATTTTTACAGCATAAAAGACAGTGACATATAGCATTCCTAAACAAAGGTTTATATGTTTTTTTAGAATTTTTTTTTCACTCACAACCCAAATGTATAGTCAGCAAACATTGTGTTCTATAAAAATGGAAGTCCTTGGTTCAGTTAAATGTTTACAGCAGTCCTTCTTTTGGTTTACATAAAGTGGGTTGTTTTTATAAACACAATCACCATCTACTAAAGAGTGGACTTAATCTGGGGATTGTTATGTGCAACTACTGAATGTTGGAGACATATTCTGTACTCTAGAAAAAGCAAAGAGAAAAACCTAGAATCATCTCAGAATCTTGCTAGTATAGACATCTTACAGAATCCACTCACTATATAAAGATTTTAAATTATATTAAGATCCATTTAAAAAACAATTGCTCCCACATGGACTGGTTGTAATCAGTTATCACACAATGTGGCAGCAACTCCAATAGACAAGGATAAAATTAGAAAGCACACATATCATATCACATGCAAAACAGCCACCCTTTTACAAATACTTATTTAACAAAGATGATCCATAAACTCTCACATTTACCGAGAGGCAATGTTGCTAATGGCTAACTTATAGGTATAGAAATATCATGATTAATTTTAAAAATTGATAGTAAAATAATTGATAGTGGTTGTAATTATGGAAAATGAATTTAATTAATACCAAGAGAAAGTGGCTGCTGTAGAAAGGACATAGAAAGTCGACGGTCTTTTAAAAGTAGGCAATGTCATCTGTATTTAAAATTCCAAGCATTCTTTACACATTAATAATGATGAATACAGGAGTAAAATGATTTTATATAGTTTAAAGTCCACACACTTATCTGAGCATGAGCAGTTTTATTAAAACAAAGTAAAGTAAAATAAACACTTAGCCTAATGTAAATGTAAATCATTAAATTCAAGGTAAAACAAAAACAGATAAACCTCTCATAAGTCATGTCAGTGGCTAAAGCTCCAAGAATGAAGGCTACTCCTTTGGAATACTTTATTAGTTGAATATTACTTGTATTTTCTGTTTTAGAATGTTATATTACCCCAAAAAAATATTTTAAAGAATATCATTTCTGGAAAGTCACGTTCTTTAAGAAGTGGTGGATATTTCTTTATGAGAGTTCCAGAAGTGTTAAAGTATAAATCCTGTTGATCTAGCCCAGTAGGAAGGGATATCTTCTAGGAGGTCAAAAGCATTAAAAGCAAGGGCCTGGAACTTCTGTAGGATAGCATCTACAGGTAAATTGGAGCCTAAGAGGTCAAAACAAAGTAGATAGAAAATTTCCAGGCAAATCAAGATAGTTGTCTATGACTTTAATGTTAGTGGATGGAAATGATTTCTGAGCTATACAAGAAGAATCTGTAGCATTGTTCTCTCAAAAGCACTTTGGAAACACAGGGTTTTTGTTTGTTTTTGTTTGTTCATTCGTTCATTTATTTGTTATTCTTTCAGTTTTTTGACAGTTGGGAACATTGTACCTTTTCGCCCCTACAGCTGTATTATGAGAAAAGAGTACTAAGGAATTTTTTCAAGAGATGGTGTCCCAAGCAAAAACTTGGAGGAAAAGTGTATATAAAATAGTTTTAAAAAGCCATTTTTTCACTCAGTAACATACTCATCCATTCACTCATTCCCTTAAAACATGCATTATACCATTTGTACATATGCAGAAAAGAGCTCAAAACAAAGATAAAATATACTTTCTTACTGTGATTTAGTAAGAGAAACTAGATGTTTTAGTACAATAAACTATTTTGGCAAATAACTGCCTCCTAGGAATGATAAAATGTATCTGAAATGGAAATTATACCTGAATGCAATGTGTGCCAGTGCTCTTAAGAGCTCTATATTTATTTGATATGAATAATTTTTGAAATGGTCTTTCTATAAAATCTAAAGTATTCTCTTGAGAGATTCAGATTCTCAGTCTCTGAAATGTCAAATTCTGTTTTTATTTGTTTTAACAAGAGTGATTTTATTAAGGTTCATGAAATTACCTGAACAGAAAACCATAATTGCTATTTTTTTGCCAAAGAAATTAATGCAAAAATGACAAACAATATGACAATTTATTAATATAATATTTATAGTCCATATATTCTCCAATAGTGAGTCAAAATTCAGGTGAAATACAAAGCCTGCTATTATTACTGAGTTAAGCAGAAAATATTTTATAAAAGTTAATGTGTGATCACTTACTATTCCATACATTGTAAAAATAATACTTTGAAGACTCTTTTAAAGAATTACTAAATGGCCACTATTTATGCCTCTAAGCCTTATTCTTAAAATCATACATCTTCATAGCATTCAGCCTCTTGAGACATTTTTAAACAATTTCATTTTATAAATCAAATATCATTAACGTACAGTGATTCAAGAACACTAAGTGTCATAAATATAAGAAGAGATGATTCATAAACTGTCAGGAAGAAAAGAAAGGAGAGAAAAGTATGCTTCATTGGTCATATTTAAACAATACTTTAATATCTTTCTGCTTTAATGTCCATCTTTTATTCTCAGCCATAAAAATGTAATTTTTTGTTATATGCTTCCACTGATGCATGTTATGTTTCTCATAGGTATATAAATAAAATTTAAGTTGTGTTGTGATTAAATGGAGCAAGGTATACTCTGATCATTATTTCATATCACAGAGCAGTCAATGTATATTCTCTCTCTCTCTCTCTCTCTCTCTCTCTCTCTCTCTCTCTCTCTCTCTCATTTCTGTTACCTGTAACTTGTTTAGACAAAATATTTCCTTACTGGATACTTAAAACAAAAACAGGAAGTAACTTGCATTTCAAAGATATTTTAAATCTCAGTGTAGTTGTTTTAGAAACAACAGAGCGAATACAAACTTTTATCAATGCATCAAAGCTGTATGTTGTTCAAACATCTACAATAAGAATTTGAGTCTTATGCCTTAGGATATACAAATTCAAATATACTACACTTTATGTTTCAGGATGAAACATACAAAATAAAAAAAGAGAGAAAAGCTTGCAGAAGAACAAGCCAGCTAAAAATTTATTTTATATTGAGTATCAGTATGTGATTTTGTTAAATAAAAGATCAAAAAAAATCAATACTGTCTTGCTGTTTAAGTAGTTTGTTGCTCTAGTTCACCATCAAAAGTATTTACTTGCTCTCAGAGAATCTATTGCTTGATTAATTTTTAAATGACTATAAATCACAAAAACATACACCTAGATATACATTACCTAACAATATAAGAGAAGCAGAATATATTGTCTATATAAACTTAAATGTAATCGTTTCATTTGCTTTGGTTTCCATCAGTCCTATCATCAAATATTATAAGGGGAAATATCTTGGGAAGGATGGAGGAAGTGATAAGATGCTGTTTTCTGTTTAAAGGCATTATTCTAGCCATTTTGTCTTTCCACAATGCCAATGAGCGCCTCTCACTCTGCAAGAGTTTTCTCACCCAGAAACATCAACATTAAGGTGCAGGCTGGTAAATGATACTTCTGAAAGCACAGTTTCCCATAGCTATCTCATGGATTACTACAAAACGTGAGAGTGAACCCAAAAGGTGGCCAGGGCTTCCAGGTCTGGTGCAAACATAGATGTTCAATTTGCACCTAGCTTTATATGGGGATCTCTGCATAAAATTTTAATTGGATTAAAATTAAAGCAGATATTAATTCTATGGCTACTGCTGCTGCTATTTTAAAATGTGTTGTAAAATCACCATACTTAACAGATACATACAAAGGTATCACCTGTCTTGAAATCACCATGCTTTGAAAGCAGAGACTAAATAAATTCTGACATTACTGAGCTAAAAATGTCTGAGTCATTCTTCATATTATCACTTTGTTTTGTTTTTACTTCTCTTTCTCCCTTGCTCCTCTTTTCCTTCCATTAACTTTTTCCAATTGTTGATCCTTACTTCACCTCTTTCCTTCCTTTGATTTCTTCCTTCGTTCTCTTTTCTGACTCCATTTTTCTCCTTATTATTTTGGGGTTTTTTTTCTGTTTATTTCATTACTTATTCATTTTTATTTTCACATGAAAAACTTATTATCTTGATGATAATTAATTAGAGATATGGATAATGTGGGATATGACTTATGTGTGTGTGCACACACGTGCAAATTTAACAAGGAATCTATCCAGTGCTACTTGATTTTGCCTCTTTTTGAGAATTTTGTGGAAAGATGACATTGCACTGTTGTTAGACATGTGTATCACTGTCATAGTTACAGCCTTATTTGGAAAAATTTTCCAGTTTCCTGCGTTTAAACGTATCTCCCTAATTTTATTCGAAGTAAGGAATTCCTCCAACTTTTTCTCCTCCTCTGCAAACAAGATCTCCTCCATAACTTCTTGATGTTGGTAGATGATTACCCACCATCCAAAGAGAGAAAGACAGAGAGAGAGAGACAGAGAGAGAGAGAGAGAGAGAGACAGAGAGAGAGAGAGAGAGAGAGAGAGGGAGAGAGAGAAACAGAGACAGAGACAGAGACAGAGACTCAAAGACAGAGAGACAGAAAGGGGAACCTTTGACTCAGTTGTGATCATGTGACAATGTGCCACTTAGTATCATGTGCTACTCATACTGCAAGACATTGCATGTGACAATGTGCCACTTAGTATCATGTGCTACTCATACTGCAAGACATTGTTGCTTTGTCAAGCTAAAGTTTATTGGAAATGCTTGCTTGTATTGTGGAATACTTGTTAAACAAGTTACAACCCAAAGTTTTACTCTAGAGGGTAGAAGAGTGGTTACCAGAGACTGGGGAACATAAGGAAGAGAAGACAGAGAGAGCTGTACAGGGGGTTCAACGCTGCGAATAGATAGGAGGAGAAATGCTGGAATTTCACTGCCTCTCCAGTGACAAACAGTTGTGTGTCTTCGACTTTTGGAATTGCTTTCTTTTTCCTGTTTCATTTTATTTATCACTGCTTTGTATGACACCTAAAATCAAATGTTAATGCATTTCATGGGAAACATTATTTATAATAAAAAACAAAAATATTCTCCATTGTTTGTAATTTTTCAAAAAATTCCAAAATAAATATCAAAACCTTCCAACTTCAACTCTTGTTTTTCTTTTTTTTTTTAAACTACACTCCATATCCTGTCACCAACCAGACTCTCCAGGGCCCCGTACTTCCACAGAATTGAAATTATCTTTGACCCCTAAAAACATCAATAATTTCTTTTGAAATGCAATTTACCTTCATCTCTTCCTAGTTTAAGAGATGATAGTAAAACAACACATAGAAACATAAGTTAATATGGCATAAAAATCTGATTATTAAATTCTCATCAAAACCAGAGTAAAATACTATAGAATGTGGCCTTTTAAAAAAAAAATTTTAAGAAAATTTCACCACCACCTTAGTTTTGCCCATAGAATTGATGACTCCCATTACTTAGAGCATGTAAATAATTAAAAATAAACTATAATGCTTTATGAGAAAGGGAGCTAAAATCCCTAACATAAACATAACTGTAGCTTAGATTGTTCATGGATATGCTGCTTTAGAATAGAAGTCATCTCTTAGTAGCAGAATTAAAATAAAATTAGGTGAATAAAACACTAGAAATGAATTCTTTTATGAAAGTGGAACTAGTTTAATAAAAAGTAATATACATACCTGTTGTTGTATTCAGGGGTTGCAAGATTATACACAGAACACATAATTTATCATAGTGTTTTAAGCTAGTCACTCAGTGTCGAATATAAGAAGTTCAGGAAATCTGTCTATACACCAAAGACCTATAGAGTCAAGCTGAGGGCCTGGATCCCATGGCAATGTCCTGCATGAGTTCAGCTGAAAACCTAGAGCCCAGACAATGCCTCCCACTAGCCCAGAGCCCATGACAATGATTCATGAAAATCTATTTCATGGATCTGTACAAGAAAAGCCCAAAAGTCAGTAATGGAAGCTAAAAAGTCTATACCAGCAGGGTGAAGGATCTGTGTCAGTAGGTTGATGGTTCTGCACTGAAGCCAAGAAGCAACACTCAAAACAAGGACCAGGGCTCCCCTGAAAAGTACCACAGTCATCCTCTGCAATGAGTCCCAAGCTGCTTTGATGATGAGAACGGCGGAGTTCGTATCAGGAAACCAGCGTGACAAGCTTCTCCTGGAGACTGAACAGCACACATCCCCTCCAGAGACAGGAAGCGATGCTCAAAGTAAGGACCAAAGCCTTCCGCAAAATGAACTGCAGCAAAAGTGGTCCTCAGCAAAAAGGTCCTGAGCTCCTCCAATAATGAAAACAACACAGTTCACATCAGGGGAGCCAGCATGACAAACTCCTCTAGGAGAACCAACAACTCCAAACAACCACAATGCTACTTTTCCTCTCCAGGTCTCCCTTTTATGCTGGCAACTTTCCTAGATGGGCCATGTATACTCAGCACCACGCTGATTCAGTTCAGCTAGTGTTAAATTGACCACCAGTGCTTAATCCACCACACCCATGTAGACTAGCAAATCTCTTGCCCAGTCCTTCCTCTCTGAGAACAGAAGGCAACCACTGCACTTCGTCTCCCACAATGCCCATCTGTGATTAAAGAGTTTCTCTATGGGATATCAAAACTCTTAGAGGAAAACATCTTTTTTGTGTGGAAAAGAGGACACATGCTTCTCAGAAATTTAAAGCTGCCCGATAGTTAACATTTTAGTGATACAAACAAAACAATGGGGCTTTTACTATTTTGGTAATACTGAAGGTAATTCTCTCTCCTTTAATTCAGTGGGTAACACTACCACTTCCAAGCACAAACTGAGTGCACATCTTTCAGGAAAGGAATCAAGTCAAGAATGGAAAAGAATGTGTTTATTCAAGAAACAATAATTATTCTACTTAACTGGTGGAATACCCAGCTAATTCTCTGATATTGCTAGGGTAACAAAGAGAAGAGAGAAGGCCCCAACCATTTCTTTCTCACGGAAAGAAGAGCAACATCTTCTTTTCCCGCATCCATAAACACCAAGAAGATCTATGAAGTGTGTGGGTTTGGGCTTCCAAAGCAATTGACAGAAAGATCTGCTTCAACACTAAATATTAGTGAATATTTATTTACCTACTAGCAAAATAAAAAGATTTTCATTTGTGATGGCAAAATGTTTCTCTTTCATGTCTTTAGAGGTCAAACAAAAGATTGTTTCATAAAAATTTGAAAATAAAAATGAAGAATAAAATTTTTCATTGTAATAGCTTTTTTGAGACATAATTTGCCTTTAAGAAAATAAAATTATTTACAATCCATGGGAGATTTTTCCTTACTTATTTCAAACATTTTTATATTCAATCTAATTGTAAGGTAGTATTTTTTTTCCTACAGTAAAAGATAAAAATGTATTCCTTTAAGAAGAGCTTTTTTGGTTAAAATAGTAGGGCAGTCTCACTCTGATAAGATGGTCTCCTCTAAAACCTGACTGTACCTGTGAACTATTTGACTGACTGTAGAAATGATGGCCTATGTTTTGCAGCACTTAGAGCTATTCAGATACAAAGCATATGAATTTTGTTTTCCCAAAGAGACAGGCTGGTGAGTCTCTTTAATATATTAAGTGCTGAAACCTGTACAAAGATACACTATGTAATTCTATTTTATTGCACAGGCAAGGAAGAGAGAAGAAAATGTTAGTTCAACCACCAACCTTTTGCAGAATTTATCTGCTGTGATAAGATAAATTAAGCACTCTCCCTCTTCCTCTTTAGTTTTATTGCCTTTGCTAATGTTTTAGCTTATACTTTATTATTCAAGGAACTTTCACAGAGCAATTGGGAAGCTCATGGTGGAAAATATTACCAGAAAGAAAGGGCTCAACTCTGAGCTTTTCATTTGTCCAGGTAACTAGAAGGACAAATAGATTATTTCCTAGGGTGGCACTAATATTTTTGCTCATTAAGGATTTTATTTTTATGCTTAATTTGAAAGTATTTTAATATAATTCCAATTGAGTTTAAGTTTTTATTAAGCAAATGCTAGAGATTTCAATGCAACTATGAACTTATGTAGGGTAATCTACAAGATAAGCCCTACTGTGTTGGTGCTAAATCAGCCTTAGTCAATTTAGAAGATAATTTGGATTTTCTATGGTGGCAGATTTTTTTTTTAAAAAGAGAATAAAATTCTAGAGAAATGTTTTCAAAACTTGTAATATTCTAGAATACTACATATTGACTCTGTGACCTCACAGATTTGAGCTTCTCTACCTTTTTGTCACCATCACACATATACATTTATTTTTATTTTCAGGTAACATTTATTAGCATCCTGCATAGATAGGGAACCAGAAACACAAGATTCTTGACAGGGACTTAAAGTTAAATTCCACCATGAGAATTTTTTCATGTATTTGTTGAGCAAATTTTGCATTCCAGAAACTATTCTAAGTTTCTTTTATAGCTGATCTCAATTATCCTACATAATTCTTTGTAGTTGGTCTTATTATTATGCCCAATTAAAAATGAGGGGTCCAAATTCTCTTAGCCGGCTTTATGTCAGATAGTTGCTAAGGGGCAGTATGAAGATTTTTTTATATTAAGAAGCATCTGTACAGAAAGTTACACTTTTTGGAGTTTGTCCGTAGCCAGCCAGTAGACAGGCTGTTGCCTGGCACAAAAAGACACTGAATCCTCAGAAGATTTTGATGATGTCTTGGGATTTCACAGCCTGCAATGCTAAAGAGTAGCGCTTGGTACTGAAACTCGACATTTCTATACTGAGGATGAACTGGCTTTAGCGAATCAAGTTGAATTTATTACAAATAAATTACTGCGACATAAAGACTGAAGTCAACTGGTACTCCATTCTGTGTGTGTGTGTGTGTGTGTGTGTGTGTGTGTGTGTGTGTGTGCCTCAGTTCTGACAGACTGGGGTGTATATAGTAAACTTCCTCACAAAAAAGCCATCTTCATTCCACACTGAATAAGTTAAAAATACTACTGAAGTAACTTATTTCAGCCTAATACAATGCAATTTTTAAATAATATTAACAAAGTTTGTTCCATTTTTGACTCTGAGTGGGTAAAACAATTTGATTTAATTTCAAATGTGTCATTAGATGACTTGACATTAGGCTTCAAAGTAATTTTGAATGTTTCCAGGTATGTCACAAATTTCTACTTGCATCTAAATAGAATCATGGGATTGAGGATTAACATCTTTCATGGAAGAGACATTACAGGTGAAAATAAATCTTCTTAATTTAAATTTTCAGCAGTGTTACTTGCTAATATCAGTTTTGGTAAACCAGTCCCTTGTTCACCAAAAAATTTGTCTAACGATTAACTCAGTCATCACTGGACCATTGTTATAAAACTTCAACCTCAATGACTAAAGCACTTTGACTGTAACTCAATAAGAATTTTTTGTCTTTTTGTTTGTTTTTGTACACAGGATTGAGCTCATGACCTCTTGTTTGCCAGGCAGGCACTCAGTAAGAATTTTGACAATAATTTTCAGAGAATAGGCAAGTTACAAATTTTCACAAATTCTCACCAAGATGAAGGCATAAATGAATGACACAAATATTTTCTTATGCCTTGTTTTTAACAATGTTTTCCCTAAAATCACCATAGAAATTACTGCTTTACCCAAATGTAAGTTGGGAATCTCTGATAATAAAACCACTCTCAGGAAACGTATCTCCATTGAGACTCAGTTCCTACCTACAGGACATTCTGTGTCTTGGGGAGATATCTTTCCCCAAGTGAGGTGTTAAATAAATCCATTGCTTTGATGTGTTCCAATGTCCTTACATTAGAAAAGGCCGTTATTTATAAAAACACAATTAGACGATCTGAACTGCTTTTCACAAGATAAAAGAAATTCCAATATGTACTGTATGCTGTGATGTGAGTTTATAAATTGGTGTTTATATTTATATGTGTGTGCATATGGGCAAGTATGCATGCATAAATATTTCTCATTACCTGACCCATAGAAAAACTGGAAATAATGAATTTCCTCACAGTATTGGGCACAGAAAACCTAGAATGAGCTTTATTAAGAGTATGGAAAGAAAGCAATAGATATCATCTGGAAAATTCACTAGACTCTAGTGGAAAGACTTTAGAGTCTTTCCAAACTTGAGTTTGAACTCTGTCTCTACCACTTCCCAGCTGAGGGCCCCAGGCCAGGAAAAAAAAATAATTTTAGGGAAAGAAGCCCAGAGTTACTGTGACATTTGAGAAGAGCAGGCAACAGAACATCTGCTCAAAATAAATGTGCATAACACCTGGCCAAAAAAAAAAAAAAAAAAAAAAAAAATCACTGAGGAGTAAAATCTCTTCAGAAAAAAAAAATCAGCAAAATGTCATTTAGGCGTTGTTTTTTTCAGTCTCTCGAATCCATGGCAATAGGAGTTCTGGCAGTATCAGAATAAGTACAGCTTTCAGCTGAAATTAAAATTGAACTTTTGTTCAGTTACCCACATTTGGAAACTAAAGGTTTTTCATGACTTTTGACCACAGTAGCAATTCTTTTGCTGATACTTGGAAGTTTTAAGAAGCAATTTCCTTGAAATGTCTGGCTTTCAATCCCCTCATCCGTCTCATCGTTATTTCTCAAAAATGCAGATGCCATGCTCTTGATGTTGTTTACTGTTCTAGCTGCTCAGTACATTAAAGAATATGCTTACTTGCCTTTCCAAAAACATTTGTTCATTTTAGCTTTTTGAAAGGATTTTTGGGACATTTTATCGTGCTATTGCCACCACTATTGACAAAATGCAGAAACACAGGGTTTCCTAAAGAGAAAACATAAGACAGAATAAAGGAACAAACAATCCACTCTGAAGTACTCTACTGAATAACCTATGGTTTAACCAGCTCATGACCAGATGTACACCAATAGAGTTAAGATCAGAAAATGCAATCAAATGGCTTGGGCCGGAATTCTTGGTCTAATAGCTTATCTGCATGTTTCATTCCTGTCAGAAAAAGTGACTCTCTCAAGTTCAATATATAATATTAAATAGGCATGATGATAAAAATTTATTTTAGAACTTTTTTGAGGAATAAGTAAAATAATGTAAATGGAGAATTTGTCACATGGTAAACAAGGAATTATCTTACTTATTACAAAAATATACTAGTGCTATTTAGTCTTGTCTCTAATATCTTTATACATTTTTCATAATCATATTTGATATAAAATAATCATTTTTTGACTCATTAAGAGATTATTTATAATATTAAATAAATATATGACTTCAAAAAGCGATGTTTCAAATACACAGAAACACACACGCTCATATACATTCACACAGTCACCATGTAGTGGCCAAGGATTGGTTTCAGGAGTGTTCTCATGACAAAATCCGTATATTACCGAGTGTTTTGCATGAAATGGTGTGACATTTGCATGTAAACTATGTGCACCGTATAATAACCTTTAAATAATCTCTAGAGAACTTACAATAACTGATATAATATAGATAATATGTAAGTGGTTGTTCTTATGATCTTTAAATAATGTCTAAATTACTTATAATGACTAATATAATATAGATAATATGTAAATAATTGTTATAATCTACTGTTTGGGGAATAATAATAGAAAAACATTTGTGAGTGTTTATGATAGATTCTCTTTTTTTTTTTTCAGATATTTTCTATCCATAGCTTGGCTGAATTTATGGGTGCCAGAACTTGTGAATTCAGGGGTCTCCTGTATATCTGAGTGTCTCTATATGCAGAGACCTGACAAGATCATAATAAACATACACAGGAAGAACAATTATTAAATAAATTCCATTAATGATATTTAATAGCATGGAAATATAGAAAAGTATTTGCAATATTAGTTTAGAGCACACTGTAACTTTCTCACAACTGGAGGGGTGTTTCCTAACGTTACAGTTGATTCCTACCAGCAGGTTCACTGCAATCGGGGTGGGAAAGAAGTTCTTTCTACGAAGTACTAAGGCAGCAATTTATCTGTGTGTACCTGCCACTTTCAGTATTTTATATATTCTTTTCCATTTCTTTATTAAGTTTGCTGAAGTGTTGGCTTTATTCTAATTCGCCTTTTTCTCTATCAGAGTTCTTAGCATCTTGAACACTGTTATAAAAATTCAACCAATAAGAAAAATCAGAATACTACTGAGCACTTTATTTACTATGAAGGGTATTATCGGTTCATAGGAAATAGTTATATGTGATATCATTGGGTGATAAGTACTCCTAAAAATTACACATCAGGTTTAAAAATAAGCATTACAAATCAATAGCTAGTATATATGAATAATGAACTAACTTTAAATATTAGAGAAAAAAATTCTTTTTTTTTTTTATGCTGGGGATCAAACTCATGACCTCGAGTTTACTCAGCAGGCACTATGCCACTGAGCCAAACTCCCATCCTGAAAAAAAGCATTCTTAACGACTTTAAAAATATACACTTAGGGTTCAACATAGCCATGCAGGAAAATGAGAAATAAAAAAAAATGCATTATTTATTTATATCAACTTCCCATAATGTATTTATTCATTATGTATTAGAGACATTTACTAATGCAAAAAGAATTAATGTTAAAATCTCCATGCTATACTATCAGATTCAGTGTAATCCCTATCAAAATTCCAATGAACTACTAAAATTCATATAAATACGTGGGAGATCCAGAATAGCCAAAGCAGTTCAGAGCAAAAAGAGAAAAACTGGAAGCATCACAATGTCTAGTTCATATGCAAAGCTATAGTAATTTATTGTTATTTATTTGCTTATTTATTTTGGTACTGGGAATCAAACTCACAACCTCTCTCTTGCCAGGTAGGCTTTTGTGCTGCTGAGCTAAACTCCTGGCCCCAAACCATAAAATTTAAACTGCATGTTATTGGCACAAAAACATAAGCACATAGACCAATGGAATAGAGCAAAGGACTCTGACAGAAACCCACACCACCATAGTCAACTGGTTTTTTACAACAGGGCCAAAAATATATGTTGGACAAAAGCTGGGAAAAGTAGGTATCTTTATGCAGAAAACTTAAATTAAATCCATATTTCTTACCCTATATAAAAATTTTCAAAATGTCTCAAAGGCCTGATTATAAACTCTATAACTTTGGAACTAATAGATGAAAACATAAAGAAAATATTTGAAATCATAGGTACAGGAAAAGAATTCCTGAAGCATAGGAAATGGTAGAAATAATCAACAAATATGACTATTACAAACTAAAAGGGCTTTACAGAGCAAGGGAAACAACCAACAGAGAGAAGAAACAGCCTACATAATGGGGTAAACTATTTGCTAGCTTGCTCTCCAACATAGTATTGGTATCTAGACTATATGAAGAACTCAAAACCAAAAAAGTCAAGTCATTCAATCCATACCTGGGCAACTCAAGACATTCCTCAAAAAAAGAAAAAAGAATGTTAAATAATTTTATGAAAAACATGTTTAAAATCTTTAGACAATAAGGAAATTTAAACCAAAACTACATTGAGATTCCATCTTGCCTTAGTCAGAATGACTGTCATGAAGAATGCAAAAAGCAATTAATAGTTGCACATACAAGAACTCGGGAGACTGAGGCAGGAGGATCACTGTGAGTCTGAGGCCAACCTTGGCTACAATACTGAGTGTAAACTAAGTCTGTACTATGTAATGAGATTCTGTCTCAAAAAAATAAAACAAAAGCTGGAAAATATGCAGGAAAAATGTGTTCTACACTATTAATGAATGAAAATTTGTGCAACCATTATGCAAATCATTACAGAAGCTTCTCAAAAACCTACAATAGAGTAACCATATGACAGTCACACTGCTCTAGATATATACCCAAAAGGATTAAATCTGGTGCATTGTAGAAATTCCTGCATGTCCATGTTTATTGAGGCACAATTCACAGTAATTAAGCTGTGGGAACAACCCAGCAATCTATCAACAGGTGAATAGATAAGGAAATGTGATATATATGTGATGTGAATATTATTCAATAATTAAGAAGAGCAAAGTTTTTCCATGTGAGGTAAAATGTATGGAACTGTGGATCATGATGTTAAGATAAAACATATTCAGAAAGACAGGTATTACATGTCTTCCTAATGTATCAGGAGGAGATGAGTTCAAGGGAGGATATTTTGGAAACTGGGAAGACATATATTACACCACTGACAGCATAATGCTGACATGCATTTATTGAGACAAAATGTATTTATTATATAAGTAGTGTTTTGACCTATACTATTATACAATATTTCTAGATGGAAGAAATTAAAAATTGTTGCAAGTATATAAAGTAGTGCAGATGATAATTAGTTTAAATTACTAATCATTTTCTTTGTTTAAATTTTTCATTTTATTTTAAATAGATTAAGACAAAAGAGGACAGAACAAAGCAGATCAGAACAGAATAATGTAAGCAACACGGCATTTCACCACGAGACAACCGCATATTAACAGTAGCTACCATAATGTCTCTTTCTTTGAAATAGTTGAGCATACCTTCACATACAATAGTATTAAACATAACAAAATAGTGTAAAACCATTTAAGAGAATGAAAGTATTACACGGCATTCAAAACCAAATAACAGAAAATGAATAATGGCTACTATATTATCTCATTTTCCATAAAAAATTGTTTATACTATCACACATATTAAAATGCAGTAAGACACATGATAGAACCAATGGAAACAGAAGAACAGAAGCATGGTAGGACTTCAAAGCAAGATGATATTAAATCAGCAATGACTGCTATAATGTCTTGTTTTCTTTAAAATAACTGTTCATATCATCTCACATAATAAAATCAAAAAAATCAGAATAAAACCATTCCAACTAATGAATGCAAACATTATAAGGCTTCAAAGCAGTGAAATGGGGAATCACCATTACTATAAAATCTTATGTAATCTTACCATTTCTTACACTAGGTAGACTATACGGTATTTGTACATGTGAGTTTGATTTATTTCGCTTATGAGTATGGTCGCAAGTTGCAGCCACTTATTTATAAATATCTCAATGTGATCAATCTTGATAGCTGTGTAGTACTCTGTAGTATACAAGTACCACATCTTCTTTATTCATTCCTCAGTTCATGGGCACTTAGGTTGTTTCCAAGATCTGGTTATTACAAATTGTGCTGCTATAAACATGGGTGCACATATATCACTGTGGTATGATGTTTTCAGCTCTTCTGGGAATATACCTAAAAGTGGAATAGTTGGGTCAAATGGGACTTCCAATCCCAGATTTTTGAGAAATCTCCAGACTGACTTCCACAATGGTTGCACCAGTCTACACTCCCACCAACAGTGCAGGGAAGTTCCTTTTTCCCCACAGCCTCTCCAACATTTGTTGTTGGTTGTTTTCTTGATCCTAGCCATTCTTTCAGGAATGAGATGGAATCTCAGTGTGGTTTTAATTTGTATTTCTCTACTGAGTAATGATGATGAACATTTTTTCATGAATTTATTTGCCATTTGTATTTCTTCATCTGAGAACTAAGTATTCTTCTCAGATGTTCATTTTTGGATTGGATCTTTGAAAATCAGGGGTCTGACTTTTTTTTAATTATTTATATGTTTTAGACAGAAGTCCTGTCTGAGGGACAGCTCACTAAGATTTTTTCCCAGTTTGTGGGTTTTCTTTTCACTATGCTGGAGATTTCTTTTGACATGCAGAATCTTTTTAATAACAGATGATCCCAGTTATTGATTCCGGGAAGTATTTCCCGTGTGGTTTGAGTCCTGTTCATGAATTCTCCACCTACCCCTATGTCTTCAAGGTTTTTACCCAATTTGTCTTCCAAGATTGAGTGTTTCTGTTTTAATATTCAGATCTTTGACACCCTTCACACTAGTATTTAAAAAAATGAAATACTCAGGAATTAATCTCATAAAAGAAGTAAAAGATCTATACAGGGAAAATTATAATACTCTGAAAAAGAAATCGAAGAGGAACTCAGAAAATGGAAAGACATCCCTTGTTCATGGATAGGAAGAATAAATATTGTGAAAATGGCCATTCTCCCAAAACTATTATATAGATTCAATGCAATCCCAATGAAAATGCCATTAACATACCTCATAGATCTAAACTAGACTCATGCTCATCACCATGTACTAAACTAAATTACTAATCATTTTTATAATATCTATCTATCTCAAAACAGGAGGGTGTACACCTTAAACATATATGATTTTATATGTCAATTACACTCAATAAAATTATGCATAGGATTGAGGATCAAAGAAACCACCTGAAGTAAAATAGGAAACTCAGATGGTGAAAGAAAAGAAAAAGAGCATATAAGAAATGAGAATTTTTGCATGATAAAGACAACATTAATAAAAATTTGGAAGAGTGATCATAGGTAAAAATATACAACAGATGAAAGTTTATGTGTAAAATATAAATAATCTTAGAATGGATTGAGATAAAAGGCAGTAAAATATTGGTATAATGCTGAAAAGTAATCCACAGATTAGGAAAGGGCTCACTCTCAACAATAGTTAGTAAAATAAAAATTGAAGCAGTTAACAGACACCATCACCACTGTGACTGATATACTGTAAAATACTAACACCCATTGCCGACAGACTGTAGGGAAAATGTGCTGATGAAAATAACATTAGCTACATCTTTCAGAAAGCAAAGCCTATTGTAAGTGTAAAAATTTAATGTGCACAAAACCTGAAATGTTACTATTTATAGAAACAAGGCAGTGTATCAGAACAAGACTTTTGGAAGACAAACAAAACAAAATAGAACAGAAAATCTAAAAATACACTGACAGGTACCAAAGCATATAATAATATAGGATATTTTATACCATAGCTGGTTCATAATTATACATTAGCTATACATATTTCCCCCGATATATTTTAAGTTACCACAGTAAGATGCAGAGGTTAAATTTACACAAGTTCATGTAAATAAGAGAATATAAATTTGTATGTGATGATTTAAACACAAGGGAAAAAAGAGTGGAAATAAACATGCCACAATTCTGTCACTAGTTGCTATAGCAAAAAGAGGAAAAGCGAAAGGTGGGGAAACTCACAATAAGCATGTGTCAGTTTGGACTCTGTGGTTCCTTTGTGCTGTTTGAGAATATAACTTGAAAGTGTTGATTAGTATGTGGTAAACATTTAAAAAACAAAAACATCTGAAGGGAAAAAGGGTACACTAAAAATACATATTTTTACAGAAAATAGCCAATAGTCACATCACTCTGCAAGCACACACAAATCACAGAAATTATATTTGCAGGCTGCACAGAGAAATTGGGAAACTATGTCATACAGGAAGAATTGTAAAGACAGCACCATCTACTCTCCCTCTGCTATCTTCTGTCTGTCTGTCTGTCTGTCTCTCTCTCTCTCTCTCTCTCTCTCTCTCTCTCTCTCATTCACAATGTATTTCTATAAACACAGGAGCCAAATGAATCATTGTCTAAGAATCGGGGGAATTCACTTTCTTCTGGAATAAGCTAAGCCCTATCACCTCCATGTTGTCATATTTGACTCTCCTGTCTCAACACCAGATTCCACAATGCAGGCTAATAAGAGGACTGTAATTTAATTTTGGACAGCTTTCTATAGTAACAGCATAGAAAGAAACACTAAAGAGTCTCTTGTTGTCGTCTATCTGCAGGACATATAACCCCCAGTGTAAAGCACTATCTTTAGTAGAATATAAAATGTGTGCCAGAGTATCTCCTGGGGTATAGAAGAGACGATGAATAATGGGCAGTGTAGTTATTTGCCAGGTGATTTCTTTCCTATTAAATTCACTGACATACCTAATTTGCTTAAATATTCACAAATGTCACAGTAAAACATGTTGACAGCTTGGACAGAGTAGCATCACTCCATTGTTATGCAGAATGTCTTATCAAGTATTTTGAAGTGAGATAATTAGTTCTTTTATGTAGGTAACTTCCACATATGAATAGAAAAGCAACAGAACTATTCACCAAAATCAAAGTATTCCTACCCCATCCCTCAATATTTAAAGTTCAGTGTGGTAGAACTTTCACAAAACCATGGAATAACATGGAAATAGAGAAAATGGGCAAAAGAAAATCCTCATTTTCATGCTATACTGCATGAAATCAGAATAAATCAATTGTTTAGGCAACAGGCAACTATTTGAATGTTAAAACCTCAAAGGAATGAAAATCCTAATAAATTCAATTTATTATAATCCACACCAATAGAGGAAAATAATACATAGTAATCAAAACCATGAACTACTGAGTATCATTTGAGTATTGGAGGAGTTTCAACAGAGTCAATATTGTCATGTGGGATTACACATACACATAGCATTCATGTGTGCACACACATATTGTGAAACAGGAAATTTGAACATTGGTGGAAATCAATTTGGAAAGTAAGTTTACTAAAAATAATAAGTATAAATATGAATAAATGAAGTTTTATTCCCATTGATGCAAAATAAATCCCTTTAAAAGCAGAAATTCAATTGCAAAGAATCTAAAGTAATGTGATTTTGAGTAGTAGCTGTGGTAAATATTTGAAAAGAGGAAAATAGATACGTACCAAGTAGTCCACCTTGCAAACTCTTGGGTAAATATTTCTCATACTGATCATTTTAATTTACTGACATCATGACATATCTTTTAGGAAAGCAGAAAAAACAATGCTAAGCAGCCACATATTTAAAATACAAAGCAGCGACTATCACAAAGCCTGTGGCCCAGGGACTCCAACACTAATTTCTATTGACATTCAGTATGATACATACACACTCACACATCTTCAGTATACGGATGAATAAATTATTAGATCACACATACATGAGTTTAGCGTTGGAGTGAGCAAACCCCTCACCACTACTTCCGGTGAGCATCTGGCTTCCTTGTCAGCACATCCATTGCATCAGTCTACGCTTAACAATTCTCCAGGCAGCCACGTAGCTCACAATCCTTCTTCCCACCACAAGACCCACCCTCATTCTGCGTGATTTCTGTTCAGCACAGAGCATCTTTTGTTTGTTTCTTAATCTTCTGTTTAAGTGATTTTTATGTCTATGTTACCTCATTCAAATTTCTCTTGCCTTTATACTGCCTAACTTTCAGAATTTTATTGATGACTCTCTCTCTATCCATAATTTTTCTTTTTTCTTTACATTTCTCTCATTATCTCTTTAAAGACTTTTATGTGCATGATATGGGCAGGAAAATGATGAACTCCAAAAATTAAAAAGAAGCTCTTTATTAGCTGAGCTCAGCTGCCACACTGTCCCAGAAAAGCAGCCAGGGAAGTGTGCAGCCCAGCCAGGGGCTGCAGGGAGTTATAAAGTAGCAAGCCGCAAGGGGAGGGATCAGGGTCTTAGGATCAGTTTGTCCCCATAAAAGGAAACAGGGAGGCGGAACAAGCAGTTACAGGAACCAGGAAGGCAGGGAGAGTTACATGGTGGGTATGTTACAAGGTTGCAACCTAACTGGCAATGACACAAGTTTTACAGGAAGAGAACAAGTTATAATAAGTACAGCACATTTTGGGTTTTTGAGCTTATAACATTCCCCACTGCTTTTGGTCACTGAGTCAAATCCCTGACTCAGTTGCATAATTATGCATAGGTAACTGGTTATATCCTTCTGGCCTAAATATAAACATTTTAACAACTTGAAGTCAGTCCTGGATGTGGTTTAGAAGGCACTTTAGAATGTATGGAATGATGGTTATTATTGGTCCTATTAGATTAGAGAGCAAGGTGGGCAGCCAAGGGGACAAAGAGAACAGATTTTGAAACCAAGTCTGGTCAATTTTTTGTTACTGCTCTCGCTCATGGAGTCTCTTTTTTAAGCTTGTTTATGTTATCTCATAGGACTCCAGAGTGATTGGTGTAGAAACAACAAGCCTCTCCTAAGGCTACGCATAAACCACCTTTTTTATGAAAAATAGGTCTGGGCCCCTATGGCTTTGGAGAACCATTTCTGTCAGAGACCCTAGGGATTCTTCCAATTTGTATACAGAATGCTTTAGTGTTGCTAAATCTTTATATACTAGGGAACTTAGTTTGAGTAGTTTTGGTCACCAATTATTAAGCTTGTAGCTCCAATGCTGTGGCTCCAGAGTGAACTAGTCCCATCAAAATTGGTATTAACATAGGGACTGCTCAAGCTGTCCGAAAGAGGTCAGTTTTTAAATTTAAGTATTTTCTTCCACTAGTGCCAGAATACCAGTAAGCTTGGGGAAATACATGTGCAAGAATACATAGTTTAGTAAGCCTAGTAAATATATCAAGCGTGACCCAAGGAGTTAAACTTGAAGTACAAACAAACCAAGATCCTGTAGGAGCTTCCAGGTGTTGACTCGGTATGTAAGAGATATTAGTTATTACAATACAGTCAGAACATAAGTTTGCATAGGGGCTAGAGTCGAGGTAATAGGCAGCAGATCTGACACAAGTTCTGTTGTCTTGAATATTTCCTAAGGTAAGGATGGGTTATATTGAAGAGACAAAGCAACCATTTCCCAAGCAAGAGAAACATCATTATCAAAAACATTTTGACAATTTGAGTATTAAGAGGGTTCTCAGTCTGAGTAACAGTCCACTTATCTGTATCCTGGGTATCTGGAGGGAGGACCTTGATGTGTGAGTGATGTATCCAGGTAGGTTTTCTTCTTGCTACTTTGACAGTCGTAGGGGTGCTGAGGAGGACAGTCTATGATCCGGTCCAGCAAGGTTCAAAAGAAGAGTTGAAGGAACAACGCTTAAGTAGCACTTGATCTCCCAAGTTAGCAACAAGCAGAGCTTCTGATGTGGGCTTGGTGGTCTTGGAAGAGTTGGTGGATGGAGGTCAGCACATGTTGAAGAGTGTGTATGGACTTAATTAAACTGTGTTTAGCAGTCTCTGCCAAATGAGTACTATCAAGGCAGGGGACAAGGGATGACGATCTCTCATAGACTGCCTCAAAAGGAGTTACTCCATTTATATATGGAGCACAATGTGTGCACAAGAGGGCAAAAGGAAGGGGACTCATCCAGTTTTCACTGGACTCTAAAATCAATTTGCTAAGTGTCTCTTTTAGAGTTTGATTTATTCTTTCAACTTGATTTAAACTTTGGGGATGGTAGGCACAGTGAAATTTCCAATCAATCTGTAATAACTGAGCAACTTTATTAGTGGAAGCTATGAAAGCCGGCCATTGTCAGACCCCATAGATAAGGGAAGGCCAAACCTAGGAATTATTTCATATAAAAGCTTTTTGACAGCAATTGAGGCTGATTCAGTTTTTGTCGGATATCCCTCAGGCCAACCGGTGAAAGTATCCACCAAAACCAGCAAATACTTATGTCCATGTAGTCCTGGTTTTCCCATGTCCATGAAGTTAATTTTCCAGTGTTCTCCTGGAAAGGTTCCCTGGTACTGAATTTCCTCTGAGATACTGGTGACTTGGATATTTACTTGTACACATTATGGGCATCTTTGACTGACTTCCTTTGCTAATTGAGCCAGCTTAGGAATGAAGTACCTGTTCCAAAGCAACTCAGCCAGTTTTGAGTCTCCTAGGTGTGAGACCTGGTGGATTTGAACAATCAAGTCTCTTCCTAAGGCAGTGCGTATTAAAATTTGTCTGTCTGGCAATTGCAACCACTTTTGGGGGGCTCTTGTTTTGCTCTCAGTTGTCTAGCTAGCTCTTGATTTTACTTGGAATATACCAATTGGGGCAAACAAGAGTGTGGCAGAACTGGCAACAAATGGGCCATCGGCTGTCCTACTGAGATTGGATCTTTTCCCGTCGGTGGCCCCTGCAATGCACCACTGTTATACATTTGGGGAGCCAGATATCGGCTAACAAGTCCAGGATAAAAGGAGCATTCTTAATTTTTGAACAAGTAGAGGTTAGGATCTCCCTTCTTTTGGTGGATTGCCCATGTAATATGAATGGTAGCAAGAGCATAATGGCTATCTGTGTAGATAGTTGCCCTTAGATCCTTAGCCAACTTTAGGGACTCTGTGAGGGCAATGAGTTTGGCCCTTTGAGTAGAGGTGCCTTGATCCAGGGGTTGGGGCCAAATTACTTGTGTTTGAGTGGTTATGGTCACCCCTGCCATGCGTTTACCTTCAAAAAGGAAGAAGCTACCATCAGTGAAATATTCAACATCTGGATTCTATAAAGGAAGATCAGTAAGGTCCTGATGAAGACTGGCAGTGGTAGAGAGCAAGTCCTTGCAATCATGGATGGGTACCTGTGGGTCATCATCTGGCAGCAGGGTTTCTGGGTTTAAGACAGTAGTCTTGAATTCAATAAGGTCAGAGTTAAGCAAGAGGGCTTGATATTGTACAATCCTCACATTTGAGAGCCATCTGTCGGGTGGGGCCCTGAGGAGGGTTTCAATTGCATGAGGAGCCACAACTTGGAGTTTCTATCCAAAAGTTAATTTACTTGACTCTTTTATTATCAAGGCAGTGGCTGCAATGGCTCAAAAGCAATTCAGCCAGCTCAAAGAGACTGGGGCCAGCCTTTTTGGGAGAAAAGCAACTGGGCAGTGCCGTGGTGCCATCTGAGTCAGTACCCTCTTTGTTATCCCATGCTGTTTTGCAATGAACAGTAGAAAGAGTTTGGTTAAATTTGGTAAGGCCAATGCTGGAGCTTGGGCAAGGGCCAATTTTAGTTTTTGGAACACTTGGCTTTCACTTTCAGTCCAAATAGGTGGATCAGAAGGGGTTCCACAGTTGTAGTGTGGACGGGTTTGCCAGCTCAGCAAAGTCCAGTTTCGACCAGGAAATCTATGTGTTGTCTCCTGACACAGGTTACCCGGGACTGGGGGAGTGGACGAAGCCTGATATTGTCAATCTTTTTCCAATAAGACCCAAGGAGTGGTTTCTCCTTTCTCCAATTTGGCCTTTAACTTTAGACAATCCTTTTTTCCAATGGCCCAGTTCTTTGCAGTATGCACATTGATTCTTGTCTAGCAGGGCCTTTGTTAGTTGGTCTTTTCTCTTTTTGCCTTGAGTATGTCCTTTTGCTAGTACAGCCAAGATCTTGGTTAATTTTTTTCTGTTGTGGGTCTTCCCTGTTGTCAAAACTTTTGGGCTATCTCTATCAACTGACATATCATCACTCCTTCAAAACCCTCTAATTTTTGCAAGTTTCATTTAATATCAGGGACTGACTGAGAGAGGAATGCTATATTAATAGCTTATCTATTCTCTGGTGCCTCCCAGTAGGCCTCCTGGAGACCCTCAAAGAAAGCCAATGGAAACTCAGAAGCCAATGTCTTACCTTAGATACTTTTGATAAGTTGTTCGGCTTTTGGGCGGCACCTTGGAGTGCCATAAGTAGAGTCTGACAGTACCAATCGAAAGCCTCCTTACATCCATCTATGTTGGGGTTCCAGTTGGGGAAGGTCAAAGGGAAAACAGCATCCAGCCTGGTTAGATCCGAAGTGGGTTCTTCATTAGTGTCAAGTACAGATCAGCATGCCAAAGTGTGGATTCACTTGCGTTCCTCAGATGTGAAGAGAGTCTGCAAAAGCTGTTGGCAGTCATCCCAAGTCGGCTGATGGATGAGAGCACGGAATCCTAACCATTAGACCACTTGATCAGCATGTATGGCCAGCTTATGAGGGGTTTCGAAAATGACTTGATAGACCAGTTGAGAGACTTGTAAGTCCAAAGTTCCCTGTGAAGGCCACCCAACACCAAAAGGAGGCCATTGAAAGTTCTCAGCTTTTTAGGGTAGACAGCATCTCTATATCCAGCAATTTGATCCCTAAAATCCTTAAAATGATTAAGAATGAATTGCAAGGGTGACAAAGGAGAGGAAGCTGTTTGGCCCATAATAGTAGTCACACAAGACAAGAGGTGCAGAGGAATGAACAAAGACAAGTTGGCAGAGGCTGGCCACACAGACAATCACCCAAAGGACTATGGAGACTGGGGCAGGTCCTCGATTTTGCAATCAGGAGCTGATTAAAATTACCAGGTGGCCACTTTCCTGTTTGTTGATCACAGACCTGCCCCAAGGATTTTAAAATAGCCAATTTTTGCTAGCTGCAGTCTAGCCTAGGGAAGAGCATGCTTTTCAACTGAGTAACCCAAGTAGCCCACAAAAAAAAAAAAAAAAAAAAAAAAAAAAAAAAAAAATCACCTAATTTAGTTAACTCAAGTTAATCAGCTGATATTTTAAAAAAAACTCTAAAAAAACAGCTTACATATTAGATCCAACTTAAATTGCAAGGATTCTCAGTAATGGATGAATCAGGGACAGAACAAGAAGACAAAGATATAGGAGAGCTAAGACAAAATTTTGGCGACGTCTCACCTCAAATGGGAGCAAGCCTGGAAACTTGACTCCCCAAATGTGGTGCACCCGGCGGAGACAGATTCCTCCCTCAAACAGTGGTAACCTGCCCTAATTTCATGCTGTATCACCTCAAATGGGAGCTAGCCTGAAAACTTGACTCTCCAAGTCATAGTAAGACGAAAGAATGTGGAGCAAAACATAAAATAATAAGTACTTGCAGGTAGAAGAAGGCCATGTTCAAAAAGATCCTGTTATCCAAAGAGTACGAGCCTGTGGTGGGAGAAAGGGGTAAAAATCTGATAAAAGGTGGGATCCTGGATGAGCCCCAAATGATATGGGCAGAAAAATGACAGACTCCAAAAATTAAAAAGAAATGCTTTATTGGCTGAGCTCAGCTAGACACTGTCCCAGAAAAGCAGCCAGGGAAGTGTGCAGCCCAGCCAGGGGCTGCAGGGAGTTATAAAGTAGCAAGCTGCAAGGGGAGAGATCAGGGTCTTAGGATCAGTTTGTCCCCATAAAAGGAACCAGGGAGGCGGAACAAGCAGTTACAGGAACCAGGAAGGCAGGGAGAGTTACATGGTGGGTGTGTTACAAGGTTGCAACCTAACTGGCAATGACACAAGTTTTACAGGAAGAGAACAAGTTATAATAAGTACAGCACATTTTGGGTTTTTGAGCTTATAACAGGCACTTTGTCTTCCCCATACTTTATGTGTCTCTGGTTTCTGTGCTCTAAACAAGGTCCTCTTTCTATTTTCTCTAGATTTTGATGTCATGCTGAAAATTGCTACTATCCAATTCCAGGCCTAAACCAAATTTCTCCTATGAGCTTTTCACTCATATTTTACCTCTTTGGAAGTGAAATTCTATCTCTTTTAAGAAAAACTGTTTTTTAAGCTATAAAATAATTACACTGTTTCTTGCAAAAGTATACCTTTCCTGTTAAAATAGATTTTAAGCTTACTAATATAAATGTTTTATTATATAGCAGTGTTGAGTATATATCAAAAAAATCCAAAGTAAAGTAATTGGTTAAGAACTCCTAAAAGGTCTTTGTATCAGACACTTGTGTTACCAGTGCCCGAGGTTTTCCACACAATGTCCTCATCTCTTCTGTCAAAAGTATTGGTAATGCAGTTATTTTTAATCAGTTCTCCAGTGTTGTTTGAGAACTATTCTCCACATCTGCTGTTATGAGAATGCAAATATTTAGGCTTACACGTTCTTAAATTTAGATGCCATGGAGCAGTTCCTAAGGCAAGGATCAACATTCATATTCCTTTCACAAATGTATCTTACCTGACTTGTTACCTGAAACCATAAGGTACTGCAGATGTCTAGTCATGACAACAAAAATAATACTTAAGTTTGTTACACCAGGAGTGACAATCTATTTAAACATCTGATTCTAATATGTAATTGATTAAGATAAATTCCAATAACAAAAATTACAAAACCTTGTCTCCTTTTTCAGTATACAGTACCAAATCCAGGATACTGTACCACTGAGTTACATCTCCAGTCCTTCTTTTAAAAATTTAAGATAAGGTCTCACAAAGTTGCCCAGGAGGGACTTGAATTTACAATCATATCATCTCTGTCTCCCTTAGGGCTAGGATTACAAGTAGATGTCACTGTGTTTGGCACAAAACACAGCTCCTTATGAACAATGTAACCATTACGTACTTCAAACATGTTACAATGAAAATAAAGAGTAAAACAGGAGAGCGAAGTAGGTCCCATTTTCCATTCAGCATCATATTTGCAGTAACCGTGCCATTCCAACACAAAGGCTACCCTCACCAAATGAAATCATTCCTGCGCTGACTCAGTTGATCCAGTGAGAAAACATACTATTGTGATTATTCTTGCCTTCGTGTTCATTTTCTGTTATACTCAGCTTCTTAACAATTAAAATACACTCTCTTCTCATTTATTCTTCTGTTACCCAATTCTAGAACAGGATCATCTCCCTTTGAATGTGTTATTACTCTGAAAGCTTCCTTTTTTACTGTATTTCTCTAATTGACACTCTATAAACACCTCAATAATAGCCATTGTACAAATGGCAAAATCAGGATGAGTTATTTTTGCCCAAGAATACATCCCTATATTTTAATTACTATTTGTATTGCAAAGTGGAAATGAATTTTAAAATAAAAGAATATATTTTTTACGATAATGGATGCAAGAAAATCTTATAATGTGCTTAGCAAAAGTGCTGATTCAACATTTTAGAGTCGTAGAAAAACACAGTCCTGAAATGGACAAAATATGTGATGTAAAACTAACCCTCACACTCTAGATCAATGAATCTTTCCTTGTTGCTGAAACTTGAGAAAAGTAATGTTACACAGAGTCACAGAGAAGAGTTTCATAGAAAAATTCTTTCTCAATAGATCTGCAGTAGATAAAATGGAGACAAATGACAAAATAGCAAAATTCAATTGTTTAAAATAACTCAAACAGACTAAAATCATGCTATAAAAGCATACAACTTTTAGAATGTATCAACCAGTATACTTTAGAATGTTTTGAAGATTGGTCATGTGGTGGACGCTGTTAGATATTTACTGAATCTGGTCTGTACTTCAATGTTCAGGGCACAGATCTCTGATGAATGCCACACATTCCTTGCAGTAGTCACTTGATGAAGTGTAATGGGGTGAAATGAAGTAAGGTGTTTCACTGTTAGCATGGCTCATTAGGAATTTGTTTTTGTTTTTGTTTCGTACTAGAAATTGTCCTCACATGCCCCTGCCTTCATTAGAGATTTCTAAGTATGGCCTCTTTATTTTATTCATCTTCGAACTAGCTCAAATCCAGACGACAGCAGTGATATTGAAAACTACTTGGTTTAATTGTTTTGTTGAGAAATAAACTTCCTTCATATTGGTGCCTTTGTAGAAATCTAAAACCATGTGAGAGAGAACCTAGCCTTTCATTAATATGGCCAGACTTTTAAATCAGCAGATAACAAAACCTTATATATAGATAGCCATCCAAGAGAAAAAATAGAATTTGCTTTAAAAATTAAGTAATCTACTTAGTAATGAGCTAAATATATGCCCTGCCTGTTATCACCCTTATTCAATATTTATTGCATGTGAAATCACAAACACAATGTTGAATGGAAAATTTGACAGAAACATAGAGCCCTTTTCCTCAGCAGCTTTAATGCAGACATTCAAGGTAATTCTCTCGAAAGGCATTTATAGATCTTCTCCAATATGAGTAGACAGAGTAATTAAAGTGCCAAATTTTTGTATTATATACTATGGCCCAAACAGGTTAGTACAAACAACCTTTAAAACATAAAGCCAACATTCAGCATGACAACAAATATTTCCTCAAAGTGTCATTGAAATCTTAAACTTCAGAAATATTTGTGAAACTTTCTAAACCCATTACAAGTTAGACATGTTGCAAAAATATACCACACAACTGAATTATCTGCTTTGGATTTCTGGATTTAAAATTTTTGGATGTAATTCAAACTAAGCATGAAGGGTATATTTTTAAATGATGATGTAGCCTTAAATATAATTGTCTGTGAGCACTTTTTTTCTGTCAGTAAAAACTAAGACAATGATTTATTGAGGCCACATCTACTTTGTGAAAATAAAATATTATAATCATCAATCTGCAAACATTTCTACTTTCAGTGGTGGTGCCACATATTTATCTAAGTCAGAAGTGTATTTATTAAGGGACTATGTAAATATAAATAAAAGACAAACCAAAAGACACACGATAGAAAATAGGGAACTGATTGTTTTGCAAAAGAGAGGGAAACCAAAAGATGGATGGAGGACAATAAAGTGGAATGAAAAAAGAATTAAGACCTTTTATGTACATAGACCAACTTCCTACAAAGAATGTAATCATTATGCACTGTAAACATTTACTAATAAAAATAAAAATTAAAAAAATAAGTTTTTAAAAGAGATAACAAACAAATACTTTTAAGAGCATAAAATAATCTGATTCATAAAAAAGTCATGTAACTACTGGCCATTATAAACTGTTAACATGCTTATTAAAGTATAATATACGTAAAGGAGAGCATGTACACTAGTAGCATCCAGTGTAGAAAATTTTGATGAACTTAACACAAAAGTGGAACCAGAGCATGCTTTGAGAAACAGTACATCATCGTTTCTGGGGAAATTCATCTAACATCAGTTTCCAGTCCCCTTCATTATGTAACCAGGACTTGACTTGTAACTGCATGGATGAGTTTTCCCTCTTTTCTACCCTGCAAGAAATGCAGGTGGTATCTTTGTCTGTTTTCACATAGATTTTTGTTGTTGTTGTTCTTAACAATAACTGTGTAGATTTTTCCATAATGTTAAATTCTAGCATTGGCTCAACTCTAGGAGATACCGTCAAATAGTTTTTAAGATGATTTTACAATGTTTACTACCATTACCAAAGCATGAGAGTTGTACTAAGCCTTCCATCTGGTCAATATTTTTTTAGAAAATTTGCTAGGTATACAATCATATCAAATAGTGGCTTCATCCATACTTACAGAGAAAACAGTTTTTAACCATTTGAATGTTCTCTTTTATGTAATGTCTACTCAAGGCTTTTGCCTATTTTTGTGAGAGATTTTCTCTCTGTTTAATTGATTCATGAGATTTTTAGATAGAAAATAGATACATGTATTCATATACACATACAAATGGATAACTATCCTCCATGGGTCTTTGTTGGATATGTTTTGTAGCATTTTATCCCAATCTTTATTTTCTCACTATACTTCATGTTTTATTTTTCAATTTATTTCTCTTTAAAATTTTTATTAGTGTATGTTAATAGTACAAAATGGTGGAGTTTATTTTGGGAAGTTGGTGCACACATTTAACATATTTTCATCAATTTCTATTCTACACTTTCACTTTGTTTTCTGTTCATTCCCCTCTTGTTCCCTTCCGAATTTCCAAAAGTCTGTTGTCAGGCTTTTATTTTAATTCTTTATTTATTGAATTGTACATTTTTAAGTTACTCATATAAAAGAAATCATATGATATTTAACCTTCTGTGTCTGACTAGGGTAACATAATGTTTTCTAGTTCTATCTTTTTAATTGATATATGATTTCATTCTTCTTTATGGCTTTAACAGCATGATAATTTTATTTTTTATTATAGTATCTCATTAGTACACATTTAAGGTTAAGGTTAAGGTGAGTACAGGAAGTTTACATTCATTTTAGAGAACAGATACATGCACTTAACATTTCTTATTTATGTCTCCCTGCTAATTCCCATTCACTTCCCTCGTACCATTTCTAGATCTTCTTTCTGAGTTTTCCTATTTTATTGTTACTTTTATTGTCATCATCAACATTATTAATATTTGTTCAGGTTTGTAACATGTAGCACTTACAGTCATTGTGTGCGTTTGATATAAGTACGTGACAGATTTTAAGTCTTTATACTGTCATTTTCCCCTTCATGCTTCAGTTCACTCTCAACTTTTTGTTTTTTTATCTACAAATCAAAATTTAATTATATTTATAGATTATATCAAATGATGCATTAAAATATTTATAAATCATGTTATAAGTAAATAATGGTGAATAGCTCTATTTCCTCAAACTCTCTGTATCTTTCAATAATAATCAGTCCCTTGATTGATCTAATCTTTTTTTTCCTTTAATGATTTTTCATCCTGGTGAGAAATATGAGCTTATTCTAAACTGCAAAGTTTTTTTCTGTTTTTATTCTGAAAGATATTGCCTAATTTTTCATGTTATATCTGCAATCCATTTAGATTTAGTTATTTGTATAGTGTGGGTATTCAATTGATTAAAAGCAGTTTATTGGAAAATATACCCTTTTTTCAGAAAGTATGTCCTTTTCCATAGTACTGCAACATCATATTTTTCATAAATCAGATAAGAATAGATGGTGCAAACAGATAATCAATTTTCCCAGCACTGCTTGTTCTATAGCTGTCTTTCCTCCAACATATGCTTTTGGTCCTTTTGTTAAAGACCAAATAACTGAATGTGTCTCTAGATGTTGCTATATCCTCTACTCCAGTGGTAGAGAATTTATGGTACACATGTTATTTGTTTTGCTTTTGAAATAAAAGATTTTAATATATGGGTTGTCTTTTCTAAGCTACAGTCTCAGTATCAGGTTTAATTACACTGTTGACACTTTGGCATAAATAAGTGAGTTTTAAATTGCATCTTGGGCACTGGTCTGTAAAAGATCCACCATCCCTGCTCTGTTTTGTTCCACTGGTCAAGAGAGCTGCTTGTGTTACATTTTTGATACTAATGGCTCACAGAATAGCTTGAAGTCAAATACTGTCAGGCCTCCTGCTTTGCTCTTCTTGCTCAAAACTGCCTTTGCTATTGTGAGTCTCTTTTAGTTCCACGTGAATGTTAGGACTGTTTTCTCTACTGAAGTGTGTTGTTGTATTTTGATTGGGAGTTCATTGAATCTGTGTATCAAGTTTTGTGAGTATAGCCATTTTGACAATATTGGTTCTGCCTAGCCAGGAGCAAGAGACATTTTTCCATTTTCTAACTATCTCTTCCATCTCCTTTTTTAGAGTACTGCAGTTTTGCTTATTGAGTTCTTTTATTTCCTTGGTTGGGTTATTTGCTGGGTATTTCTTGAAGTTACTGTGAATGTAACTGTTTTCATAACCCCATTCTCATGATATCTATTACTGGTGTACACAAATGCCAATGATTTTTGTGTGTTAATTTCATATCCTGCTATGTTGCTGAAGTTGATTATTAATTCAAAGTGTTTTTTGGTGAAGTTCATGGAGGCTTCTTTGCAGAGTATCATGTCATCTGCAAATAATAATTTCAGTTCTTTATTTCCTAAATGTATCCTTTTATTTCTTTCTCTTGCCTGATTACTCTGGCTAATGTTTCAAGAATTATATTGAATGGCAGCTATAATAATGGATGTTCTTCTCCTGATTTTAGGGGGCATTGTTTTTAATTTTTCCCCTTTTATTATGATCTGGGTATTTGTCATAAATAGCTTTCATCATATTCAGGTATGGTCCTTCTATACTTGTTTTCTTCAGGGTTTTTAATCATGAAGGAGTATTGATTTTGTCAAAAAACCTTTTGTTCATCTATTGATATGATCATGCAGTGTTTTTTGTTTTAACCTTGCTTCTGTTATGCAATGTATTGTGGTTTGCAAATTATGTATGCTGAGAATCGTTTGCATCTCTGGGATGGAAACTGGATCCTAACTATCACCATAAAGTAAATTAAAATCAAAATGGATCAAGGGTCTACTTGAATACTAATTGTATGGGAAAATAAAATAGATACAACACAATATAAGTGTAGAGAAAACTTTTTAAATAGAATTTCAATTAGCACAAGAAATAATGAGTCAACAAATGAAATTATATCAGAATAAAAATCTTTTGTACAGCAAAAGAATCCACTAGAATAGAAAGACAAACTCTTAGGATGGGAAAAATTTTGCCAGCTATTCCTTAGACATAGGCAGGATTCAGCTCAGTCACACAAGCATTTGCCTGGCAAATGTGAGGTCATGAACACAATCCACAGTACCAAAAAAAAATCCTTAGACAAAACACTAATACACAAAATACATAAAGAACTCAAAAAAAAGTTAGGCCATCTAAAATTAAAAAGCCAGACCAGAAATGGGCAGGAGAAATGAAGAGACATTTCACAGAGGAAGAAGTACAAATGATCAACGAATACATAGGTAAAGGTTCAACATCTCTGGCTATTAGAGAAAATCATTGTCTTAAGTCTTTTTTTAATTTTATAGAGAAAAAATAAAATTTCAAAACATGATAATCAGGGATAACAATTGTGTATACACTGCATATTGTTGCATTCAAATCTTCAAATAAATTACTCAGAGTGCAAAACATCTGCATTTAATTGTATGAACAATACTACCACAAAAGTTTCTCTTGAATGAGCTCAAAAATTAGTGGTATAACTATCTAGATAGTATATCTATTTATCTATCTATCTAAAATCTTCTATCTATCTATACAATTTCTTTCATCTCACACTAGTGGACAATATGATTTTTACATGTATGTGTCTGATTTATTTCACTTATGGATATGGTCTTAAGTTGCATCCATTTACCTGTAAAAGTCTCAAGTTTATTCTTCTTTATGGCTGAATAGCACTCCATTGTATAAAAATATCACATCTTTTTATCCATCCTTTTTTATCCATCATCCTAATGGGCATGTAGATTGTTTCCAAGATCTAGTTATTACAAATTGTGCTGCTATAAATATGGGTGCACATATATTGTTGTGGTATGATTTTTTTCATTTTTTCTGCAAGATACCCAGAAGAGAAATAGCTGGATCAAATGGAACTTCAATCCTAATTTTTTGAGGAATCTCCACACTGATTTCCACAGTGGCTTCATACTACCAACAACAATGAAGAAGTGTTTTTTTTTTTTTTTTCCAACAGCCTCTCCAGAATTTATTGCTTGATTTCTTGATAATACCCATGCTTTCCAAGGTGAGGTGGAATTTCAGTGTTGTTTTAATTTGCACCTCTTGATTGGCCAATGTTATTGAGCATTTTTTTCATGCAATTATTTGCTGTTTATATTTCTTCATCCAGAAGTTTGTATTTATCTAAGCTGCCAATTTTTGGGTTGGGTCTTTTGAGTTCCTTATATATTCTTGAAAGTAATCCTTTGTCTGAGGAACAGCTGGCAAACATTCCTTCCCATATTGTGGTTTTTGTCTTCACTCTGTTGGTGGTTCCTCTTGCTGTGCAAAAGCTTTTTAAAAAATGAGATCCCGGTTGTTGATTTTTGTGACAGCTCCTGTGCAATTGGGGTTTTGTTTATAAAGTCTTTGCTTATATCATTGACTTCAAGTAGTTTACCTACTACTCTATCTTCCAGTAGATTTGTTGTTTCCATTTTAATATTTAAATCTTTGATCCATTCCAAATTTAGTTTAATGCATGGTGAAATACATGGTCTAACTTTAATCTTTGGTATGTGCAGAGTCAGTTTTTATAGCATCATTTATTAAATTTTCATTTTCTTCCAGTGAATGTGTTTAGCATCTTTGTGAAAGACAAGGTGGTTTAGTGTGTATGGAGTTGTTTCTGCATCTTCTAATCTATTCCATTGATCTTTTGGTCTGTTTTATGCTAGTACCATGCTGTTTTTATTATAATAACTTTATAGTATAATTTCAAACGAGGGATTATTATACCCCCTGTCTTGCCTTTGTTGTCCAGGATTGCCTTTGCTATTTTAGATCTTTTCCAGTTCCACGTATGTTTTAGAACCATTTTCTATAGTTCTGTGAGATAAGTTATTGGAGTTTTGATTGTAATGGCATTGAATCTGTATAACAGTTTTGGAAACATGGCCATTTTCACTACATTGGTTCTTTCTACCCAAGAGCACAGGATATCTCACCATTTTCTAATATCTTTTTCAATCTCCTTTTTCAAAGTACTGTAGCTTTCAATGTAGCTTTTACATCCTTCATTAAATTGATTCTTAGCTATTTCATTTTTTGGGGTGCTATTGCGAAAGGTATTGTTTCCATGACTTTTCTCTCAGTGAATTTGCTATTCATGTACAGGGATGTTATTAATTTTTGAGTGTTGACTTTGTTTGCAGCTACACTACTGAAATTGCTTACTAAATATACTAGTTTTTGTGGTTTTGGAGGCTTCTATGTAGAGTGTCATCTAAAAATAACAATATTTTAACTCTTTTCCTATCCTTCCATTTCTTTCTCTTGTCCAGTGATGCAGCTAAAATTTCCAGGACAATGCTGAATAAGAGTGAAAATAGTGAAAATTCTTGTCTTGTTCCTGATTTTAGAGTGAAAGTTTCCAATTTTTGTCCATTTAGTGTGATTGTGGTGGTTGGTTTGTCATAGATAGCTTTTATCAGATTGAGATAAAGAACATCTATTTCAATTTTCTGTAGGATTTTTATCACGAGTGGTCATTAGACTTTTAAAAAAGCTTTTTCTACATCTATTGAGATGACCATGTGATTTTTTAGCTTGATTCTGGTAACACAATGTACTACATTTATTGAGTTGTGTATGTTGAGCATCCCTGCATCCCTGGGATGAATCACACTTAATCATGGTTTATTATCTTCTTGATGATTTGTTGTATTCTGTTTGCCAGTATCTTATTGAGGATTTTTGTGTCTATGTTCATTAAGGAAATTGTCCTGTAATTCTATTTCTTGGTCATGTCTTCTCTGGTTGTGGTATCAGGATAATGTTTGCTTCCAGGAATGAATTCAGGAATATTATTCTCCTTTCAATTTCATTAAAGAGTTTGAGAAGTAGTAGTGTTAAGTTTGCTCTAAATTTCATGTGGAATTTGGGAATGAATCCATCAGAGCATGGGCTTTTCTTTATTGATACATTTTTCATCACACTTTTGATTTCATTGACTATTATTGGTTTACTTAGGATTTATGCTATATTGATTGAGCTTTGATAATTCCTATGTATCTAGGAATCTTTCCATTTCTTTCATATTTTCCATCTTGTTAGAATAGAAGTATTCAAAGTAGGTATAAATCATCTTCTGGATTTCTTCAGTCTTTTGTGATTTCACCCTTTTAATTCCTAATTGCATGGAATTGAGGTTTTTCTTCTTTTGATAAGGTTGAATAAGGGTTTGTAGATTTTACTTAATCTTTCAAATAACTAAATCTCCAGTTCATTGATTTTTTTCTCCAATACATTAATTTTTGCTCTGATCTTTATAATTTACTCCATAGCATGAGATTTTGGCATAATATGCTCTTCTTTTCCTAGAGTATTGAAGCTCACTACTAACTTGTTTATATATGACTGCTCTATTTTCCTAATATAGGTATTTATTGCTATACATTTCTCTCAGAACTGCTTTCATTGTGTCCCATAAGTTGTGGCATGTTGTATTGTCATTATCATTCAACTATAAAAACTGTCTAATTTCTTCTTTAATTTTATCTGTGGCCCATTGGTTGTTCAGTAGTGTGCTATTTAATTTTCATGTGCTCATGAAGTTCTTGTGGTTTCTAATGCCATGAATTTGCAATTTCAATGTCCTATGATTTGACAGTATGCATGGGATAATTTCAATTCCTTTACTTAAGAGGGTTCTGTGAGACTATAAGTGATGTATTTTGGAAAAGAATGTGTATTTTGATGCTGTGAGTGGAACACTCTATAGACATTTACTAAATCTATTTGTTCAAAAATTTGGTTTAGTTCTATTTCATTATTATTTTTTTTGTCTAGTTGATCTGTCTTTTTGTGAGAGTGAGGTATTAAGATATCCCAATACATTTGTATTAGAGCATTTTTTATGTCCATTAGAATTTGTTTTATATAGTTGGGTACACAGACGTTTGATGAATATATATTTGTGATTGTTATCTCTTCCTCTTGCATTGTTCCATTACAAGGATGTGGTGACCTTCTTTATCTCTCTTAATCGCTCTTGGTTTGAAATTTACTTTGTCTGTAAGTAGAATAGCTACTCTCACTTTTTTCTGAGTTTCTGTCTCATGGAGTATTGTTTTCCACCCTTTGACTTTCAGCCTACTAATTTTTATTTGAATTAAATGTGTGTCTTGTATGCGACATATTATTGGAGCTTGCATCTTGATTTAGTCTGTCAGCCTGTCTTCTGATTGGTAAATTGAGACCTTTAACACTGATGGTATAATTGATACATACTGATTTCTTGTCATGTTATTTTCCTGTTGTTAGCTCCCCCTGCTTTTTCCTTCCTTCTTCTTGTTTGCCTTTCTTGGCGGATTCTTCTTGTTGGGGTTCAGAGAGTTGTAGTCCTTATTATCTCTTTCTAGAATTTCCTTCACAATATTTTGGAGTTTGGTGATCATAAATTTACCTCAGTTGCTGTTTGTCACAGAGCTATCTTACTTCTCCATCAATTTTGAAAGATAGTTTTACAGGGTACATCAATCTGAGTTGAAAGTAGTTTTCCTTTAGAGCTTGAAGTAGTCAAGCTCTCTTGATTTGAGAATTTTTGCTGAAGTCAGCTGTGATTATGATGGGCTTTCTTTTATAGGTGGTTTGTTTATTTTCTTTAATAGCTTTTAGGATTCTATTCTTGTGTTAAATTTCTAGAATACTGACTATGACATTTGTGGCTGTAGGTTATTAGTATTAGTATTAGTATTAGTATTAGTATTAGTATTATTGGTCATGGGTAAATGGACATCTATATGCCCCACTTATCTGTTTCTCAAACTCTTTTTCCCTACCAGGGAAGTTTTCTGCCATAATATTTGTAAACATTTTTTTAAAAATATCATTTGCAGTATCATCTGCTTTCTCATTGACTCCAGTCAATCTTAAATTATTCTTCTTTGTCTCATATAGCAACTGCTGGACTGATTTCTCATGATCTCTTGCTATTTTTGAGAAATCTTTCTTTTCTTGATCACTAATTAAAAGCCTGTCTTCAATATCTGTGATTTGTCCTCATATTGACCTAATATACTTTGCATACTTTCAATGGAGTTTTTATTCTCCTGAATATCTGCTTGAATCTGTTTTATGGATTCCATTTCTTTGCTATGCTGAGCTTCCATAATTTTCTTAAACTCAACCTTTTTAAAATCTCTATCTGCTTTAGTATCACTAAGCATGATCTTTATTTTGGACACTATCTCTGTAGTTATCTGAGAAATTATTTCTGATTTTGTTTTTCCCAGAACATCATTCAATTTATTGTTGCTACCTCAGAGTGTTTTGGTGGGGAGCTTTTGGATTGTCTCACCTCATTGCCTTCTGGCTTTGCCTTTGACAAACTGGATGTCTGGGGTTGCATTTTGTTTAAGTGTCTTCTTATTTCCTTTCTTTTTAAAATTTAATTACTGAGGTGATGCTATAAATGTCTATAGTGGATTGCTTTATTGCTAGCTTTTAGGACCTTTCTCTGATGACTACTTCTCTGAGATATCTTTCAGGTATGGCTGGTTTTAGGGTTTTGAGTCCACTGGTTATCTTACATCTTCAGTTTGTTGTGGATAATAAATTGTTTGTTTGCCAAATCTTTAGTTCTTTGCCACTGTGCCAAGTATTTTGTGACTCTTAGTCAATTTCAGTAATGGAATACCAGGACTAATAGCTATTTAGAACAATTATGTCAATTTTATTTATAGTGGTACCAATAGCATCAACACCCTGGAAAATGACAAACTGAGATAACCTTTCATTTGTCACTTTTAACCACATGAGCTAGATTTGTGGTTACATAACAAAATCTAAAACAAATCAGAAAATTATATGCAGTGTACAATGATATGTCAATTTTACCCTCCAGAGTTAAAACTTAAAATAGATTAAGGAAAAAATAGAGAATTAGAAGAAGAAGAATAAATAAGAAGTACGGTTGAAGGATCAAGGGGGATCACATTAACTTTGGGAAACTGGTGTAGAAAACTGGAGGGAAAGGGTGAAGGAAAAGATGAAAATAACAGAACATAACCATAAATACAGAAAGTCTAGAAACCATACTTACACTTACATAAAAATAAGATAAACAATGTTGGAGAAAGAATGAGGAAAAGAAGAAAACAAAAAAAAAAATCTAAAAATAAAAAACGAACAAGAGAGAGGAAGGAAAAGAAAAAAATATGTCACTTGCAGGTTTGTCCAGGTTAGTCTCTGCTTTCACTTGCAGACAACCCACAGAGATAGAGTTCTGATCTATGCAAGCCAGTAGCAGTTTTTTGGAGAGATAGCGGGTAATCTCAATAAGCCTGCGCTGTCTGTTGGAGGCCGGTCAGTTGCACTTGGCTCACTGCCTTCTAAGCACCTTTCATGGGTCTGAGCCCTGCTGGGAGCCACTTAGATGCAGCCAGCTGTAGTTCTGAGTTCTGATCTCTGCTGGCCTGTCTCTAAAATGGCTCCAGGCCAATTTTGCTTTCCCACAGGAAGACTGAGATTCTTGCACTCACCACCAGTCAGTGCAGTCTTTCATGTTCCCTGTTCTTCTCCACTGCCAGGTCTCTCTGCAGAGGCTTTCATGGTCACCAGCCATTGTCATCACCATCATCATGTGCCTGCAGCTCTGAGGTTCTCCTCTTGCACAGAGAGTGCCACCTCAGGGAGAAGGCACCACTGGCTACCACCTTCTTCTTCACTGAATTTTTTACTCTTTGCTCTCTCCATAGATTTCAATTCATGCTTCAGTTTCCTCCTGGGTCCAGTGCACCCATGTTCCTCCTTCTTGTCTTCCTTATACTCCTATAGTCCAGCATCTGAACAGTGATTCTCCAAGAGACACTTTCTCTGTTGTTTAGTACCCTGTCATCTTTATAGGTTCCAGGAGCCCAAGGATCTGCTCAGAAAGCTGGGAGATGACGTCCAAGGTGAAGTCAAAGCTTGGAGCTGTGTTAAAACCAGGAAATTCAAATGAAAGCAACACTGAGATTCCATAATACTTGGGAAAGAGAGGAATTAACTAAGAAATTAAATGATAACAAATGCTGGTGTGATTGTAGTGAAAAAGGAACCTTCCTTTATGTTGATGGGAGTGTAAACTAGTACAATTATGGAAAACAGTATGGGGAGTTCTCAAAGAACTGAAATGAGAAATTGCCAGCTATTCCTCTTTTAGATAGCTTCCTCAAAGATCTTACAACTTTATACTATCATGATACATACATACCAATGTTTATAGCTACACAATGCATAATAGCTAAATCCAAAAATCAACTTATATGCCTATCAACAAACATATGATTGAATGAAGCAAATATTTTATCTATATACAATGATCTACTTTTTGGCTATATAGAATGACAATTTGAGACATCTGTAGGAAAATCGATGCACCTGAAAAACACAATGTTGAAATAGACACAGAAGTTTAAATACCATATGATATCTCTCATTTGAGTGAAACAGAGTACAAACAAGGAGCATAATAAAGGATGGATAAAAGAAGACTGGAATGTATCTCTAGAAATAGGAAAGTGGTCCAAAGGAACAAGGTGAAAGAGGGAAGGGAAAATGAAATACCTTATTCAGTTACCTAGGAATCTCAATGAATGTAACCATTAGGCATATTAACATGAGATAAGATTAATAATTTCAACAAAAATGAAAATCAGGATAGAGGAATTAGATGAAAGAGAGAGGGAAGCAAGGGGAAGAAATTTGTAATAGCAGAGAAAGCAGCAGTATGTACATGCTCCCTCTCCCCAAGATGACTGCAATGATATGTCCTATGATCATGCACTAATAAAATTTAAAAATTAAAAAAAAAAGAATGTGTAGATCCTTTCTGGAATTTCTAGAAAATTCCAGGTGATCAAATTACTTAACTTATATAAATGTAATGTTTTCCTAATTAATATAGATGTTTATAAACTTCTAGTACCGGGTCTTGCAATTTTTTGGTTTTGTTCTTTTTCTTCAGACCATCTTTGCAAGTCTAGGTTTTATATTTCTATGTGAAATTTTACAACCTATGTGTTAAATTCTAAAATAAAAAAGAGAGAGAAAAAGGATATCATTTGGCATTTTGATCAGCATTTAAATACATGAGTGATCAATTTGGGAAGAATTTACTTTGTAAAATATGAGTTCTGACTTATACAAAAGACTAATGTCTAGAATATGTAAAGAACTTGAAAAATTTACACCCTCTAAAATTAAAAACACAATCAAAAATGGGCAAGAGAAATGAATAGTATTATAAATGGATTGACAAATACATACATAATAATATTTCAATGTATTGGTATGATATATCACTGACTTTTTATTTATAAAGTTTATTTCAATCATATTACGGGTTTCAGTGTAGAATTTTTACAGATACTGTATCAGAAATATTGTTAGATATTTTATATCCATTGATATATTAATTTTGAAATATGCATAAGTTACTAAAAAACTCTATAAACACAAAATTATGCTGAGACTACATGTTCCTTTAAATAAATTTGAGATCTAAGATGAAATCTAGTGCACACAACCAATTATATACTGTTATACATACATACAAGAGTAATAAGTTTCTTTCAACATGAAGTCAGACAATTTCATAAAAGCATATCACTTCTAGTATTAAACACTCCTGGTTTGCTATCTATATTATAGAGGAATTAAAGAATTTGCTCTTTTATAACAAAGCAATATTTTATAATTTTATAACAATATCACATATAATAATATTGTATAAACAATAATTCATCTTTTATAATAAGATGAATTTTTTATAATAAGTTGACTTCCTACATATGAAAAATTATTTGTAGAAGTCTTAAGGAATAAAACCTTTAAATTTATTATTTTCAGTACTTAAAGTGTTTTATTTAATTAAAATGTTTACTTTGCAATTTTTCAGTGACAATAGTGGCAGAACAATCTTACTTAACATTTGTCTTAATTTTTTCTACAAATTGGATATCTGTACTTACAGATATTACTGGATATTTAACATTTCTCTTAATTTTTTCCAGAAACTTGAATCTATAAAAACCTAACAAGAAAAGCATGACATTGCTCAAAAAATCTTAGCAAACTAATCACAAAAAAATGAAGTTTTTAAACTTATAAATGGATATGCATAACAATTATTGATTTTAACAACCAAATATTATGATTTCTTTTCAAATTAAAAAATCTCATACACTTTTGATTTCTGCTACTATCCATTTTACTAGCCAATAGAATAATTTAAGAAAAGTATATAAGTGATAAGATTGGAAAGGAATGGAGAAATCATTATTTGCAAAGAATGGATTACACACACTGAAAGTACAAGACAATCCTCAATCAAATTCTTAGAATTTAAAGGAGTTCATCAAGGTTGCTTCATGAGATCAATTTATATAAATCAATTAAATATATCAATAAAATTATATTACTTATAATGACCATTGAAACATACAAGAATAAAGTTTCTAAAATATATAAAAATATGTAATATATACATTTATAAAATTTATTTAAAATAGTAAAGAAAACCTAAATAAATTGAAGGGGAGCACTATTATAATCATCTAAATAGATTACAGGTTTGATTCAGTTATTACCAAGGTAACAGCAGGGCTTCTCAGGAAACTTGATAAGTCAAGTCTAAAGGGACAAAACAAACAATCCAGACTAATTAAGGAAGTTGTAAAGAACAAGAACTACATTTGTGTATTTTCCCTTCATCCATTATTGGTTTATGATAAAATCGTGGTGATTGAAAAGGTATGCTGTGGATTCAGAACAATGGGAGGGGAGGCAGATGGGGGGAAAGAGGAACTAAAAATATCATGTACAGGTACAAGTTTCCTATGATGATTGTGCTCAATGTGTATATAAAAATTGTACCAATAAATGTAAGTTTAAACATATGCATCTATCAAGCATAAACAATATCAAATGAGTTTCTCAATGCTCCTGAGCTCTGTGATTGGGGGCAAACGCACACGAACAGCATGGATATGTGCCTGTGCTCTTGAACTTCCTAATGGTACAAGACACTGAGACTTCCAAGTAGGAGACCGAAGTGCATAAGTAAAGGTAGATCAGCTTCCTTTCCCCAATGTTGGCCCTACCAGATCATTGTCTATTTTCCACATCCCTCTACTTAAGCTGAAATCCACGCTTCCTGTTAGGTGACTTTTTGTGTACATCAACTCTGTTCCATTCCAGGCTCCTTTCCTCTTTTTCAGGTGTCAAGTCAGAAATTTTTCCTTGCTTGTCCTAATCTCCCAGTAGTTCATTAACCCTTGGTTTCTCTGTTTTTCTAATCAGTATAAATAATCCTTTAATTCAACTCCTCTCAAATTACCTAACATTTTCTCAAACGCATTGTTTGAATGCTCTATTCATGTTTTATAAGATCCAACAAATACATGCAGAAATAGGAATTATAATGTGCACTAATGTCTGTGCAAATTAATAAAATCTTTTGAAACCTAAAATGTACTATGTGCATATTTTGAAATTCTAGAAAGTTAAGAAGTTTACTTCTAGAAAAACTGTAAATATAACCTTGAGCAGCATCTTTTAGAGCAAAAAATTTTGGACACAATACAAAACGTCTATCAAAATAGAGTAGATCAATAAATTACTTACTGTAGAGCAGAATGTTATTTAAAATGAAAGTAGACTGTTAATTGCAAGAACAAAAATGTGGTATTGAACAAAAACTAGAGTTTAAAGACTAACTAGTACAAAACTATTACACTTGCAAAAATATATTATTTTATGTAAACTTAAAAGTACCAAACACCTACAGAAAAAAATGATAGAATGATGATCAAAAGAAACTAATTACTTCCCAGAGAGTCTTAAAATTTATAATAACTATATTTATCAAATATGGTGTTGATTACATGGATAATCATTTTACTTTTTAAACTGCAGAGATCTATTATATCTATAAATATTTCTGACTATATGTTACATATGAAAACAGGAGGGAGGAGAGTGAGAGAGGAAAACAGAAGGAAGAAAGGAAGGAAGGAAGGAAGGAAGGAAGTAGGGGAGAGAATAAAGGACTAAAAGAAGGAGGGAGGGAAAGAGACACAGAGAGAATCATGATGAATGAGGAAAGGAATAAGGGACGCAGGAAAGAGGGAAGAAGGAATTAGGCAAGGAAAAAAGTAAGTAATGGAAAGAAGGGGAGAAAAAGGGAGAGGAAAAAGTCCTTGAGAAAGTAATTTTTACAGTCTTTAATAATTTCAAGAAAATTTCTTTCAAATTCACAGAATATTTATCTTGATACTGTATTTAATATCCCTGAAATATTTCACCACTTCTGAGAAATATATGGACTAGATAATGATAGCTAACACTCGTTGGTCATTTACTATATACTAGACCTTGTACTGAGCTGTGCCATGCATAATTTCACTTAATACTTAAATCAACTCCATTATTCTCTCCATTTAGCAGATAAAATACTGACGTCACAAACCAAGAAGGCTACAGAACCAGAATTAAAATGATCTGCATGACAACATTACTCATGCTTTTATCAACCAGGACAAATCATTTTCACTAGGAAATTCCAGGAACCCAGTACCAACAGAGCACACTCAGGTAGCTCAGTGGTCATTCACAGGAATCTCAAAACGCTAGGTGTTGAATGTCTATCCTTCACTCTAGCAGATACTCGCATAGAGAGTATGGAGACCATTTCCTTTCCCAATGTAAAAATGTTGTTACTTTCAAACATGTGACTATTATTTTAAGCAACAAATCAAGATCTTTATTATAAGGGCTATGCTTAAAACACAATCATTTCATTGCAAGTCATACAACACAGCACCCACTTGGTTTAGATAAATGTTTCTTAAACAGCTTAACAAAAATCTGGCTGTCTTTGGTAGGCAAGCTGATTTAGCAGGCCAACTCCACTGGGTCACGCTCTCTTAGAAATTTCTCCAGCTACTGGAGGATTCTCCAGGATGTCTTGATAAACCTCCTTTTTTTCTGGGATAGGGTTCACTGATTATTTGCATAGAAGAAAGGGAAATCAAAAGAAATGAGAAATTGATAGAGATAAAAACTGTTCTGTGTAACAGTGGTAGAAAATCGTGTGATGTTTGAAAACTAATCAATATGTAATACCTCTTATAACCTTGCTAAAGAAAGACAGAATTAGTTCAACCTGAAGCATGCCACTTTGTTTCTGGGAGATTAAGAGATATGAAGCCCAGGGAATTTATTGGGACTGAGATAAAGAATGGACAGACAGTACCATACCAACCCAAGAGGGGCCACAGAGATACAACCTACTAGCAAAGTTTCAGCCAGTAGTCTAGCTTTGATGAACATGTTTAAGGCAAATCAAGGTCAGAAAACTTTCTGAAACTATCTAATTGCTGAAGACAACTGCAGTTCATTGGGTTTTCTCACTACCTGATGAATGCTTCCTACAACTGCTTCTTATTGATTATTCAGTGAAGAAGAAAGCACCCTCATGCTTATAAGTTGGTAATAAGTCTCATAAGAACATCCCTTGTGGACAACCTGTCTTCCTTAGAAAGTCTCAGACATCGACCAGAGCCTTGCCAGCCAAAGGGGCAGTGGTAGAAGATAAATATCCAACACCTGTGTGTTAGTGAGACAGAAATCACTATCCAGGCCTCTGCTCTGCTCTCCCCACTGAGTAAAAGTTGACTACCTGAATGTACCTCAGGATCAGGTAAATGACACCAAGCAGAAGGATCTTGCTTTGAATGGCATTTTCACACAGTATGTGCTGTATTGCAGCATTCTATTGGCATGGTTTATCATGTGGATTATGTAGAATATTGATCTATATTTAGAAACATCATCTTTAAAGTAATTCAGTGTATCTTCTACCTACAGTTGGTCATTTTATCCTGAGCAGGACTATTAATTAAGAGTCTTTACTGTTCTATGCCGTAATAAAATTTTGGCTCCAGTAAAAGAGAACTATGGTAGCAGCACTAGTGGAACAGATTTCTTCAACCTGTGTCCTATTTCCAGTGTGAATGCCTTTTAAATCCATAACAACACCACTTAGTCTCCAGAACACTTCATAGGCCACTAAGAAAAGAAATCATGTATAAATATTTTAAATAAATTTATATAAGATAAAAAAATCAAAAGTTTTAGACATTGAAATTGAATTAAGGAAGTACAAAGAGACTGGGAAGATATTATGTTCTCAAAGTAAAAGAAAATAAGTTGACTAAGATCAAAAGCAAAACAGTTATGAACAAATCACATAACACAATAGAATAAATATACATTTTAAAGGAATAAAATTTATAGAGAGGGCAAAAAACAGTAATAAAATTCACTTCAAAAATTAGGGATAATATCATTCAGAATCATTAAATGTGAATGAATGTGCTTTTAATGTATAAAAATTGATCAAAATATTTAGACTCCTAGAAGATTAAAAACATAGATTATGAAACACATCAAGATGAGCAGAAGATAATGAAATGAGCAGAAGACAGTCAATTAAAAGTGCAGACCTATCTGACCATAAAAAATGAAAGATAAATGAGGTGATGAACATGTTAATTAGCTAGATTTAGTACTTTCACATTATGTACATATATCAAAATATCAATAACTTCATACAAGTATGGTTTGTCTATCAAATAGAAAAATAAACAAAAGTTTAAAAGCAATAAAAACCCAGATGTGGTAGTGTTTTTTTTTTATTTAAGAGGAAAAAGAGAAAAACACAAAATGAAACAAAGCAGTGGAAGGTTACACATAATACAGAACTACAAAAAAAAAAAAAAACATAACAGTAAGAAATCACCTGTTAATAGATTACATATTATCATCTTGGAAATAGTTGCTCAAATCACAGTATCAAAGAATACAAAGTAGACATTCAAAAAGAGAGACTGCAAACAGCTGTGTTCAATGATCCAAAAACATTAATATAGTCAGCTATTTAACACCCCTAAACACACTTGCTGTTATATCCGTTAGAGCTCTTTTTTTTTCTCCCTCTTTTTTTTACAACAAAATTTACACATTTTGGATTTTATTACTCCTTAGTTCTTATTATTTTTTGGGGGGGGAGAATAAAGTCAAATATGACAAAACAAAGCTGTCAGTCAAAACCAAGGATAGACATAGCACATGATGTACAACAGAGTACAAGGTTATTAACAATGGTTATCAATGTTGTCTCTTGTTTCCTTAAAAAGATTTGTCTATCTCATTAAATACTATAAAGTTGGACAAAAGAGTAGAGAACAAGACCAATAAAACTTAGGCATTGTAAACATTACAGGACTTCCAAAGGAGACAGTAGTGAAACCAGAATGGGCATCTTAGTGAATCTTATTGCCTTCAAAGTAGTTGCCTATACCCTCAGACTTGATACTATCGCACAGAATGGAACAGAGTCTAATCAGTCAAAACAATCAGTTACAGGACTTCAAAACAAGTTAATAGGAAATCGAAAAGAGTTACTATTATATATCCTAATTTTTTAAATTTTCCCTTAATTAAAATAAACATAAGAAATAAATAATTTTTTAAAGAATAGTAGTTACCATAGTGTCTGTCTTTTTCCTTGAAATATTTGGATAAAACTTCATATACTATAGCTTCAAATATTTCCATATCAAGAAGCCCAGAATAAAGCCTTTCTAATTAATAAGTGAAAATTTTATAAGGCTTCAAGGCCACATAATGGGGAATCATGATTACCACATATTTTTATATTTTTGAATCATTACTTACATTAGGGAAACTATTCGGTATTCATACATGCGAGATTGATTTATTTCACTTATGAGTATGGTCTCAAGCTGCGCCCATTTATTGATAAATATCTCAATGTGATCCTTCTTTATTGCTGAATAATACTCCATTGTATAGAAATACCACAACTTTTTTATCCATTCCTCAGTTGATGGACACTTGGGTTGTTTCCAAGATCTGGCGATTACAAATTGTGCTGCTATAAACATAGGTGCACATATATCACTGTGGTATGATGCTTTCAGTTCTTCTGGGAATATGCCTAGAAGTGGAATAGCTAGAATAAATGGGATTTCCAATCCCAACTTTTTGAGAAACCTCCAGACAGACCTCCACAAAGGCTGTACCAGTCTACACTCCCACCAACAGTGCAGGAGAGTTCCTTTTTCCCCACAGCCTCTCCAGCATTTGTTGTTGTTGGTTTTCTTGATCCTGGCCATTCTTTCAGGAGTGAAATTGTATCTCAGTGTGGTTTTAATTTGCATTTCTCTAATGACCAATGATGATGAGCATTTTTTCATGTATTTATTTGCCATTTGCATTTCTTCATCTGAGAAGTGCGTATTCATCTCAGATGCCCATTTTTGGATTGGATCTTTGAATTTTGGAGGTCTGAGTTTTTTTAATTCTTTATATGTTTTAGACAAGAGTCCCTTGTCTGAGAGAGCGTTCACTAAAATCTTTTCCCAGTTTGTGGGTTTTCTTTTCACTATGCTGGAGATTTCTTTTGACATGCAGAAACTTTTTAATAAGAAGTGGTCCCAGTTATTGATTCTGGGAAGTATTTCCTGTGCGGTTTGAGTCCTGTTCATGAATTCTCTATCTACTCCTATGTCTCCAAGGTTTCTACCCAATTTGTCTTCCAATATATTTAGTGTTTCTGTTTTAATATTCAGATCTTTGACCCATTTAGATTTTAATTTAGTACATGGTGATAGACATGGATCAAGCTTTAGTTTTCGGCAAATGGAGAGCCAGTTTTTCCAGCACCATTTATTAAAGAGACTGTCGTTCTTCCAGTAAACCTGCTTGGATCCTTTATCAAAGATAAGGTGGTTGAGTGTGTTTGTAGTTGTGGTTGTATCTTCTAATCTATTCCATTGATCTTCGCCTCTGTTTTGATTCCAATACCATGTTGATTTTACTACTGTTGCTTTGTAGTATAATTTCAAGTCAGGGATTGTGAAGCCTCCTGCTTTGTCTTTGCTGCTTAGAATTGCCTTTGCAATTCTAGGTCTCTTCTGGTTCCAGATGAAATTTAGGGGTGATTTCTCTAGATCTATAAGGTATGTTGATGGTATTTCTATTGGGATTGCATTGAATCTGTATGAGAGTTTTGGGAGAATAGCCATCTTCACAATGTTTGTTCTTCCTATCCATGAGCAAGGGATGTCTTTCCATTTTCTGAGATCATCTTCAATTTCCTTTTTCAGTGTATTATAGTTTTCACTGTATAAGTCTTTCACTTCTTTCGTAAGAGTAATTCCTAAATATTTCATTTTTTTTGCTTGCTAATGTGAATAGTCCAGTTTCTCTTATTTCCCTCTCTGTGATTTTGTTGTTTGAGTATAGGAATGCTATTGATTTCTGAGTATTGATTTTGTATCCAGCCACATTACTGAATTTATTTATTGTATCTAAGAGTCTTTCAATGGAGCTTAGGGGATCTTCTATGTAGAGTATCATGTCATCTGCAAACAATGACAACTTAACTTCTTCTTTTCCTATCTTTACCCCTTTTATTTCTCTTTCTTGCCTAATTGCTCTGGCTAGTACTTCCAGTCCTATATTAAATAGGAGTGGTGATAAAGGACATCCTTGTCTTGTACCCGATTTTAAAGTAAAGGCTTTCAATTTTTGGCCATTTAGTATGATGCTGGCTGTTGGTTTGTCATAAATGGCCTTTATTATATTGAGGTAAAGACCATCTATTCCAATTTTCTGTAGAGTTTTTATCATGAATAAATGTTGGACCTTATCGAAGGCTTTTTCTGCATCTATAGAAATGATCATGTGATTCTTATTTTTGGCTTTATTGATATGGTGGATTACATTTATTGATTTACGTATGTTGAACCATCCTTGCATTCCTGGGATGAATCCCACATGGTCATGGTGTATAATCTTCTTGATGATTTGCTGGATCCTATTTACCAATATTTTATTGAGGATTTTTGCATCTGTGTTCATTAGGGAGATCAGTCTATAGTTCTCTTTTTTGGTTGGGTCTTTCTCAGGTTTTTGTACTAGAGTAATATTTGCTTCCAGGAATGACTTAGGAAGGATTGCTTCCCTTTCAATTTCATTGAATAGTTTGAGGAGTGTCGGCATTAGGTCTTCTTTGTATTTCTTGTAGAATTCTGCAGTGAATCCATCTGGGCCTGGGCTCTTCTTGGTGGGTAAGGACTTAATTACATTTTCAATTTCAGTAACAGAGATTGGGTTATTCAACAGTTTTACATCCTCTTGATCTAGCTTTGGCACTTCATATGCTTCTAAGAATCTGTCTATTTCTTCTGTGTTATCAAACTTTTGAGAGTAGAGGTTTTCAAAATAGGTGTTGATGATCTTCTGTATTTCTATTGGGTCTGTAGTGATTTCTCCTTTTTCATTTCTTATTGCATGAATTTGAGCTTTTTCTTCCCTTTTTTTAATAAGGCTGGCTAGGGGCTTATCGATTTTATTTATTCTTTCAAAGAACCAACTCTTTGATTTGTTGATTCTTTGGATTGTTTTCTTAGTCTCTATTGCATTGATTTCTGCTCTGATTTTTATAATTTCCTCTCTTCTTTTGGCTTTGGGCTTGACTTGCTCTTCTTTTTCTAGCTGTTTGAGGTGTAGCATCAAGTTATTTATTTGTATTCGTTCTGTTTTCCTGATGTGGGAACTTAGTGCAATAAATTTTCCTCTCAGGACGGCTTTCATTGCATCTCACAGATTCCGGTAAGTTGTATCTGCATTTTCATGTTCTTTTAGGTATTATTTGATTTCTTCTTTAATTTCTTCTGTGACCCACTGATTACTCAAGAGTGTGTTATTCAGTTTCCATGTGTTTGTGGGATTTTTGCAGTATCTTTTATCATTAATTTCTAATTTCAGAGCGCTATGATCCGATAACATGCAAGGGATGATTTCAGCTCTTTTGCACTTGTTTAAATATATTCTGTGAGCTAATATATGGTCTATTTTAGAAAATGATCCATGTACTGCTGAGAAGAATGTGTATTCTGATGTTGTTGGGTGGAACATTCTGTATATGTCTATCAAACCCATTTGTTCACAGGTATGATTCAGTTCTGTTATTTCTTTGCTCATTTTCTGTCTGGTTAATCTGTCCCTTGGTGTCAATGGCGTATTAAGGTCTCCTGTTACAATTGTGTTACTGATAATTTGAGTTTTCATTTCTGTTAATAATTGTTTTATATAACTGGGTGCTCTGGAGTTTGGTGCGTATATATTTAAGTTAGTTATCTCTTCCTCTTGGAGTTTTCCCCTTACGAGTATGTAGTGACCTTCTTTATCCTTTATGGTCATTGTTGGTTTAAAGTTCACGTTGTCTGCAAACAGAATGGCTACTCCTGCCTTTTTTTTGGATTCCTGCTGCATGAAGAATTGTTTTCCATCCTTTGACTTTCAGTCTGTGAGTATCCTTCTGGGTTAGATGGGTTTCCTGTAAACAGCATATGGTTGGATTTTGTTTCTTGATCCATTCTGCTAGTCTGTTTCTTTTGGTTGGTGCATTGAGACCATTTACATTAATGGTTATTACTGTGAAATGTTGGTTAATTGTAGGAATCTTATCTCTCTGCTGTTGCATCTTTATCTTTCTGTTCTGTTTAATTATTTGCTTTGCTTAGAGGTTTTTTCCCTTTGTGTATCTAAACTGTCTTTCAATATTTTTTGCAGGGTTGGTTTGGTGTTCATGAAGTTCTTCAGCTGTTCTTTGTCATGGAAGTATCGTATTTCACCATCTATTTTAAATGATAGTTTTGCAGGATATATCAGTCTAGGTTGGAAATCATTTTGCTTTAGGATCTGGAATACTTAACTCCATGCTCTTCTTGACTTTATTGTTTGTGATGAGAAGTCTGCTGTGATTCTGATAGGTTTTCCTTTATAAGTGATCTGTCTTTTCTCTCTGACAGCTTTTAATAATCTATTCTTGTGTTGGATTTCTGGGATGGTGATTATTATATGTCTGGGTGTAGTTTTATTTTGGTTATGACTATTTGGAGTTCTATATGCTTCACTGATCCTGATGTCAGTTTCTGATCTCATGCTTGGGAAATTTTCAGCTATTACTTCTCTAAATATCCTCTTGATATCCTTTATGTTGTCTCCTTCTTTTTCATTAATCCCTATCATTCTTATGTTATTCTTCTTTTGCATCATCTTGCAGTTGTTGAATTGTTGTTTCCTGATTCCTTGTTATTTTTAAAAGATCTTTCCTTTCCTGTTCACTAGCTGCAATCCTGTCTTCAAGGTCTGAAATTCTATCTTCACTTTCATTAAGGCAGTTTTTACAACTTTCAGTGGAGTTTTTTATTTCCTGTATATCTCTGTGCATCTGCATTATGTATTCTGTTTGTTTCTTATATTGCTTGTCTAGGGATTCTATCTTTTTGTTTAGTTCCTCCAATTTTTTATCTGTGTTTTCTTTAGATATATTTAGAATCTCTTTCATTTCTTTTATCATTTCTTCTTTTATCTGGGATATTATTTCGAGTTTGAATTTCTTTAAAGCTTCCTGGATTTGCTTGTCAACTTCAGTAGCTATTGTGTCTGATATATGAGGTGGATGGGGTATATTTTCTTCTAAATACATTCCTCCTAGGGTTTCCTGAGATGGGCTGGAGGTTTGAGGTTGTAATTTGGTCTTTCGTTTGGTCATTTTCCTATATTTCTGTGTTTCAAGTGTTATTTGAAAGCTTCCTCAGGATCTGTTGAAAATCCCCTTCTATGTTTGCAGCTACTGAGACTCTGGCACCACGCTACCCCAAGCCATTGGGCCTGCAGAACCAATGGCCCTCCTCTGCTTGTTCAGAACTCCACAGTTCCAGACAAGCTGGGCCTCAGGGACACTGTGCACCCACCTGCCCCTTGGAAGATCCACAGCTCTTCAATCACAGCCGGGTTAGGGTGCTCACCACAGGCCGCAGTGCCTCAGGAGCCTGTGATCCCTCCCTGCTTGCAGAGATATCCACAGTCCTCCAGACAAAGGAAGGGGCTTCTGCAGGCACTCCACATCAGCCCAGCTCCTCCTCTGCACGAAGATGGCTAGGCGCGGCTGGGCTAGGGGGATAGTGTAGGCCTGCCCACCCGTCAGGAGCTCAGCATACCTCCAAGTATAGCCGGGAGGGATGGGGAGGCAGCTGTAGTGGCCTCTATCCCACTGCTCCACTTCACTGCACCCAGAAGCCTGGGGGGTCCGGAACAGTCTGAGATTTGGGCAGACTGTGCTGGGCACTCACCACAGGCTGAGGTGCCTCAGGAACCTGCGATCCCTCCCTGCTTGCAGAAATATTCAGTCCTTCAGACAAAGGAAGGGGCTTCTCGGTAGTGTTTTCAAGAAGCTAAGGCAGAAGGATCTCTGTGAGTTCCCACCAAGCTACATAGTGAGTTCAAGATCAACCTAACTACCTAGCAAAACTCTGGAGCAACATCTTCCAATATCCACTAAACTAGAAACAAGGTTTGGCTTACCCATTGTTTTAGATACTAAAATTACTAAGAAATCCTTCTTATTCTGAGTTTAATATAAACAGGTGCATACTTTTCCTCTCATGCTTTTTTTTTGCAAAATAAGTAAATAAATGATTTTAGCAGAAGCATAAAGATAGTTGAGTTTTATTTCATAAATTTTATTATCACTTTGAAATTACACATATTACATAGTCAATGTAGCCTGTTTATTTTTTATTATAAAATGGAATCAGGTTTTATAGATCTCTATTAAGAAGATGAATTATTTCTTTAGAAATAAAATACTTCAGATAAAGATAAGGATAAACTGAAACATAACTGTGATGGGAAGCTGTATAAACAATGAAATAACCTGAACAGAGCATGGAAGAAAGAAGAACAGCATATGCATCAAGTTTTCTAAATTGGAAGCAGTTTTGAATGTAGTGTCTAATGGTTGAAGACGCTCTAGTTAGAGAACATAGAAAATTTTCACCTTCTTTGCCTTTCACCTATCAAGAGGCAGGTGCTGTGGAACTAGCTGCCTTTTCTAGCAGTGCCCAAGTGAGTGCCAAATCCTTTCTGCTGGCCTAACCATGTTATCACATCACCCCAGCAACACTGCTCTACATGTGACACATGACACTCTTAAAGAAGGAAGAAGTTGATATGGGAAATGAAATTTCCAGCCTACTACATGTCCAGTACAGCTTGTGTTCTCTAAAATCAAAGAATGGATTTTAGGAACAATGAAGGATAATGGCAGAAATATTTATTGAGAGAAAGAAAGCTTCCATCTGAGAGAGAGAGACAGACAGACAGATAGACAGACAGACAGACAGACAGACAGACAGACAGACAGACAGAAGGGGTCCCAAGAGGGTTGCCAAAGACTGTGTCTTTTGTAGGAGTTTTTATAGACTGAAACCATCCGAGAAGGCAGATCTAAAGTGGCGAAAACTGGGAAGTCACAAGGCAGATAGACATGAGGTGGAACAGAGCTACGGTCAAACAAGCAGATGAATTGTTCAGGTAAAATTGACCAAATTAGGATCAAATGGAGAAGCGAATCACATAGTAAGCAAGCATTCTTACAGATTAGTGACTCTTCCTATGGGGGGTTGAGATGGTGTCTCCTGGCTTCTCAGTGTGACCATACCTAATCTAAGGTTCATACGTAAGATGTGGTTGCACTTATTTTGTTTTCTGTCTTGCAATCTGGCCCACAGCAAGAGGTGTGTGTCTCCTCCAAGGTCGCAAAACATTTGGTTCTCTGTGCCAGCTTCTCTGAGGGCTTAGGCCTGTCTGACTACCTGTAATATTTCTAACTAGCTCTGCTGCCTATAACAATGTGAGCCTGTGTGGCAGGAAATTTTAATTAAGTTTCCTAACCTCTCACCGCTTTTCTATTTGAAGGGGAGGAAAAAAATGGAGAGGAGGAAGGACCAGAGTAGAGGGCAGAAGAAGGGATATTTATTAACTCCATTTATCTTCTGTTTATTACAATCTTAAATAGAGAAAACATAATATCCTGTTCTCTGAATGTCATTATTAATTTTAGCTTCTTTCTTTGTATCCTTTGACCTAGTTGTAGCTATCTTTTAGATAACTTCCTTGTTGAAGGAGAAATGAATGTCCTTACAAAAATATCATTTCAGTGGACCCATCAATAATTTAAGTGAAATTAGCCTCAAAGGCGAAGAACCCCTGATGGTTCATATCTTGTGAATCACCACTGGAGAAAGATAGAAGATATTTTCCAAATCTCTTTTCTTGACTCAGCTTTGCATGCCGTTAGCGCTCTTCTGTTAAGAGTAGATTACATCCTAACAATATATTATTAAGAAAATGAAAGAAGGAGCAAAAATGCTTTCCCTCAAAACCTTTGTGATTTATGTCAGCCACTTCCTGCTGCTGCGGCTTCTGCCCCCTGCTTTCTGCTGTTTTGTTCATTATTCTTTAGGTTATCTTCCATCCGGACCAAAGGAGGGAGGAGTGGCAGGGAGATGGGAGAGTTTATAGGAGGCAAAGTGGAGCGTAATAAAAGTAGGCCAAGTATCAGCGGGCTGCATGCCCAAAGGTTATTGTGAACAAAACATCAGTTTTGAGACTTGCTAGCATTTGATCAATCTCCCTCTTCCTTAATCAATAAAATAAAAAGCTACAATATTAAATATTCAGTCAGCCAATATATTGTTAGCCAGCTCATTATGTGAATTCAGGCAAAAAAGGAGAACTAACATGAAGTTCAATACAAAGAATGACTCCAAACCATGAATTACACACATTTTTTCCTAAAACCTTAAATGTGTTATCTTTTTCTTTACATGCATTCAGTTGTAATAGTGCTTATGATGAAATCACATAAAGTCTTCTTAAGTGTCTCTCTTTGTATGCATTATTCTCATGATGTAAAATTGGTATTAGTAAAGGTGATATTACTTATATTTTTATGGTAATAGCCATTCCTCATATAAGGAAAGTATAAGGATAAGGATATAAGGAAAGTAAATATTGATGCATGAAATTGAAAAGTTTAAAAATCTGATATGAAAAGTCAAATCAGCTCTCTTTCTTAGCATAACAATCTGTACCATCTATTAACAAAATACTTTCAATATATCTTGATCTGTCTTTCTATTAGTTAGCAGATCCAGTAGCTTACAACCAAGTTACTCCACTTGAATGGAATATAATTGCAATGATGGAGCAAAACATTTTTAAAAAGTACGTGATTAATTATTGGGGACCACAGATTTCTTAATGACTAATTTTGCATCCTTTATTAAGGGATAAATGGAGTCTTGGGATTATGCTATCATCCTTTGGAGACTTACCATTAACTCATGGGATGTGTACTCCTCTCCCTTCCACTAATACTAAACTAATACTAAGATTTAAAATAACACTCCAGGGAAACATCTTTCTTAGCATAAAATCATCTCCATTTTCTCAAACCACCCCAGGATTATTTACTGACTGAAATTTCATCACCTCTGAATCTTCTGCTGACCTTGAATCTTCTGCTAGCCCTCCCACATTGTATATACCCAACAAATAGTGGCTGATTTGGAGAATCTTGGTCTTTACCCAGCCCGTTATTGATTTTCCATCCCTTCATCACGCATTACTAAATTTTTCTCTGTTTCTTATTTCATCTTTTTGCCATACCCTTCATACAGAGAGTTGGGTATCATGGCCAGGTCCCCAAAACGTAATCCACAACTTGACACCAACAATTCCAAGAGGATAAAAGACGTGATGCAATTGTTCCTAACTTTATTCTTGTTTAAAATCTTACTGAATAATAATTGCACATAGAATATATGGTTAGTGTGATGCATTTTTCTTTTATCATAAAATGTTTATTTGGAATAGAAACTACTTCTTGATATTTTTATCCTTGGTTTCTTTTTGAACTCCTACTTGGATAAATATCACAGCCTCTCATCTTGCTAATCTTTTATATGAATCAGTAGGCTTTCCAACAGTCGCTCACTACTTTCATAATGCCATCCAGTTGAGGGAGAGACAAACATAAAAACGAACAGGAAGAGACACCAGCTAAAGTGTTGTGCTGGGTCACTCTACCTCTCAATTCAACTTTGGGAAAAAAATAAGCAATAGAGTTCTAGTAATGCTTTAGTTACTCTTCTCTTTCTGGATATACATCAGTGAATAGCATTTCTAATGTCAGTTATGAAACTGTTTCCTGTAATCTGAAGTTTGTCTAGAATAAGGAGTGACTATTTTAAAGTAAAAAAGACCTGTAAGTATACATCATTTTAAAAGTAAACAAGAATTTATCATACACAAATGCATATACAGTGTTTTCCATTCCTATATCATAGTATGCTTTGACTCATACAGCTGTGAGGATTTGCTCTTGGGTGTAGACTATGAAGATATCCATCAAGAGGAACAAGAATTGTGGTTAACATACTGCTATTAAAAAATAACTTCATGTAGGTTCCAAACTAAAGAATCAACTTCTAGTTTTCTTCCTTTACTTATCCTCTCTTACTCTTTTTTTTCTGGTTTATCACTTCAGAGTGAGAGCCTTGAGGTACAAGGGCAAGATGGAACCTGATCACCTGGCTGCATGGGAACACCCCTATGATGGATTAAAAACTGGTGGTCAACTTAATGTCAGCTGGATGACATCAACATGGTGCTGAACATAGGTGTTCCACCTGAGGAAAGTTGCCAGCATAAATAGAGATTTGGAAGAGAAGCTATGCATTGAGGCATTAAGGCATTCTGGATTCTCCTATGTGTTGTTGTTTGAGCCCTTGGTTCTCCTGGAGAAGCTCTAGTCCTCACATCGAGCATTGCTTCCTGGTTCCAGAGGGGAAGACGTGTGCCACTTGGTCTTCAGGATGAACTCCTCACACTGGCTTCCTGGCACGTACTCATCTGTGCTTATCACCCGAGGAGCTTGGGGCCTCCGTGTAGCCAAGAATGGCTGTGGAACTTTTCAGGACAGTCCCAGTCTTTGTTGTGAGTGTGGCTTCTCAGAACCATCAAAGAATCCTCAACCTACCACCACAGCTCCCTCACCCTACTGGCATAGACTTTCTGGTTTCCACTGCTGACCTTTGCACCTTCCCAGCGTGGATCCCTAAAAGAAATTGGTGTGAGTCCATCTTGTGAGCTCTACACCTCCAATTGGACTCATGGGAGGCATTGTCACGAGCTCTGGGTCTTCATCTGGACTCATGTGAGACATTGCTGTGGGATTCAGGCCCTTGGCTAAATATTTTATGTCTTTAGTGTTGTGGATAGATTTCCTGCATTTTCTTGTGTTAACTCTGGGTAACTACCATAAAATAATATTATAAACTCCATGTCCTGATTCTAATTATTCTCTGCACAACCCCTGACTATGACAACCTCCCAAAAAAAGAACTATTCTTGAGAAGCCTATCAACTCACTCAGTTGACTTGAACACCTCTATATCAATATTAACATGAATTCTATCAATAAACTGACTTATAGAACTTTTTGAAAGGTGCCATTTAGAAAATGTCCTTAATAAATTATTTTGGTAGAAATCAATACTGTGGAGCCCAAATTCTTATGCAATTAAAATGATTTGCCATATCAACTAGATGCTGATTCACTTTACTGATACAGGACATTTATCTTTGTCTTAAATTAAGGATCATAAGACACCTCTTTGTTTCAAACTAGTGATAGCAGATTTCTTTTTCCATGAAAATTTTAATTCAGATATATATTTTTATAAGTCACTTAGGGTTTATAAAAATTTGCAGATTTTAAATTAGTTATACTTAAATTCACTGCCTTGAATTGAGTAACATAGTTTCTTTAAATTGTGGTAATTTTTATAATTATAGTCCATTCATGGAAGTTTAAAGCATGATAAAGTAAATATGTTTTCATCAAAGGAAAACTAGGAGAGAAGTGCCTTAATATAATATTTAAAGAGCACATAAAGCTCCTACAGCCATCATTACATCTAGTGGTGAGAAGCTTAAATTTTTATTTCAAACTCAGGAAAAAAAGCAAGGACATAATCTCTTATCACTAATTAACAAGTAAAACAATTCAAGATAAGGAAGTAAAAGGCATACATATGGGAAAATAAAAAATAACACTATCTCTGTTCAGAGATGATATGACTGTCTATGAAGAAAATCCAAGAATCCATCAAAGTGCAACCTGGAATTAATAAGTGATTATGATAAGATTAATATATAAAAACCAAGTACTTCTCTATATACTACCAATCAAAAGTGGAATTTGAAATTAAAATCACTTTGAAATTAAAATCATTGTACATTAGCATGACTCCAAATAAAAAAATAGATTTAATTAAAACAGATTCAAGATTCATGTGATGAAAATTATAACACAATGAAAAAATCAGAAAAAAACAGAATAAATTATGAGATATTCCATATTTTGGATAACTCAACATAGTATAAATGTTTGGCTTTCTCAATTTAAAATATGAGTTCAAGCAATTCGAATCAAAATTATAACAAGTTATTTTGTACATATCAACAAATTATAAAAAGGCAAAGTTCTCAGAATATCCAACTGAATATAAAAGAAAGGCAGTTGGAAAACATACCACTAGACTTCAACAATTATTTAAAAACATTAACATAATCAAAACTATATTTATGGGCAAAGTCATGATAAAATATATCCAAGGAGGAGCAGAACAGGTAGGCAAGAGTGAAACTGACACTGTAGGTTGATCTAATCGGTACCAGGGATTGAACTCACGACTGCCTGCTTGCAAGGCAGGTGCTTATGCCGCTGAGCTAAATCCCCAGCCCCTGTAGGTTGATCTTTATGAATGAGCAAAGTGATGAAACACAGACAGTCCTTTCCACAAACTGTGCTGACATAATTGTGTTGACATAAAAATTTTAAAGCCTAAAACCCTTTAAGTGTGGTAGTGCATGCTTGTAATCTCAGCATCCTGAAGGCTGAAGCAACCTGTTACTGAGACTGAGGGTAGGCTGAATTATATAGTGAAATTCTGCCTCAAAATAAATAAATAGGAAATAAAAATGAAAAAAATATTTAAAGTAAATCTGAGCAAAAGCCTTAAATCCATCACAGAATTAGCCCAAAAAAAGATCATTAAGACTTAATGTAAATTTCAAAGCTATGAAATATCTGGAAGAGAAACCCTAGATCTGAGGAACAGTGATGATGTTTTGGTCCAAATACCACATGCAATTTCCCGGAAAGAAATACCACTTCATTAAAATTCAAACATTCTGATCTGTACAGGGATAATTTATAGAAAATGAAAAATTCAAGCTTCAGATCAAGAAAACAACTTGGAAAAATTCCATAGGATTAAGAATGTTAGTCAAAGTATACAAAGAACTCTTAAAAATCAACAAAAATGAACAACACAATTAAAAGTGAGTGGAAAACATGAACAGATACCCCAACAAGAAACAAACAGATGGCAAATAAGAGTAGAAAAGAGTGTTCTTTATAATGTCACCAGGGAATTGAAAATGGTCAAAATCTAAAATGGTAAAATAGCAAATGCTTGATGTAAGCAACAGGAATCCTTTGTTCATTGATAGTGGAAAGGTAATAGGTCCAGGCACTTTGGAGGACTGTTTTGTAGTTTCGTAAAAGCGAAATGTGTTTTTATTATGTGAGCCATTAATTATATTACTTGGCAATTACTTGAAGGATTTGAAACCTTATGTCCATACACAAACCTGCACATTGATGTTCATGGCCGCATTACCTGTCATTCCCAGATTTTGAAGTAACCAAATGTCCTTCACCCAGTTAATGGGTCACACTGTAATACATATAAACAATGGAACACCACTTAATTCTTTTTAAAAAATATACATAAATTTATTATATTTTATGTGATTGTCTGTAGCAAAAACATTTATTTTCTAAAGGATCAGTGAAACACTTCCACACCTGACATGAATTATAGGTTCAGGAGTAAAAAAGTTTCCATTTCAACTACATTGCCAAAAAGGTTATTACAATCTCACTTTCTAGCTTCTTTGACTACAAAGCATAGTATTTTACTATTTCTCTGTGTTTATCTTTCTGCTAAAAATCTGCTCTAGCTTTCATAGATTCTTTTGTTCCTCAACAAATTATATTCAAGTGATTTATTATAGTAATTAAAATATGGGTAGAAGGAAAACTGTGAACCACATTTGTTTATTCTTTCTACCACTAAACAATGCTGCTTTTCTATTCACCATTTGGTGTTTAAAAGAAATGAGCTATAAAGCTATGAAAAGATATGGAGGAAACAAACGAAAAAATCCATTCTTAAAAGGGTATATATTGCATAATTTCAATAATGACATTGCATAAAAACTATTGAGAAAGAAATAAATAAATGATTATCAGGAGTTGGTAGATGGAGGCTAAATGTATAGAAGAGTATTAAGACACTGAAACTATTTAATATGGTACTACTGTAATAGATACAGATCATTAGATATTTCCTAAACTCATACAATATACAGTGTGAAGAATACACATTACAATGCAAGTATGCACTCTGGGTGATAACAATAAATCAATGTCAGATTGTTGATTGTAATAAATGTGTGTGTTTGATGCAGAATAGTGACAATGAATGAGCTAACTGGGTTATACAAGAAGCCTCTGCACATTCAAATGAATGTAGCTGAAAATCTAAAATTGCCCTTACAATAAAGTTAATTAATTAACTTACAATAAATTGCCCTTACAATAAAGTTAATTAATTCAAAGAAGAGTGCTCAGACTAAGTTCCTCAATAGTCATATTAAATAGCCGTGTTATTATATAAAAAAGAACTATCCCACCCACTGGCATGTAAACAGACACAAATCAATGGAAGAGAACAGAGAGATTTGAAATAAACCCATGAACACAGCAAATGTGTCAAGAACTCACAATGTGAAAAGGACAGTCTTTGCAATAAATGGTGTTCTAAAAATTGATGTCAACATGTGTATCAGTCAGTTTTCTCCTTGCTGGGACAAAATTCCAACAGTCACAACTTAGTAAAGGAAATTTTTATTTTGACACAAAATTTCTGCTATGGTTGGCATGCTTCAAAGCAGAAACAGAATGTTGGAACAGCTCAGAAGAAAACAGCTATTCACTGCAAGGCTGTAAGAAATCAGAGAGAGAAGGGAGGAGCCAAGGGACAAGAGTATACTCTTCCATAAACATAGATGCACATATATCACTTTGGCATGACATTTTCAATTTTTCTGGGAAAAAGGTGTATAGCTGGATTAAATGGAACTTCTAATTCTAGTTTTATTTTAGGACTCTCCACACTGATTTCTACAGTGGTTGTACCAGTCTACGTTCCCACCAACATTGGAAAAGTGTTCTTTTTCCCCACAGCCCCACGAACTTTTGGTATTGGTTGATTTCTTGATGGCATTCATTCTTTCTGGAGGGAGATGGAATCTCAGTGTTTTAATTTGCATTTCTCAAATGATCAATGATGTTAAGCATGTCTTCATGTATTTATGTATGCTAGATAGATAACTATATCACTAATCTCTCTTAGATCATCAAAAAGAAGAGTTTGTGCTGTCACTGTTTGATTGATCACTTTTGGGTCTATATTTTTTAACCTGAACAACTAGTTCTGAGATAATAATACGCAATAAATTAATTAGTGTTAATTCCCTACTTTTTTCTTTTTGAAATTCTGTATCATTTCTATCCTTATTTTTATATTTTGCTTTTAAAATAAAAAGAAAGAACATACTCTACCAATTGTTTTCCCTAGTGATCTGTCTTTTCCTACAAGACCCTACCTACTCAGAGGACAATCAATCAGGAACTTACCTGCACATCAAAGAATATAGCTCTCCCTCGATCTTTTCAACAATTCCACTTCTGACTATATGAGTCTTTGGGGGCATGTTAGATGTAAATAATAAAAAATTTATATAAGAAAGAAGTGAGAACGATTATATTACATTTCATACAAAGATCAACTAAAAACGTATAAAAGACTAAATATAAGACCAGAAAATCTAAAGCTAATAGAAGAAAGCACAGCAGAAAGGCACCACAACACTGATGGACATTCGCCTAAAGGCATAGATATCAGAATCAAAAATAGACAAATGAAATTGTTTGAAACCAAAAGCCACTGAACAGCAAAATAAACTATCATCAGAATAAAGAGACAACCTATAAAATAGGAGAAAATATTTATAAACAATATAACTGATAAGGAGATATATATATATATATATATATATATATATATATATCCTGTTCAATAACAAGGAAGCAACTTGATTTTAAAAAATGGGAAAATATCTAAATACATATTTCTCAAATGAAGAGATACAAATAGTCAATAGATATGTCAAAAAATGTGCAACACCACTAAATCACCAGGAAAATATTAATTAAAACTAAAATAAATTTTCACTTCACACATATAGCAATGCAAATTAACAAAAAAAGAGTAAATATTGGCAAGCATGTGAGAAAAAAGAACTCTTGGACATTTTGGTAGGACTATAAATTAGTACAAATTTTAAAACTAGAAGTACTATATATTATAGTATCTCAACTCTTGGAATGTATCTAAAACTGTGAAACAGCCATGTCATATATATATATTATTATATATTATATCATATTATATTTATCTCCACACTCATTGAAATATTAATCACAATAGCCATGAGTCTACTAAAATACCTACAAAAGGATGAATAATGACAATATGGTATATCTACAGAATTTAATAATATTTTGTCTAAAAAAGGAAGAAAATCCTATAATTGGTGAAATATTGATGAACCTGGAGGACATTACATTAAATAAATTTTTAAAAAAAAAACTACACAATCCCAGCACTGGAAAAAGACAAAGCCAGGTATAGAAAAAATACTACTCTATCATCTCACTCACGTGTGAAATGTAAAAGAGTTCATCACTTAAAATTAGTGAATAGGAAAGAAATTGCTCAAAAGGAAGGTGTGTTTGTGTGTGTGTGTGCACACAAGATAGCTAAGATAATTTTACTACTTCTATTAGCTCATTGGAAGGATCAGTTAATGATTATATTGCTTGATCAATTTTGCATACCTATATCTGATAATCTAAGCAACTATTTTGAAGACAACAACATGCAATATAATAACCATTGTAAATTTCCTATCATCTTGCTTTGAAATTTTGTATAGTTTTTACTGTTTTATTGTTATGTTTTTTAAAATGTCATGGATAGAATGGCAGTTATTTACAGTGACTTAGAAAGTGGGGTAAAGAAGATATTGTTCAAAGGATACAAAATTTTAGTTAGGAAAAATAAGTTTAACAAACCTATTGCACATCTTAGTGACTACAGTAAAAAAAATAAATAAATTTTCTATTGTCTATTCTTTATTTTTCATTTTCAACTATTTTTCAGCTTTTTATTAGACCATTTGCAGTACATAATGAACACATCCCTTGTGGAGAGCTAGTACATGTGCATAACACACTTGAATTATTTTTTTCTCTCCTTGTGTGTCTTAATTTCCTTCCCATCTGAAAAAGATCTTTCTGCTTCCCATTGTATTCAGAGCAGAAGCCAAGAGAGATGACTGTACCATGAGAGCACTAATATCAGCAAATTAATCCACTGATGAGTTTATACCTATAACCTATTGATGACTGTTCACAAATCAAGCCCAGTTTGAGGAAGTAGGATACTGGGGATTCCTTTAAAAGGTGCATCCTGTTATCCACCCCTTCCATTCTCTCTGCCTTTTTTTTTGGCTGTGCTAATGTCTAGCTTCCAGGAGGTGAGCAATGTTCCTCCACCATCCTAATTCCGCCATGGATCCAACCAATCAATAACTAATACATCTGAAATCATGAGGCAAAATAAACCCTTTCTTCACTTAAGTGTGTATGTCTGGTATTTCATTTCAGCAACACAGATACTAATCCATAAAGTGTTCTGATTACAAATGAATGGTAGTTATGTAAAGTAAAGAATATGTTAATTAGTCACAATGTATAGATGATAGGAATACTTTCGCTTGCCTTCACCACACTGAATGGAGCAGAACTCGCTTAGGCTGCATATAAAATATATAATACAATTAATAGGTATAAGTAACAATGCTGTCTTTATTTTTTTAATATTTTTATTAAAATAGTACAATGGCACAAACCCAAGTTTAATCATTAAATGAAAAAGTGCTTGTCTGATTAATAACAATAAATGCCTCTCTCACAGGTACACATGCATGTGGTAGGCTGACACTAGTGTTAGTAATCACTACATTTTAATCTCCAAGGGGCACAAGTCCACATAATTAATACACCCTGGTTTCAATTGGGCGGACTGTGTGGTAGGATCAGGAGGCGTAGTTATCCCTTAGCAGAATGTCACTTACATAGCTTTCCATCGTCACTTTGATAGTCATGTCCAAGCACTGCACAACCAATCCATTAGAAATACTGCTAAAAATCATGTAATAATGTTGATTTAAAACTTTTCAGACCTTCAATTAAGAATTCATTCTGCCAGCATCTTGATCTTGAATCTCACAGCTTCCAGAACAATGAAAAGAAAATAGCTATAGTGTAGGCCAAGAAAAATGTAAATATATTTAAATATATCTGAAGAAGCAAACAGCATGCTGTTAAGAAATATTGACGATAGCTTTAAAAACAAAAGTAGCATACAAATATGGTAAATGTGCTAGTGTAGATATAGAAAACATAATAAGATATGATACCATCATTAAGATAGCTCATGTATGACTGACACTTGGAAAATACTACATCAGCTTTCGCAATTACACTCGGTTCCCAGTACACATTTTGGTGTTTCTCATCACTGCATTTGTGCTTGTGTCACTGTAACAGCCTCTCTGATTAAATCTCCTCTTCAGATTCTATTATTAGACACCAAACATCCCTCTCCATCAGATCTGTTATTACATTCTGAAAGGGTATCTCTCTCTTCTCAGCTCATATTTTAGAACTGTGTGTTTCTTAAAGACTTTTTGCATTTTGCACTTCCTCTTACTGTGTATATATATATGGTTATCAAATCTCTCCTACTTGATGATAAGATTGTAAAATCATCTCAGAAAGAAATTAAATATTATTCTTCTTTGACTATCTACCACAAGACCTAAGGCTGTACCTATGACTTAATACATTCTTAATAAACCTGTATTGAATTTCATTGTCTTAAATTTTCAGCATTCTATTAGAGAGCAATTCAAATATGAACAAGAATTGCTGGAATTGCAGGTATGGTTACAGACTGCAGATTGCAGAAGTTTCATTGATTCTGCAGGCTTTAGAAAGGAAAAAAAATCATAGCAGTTAATTTTTTTCAATGCACACATGAAAATGAGTTCATTATTGAGAAAACTGAAGTAGAATATATTATGTGAAATATTTGGCTTTAGGCTTCCTAGTTTAAATAAGGCTGAAGTAGAACTATCTGCTCATATACTTTTAAGTTTTTTTTTTATAAAATCAGTGCTAAGATTTAAATTCTACTGAAAATTTTTTATTCAACTACCTTCTCCAAAAGCAATTTTACATCAATTCTTAAACTTAGCATTGAATACAATCCCATACATGGTAATGATGAGAGTAAGCTAAAGTAAGTGACTGCATAGATCCCTGAAAATGTGATACATTCCATGAAGTTAAGAATCATTATCAGCTTGGCTCATGTCATTCCTCCTAGCACATAGCCTATTGCCCATATAAGGGAGGTGGCTTATATTGATGAATCAAAGCAAAAATGAGGAAATTAACTCAAGTGATTCTAAAATAACAGAGACTTGCATGTCTACCTGTCCTCACCTTGTGAAGCATCTCCAACTTTGAGCTCTGCAATTATTTTCTAAATGAGGTAAATTTGTATAACATAAAATTAGCCATTAATTGTGTTAAAGTGTACTGTTCAGTATCATTTAGTATCTTCATGACAGCGTGCAACTATCACTACCCTGTGTAGTTGCAGGATATTTTCATGATCCACAAAGGAAACCTTTTACCAATTTAGCAGTCACACTCCCTCCTAATCACCGCCATCCATTAACTTGTATTTGGTCTGCATGCTTTACCCTATTCTGAAAGTTCTACATAAACAGAATCATGCACTATATGGATTGTCTGATTCAAAGCATTTGAAATAGAAAAGCCTAAAAACAGGAAGACCTACCTGCTTGGGTCTACAGAACAAGTATGAAACGCTTTGGCATGGTTGTCTTTCCCTAATTCACTAACTGCCAATGTGGAACGCCAGCTAAACTTAAAAATGAGGAAGAAAGTCCAGGGTGGGTTGATAAAATGAATGTGGAGAGAACACTGCAAGCATTTGTTTGTTCTACATACTATCTTTGTAATATTTACTGAAATTGTTAACTCATAATGTTTTATAAACTATATGTTTGTAGATATTTAACAACTGCATATTAATTGCTTATTAGCAACCCTGCATATTAGAAATCCTGGCTAAGCACTGGAAATTTCAAGATGGAATAAATCCAACTCTTAAGCACTAGGATCGTATGATATGAAAAGAGACTGCAAGACTTTCCAAAGGAAGATTTAACCCAAAATTTCATAAAGAATGATTTGAAACTTTTCCCACAGCACATGTTGGAGAAGGACAGTCCATGAAAGGAAAATATCAATTTTAAAGATGGACGGATGAACAAGAACTTACCTGATTGAGCTAAATTCATATTGCTCTACACTTGGCTGTAATCTTTACAGCAGAGTTTGTAACCATTTTATTTCACAACTGTATCCTAGCACTTTGCTGAACTCTAAATACAGTTTTTAATTTAACGATTCATTCATGAATTCAGTAGACTTCAACATCTACTATGTCCTGGGCACTATGTTGAGTTCTCAGTAAAATGTTGTAAACCAAATGTTCTTACTTAGAAAGATGTAGTTTATTTGATGAATTAATGTCTAAATAATCAAAATTGAAACAGCAATTATTTACACAAATATACAATTTTATTCTTATTGAATTAATTGTCTGCTACCAGGCTCTGTAAAGAACTAGAGTACAGTCCCAAGAAGTGACTCACACTTAGGCATTTTACTTTATCTTTTGCCAACAGATAGGTGTGTGGGAGGAAACAAATTATTTTAGATTGATCTCTGTCTTTATTTACCTCAGTAAAGAAGTACAACTAGAAAAGTCTGTCACTGATAATGTTAATTATCTCATTTTGTAAACTCATTTTTGTAATTTGTTTTCAAAACAGTTCCTTGATCAGATATGAGCAAGGAGAAAAGTATCCCAGGAACTTCATTCTCCCCAGGGCAGGGTCTCTCTAAGCCTAAGAGCTGATATTTATGGACATGAACTATTTGGTATAACTGTACACAATGCCCTGCAGCCTTCCAAACCTCAGCAGTATTTTGTGGTAAGCCTACATAAGTAGACAAGTGGTTCTCAAAGTGTAGTCTAGGGATCATCAGGGCATCCTGAGACCTTTTGGGTTTATGAAAACATAATTAATTTTTTCAATCTATCTCAGAGGTGAGCTCAAAAGAGGCTGTAGAACATGATGATATTATCACGGTGACATTTCCATTCTGATGGTCAGTGAAATGTGTCCTTGTACTTCTTTCTAAAAATTTCTATTTAATTTCCTAGAAGTTAAATATCAACACATATAACCAACGTGCAGCATTTAAAGATGTCCCATCCCCCAAAAGCTGGAGAGCTGTTAAAATAGATGTTGTCTTGCTTTTCCAATTGTGATTCTACTTAGATATTATCAACTATAATTTACATTGTCAGACCCACAATTCTTTATCCAGTAATTTATGGCCATCTTTCTCCATAGGAGCTTATGTGCAGTTCCTCATATACCTATGTGATGCTTTCAAACAGGAGACAAAGTCTGAGATTCTTAATTCATCGATTGTATTGACTAGAATACTCCTTTTATGTTTTTCACAGACTAAGTTCCTATTTTTTCAAAATCCTTAGCAAAGAAGCTGGCACATGGTCACCTCCCGCAGAGCATGTTGCTGTTCAAACAGATTTCTACCACTTAATCATGAGAGCCTCTGGAAAAGCTGACATATTTCTCCACATCTTGAAAGCTAAGAATTAGTAACTTCGTATACCTCAGAATTGTTCACACTCAGTATAACCTTCCTAAAAAGGTTTTTGAAGAAATTTTCTTTCTAAGCATGAGAGGAAAAGAGGAAAGAGAGATCATCGTTTTTGCCTGTCCTCATTCCTGTTTTTAGCCTCAAAATGATTTCTGTGAAGCTTCGCAGAACAGTAATTACTCAAATTCCACCCGAGCCCACCTAAACCCACTCCTCAGGCAGACATTCTGCTGGATCCTTATTTTTTATCCCAGAAAAAAATTTTTTTTCTTTTACAAAAGTTCTGCTTTCATCACCTCTTCCCCAGATGATAGAGAGCTTCTATCACAAATGCGAAAGCAATGAGAGATAGCTTTCCATTCCTTTCAAAACAGTCACTTTAATATTAAATTTTTTTTCTATTTTGGAAAGTTTTAATTTTCTGTTCATCAGGTACATGGTGAAGCAGACCTGGAGCTTCCTAAGAGGAAAGGTGAATAAGATCCCTACTTGTGAATTTCTGCGTGACTCTCAATTAATTTTTGTCATTCATTATAAAATAAGCATACAGGAGACTCCAAAAACTAAAAATAACTAAAAAACTCTGTATTCCCTCTGTATACATGTATATATTTTCGATGAACCCAAAATCTAAAAGAAATATCTCAGGCAACTACATTCAAAGTCACCCCACAGTGCTTGTGCCCTACAGTTTGAAATCTTTTGAATTGCTATTCAACTCATGTTATAAGCCCCCAAGAAATACATCTGTGTTTCTTACATATTTAATATAGCTGTATCATTCTGTCAGACTGTACAGCCATACCATTCCTATAGCAAGTATTTTTAAATCCAGAAATCTCTCTTCCTTCCCTTTCCCCTTCCCCTCCTTCCTCTCCTTTTTTCGAAGAAAGGAAATTCCTAACGCCAGCTTTTTTATTAACTGAGTTTATTGGTACATTTTAGGTGTACATAGTGATCACACTCATTATATAAAATTTACACCTGAACATGATCTATCTTGATTCTTTTATTTTCTCCATTCCTTACCTTCTTTCTGTCCTTATTTACAAAAGCTTTGTTTCCTTTTCTTTCCCTTCTTTTCTCATTTTCTTCTGTTCCTTTCTTCCTTTCCCCTTCTGCCTTCCCTAGTTCCTCTTCCCATATGAACAGTTTCTTCCTATTTCATATCTTTGGTCTTTATTTACACTTTCAATTTTTCACACCAGATTGACTTCACTTAAGAGTATGGTCTCAAGTGCACCCTGTGGAAATCAGTGTGGAGATTCTTCAAAAAACTAATACTAGAGCTTCCACTTTACCCAGCTCTTCCTCTTCTTAATCTCTTCCAGAAAGAATTAAAGGCATCATAACGCAATGATACATGCACACCCATGTTGGCAGCACAGTCTGTAATAGCTAAATCTTGGAAATAGCCCATTAACCCATGAATGGATAAAGAAGATGTGTTTTTCTTATACAATGAAGTACTACTCAGCTAAAACCAGATATTAAGTCTAAAAGTTCTCCTCGAAGTTTCATGTGCTTTGAAGAGGGCTGGACTCATTACTGTCTTCTTGCCCCAGGTTCTCTGTCTGTCTGCTTTCTGTTTGCCATGAACTATGAATTTTGTCCTCCGCTTGCCCCACTTATCATACTGTTCTTACACTTTGGCATAGGTTAACCATGGAATGAAACTATGGAACAAAATAAGCCTCCTTTTAAACTGTGGTGTCAGTTCTTTCCAGGGAAGGGAAAGTGACTACCAATTTTCAGATTTTATTAACAGCATCAGGGAAAACCTAAGAGAATTTCTCCTTCAACCCTTAGGAACTATCACCATTTTTTCTAATCTTCCTTGTTTCATTTCATTTACAAAGTTTATCGGAGCCGAGAGCCCTAGCATGGCTGCCTATCACTTCTAGATAGACATGATTTAGGAGTTTTCTGGATCATAACTGCTTCCTCAGGTTCCTACTGACATTAACCATCTGGAGTATCAGGAAAAGACATCAGGAAACACTTTTCAACAGAAAGAGTCCCAAAGTAGGTCACTCATTAAAACATCTTCAAATAAAAACTGATCTAAAAAGGAAAATGGAGCTGAAATACTCCTGAGGGATTTATGCTGACTCATGTGTATGAGGAGTGTAGCTCTGAATCCCATGTTGAGCTTTCCACATTATTGGTGTAGACTGTGGACTCAACGCAGACATCATTCCTCCACCCCTTCTCTTTTTTTTTCTGGCTTAGTCAGAATTTAAAGCCTGAATCTCATTCTCTCCATTATATGTGAACATTGGCAATGCTTTACAAATTTAACAGGGTTGCTAATCTCAACCAACACAAAAACTCTTCAATCAAAAAATGATTTTATGTAGAGGTAATGTTAGTGCTTAAATTCCACTCCTGTGTCCATTCAGCTAGGTTCTCAGAGGCACAAGTGTGAGCTAAATTTCTCTAAATATATATTTTTGCTGAACATGGTTAAGAGTACAATAGCAGTTCAATTACATTTGTACACTTCCTTTTTCATCATTTTTACCCCTTGATAGATGACTATTATGGGTATATTGATCTATCTGAAAGAGCTGCTAGACATGTGAGAGGCAATAAATCTCTAACATGCCTGTGCTCAGTGGAGACAAAGCTTAGCAGCACAAAACGAGGAGAGTCAACTCCCACTCAACCTTGGATATAGCCCCAAATCACCCTTTCTATGAAATCTTCCTCACCAGCCTTTGATTACAGGAGTTTCTCCTTCCTGTGGTCTTCCACATATTATCCTTGTCTCACTATGCAAAACTAACTCCATTATTCAGGTTATGTAACTTGATATCAACATAGAAATGCTGCCTTTAATTGACTTAAAGATGTGCAGATTTTTTTTATATTTATTCAAAATATTGGTTTTTCAAAACCATTTTTGAAGTAAGAATTCATCCTATAATCTACAGTATTTTATAATCTGATGAAATTTCAAATTAAGTGTCCATGTGTAACTCCAGCAGTTACTACTGAGCCGTTTGTAAAATTCCTTAATGTGTAAGCCTTTCAACCGATTGAGGGCAAATAATAAGAGAAGGTGTAGCCTGGCAACAGTGAAAGACATTCCATTAACACCTGTTAGTAAAATCAAGTATGAACTAACATTAAAATTTGCAGAATAGGCAGCAGATATTTGGGGAAATATTCCTTGTCAGAATAAGTGAAAATTTCTAAAATACATACTGCATCCTCAGTTCTCTTCAGAACAAGAAATGTGAAAATGTACATTAAAAAATTGATTGAGACTATGTCTATAGGAAATTTTTAGTAGTTTTTAAATCCAAATTATTTACTTTTTTGAGAGAGGAACATGCTTTGTAAATAGTAAATCATTTAAAACTCTAATTTTATGCTAGTTATTTGGCAGTATTTTTTATTTATTCATTGTCCATTAATCAATAGCCTGTGTTGACTAATGTCTCGGATAATATGAGAATAAGTATTCTCTCCAAATATTACACCAGATAAGGAGATAAATGAAAGACTTGTATGCAAGTTGATAAATTGAGGGAAAATAAACATCTGGGATTTATAACAAAATTCCACAGTTTATGAGAAAAAAAGAATAATTTGTGAAAATGAAAAGGAAAACCATAATTGTGACAATGACTTTTTATGGAAAATCTAAAACAATTTTAAAAACAACCTGCTTTTGCAGTTTCAGTACAATTTAGAAAATAAACCAAAGTAATAAGAAATAAAATCTATATCAAAAATCTGAATGGAAGGACATCTTGAGATGGAGAGGGAAAGGGACTTGAAAGATGAAGAAAACATTATGAGGATAGAAATAAAAGCCTGCAAGCACTGCGGAAAATCTAATCATTAATGGAAAAGGCAGATCAGAGAAATAATTCCCAAATTCAAAGAAATTAGGAATTCTTTTTGTAATATATTTCTGGCAATACTCCATCTCAAAAGTTTGTACTGACTATGTCCAAGTAGTAATAAATCCTACTGACCTTTCCCTGAGGATGAATAAGAGGTAGAGAAGCAATATCTTAGACTGACAAAAAATAAAAATAAAAAATCCAAAGCGCAACTACTGATTCTGGAAACCTATATCCAAAGGAAGTAGAATTTATGCATGGAAAAATAAACTGAAGTTTGGAAATCATGATGTGGAATAAGCTAGCTCTTCATCCAAGCTTCTGAGTTCTGACCAGTTAGATACTTCTGCTTCAGTTAACTGGAACTACTGTTTTCCATCAATAGTGCATCACCTTTTAAGAAACTGTAAACAACACCTGAATATGTCCATTAAAATTAATGTTTCCATCAACTGATTATAGATAACTACCTCAATCTTGCTGGGTTGAAATCCACATCAAAATGAATGTTGATTTTACACTCATGTATTGAGTTTAAAAAAAAAACATTCAAAATTCATTGGGAAGCCATATAACTGATGTTTAAGTTGGTACTTAAAATATAATGTACATAGGTATGCTTTTAAAAAGATTTAATGGGATATTCTGAATCTAAAATCCCTAACCAATATTAAAAACTAGGAACAAAGAAGAAAGAATTTGGTAGAAACAAAACTTATTAATTCTATGAATTATTTAGCAGAGGTGCAAGGTAACCCTTCATCAATGCCTTTTGTATTTAAAATAATTTTACAGGAGAGGCACCACCAGCAATATTCAGAAGAAAGGAGCCTAAGAAGTCAGAAATGTGAACTGAGTCTGAGCCTGTTTCTGTCACTTAGACTTTGCTCTAACTAAACAGATGCAATTTTTGAGGGTGTTACTCTGGATTTTAAACTTGTGCTATTACCATGACATTAAATGGAAGAGTCATGGTGACCATCACAACTGTTCAGGATTTTCAAAAATATAACTTTCATAAAGTTATTATATAAAAATAAGTGCAAAAACTGATTAACTAAAAAGGAAGTAGGGAAGATGAAAAATTGAAAATATGTATATCTCAATATTTCTTGGAAGGAAAACACAAAAGTAATATCTGAGGAATTAAAGATTTAAAAGATTAGCAGAAATCATAAAGGAAATATAGTAAACCTTAATCAAAAAGCTTTTAAAGCAGCAAATTTAAAAATGTAACTTGTATTAAAACTGATGAAAGAAAAAATACAAGAAATGCAATCAAATTAAGGTTGAAGCCATAAGAGTAAAGTATTTTACTTATCATTTCTTCAATATGTGAAGATTTTAGTGGACAAACAGCAAGTTAATAAAAAGGAAAAAATAAGCAAGAAATACAGATTCCCTGGGTAATATCATGAGCAAGTTTGAGAATGAATGTATGAAGGTAAATATATGCATGTATTATTACAGAGATGAATGAGTACATTTTATACATATGAAGTGTGTTAGATATGTCTTATTTGTGTACATACATGTACATTTCAAGTACTTACAAAAACTGCTTATAATATAAGCCATAAAAAACTCATGTATTTTTGAAACATAAAACTAATTTCTAAAAATTTGCTGTAGTAACAGAAATCTGAAATTAATGACAAATCAAAAAACTATGAAGTCCCATAGGCCCTTAGATGTAGTAGAGAAGAAATATATATCTCTTTTAACATCCTGGGTTTACTGTGAGAAATATAATGTATAAGTGTTAATTTTTTCAAAAAAGGATTACAAACCAATTATCTAGCTTTATCAATGAGGTATGCTAAAAGTAAAGATGATAGAATACTCGTGACTTTAAATATTTATATCAGTAAAAATGAATAAAATGTGTTACATTGTAAGCACCCAATTCAAAGAAGCCACATTGTGTTAGGTGAAGTAAGCCAGCAAACAGTACCAATCTCACTTATACATGAAATTTAAAATAGTTAAATTCCTAGAAGCAGAGAGTACAATGGTGGTTTCTTGGGTCTCAGGGCAAAAAAATGCAATGGGGAGTTGATGAGCACTTAATATAAACTATATAAGGTGAGTATGTTTTGAAGATCTATGCAGCATAGTGCTTATAGCTAACATTAATACATTGTACATTTAAAATTTGCTGAAAGTAGATCTCATATTAACTGTTCTTACCAAATTATAGTAACAACTAAAGGACAATAACAATAATGAAGTCAGGAAGATACTTCCAGAGGTGATGGATACATTTATATCTTTGGTGGTGATGATAACTTCACACATATGTACTGCCAAAACTCACCAATGTGGGAAGCCCTGTAGTTGGCTACCACCTTATATCTGCAGGCCACACCACTTTAACATCTGCAGGCCGCACCACCTTAACTCCCTCTAGGAGTTAATTTTGCTAGTTAAGCAGCACCTTGCCTACCTAGCTTGTTTGGCCTATTCAGGAATTATGTTAACCAGCCCACATTATGAGCCCACACTCGGGAAATTTGAATTGACCTATAACCCTCGGTCTTGCCACTGTTGCTAAGTTACCTGCTGATGTCTCAGAACCCAAATCCCTCCTCCTCAATACCCTATATATTTGATACTCCTTCCTTGAATAAACGAGACTTGATTGGACTTCTTCATCTTGTCTCCATCCTTTGTGTGTCTTGTCCCTTCTTCATCCCCACTGCCCCTCTATGTTCTCCGTGGACTTACCCACAGGCTGGAACACACCAAAATATGTATATTAAGCCCATGTGTGGCAGATCAGTGCTCTAATCTAAGACAGGAGCATTTCAAGTTCAAGCCCACTCTGGGCAATTCAATAATTTGGATTCTGTTCAAAATTAAAAAATTAAATAGTCTAGAAATGTAGTTTGATGAGAAAGCCTTGGGTTTAATTCCCAGTACCACAAAAAGTAGCCTATATTAAACATATAGAACGTTTTCTCATAGCTCAGTATAGGGGTGAACACAGTAATGGAATCTTTTAGGATACTTTAGGAAACAAGCTCTTCGTACTTTCCGATGTTAAGAAAACTTTCTTCTACGTATTACATGCTCATGTTATTAAAAGACTTGTTTGAGTTTGGATTTTCTTAAAACAATAGAAAGAGGGAGTGCAGAGAGAGGAGTGAAAACAAAAATGCTGATAATTGTTGAAGCTGAGTGTGTGCCACATGGCATTTACTAACCTTTCCTACTTTTGTGCGTGCTTGAAATATGTAATGAAAATATTTTGAAATTAAAAGATAAAGAATTCAGGAAGATATACTGTAAGTTAAATTATAAAGCAAAGAGATCAAAACAGTAAAACAATATATCTAGTAAGCAATGTCCACATGATAACAAAGTCTGTGCCAAATCCCTAAAGCGCTGACCTCTCAGAAGTGAATCTAACCAGCAATGCCACCCTACAGAATAAATGCTCTCATAATGCACCAGTCAAAGGGTAAAAAAAAAAAAAAAATAGATTTTGCTTCTTTCACATTTCTGTTACCAGAAGGATACTGCAGTGTCACTGGTCAGCAAATCTTTCTCTGTTTTTGTGGAACAGGCTGCCCAGGCAAAGTCTGGACTGCATTCTATGTTAAAGCTAAGTTCTATGTTAGTAGCTAAGTTAAAGACAATATCAAATCTAACTGTGCTATTCTACCTACTATTTAAGCATATGGGGTGGGTCAAAGCATTTAAGCTACACAAATATCTGCCGTCCATAATGGTTTATGCACATGAGCCTAAAACTTTCTTTCTTCTCACTACACCACTCACAGTAAAACCGCTTTGGAGATGATAAAATGTCAGGAAGGTGAAGTGCCTGCTCCAAAGTCTCACTAGTAGTAACTCAAAGCTAAATTTCTTAGGCTTTGAGAGTTTGGGTTTTACATTTCCCCCAAGGCCTGTTACAGATTTAGTCTCCTGCTTGTGCTCTGCAGAAATCTTAGAATCTTAAGAGGTGGGACATTGTGGGAGGCTGTAGGTACTGAAAACTTGCCCTTTGAAGGGGATTATGGAACCTTGATCTATTCTGTTCATTGCTCTTCTGTGTTCCTACAACAAGATGAATGGTTTTGCTGTACCATGTCTTCCATACTGTGAGTATAACCTCATTGGGACAGATCTGCAAGCATGTGCCAGCCTCATTTTGAACTGGATGGCAACCTCAAAAACTGAGAGAGGAAAAATAAAAGTGTCATATTCAGTTGATTATCGTAGGTATGTGTTACAATCCTGGAAAGCTAGCTACCACAGGCTCAAAATAATGTGAGTAGTTCTCCCCGCCCCCTTTTCAAGGAATTGCTCTAAACTGAGAAACTATTTGTTATAAAAACAGGTTTTGGACTTCTGTGGTAGTGTTATATAGTCATTTTTCATATGAGATTCTCAGATCAGTGAAGTGTTGCTTTAATTACCACAAATTCCTTCACATTTACACACATTGCTTTAATATGTATTTGGGTTTATCAGTTCAAATATCATTCCTAAAATTCTATAAAAGGATCTTCTTCCATAACGTGGGGAGAACATGTATCTTTTTTCTTACTTCCTACAAATAATACTAGAAAAATGTCTATAATGTCCCTGTGTATAAAACTGTTCTTTTGCCATTTTCATGAAAACAAAGTGAAATGCAAGTTACATGTAATTGTAAATGTGAAGATATATGTTATCCATATTTAAGGTCTTCTAATGAATTATCACCAAGTTCATTATCACTAGCTTTAATGTTAGAATGCCTCAACAGGGGCTGGGGATTTAGCTCAGCAGTATAAGAGCCTGCCTTGCAAGCAGGCAGTCGTGAGTTTGATCCCTGGTACCGATAAAAAGGAAAAAGGAAAAAAAAAATGCCTCAACAGTAAAGAAGTGATCTTCATGTATTATGAAATATCATGGTATAGCATATTAATTATAAGCATCTTAAATATGAGTATTACTAAATATTTAATTAAAGAATGTGAGCATTGCATCAATGTACTATTACTATTATTATGGAATAAAATAGGCATTCTAACTATTTAGATATTATGTGAAAAATATTTTAGATAGTTTGGATAATAAATGGAAATAAAATTTTCAAAAGACTGTGTATTATTTTAAATTATTAAACATCGTATCAATTATATCCAACTGAAGAATGGGCCCTGTACTATGGTCTTTGTTGGGGAGAGGTAAGTTCAGAAGCTAGAGTAAAAATGTCATGGCTAGTTCAGCTCCAATAATACAGCAAGCACACTGTAGCCTAGCCTGTACTACAGAAAGTATTATAAGTCATCTTGATAGGAAAGCTACAGTTTTCTACTAAATTTATAGTGTCTTCAATTGAATTAATTATACATGAGGATCAAGAGAATCTTTTTACCTTTTCTCAACTACTATTTCATTTACTTTTGAGGATTAATAGCTGATAAAATACTATTGAACTATATGAAAAGTACATAAAATACATGTAAAATAATTGACAGAATGAAATTTCTAAGTTTAACTGCCAGGTTTGATATGATTACTGCCTCTCATGATGTCAGCAAGCTAAATATTTTGTTTGCCTATATTTTAACACTGGTTTTGCTACTATTTTATTATTGTTAATTGTTTTCATTATATTATCCTCAAGAATAACAAGACTTTTAAAAATAGGAAACATTTTCATCATTCTAGTCTTTACATATTCAACAAATATTTATTAAATAATTTTATATTCAAGGACAAAAACATGAAGAGATATAGTTCATCTTATTGATATTATAGTTGAAGTATATTTCCAAGTACATTTTTTGACATTGTGTTGACTGCAATATAAAGTCTCTTAAATATTCTAAAATCCTGTTATTACATGGACTATAAATTGACAGATTTTAGTGATATTTACAAGAATTGGAAGTTAATTATATTTTAAATAATAGATATAAAAAAGCAGTAACTGATCATCAGTTTTCTATTCATGAATATTACCATGCTGTATGTATTTTATTTTATGTCTGTATTTTGTTTTGTCATTCTGGGGATTGAACTCAGGACCTTGTGAATGGTAGCCAAGTACTCTACCACTTAGCTACATCCCAAGTACACTCTGTATATACTTGTTAAGTAAAAATTTCTCAACTAAAGTAGCATGCCTACATATTAAAATAATAATATTCATTTATTTATTCACTTTAATGTGACATTTTCCCTAAGGACTTACATTTTTGGTAGATGTAATTTGGTTGTAGAAAATACCAAAAGTTCTAAAGAGAAGAGTCAAATAATACAAAAATGACAAATTCTATCCATGCCAAGCTTTCTCTTTCTTATTTGATTAAAATATTTTCGAGTTTAATCATGCTTTTGTTTTCCCTTTTACTTCAATTTAATAACCTCTGTTATATTGTGCCATTTGTTGATAAATGAAGTGCATTGTGGGGACATGCATGCAGCCAATTTATTCATTAAATCTATTGTAGTGGAAATCCACTGTAATAAAAAGAGTTTATTATCAATCTCTTCAATTTCCAGATAGAATTTAGTGGAAATCAATTTTAGAGAATGCATAATTGTTAATTCTTCTTAAAATAATAGACTCATTCATTAAGACACTCTCCTCCCTAAAAGTTAGCATTTAACTCATTGATACTGACAATTATTTTAAAGACCTATTTTAAAGGAAACCTATCTCTGATGCTTCAGCCAACTATATAATGAGTCCTAACATTGTACTGAACTGTAGTTCATTTGGATATGCATATAAAGTATCTTAGCAATAAATTGATTAGAGAAAAGATAGCTACACAAAGAGAAAAATGATAACAACATGCTGACGCTTGGGAAAAAAATTGGAGTAGCACTCAGAATGGGAAATGGACCAAAATAGTACATCATCAAAAGATAACAGGCAATTTTAAATCTCTTGAATAAAAAGATGTAACAATATGGCTAAAATTACACCCCATACTGTACATTCATTATCTATGAAAGATGAGACTTCATTTGTGCTTTAGCAAGAAAATTTCTGAGTATAGAAAAATCTCCAAATAAATAATGAAATAGGTTGAATTATTCTCAAATGTTGCATATATCTTAGAAATATGGTTTCTTGGAGTTTGAGTTTTTATCTTCTTAAATACTTAAATAAATTTTAGAGAAAAGATACTATATGGAAGGACTGAAATATTGACTACTGTCCAGCATCTATTTCCTTTAATTATCTATTTCAATAGTCAGTGATAACAAATTGAATGGAAGATACTTCCAGGTCCAGAGTTCCAAAGAGTTTTACACAAAACTTCTTCAATTATGTATTGGCACCAAGAAAATTACCCTAAATCCCTTTGCATATTTTATCACTGTCATGGAATGGGCAGCTTTTTAACACTATCTGGGCAGCTTCCTGATGTGGTTTAGTGAATATTCTGTCTCAGGATGGGTGTACACATGCACTATTCTTTTAATGGATCAGCTTTAAAAATAATCTCACATAAATGATATCAATAACGAAATGAGATTTTTAAACAGATGCCTGAAAGATAATTCCAAACACACACACACACACCCACACACACACACACACACACACACACGTTATTTTCTAAAATTCTCCAATCTGTTGAGAAAAATAAGAAATTTTTTCATGGCGGAAAGAAATAAAGTTTTCTTAGAATATTTATTAAACTTAAATTTATCAAGTTTATTAAATAAATGGTATCACAAATGAAACCTGCATTTCTCATTGAAAGGATTTTGCCCTGGATGGAAAGCTGCAGCAGTGGGAGGCTGGGAGGCTGAACCAAGGGGCTCTATCTTGAGGTCATCTTCCCCGCCCTAAGCAATTTACCTGTGGTGCAAAATGAATTCCAATGGGCTACCTGTGCATCAGTAATGCCCCCTAGGCACCACCCCAAACCTAAGCTATCTGTATACTCCCACACCATGTGTGGGGCAGAGAGAATGCCAGACCCTGGAGGTCATGGAATCTCTCTTCATGTTCTTAAAATAAAGGTCACTTTTATTTTATATTTCTTATCTTTTTTAGCTGCACTGAAAATTCTATCACTTATAATTTAGCTAGTTTCACCAGAGATAATATTCAAAGTAGTTTGTGAATCCTACCTTTCTTTTTCACTGTAGAAACATTAATCCCTACAGTCAGTGGTATTTTATTTTTGGTAGCCCAATATTTAATAAGAATAAAACAGCTACTCTTAGAAATACTTTTTAACAATACAAAGTAAAATATAAAGAATCAGCTCCAGTAATACCTCTATGTAACTGTGAATTCCTTATGGTTTTGTTCTATAAATTCCACACCTTTAATTTCTCTGCTGATTCTTCAGAAACCTATGTTTCACAAGACATTGTACAAAATTACACCTAATACCTTAATTTAAAAAGGAAATTTGGTAAGAGCCACTAGCATATACTTAACAGATAGTCTCTGAAGTGTGTATGAAACCAATGTGCAAAAAAACCACTGTGACTCCTGAATTGTTCTCTTCATGGGTCAGTTTTAAAATTAAATCTCACACAAATAGTATCCATAATAGAATAAGATTTTTAAGTAAGTCTGAAAGATAATTCCAAATGGAAATTCTATTAAAATTTTACCTAGTATAACACAAACCTTGTATAAATACTTAAAATAATGTGCCTCATGCTACTCTGGATGTAAAAGTTCAAACTCATACGTGTTTAAATGATCTATTCAATAAGAATATGAGCTGTGGGCCTGAGTATACATCACACCAACAGAATGCCTGCTCCAGCCCATGTGAGCAGAGTAAAGGAAAGGAAAGCACAGAGTGCTTAAAACCACAGGCCTAGAGTCCACACTCCCAGGTTTGACTGTCATTTTGTTCTTCAGTTTTCTATGCAACCCTGGAACATTACCATCCCTCACATTCCTCATCTCTAGCTTATGCTCAATAAATAATAATAATATCAGCTCACACAGGGGGAGCTCAATAACTACTTTTTATTCTAAGTATTAAATATAGTAATGCTGCAGATGTATTTTCTAATATAGAGAGTATATTTGGTAGATAATATCTCTATCCTTTTTGGCTTTGAAGGTTAGCACAAAATGGTCTTAAGAAAAGACTTGTGTTTCTAAGAAAATAAGGGACAGGGATAAGAAGAAATCAGATAAATGACTAAGAGATTGCAACCTGTTTAGATTTATAAAGTGAAATAAAAAGTCATATGCCTTCTAAGTTTTTTCAAAAGAGATACAAGAAGATTGAGCACAGAATGACTATAATTACACATACAAATTTAAAAATACATAAATACTATTGGATAAGTGCTGATAGTTTATTTACCAGGGTAATTCATACATATATCCAAAATCACTATAGAAGTACTGTCTCATTTACCACCTTCAAAACAACTAATCTCTATAGAGATTTTATATCTATTGAATCTGTTGTAAGTTTTCATTGTGTTTACAAGACCATATCTTGATTCTCACTGGGCCTCTAATGATCTACAGAATTATTCTCTTTAATTATCACTGGCATATAGTCATTCTCACTCAATGTTATCCCTCACCAAAAAAGAAAAAAAAAATCCTTACTGTGTATTGAATAAAGTCCATGAAATAAACAGAATGATTCCCCTTTTAAAAACTATTTGTGGTCCCCTGTATGTCAGTGTTTACTAGACAAACAGATTTAATCAAAATATACAAATATATAATGGTTTAATGACAGGCTTACAATGGCCTCTCCCAGTGTCCATGTGAAAGAACAGAAAAGGGCTGTCCATGCACTAGAAAGAGGAAGAGTCCATTTGACTGCCTGGAGCTCACTGTAATATCCTGTATGTTCTGGTGTCAGGAGGCTAAAGGGTTTCCAATAAAAGGCTGCAGGGTCTGTGCTGAAAGCCAGTAGATGACTTCCAAGGTGATGGTGAAGTCTGAAGTTCCTCCAGAGAAACAGAAGTGAGGCTTCCTTGTTCAGTTATCTTTTATTCCATCAAGGTGACAGCACTGTTGATTGGTGCTGCTCTCCCCAAGTGTAAGGCTTCTGTCTTCAGTAAATTCCTCAGCCACACACAGAACAATGCTGATGCAATTTAGTTTTAATGTCTTACACTGTTTACACAATCAGTTAGGATCACATCCCTGTCCCTAATTCCATTATAGAAGTTAGCATAAGGTAGGAATATAAGAGAGCACTATACCAAACTAAGCTTGCCACTTATCAGTTGGGTAATTTTTGAGAAACACTCTGCCATTATGAGGTTGTTTATTATTCAACTATTATTTGAATAATTCCATTGTCTTTTAATAATTATTAAATGATTGAAACATCATACATACATACATATAGATATGGTATACAGTTCCTAGCATAATGCATGATTTAAAAAAAAAAGACTCAGTCAACAAGATCATGAGTTTTATTGTGTCAACCTGACTCCCATTCTTTTCTAAGTCAATAAGACAACAACTAGAAATATATTAGAAACATTTTTAATGAAATGTTTCTAGACTGCTTTTGCAATCCAAAGAATGAGTAATTACAATAAGGCTCACAGTTTACTCACCTGCTCACTAAACTTTCCCTCATCCATAACTCTTACAGTAGTAATCAAGCTATTTGTTTTTTCTTTACAAATTATCTTCTGGCTAAATCTTTTATAAGTTAAAAATTGCTTCCTAGACTTTGTTCCATTTTCCAGTTAAACAAAGTCCTTTTATGCTGACTGTGATCTACTTTATTAAGGATAGAGCCCTTGAATTGAGATAGAACAATACACCAGTAAGTGTTTAAGACACCTCTTTTTTGGAAGAACAGAAAACATGAGGATAGGGACTGATTTGTAAAGGTTGTTAGTTTCCATACTGTAAAGACTTAACACTGAGGCTGATTGCAAGGGAAAAGCATGACCTCCGTGAGCAGAATTGAGAAGCAAAACACTCAGTTGGTCTCACAACGCAGCTCTCTCATTGAGTTTACCTCTGTCATGGCAAAAAGAAACTCCTAACTGCAAATGCCACTCCTATGAAAGAAGACTCTGACATCAATTTCACATTATGTCTAAAATTTCTGTATGACTATAAATGATGTATTGAACTTACAGATTCCAGTAGATTTTCTCAAAGCTTATGCTCTCATTTCTACTGCTTCCCTACCTGCCAAATACAGAAATCTAGCGTAAATCCTGACCGTACCTTGTTTGACAGCAGCAGTCAGAAACTGTATGATATGCAGCAACATCTCATTCAGATTGAGAATAATATTTTTTATTAAATAATTAATTGGTCTTGCTTATGAAAGAGCAAAACAAGTTAAAAGGAGCAATTATTCCTTTCATTGCAGACATTACTCAAACTTAATAGTTTAGCCTGATATTATTTATTTTCTAACTCTGTTTTTTTTTATTTATAGACTCTTTATTCTGTTACATTAGTGTATCTTCCCATATTTATGCCAATATCTTACATTCAAATTGCTTAATGTAGCCAGACATGGTGGTACTCATTTGCATTCCCAGCACTTGAGAGGCTGAGGCAGGAGGATCATTGTGCATTTGAGGCCAGCTTGAGTGAAATGGTGAGTTGAAGGCCAGAATGAACCACAGAAAGTTTCCGTCTCAGAATGAAATAAAACAAACAAACAAAAAATAATAAATTCCTTAATATACGCTGAAATTAGAATGTATGAAACTCCTAGCTTTGTTCTTGTTTTCCAACATCTCTTTGGCTTGTTTGAGTAGATTTAATACAGTTTTTACTTCTCTAAAAAGACACAGTTAATTTGTAGTCAACATATGTAAAGAGACCTTTTAACAATAGTTATTATTTGAATGTATACACAAGATTTCTTTCCACTCATTTATGTCTTCAGCTTTTGCCACCAACATTTCAAAATTTTCTGTGTATAAGTCTTTTACCTTCATGGTTAGGCTTATGAAAAAATATCTTTATTCTTCTTGATGCCACAGTAAATAGTATTATTTGTCTAATTAACTTATATCTTGTCAAATTAATATTGGGAATGAAATGCCCCATTTACTATGTCCTTGAGTTTGTGTTCTCTAAAATTGAAGAATGAATTTTAGGAACAAGGGAAATAAGAGTAGAATATATTTATTGAGAGAAAGGAAGCATTTGAAGAGAGACAGAAGGGGTCCTGAGCAAGCAGGTTACCAGGAACTTGGTCTTTTCTAGGGACTTATATAGAGTAAAACTATGGATTCACAGTGGGACATAACTCTAGTTAGCCAATTAGATCAATAATTCAGGTAAAACTGATTATATTAGGAACAAATAGGGAAGCCAATCATGTAGAAAGCCAGGATTCTTACAGAGCTGTGACTCTTTCCTGGGGATGGGAACTATTTAGGATGTCAATCCCAGGATATTGGTGCATTTGTATGGTCTTTTGTCTTGAGGCCTGGTCCACAGCAGGAGGCGTCACCTGGTAGCTGCCAGGTGTCTTAGGTGCATTAGGTCCCTTGAGGACCCAGTCCTATCTCACTGCCTATAATATTTCTACTCAGCTGCCTGCAACAAAATAACCTTGAACAATAATGCCATAAACACACAATGGGGAAAGAATTTTTCCAGAAAGTAGTATATAGAATACTGGATATACACTTGCAAAACAATGAAATTTAGACTAATCTAAAAAGAGATCAGTCAGGAAAGCTCTGATCAAAATAAAAAGATAAACATTGGTGAGAATGTACAAAAATTGGGACCCTTATGCATACTATAGAGTATGGTGACCACTATATAAAACAGTGAGATGCTTCTTAAAAATTAGAACTATTGCATGATCCAGATAGTTATCTAAAAGAAATCATACAGAGACAGCATAGCTGGAGGATTTAAAGTTGTACTATGACTGCGAAGGCTGATAACGGGGGGCTGCAAATCCTGTGCCTTTAATGCAGCAAACTAACCAGTGGACCCAACAGAAAAGCTGTGTTGGCTTTTGGTGACTGCTGGAAATTGAGACCCAGGACCCCGCAAAGCAGCCAGGGCCGTCCAACTGTGCCGGAGGAGATTGTGAAAAGCTCTGGAGCTCTGAAGCCGAACTTTTCTGACCATTCCATGCTGTGCCAGGAATGCAGTGAAGGCAAGCAGCGTACTGTGCAGTAGACTCAAGAGGAAGACCTGCACCGAGCCCTGGTGAGTACTAGGGACTGAGTCCCAGGGCAACTAAGAGACTGGCCAGAGAACATTTTGGAATCAGGCAGAGCCCGCCACCATGGCAACATCAATAACCCAGAGAGTCTGACAGAAGACATCTTAAAGTTGGACAGAACTTGCGGCTTGGTGACATCACCGAGTCTCCCCAGCATAGAGAGGTCTGGTGGAGGACATCTTGAAATTGGGCAGAGCCTGGTGCCATGTTGGCTTCAGTGTCATACAGAGAACTAGTGCAAGACATCTTGGAATTGGGCAGACCTGCTGTCCTGGTGCTCCTGGCACAGAGAGGTCTGGAAGAGAACAGCTGGGATTGGGGCAGAACCCTCTGCCATGGTGACATTAGTCAGCTGCTTCTGGCACAGAGAGAACTGGCAGGATCTTTTGGGGCTGAACCAAGCCTCTGCTTGGGGCCCAATAAGCAGATACAAAATAGTTGCAACTCTGTGACATCCAGAAAGTACAGCCTAATTTACGATTGGCTGGCACAGAAGCTGGAGGCTAGCCTGCACCGTCCCTGCATCCTTGCCTACCCCAGATAACAGCAAATTGGGGAAGACAGCAAAAACTCAAGTCAGCATGCTTCTGAAAGGCCCTAAGCAATACGGAGAGAGCCAGAGACCCCCAGGACACTCCAGTCTGAAAGAAACCAGAAACATGACAAGAGATAAGAATAAAAAAAAAAAAATCTCCAGCTGCCCAACGTGAGAAAACGAGCCCAGGAGAAGTAAACACTGAAGAGAACAAGCACAGTAACTATCCAATACTGGACACAGCATCAGCCGAAATTAAAAAATACCTCTATGACTTCATAGATGAATTTAAAGCTGTACTCCTGATCCAAGTGAGGCAAGATATAAAGAGATTAATTAAAGAAATGACAAGCCCTGCCCAAGAGAACACAGATGGAAGAACTGAGGAAATCAGAAAAGAAAGAGAAACTTCTGAAGAAGAATTTAAACATAACTTAGAATACATGAAACAGATCCAAAGAGATTACCAGGAAACTAAAAACTCCATTGAACACTGGCAAAATGCCCTGACAGAAACTAAAGCCAGCCTTTTGAAACTTGAAGAGAGACTTATGACACATGATCATGAAAGAAAAAACCTCTTAAAAATAACAAGGAACCAGAAAGAAACAATTCAAAGGCTAGAAGACAACAAAAGGATACATAACTTAAGAATAAAGAATGTTTTGCTCTGTTTTGAAATGTTTAATCTTACCCTCTTTAAGATGTAGAACAAGTGTGTAGGACTGATAACAATATTACTGAGTTTTTGTTGGATCATTGAGCAGAACAGTCTGCAGTGTCACTTTTTGAATGTCATTTTAAATACTTTAATTTTGTAACCTGAACAGCTATTTCTAAGATGACAATATGTAACTTATCAACCAGTGATTTCTTACCGTTTTTCTGTAATTTTGTATTATTTCTACCCTTTTTTATCTCCATGTATTTTTTTCTTTCCTTTTCTTTAAATAAAAAAATGCAAAAAAAAGAAATAATACAAAGATCTCAAAGAGCTATCATCACTCTCATATTGATTGCAAAATTACTCACAAAAATAAAATACTAAAGTAATTTAAATGTTCAGCCAATCAGTGGGTAAAAAATATAGTGTGTGTATACAGTGGGATACTACTCAGTCTTTTTAGGAGATAGAAAGAAATTATACAATGTGTAACATGGATGATCCTAGAAGACCTATGTTGGTCAAATAAACCAGTCACAGAAGAACAAGAAATGCACATTTGGACTCCTATACATTAGATATCTAAAATAATCAAAATTATGAGAGTAGACAGTAGTAGGTTGATTGGAGGAAGGACCAACTGGAAAACTCTCCTTGAAAGAAGAGGAATTCTCTCCATTTTGACTAAAGCAGGCCCTGTTTCCATGTATTGGTATGCACAGAGCTGGCTAGGATTTTCTTTGTCCCTTTAGTTGGCTTTAAGCAATGAATGTAAATTGGTCTAGCTGAGGTGCTCGTGCATAGTCTTTGAAGCAAGGTGACAGGGCAGGGATTCCCCACTCCTGTAGCTCCCAAAAAACATGTGTGAGCCAGGTAGGAAAGAGAGCCAGGCTCCATGCTGTTGACTGGAATCAAGCCTCCTCGAGATAAGAGACTATGACTTCCTAGGGTGTAAAGGATTACACATCAGAGCTGAAACACCTACCACAAAACATTAGACACTGTCTCAGACTGCATTATGAAGATTACTCTTTCACATATCCTTCTCTCTGCGTATTGCAGAGGTGATTTCAGGCCTCCTACCTAGCCCAGCTCACAGCACTCACATAACTTCCTGCCGTTTTTATAGTCACTCATCCTCAAGCAGTTTATATGACATCGTGCACTTGAAAATATGTTAAGACAGTAGGTCATGCACAAAGAGTTGTTAACTTACAAGCACACACACAAATACATAAAATATTTGAAAGTGATGGATATGCACAGTGCTTAGATGTGGAGACTGAATCACAGTTGTATACACATTTTCAAATTCATTAACAGGTTTGCGTTTAACCTGTCAGTGTTATTTCACTTATGTCTCAATAGAGCTAAAACTTAAAATTAAACAATTGGAAAAATTATGCCATACTTGAGTGGATTTGAAAGAAGTTTCTCACAGAACATTTCACAGAAAGATGTTTCAAGAAAACAAAATCCTGTCCAGTATAATTGCTTCAATGCAATACTAGTCATTCTTGTTTGAAAAACATAGTTGCTATTATGGCTTATATCTCTAGATGTCCCCCAAAGCCTTATGTGGTCACAGGTGTGTTTTATCTGAGCCAACTGAATCAAGGCTGTGTGTGCTAGGATCACGTTAGTAGGGCTGGGATTAAATGTGTGATATTGGGACTGAGGATGTAATGGTGGGGTTAAGGATGCCCCACCCTGCTATCCGTGCTGCCCACTCTAAAGGCGAGCAGCCTGAATGGAATGTAAGGGACAGAATAAGGGCCACTGCTGTTGCTTGCTTCTTGCTGCTTCCTGCCCACCCTTCTTTGCCTTGGACTGTTTCTCTTTTGTGATGCCCTTGTGCTGTGCCACCCTGTCTTGCAATCAGCTGACTATGGACTGAAACCTCTGCAATGTGTGAATTACTACAAACGTTTCCTCTTTTAACTTTGCAGATTGGCTATTTTTTCTCAGCAACCATGAAGGAAGTTGGTATACCGAATATGTCCACATGAAATCCAAGAAAGCTTCCACGTACATTGTCTTAATTCTTCAGAATTAATTATACATAAGATTGCTAAGTTGGGTATTGATGAAAGGGGAAAATTAAAATTTTAAAGAAAAGCCTGCCCAGGAGGCCCAATAATAGAACACTTCTTCCTTTATGTAAACCTGTCTTTGCTGCCTTTCTGTAACTCATGGCCTTACAATGAAACTTAAAATGTAACAGGACATTTCTCCCTTTGTAAAACCCATCTTTGCATAGCTGATAGCCTTATTATGCAAACCTGAAATGTTTAGACTTCCTTAAAACCCATGATGTCATCCAACCCTCCAGTCATATGTGCCAACTCTTTCTTGGTACCTCGCTGCTTACTTTCCCTTTAAAAGCCCTGAAACCCCACAGGTGGGGCACTGACTCTGGCAGAGATCCTGGTCAGAAGCCTAATCTCTTCGCTGCCATTTCTACCTATGTTTGGTCTGTTTCCCATAACACTGATATTGTAACAAAGTTACATAGACGAGGTACCAGAAATATACATTGATTATCATTCATGGCTCTCAATATCCTGAAACATAAAACAGATAACAATTATTCTTACAAAATTATTTTGAAGCACAAAGAGATACTACCTGTTCTGCAGCCATGGTGCTATCTGATGCCATTTTATATCACACCTTTCAAACATTAAGTATTTGAGAAGTGCTTGTAAAATCTGTTAATAAAAAGAAAAAAACCTAAGTGGTAAAAAAGAAGTTTTTATTTTTAATTTGTTCTGGAAAAATAAGGGTGAGAAAACATGGATGGATTTCTTTACTTGATAATAAATTTCCTCATGAGAAATTAGAGCACCTGAAGAGAAAGTGGCACCTGCTAGAGGGGGAAAAATCTTTATGGCAGGTAATTGCAGGTGGCCTCACAGTTCCTGCTGATCTGACATATTCTCAAAGCTAGATTTACATAATGAAGGGAGAAGAATTTGTGCTGCTTCTAACTCAATAGTGGCGTTTTGCAATTCTGTCCCAATTCAATTGTGGCACAAGACATATTTAATTATAATAGTGTAAAGATGATGAACCAGAAACGCTAGATTTATAACATACTGTCTCATTTCTTATTAGAAAGGAAGATAACAAAATAGTGACCTCCTCATAAGCTCGAGTTATAGAGGTAATGAACATACATGTATAAGTGTATGATGAAATGTCAAAATAATATATCTGTGAATGGAATGAAATAGTCGATGTATAATGAAAAATCTAAGAAGTCAATTTTAAAATTTAAATGTGATGGTGAAATTAAAAACACAATGTTTAATTTGTTTTTTGGCATTGTTTACCAGAAAGAGATGTTGGCAAATTTTTAATTTTATGTTTCTAAACATAAAATTTCTATATGTATATAAGACGTTGGACTATAATTCTTTAAATCCAACATCCAAACTTCATATATACAGAACTATCCTCTAATTTAAAACTTTAAAGTATACACATCACTGTCTCTATATTTACCTTTCCTATTTCTTCTGGCTCTTTCCTTACCTTTTAAGTCTAGTTGTAGATCTCGTTCTTACTCACATTTTCCAGATACTCTCAGTTTGTATCTGTTTTTTGTTATCTTTTCTTTCATTTTGCTTCCTCTTACAATTTTTAACTACTTAAAGTTTTCTTTTTTTTTATTTTCTTTTTTTTTAACCAGGGATCGAACTCACAACACTGCACTTGCAAGGCAGGCACTTATGCACTAAGCTAAATCTCTAGCCCCCAAAATTATCTTTTATATCTGAAAAGACTACCAAATTATTTTCCTTGTGTGTGTCCTCTCAACATTATCTCTCATTTATTGAAGAATATGGCTGTAGATTAGTCAACTTTCATATAACAGAGGAAAGCTATCAGACATCTGCAATTTAAAGAAGAGGTTTATTTTGGCTAATAGTTTCAGTAGGTTCAGTCCATGGTTACTGGTTCCAATAAACAAACATCACATTAAAAGAGTATAAGGAAGAAATGCTTTCAATCTCATTGCTGCCAGGAAGTAGAGAGAAAAAACAGGATTGTGTAGCAAGAATAAACATTTCCAGATCACCCTGCCAGTGACACATCTTTTATAATCGGACCCTGCATTGGGGTTTCATTCAAGTGTCTACCTTAACTGAAACACACACAGTGTTCTGAAATGTTGGCAGAGTTGCTAATTAGAAACTTGAGATAGATAAACAGGCAAAAACTTGGTGTTCACAGAAGTTCCAGGACAGAAGAAGATACTAAATTAATCATCATGCTTTACTGAAAACAAAAACCAGAATATCTGGACAAATATTTTTAGTGAGTAAGTGCATCAACTGACTTTCTGTTACCATAACTGTACAGCACATATTAAGTAATTTATCAAAAAGAAACATTTATTTAGTTCTGAAGATGAAAGTTCCAGGGGCCACAACAGTGAGATCTCTCTGTAGAGTCCTGAAATGATTCATGGTGTCATGAGCCAAGAGAAACACATACAAAAAACAGACCCAAACTGGTTTTTATAACAGAATCACTCTCTAGACCGCACATTATTTCATTAATTCGTGGATGGATAAAATCATTCATAAGGGTAGAGCCTTGGGATACATAACATCTTCAAAGTCCTACCTAGTCATGCATTTTGATACTTCATAATGGAGATTAAGTTGCAGCATGAATTTTGATCAGGGAATTCAAATCATGGGGGGGGGCAGGAACATTTTAGTGTGCTGGTGCTAGCTTGCTTCTCAGGAATGTGGTTTATCTCAAGCTGAGTCTGCAAATAGCTAGAGGTAGGAACTTGTCAGTTGAAATGTCAATCTATTTTATGCATGGCTTCCTTTACAAAGGAAGGACTCCTTTATAAAGCAGTCACCTAATCTATTTAAAGGATTCTAGTGATAAAACACTCTATCTCACAAGGCACATTTGAGAATTTTTTTTCTCTCATTGACTCCTAAAATGTTATTTACTTAACCTTACCTTATGCACTACCTAGATTTGCTTTCCTAGCTAGTTCTCAATCCTAGATGCATATTAGAACTAACTTGAGAACCTAAAACATATTAGTGTTCCAATACTACCTATACAGACTCTGTTTCAATTAGTATAGAATACACTGGCAATTTTTCAAAGCTCTATAGTTGACTTCAAAGAGTAGCCATATTTTTCCAACTCACTGATGCCTATACATTACTCTTTGGTATTAGCTTAATGCCAATCAAGTAGGTATATTAGAAAGACAAAGTTATATTAGAAAGATGAATCTTTTAACACTTCCTTCTTGGCTCTTTGAAGCTTGTAATACATTGTCTAGAACATAATTTATTCATTAAAATAATTATGAAGTACTTGAATTTATCATGCAATGGGCTAAGTACTGGCTATAGTCTGGTGGCTCATGCACATGGAATTTCATCTTCTGACATCCCAAGGAGATGATATTAGGCAAGGAATACTTGGAAGACTGAGTTGGAGGAAAATAAATTATAAATAAGTTTAGGGTTCATATAAAAGATCCTTGAGAGAGACCCCTTATCTTTTCCACCATATGAAGAACAATACGATATTGGGTCCTGACCTAGAACCCCAATCTCCCAAACGAGTGTACGGTGGAGGTTTAAATAAAATGAGACAAGTAGTATGATTTAAGGCTTCAGGAGGGTCAAAACCCTTTAGCTGAGCTTGACACTCCGAGGGCTAAGACATAGACTTTTCTGGAACACCCATTTTTAATAGATCTAACAGCAAGGGGCAGGGAAACTGAGGAAAGTGCAGGCAATGAGCAGGACCTTCGGAGTCACTTCAAGGACATCTCCAAGTAATGAATCAAGTCTATTCAGTAGCACTGTCTTATCATAAAGACATGGTAGAAGTGAGACTGTAGGAGTAATTTCTGCAGCTGCAGTTTCTATCTTGTTAACTGGGGTTGGAGCCAGAGTGTCCACAGCTGTGGCCTTATCTTGGCCTTTTAGGTATCTCTGGCCTCACAGGCCACTACAGGCCTCAGCCAGGACCAGTAATTCATAGAGGCTCCCTTACTATGAATCAGCTCCCATCACCAGGCAAGGGGCCGAGGCCTAGGACAGACTCACAGACAAACATAGAAAGACAATTAGTAAAATTTAAATCCTGCTCAGAGTTGCTTCATAGTGGTCTCTATTAGTAAGAAGATGTGACTTGTGTAAAGAAATCAGTTTCCCACCAGGCACTGAATCTGTCCACATTTTTATGTTGTACTTTATAGTCATCAGAAGTGTAATAGATAAATGGCTGCTCTTTAATAGGTATGTCACTTAGGCTATTTATTTTAGTCATTTTGGATAGCTATAGACAATGCTATAAGTATAAAGGTAATATCTATAAATAGATGATAGATAAATAAATAGACAAATAGATGACAAAAATGAATTTAAAGACTAAAGGCTATTATTGTAGAACATGAGGACAAACAAATTAATGAGAATTTTTAAAAATCACCAAAGAGCACAATAGCTTTCCAGTAAACTAAGACATGGAGGTCTATGAGTTGCCTGACAAAATATTAAAAATAATTGAAGTAAGGAAACTCGGCAAACTACAAAGGAACACAGAGAGATAACTCAGTGATTTCTAAACAACAACAGTGTGTATCTTGGTTATTTTTTCATCGCTGGGGCAAAGTGCTTGACACCCACAAGTTAAGGGAGAAAAAGTTTATTTAGTTCACAGTTTGTAGAGGTTTCAGCCCATAGTTGGTTGCTTCTGAGGCAGGGTGCCATGGCAGAAGTGCATTGCAGAAAAGAAACAGCTCAAGGCATAGCAGGCAGCAGGCAGAGAGCTGCAATCAGCAGTTAGAAAACTTGTCTTCTTTCTGTCCCTTTATAATTTCATCTGGGCTATAAATCCACTGTGAGGTGCTACCTACACAACAGGGCGAGTTTTTGTTATCTACACCCACCCTTAATCCTTGTATCACACACTCTAATAGTGTCTCCATTTAGGTTAGGATAATGATGGGCGAATTCATGCAGGAGGTTTCTGGTTATTAGCAGGATTTTATTTATTGAACATGAAGCTTATATAATATATTCAGCTGATAAACTTTCACTAAGTTATGTATATGATTTATACACATTTTTACATTTGTGCTGTATTTCAATAAAATTTGCTTATAATGTACTTAGACTTTCTCGTTACATGATTGTAATCAGTTTCTAGTAATAGTAAGGTCTTAACACAATTTTGCTTTTGCTTAGCTATTATGCTCTACTAGTTTTAACTGAGCATTGATAAATGTCAGTGCATTGCTGCTGGGACTTACTGAACTGACCTGCATTCAAGTCTGGGATGGCTGGCTGTCTAAGCTCCAGGATATTGTGATGCTTGATTTATTGTATCAATTTGACAAGTTTAGAGGCTTAACTAAGTGACTCAGCAGGGCACCAGGGTTCTTTGTAAATATCCTAAGCCTGAGCAAGAGTAAGGCACAGAAACAGTGTGAATGCTACGCTTCCCCTAGGTGTGGTAGTCCGCATATAAGAGAAGAAAAGAGACTTGCTCGCCCCCTTTCCTTGCTCTTGTTGCTTTTCTATGATCTTGCACCTTGGTTATTGCCAGTCAGTATACTTCCTTGCCTTGGAGCCAACCAATTACAGGTTGAAACCTTATGAACTATGAGCTAAATAACACCTTTCTTCCTTAATTTTGAGCATTAGGTATTTTCTCCCAACAATGAGAGGAAAATAACCAAGAGACCAAATGTCCAAACTACAACCTAAAACTCATCTATTTATCACAAAATGCCAATACTGCATTTAAACTTGATTACTGAGGATTTAGTTTTAAAAAATAAAAAACTAATATTCAATGCTTGACTGCTGGGGTGACCTGGCCACCATGAGGATAGAGAGAACTCTGTGTGGCTGTTGCCACACGACATATGCTTGTTACCACTGCACTATACCCTTTGATAACTAAACGATTGGTTTAGTATCATCAACAAAGCTGATCCTTAGGCAAAGAGACAGTATACCATTGTACCATTCAAATTTAATATTTTCAATAACTCAGAACAATGGAAAATAATCCTTTTCTACTATTATATTTCCTCAGATCAATCAATTTCACAATACCCCTAAACAGAATAATTTTGTGGAAATCTAGAAGGGCCAGCACAGAGTTCCAGTGCAGCAACACCGTGAAAAGAGACTATGTGCCTAAAAGAGTTTAAAAATTGCTATCCACAATGTTTTATCCACATTACCATTCTCGAAAGAAAGCAGAGGTCAGTACCAACAGTGCCTACTTTATAAGGTGACTTCTTTAATAATCCCCACCAGTCCCAGTCATGAAGTATAATTTGCAAGCAGCACACATATTTCTTGATTCACCCAAAATGTTGAAATGAGTAGTAGAAGCTGCAAAAAGGAAAAAGAGTCTGTCAGCTTCATTAATTGATTCTCAGGCTCCATCAGGAAGACTGAACACAAACTGCTTGAGGCACTTTGCCTTTAGAACCACTCAAACAGCACATGACACCTGATTCCACAGGCTTCTCATCTACTTCTATGAAGCCAGTTCCCTAAGTACAAGCCAATTTGACTCCCTGCAGTTGAGAAGTTTAGGGTATAACCCTTGGGGAAAACAAATAGAAAACTCAGCATCCAGCCTGTCTTTGCATGACCAAGAAACGGAGCTAGGATTTTCCCCTAAGATGGAATAAGATATAAAAAGCAAACAAATCTATAGACAAAGTCTGAAAGGGATGCAGAATGCCAAGCCTAGCTACTTGACAAAAAAGTTTTTGTCCTGAACTGAGTCAGTAAGACAAGAAAAAGTCATTGCTTTTCAACAAGAACTCAGACATATTCTCAAGAACATAAAAATAAAACAAAAATCAAAAAAGGCACAATAACTTCTCAGTAATCTAAGACATGGAGATCTATGAGTGCCTGGCAAAGAATTCATAATAATTGAATTAAGGGAGCCCAGAAAGCTACAAAGGATACAGAGAAAGAATTTAGCAATTTCACAACAACAACAGTATGTGTCATAGTCATTTTTTCATTGCTGGGCAAAATACCTGACACACATAAGTTAAGGGAGGAAAAGTTTATTTAGTTCACAGTTTGTAGATGTTTCAGTTCATAGTTGGCTGCCTCCAAGAGAGGGTGGCATGAAAGAGATGCATTACAAAAGAGAAACAGCTTACGACATGGCAGGCGGAAGGCAGCAAGCTGCACGGTTGCAGTAGTAAGCCTGCCTTCTTTCTGGCCCTTTATATAAAGTTCTATCCCAGCTATAACCCTATAGTCAACATCACTGGGTGAAGCTTTTGTTATCCACACCCATCCTTAGTCCTAGTATTACACATCCTAATTCAGCATAACATAAACCCAGCCACCTCCCAAAAGTGCTACCTGTAAATGCATGAGGCTTTGGGAAACATCTAGACACAAGCAATAATAGTGCATGAAGGAAAAGCAATTATCAAAAAATTAAAAAGTAGAAATTCTAGAACTGAATTCCAAATTTAAAACACAAGAGAAAGCATTGCTTAACATGCAACCATGTGGAGCAAAAAAATATAGGAACCTAAGAAGTCATTTCAAGATACTCTGTCAGAAAAATAAGAAAAAATATTTAGACACTATCAATAAAGCTACCATTATGGCTGGGGATTTAGCTTAGTGACATTAACATCTGCCTGGCAGGCGTGAGGTAGTGAGTTCTATCCCTGATACCAAAAACAAAAGCTAGCATTCACATTATATAAGTATGATAAATAGAAGAAAAACAGAAAAGGAAGGAAAACTTACTATATAGACAGTCCAGTACATAAATTTATTGTACATTTTCAGTTTAAATTCAAAGAAAAGTTTACTAAGATACATTATAATTGGATGTCCAATATTATCAAAGATAAAGAAAGAGTTCTAGAAGAAGCAACAGAATAAAACTCATCACATACAAGGGAACTGTCATAAGAATAACAGCAAATTTCTCTGCAAAAATTTTTCAGGGTAGGCAAGAGTACAAGGATACATTAAAGGTCCACACACAAATGCACACACATGCATACACAAAGACCTTCCTATCAAAAACACTACCTGGCAAAACTGAAGGAAAGATAAATACTTTGTAGACTCACAAAACCTAAGGAAGTTAATCACCACTAATATTGTCTAATGAGAAATGTGGAAAGGAGTTACTCAAAATGATATGAAAAGATACTAACAAATAGCATGAAATTATATAAAAGTGTAAAACTTGGCAAAAGTATGTATAATGTCAAATTCAGGATATTCTAAAGGTTAACAAGGGAAGTTTTAAAATAACAGTAGATACAAAAACTCCTTAACAGATGCAGAATATAAAATACATAAGTTGTGCCATTAGATGCATAAAATGAAAATGAAGAAAATTGTATAGATTATATGCAGTTGAAGTTGTCAGTTTAAAATAGGCTATTTTAATTATAACGATGTTTTACATAAGACTCATGGCAATTACACGTGAAATACTGTAACAAAAAAACAAAATATAAAGAATGAAAAAAAATTTTTTTTTTGGTAGCCAGGATTGAACTCATGACCTTGCACTTGCCAGGCAGGCTTTTAGGCCAAATCCCCAGGCCCCCAAGAATGAAAAATTAAAGCACAGAGCTGCACAAGTCACCAAATCAATGGAATACAGCAAGAGAGAAAAAATAGAACAAAAATACTATAGCCAGAAAACAACAACATGACAATTTTAATTCTTTACCGATTTAAAATTATTTTAAATATAATATAAATTAAATTCTCCCTTTAAAGAATAGTTTTTGAATGGCCTAAAAAAAAATCCAACTATATAATGCTCATGACAGTCATGTTTTAGCTTTAATGACACAAATCAAGTGGAAGTGAATACACAAAAATATTCTATGAAAAAGGAATCCAAAAGACAACTGCAGTAGTTGTACTTGCAATGGGTAAAAAGATTTTAAGGTAAAACTTCTCAAGAAACAACACCGTTCATTACATAGTAATTAAGAGATTCATTCCATTACAGTATATATGTAAATATGTTATCACCAACAATAGAAGGGCCTTAACATACGAAGTTAATATTAACATATTGGAGGGAAAGATGCATCCATACAACAAAATTGGGAGACATCAATGCCCCAGTTTCAACAATGAATTCTTTCACTAACAGCAAATCAATAAGAAACATGGAATTTGGATAACACTTTATGCACGATAGATGTATCAGAGATGTGTAGAGTTAGTATTTAAACCAGTAGCAACAGAATATACATTCTTCTCGATCACAGAATCAAGGAACATCCACTGATGTAGATAATGTGTCACAAAATAAGTCTTAACAAATGTAAAAAGTTTAAAATCTTACCAAGTATTTTTTCCAACTACAATGCCCAGAAATCAATTTAAAAAGGAAAACTGAAAAATTCACAAGAGTGTAGAAACTGAAGAGCATTCTGTGGAATAACCAATGGATCCAAAAAAGGGTCAAGTGGAAATTTTAAAATGTGGGTAGGATAAATTAAAATTAGAAACACATCAATATGTATGTACCAATAACATTTCTAAGAGTGAAGTTTATAGTAGAAATACCAACATGCTAAAAATGGAAAAATCCACATATAAGAAACCTAGCATGATATCTCAATGAACTAAAGAAAACAAACTAAACCAAAATTTAGCAGAAGGAAGTAAGGAGTAGAACAGAATTAAAGGGAACAGTGATGACACAAAGAATAGGAAAGATTATCAAACACAGAAGTTACTTTTCAGAAAAGATAAATTAAGAAATCACAATTAGATTAGAGAAGAAAGAAATTATGGATAAAAAACAGAACTAGTCATAAAAAAAAGACATTACAGTTGAAACACCAGAAATATAAAAGATAGTAAGACAATGCTATGGAAAATATATATGCCATCAAATTGAATAATTGAGAAAAGTTGATAAATTCCTTCACACATAGGACTTACAAAGACAGGCTTATAAAGAAATGGAAAATCTGAACAGATCAGTAACATGTAAGAAGACCAAAAGACTATTTAAAGTCTTGTAACAAAGGAAAGTCCAGGATCGAATAACTTTCTTGATGAATTTTATTGAGTATATAAAGAATTAATGTGAAACCTTCTCAAATTCTTCTAAAACATTGAAGAGTGAATATTTCCAAAATTATTTAATGAAGTCAACCTTATCCTGAACACAAAATGAAGATATTATAAGCAAAGAAAGTCACAAGGCATTATAATGATAATCATACATACAAAATGCTAGAACATTGAATTCAACATCACATTAAAAGGTCATGTAACTAGTTGCAGTGGAATTCTCTGTAGAATACAAAGATGATTGACCATACACAAATCAATAATTATGCTACTTAACATTAATAGCAAGAAGAATACAAACTACATGATCATCTTAACAGCTGCAGGAAAAAGCATTTGTCAAATGTATGTTATTACAGTTTAGATGTTCCCTTGATCTTATGCCCTTACAGGTTGGGGCTTTTGGGGTTGCATCCTGAAGATATGATAATCATCAGTGAATTAGTTCACCGATGAGTTTTCAGTTGACTTTCCATTAGGAAATAGGACGTAGTTGGAAAAAAAGGGTCATTGGGGGTGTGGCCTGGGAAGGTTTATCTCTTCCCTGCTCTCTCTCTCTCTCTCTCTCTCTCTCTCTCTCTCTCTCTCTCTCTCTCTCTCTCTCTGATTCCTGCTGCCATGGCATGAGCTGCTTCCCTCTGACATGCCACTCTGCCATGCTAACCTGCCTTACAGCCAACTAAGTATGGACTGAAATGTTTACAAACTGTGAGTCCAAATAAACCTTTCTCTTACATTGTAGGTGTCAGGTACTATGTCTCAGCAAGAAGAAAGCAACTTGGACAAAGATTTTGCATGATAAAAAAAATTTTGAAGTAATTAAGTATAGAAGAACTTTATTGATTTATCTGGCACATAGCCAAATTATTCTTGGCAGAAATTGCTGCTAATGAATTTTGCATTGTAGCTGCAATTGAAATCTTGTCAACACAGCGGGCTTACATTTTAAGAATAGTATAAGAAAAACTGATGTTATGGAGCAAGTATATTAGGAGGTTATTTCTCTTTTTAAATTTATATGCTATGTCGTGAATGTTTCCAGGGACTTTTCAAAACAATTCAAATTAGAAAACTGGGCTCATGTGATCTCCAAGTATATCTTATTTTGCCAACAAGCTATAAATCACTACAACAAATTTTAATCTATGTTCACTTTTCCTTGAATTGTAGGTATATAGAACTTATGGTTAACATTGAACCAAATTAATGTATATCAGATAACACATTAAAATCAGTAAAGCTATGGAAATTTGATAGCATTGACAAATTGAAAACAGTCTTCACATATGGGTATATGCAAACCACTAAAAAGACACTTGACGTTTGGAATCGTTGTTACTTCAAATATTTTTGATATTTGAAGTCTAGAAGGTAAGTTTCTTACTGAAAGTGAAAGGTGATACATCTGAGAATGATGATTCTTGACTACTTCTGTTTCAAGTGAAGTAATTTTGTGAAAAATATTTTCAGAATAGAGAATAATAGTGTAGTTAAGCATGCACACTACACTGACGTGATGATATTTCTGGTTTACATGAATACAGAACTCTTTCAGGGAAACTCATCACAGTAGTAGAGATTCTATACCCACATACCTATAACCATCCAAATCTGGGTAAATTATGGATAGAGAAGTGTAAAAAGTTATCATGCATTAAAACAGCACACATAGATCAACGTTGATATGTAAAAACACAATCCCATCTCATATTCATCTAATAGCTTCTGTTCAGGGTTTTAACAACGTGTAAATAGCTATTATGGACCAATGTTGATTCTTTTTTCCTACAAAGGACAGGAAATGCCACTTCCTACTCTCCATGGAGCCAAAAAGAATCAAGTCACTGAATTGTAGTAAATAAAATGTAGATTGAGGTGCCCTAACTCCTAAGATTTCATGTGGATAATCCAAATGTTCTTCTCTTTTGTTCTTTCATGCTTATATCTTGTATTCTTGTTACAGGTAACTGTGTTAGATAGAAATATCATAGACAGTCCGACAGGGCTAGGCTCTCGAAAGAGCCACTGCAGGAGACCACATACCTTGTAACTGTGGGGGAGACAGAACCTCCACTGTGGGCTACAACTCAAGATACAGCATAAATCAAATGTGCCTACATATTTCCTAATTATAAGCATCAGGCACTGATATTCTAAATAGGTCTCTCTTACCCTAAGGGAGCTAGGAGTCATCACTCCATTCCCCTACAGGAAGTCTTTAAATCTTTAAGCAGATCCCCTGGCTATGTGACTCATTTCCCTATTTGTTCCCATTTAACCAATTTTATCTGAGCCATGAATCTTATTGGTTAGCCATGCTTCTCTCCTACCTCATGCCCACCTTATTAGTTCCCACGTTTTCCCCATTTTAGACCTGCCTCACTTTGAAGTTTTGCTTTATAAAATCTTGCTTTATAAAAGTCCCTGGAAGAGACAGTCTTTGGTAATCTACTCAGCACCCCTTTTGTCGCTCTCTCAGACAGAAGCTTTCTTTCTCTCAATAAATACATTCTGCTGTTAACCTCCAGTGTTCCTAAAATTCATTTTTTGATTTTAGAGAATACAAACTCACAATGGATATCCAGTAGGTTAGGAGTTTTGTCCCCCTATATCAATCTGAACAACTACTTTGAAGATAACATTATGCAATATATTAACCAGTATTAATCTATTATTTTGCTTTGAAATTGTGTATTGTTATTTTTATTCTTTTTTCATTTTAAAATTAAAAAAAAATTTTAAAAGATAGAAATAATATAGTCATACCATCAACTTTCAGCTCCTTAAGTATAGTTTTCCTGTGACTATGCATAAGTAAGAAATACTCCCTTATTATGTTAGATCATTGCATCTGAAGTTTACAGCAGTTATGGTGTCCCAGTTGGAATATTAAACCTCAGTTTCAAAGACAAATGACCTGTATCTGCTATGTCTAAAATTCAATGTCAATATTATGCTATGACTAATCTAAATAAATAACATTTACATTATTTTCATTTGCCTTGAAGTTTTTACAATAAAAGCAATTAGCACTTTTTGCTATTATTCATACCACATCAGACTCCTGGAGAACGGACCATGGGTGTCCTTGTGCGGACCACTGATGAGGTAGTAACTGGGAAAGAGCAAGGATGAACATTCAGAGCCAATTCGCAACTTTTTCTTCAAACATGAGGAAATCATGCATCTCCTTAGGCAAAAGATTATACATAATTATTAACTGTTTCTGATTTTTGAAGCTAAATAGCTATGCTATGTATCTTACAGCTGATCTCAATTTAATGCATGACAGCTGAAATAAATAACCGGTGAACTGCCTGAATGTTTTCCCAAAGATACGTCAATAGGAGAACAAACATGCAGATGAGAATTAAAATGTCTTTTTTTTCTTACCTCTAGTAAGAAAAGCACCAATAATTTTCTTCTTTTGCAAGAATTACAGGCATGGTGTACTGTTTTTACTTTAATTATTGTCCTAGTTTTAGTGTCAATTTTATGGAACATAAAATAACTGGCCACAGAATTACCTATCCTTAAGGGGTGAAGCTAAAATACACAATCACCTACATTACTACACGTGGTGGGATGTAGCAAAGAAAGAAGGAAAAATAATAATGCTTTAAAAAAAGAAAGAATATACGTGAAATGTTCCATAAATGATCCCTTGCCACATGGAGGCAATTCAATAGTAACCACTGATAGAATGTTGACTTTACACTTTGTCATATTGTATATAAGATCAATTTAACTTTTCTCATTGCCTTCCAAATTTTCTAAGGAAGAACAGTTACTTTTCTGCAAAATATTTAGACATTATTTAGTTTTGTCTGGTTTTTTTAAACAAAATGTCCTAAAGTATTGCTAAAACAGGCTACATAGATCAGAAGAAAACACCTGGAAATTTCCAGATGCAGTAAGTCATTCATGATATTTTCTGTATATTTTTAATGGAACAAGAAACTGTGACAGAGTCTTGAGAAATAGCTCAGCCATTAAAGAGGTTAGAAGATTTAAGAACCCTTGAAATCCTCTTAAGTAATCAGTGTCACTGGCCCGCTTTTCTAATTTCATAAAAAAAGGTTAGAATTCCTCTCAGTATGTGCCTCATTGTAAGTCAATTTTTAGCTCCTGCTAACTATAAAGACAACTGATATAAACATTTTGAAATGCAAAGCAGGCTAAGCTAAAATGAATATATTTATAATAAAGGCCACAGATTAAATAGCAAGAAGTGTATCTCTTCACGTCTCATCAGTGATGGTGCAAAAAAAAAAAAAAAAAAAAAAAAAAAAAAAGAGTAGAAGACACAATAGACTAAGATGAAGAGCAAAGAGGCTTGGTTTTGAAGGCCACAGATTCTAATAGATGGAGAAGAAGCACTCAGAATACCATTTACGGAAGGCACTGGAAAGCTGGTGTTATTTCAGAGGCAATGATGAACAATTACTCATGTTCTCGTGACCAACAGGAACGAGTGGCAGTGGGAAAGCGGTGCTTATTGTCTGGCATCTCTGGGCTTGTAGGAATTAACACACAGTGTGTCCGGGGGTACTTAGTACTGAATGAAAGCACATCAGTATTTTGAGTTTCCTTGTGAAACAGAGCCTCAAAACTACCTAAAAGACAAGCCTTCTTGTGGAAACTTCATGAAATTTAACAGTTCTTTGGCTATGAAACAACTGTGTTTATCAATCCTTTAAATAGTCAATATCATACTTATTCATACTTACATATATTTAAATTCATTAATTAATATTCCTTTTTAAATTGAACGTATGTTTTTATTTTATTAGCATAATCATATAAACTGAAGCATTTTAAAAGTAAAAGAAGCTAATATTATTTATCATATAAGTCAACAAGTCCAGAAATTTCTTGAAATACTGCACCATATGTCACCACAGATAGAGTCACAATCTATAAACTAAAGCAGTAGTGTCCGTTTGGTAAGTTGTTCACCCAGTAACAACAACCATTAACAAAACCCACAAATCAAAATTTTCTGTCAATTAAACGACTCCAATTAGCACAACATGTATAACAGTGTGGATCCTAGGGTGAATATAAAGTTACTATAATTTGAAAATGTTAGAAAAAGTGAATACCTGTTGTGTGAAGCTATTTTCTTTAAGTTTGGAAATTTTTATTAATGTTTGTGATACAGAATAATTGCATTTACCTTGGGACCCTGCTACACATACTCTCATCTTCATCATTTTTACTCCCCTTCAACTCCTCTCTCTTCCTGCAAATCCCCTTCCCAGCACCTCAGTTCACCAAAGCAGTGAAAATGATGTTATTAAAAAAATAAATAAGCTGGCATCTTACTGACTTACTGCATAATGTCTTAACTGAGATGGTTTGGGATTTTTTCTTCTTGCAGTGAGTAATCCAATTTTAGAGAGAAATCAGAGTGATTTTTCCCGATGTGATCGTACTATTCCTTTGTTTATAAATCTTGGTTTATATTCTCATTGCACTTACAATAAAGCCCCGCACTGCGGTGTGATCTGTTCATATCTGTTAGACTCTACGCATACCAATTTCATTCCTCACAGCTGTCCTGACTCTCTAATCTCACACACTGAACCTTTGACCATTCTCAGTGTCAGACAAACAAATCCTAATTTCAGGGTCTCGACATTTGCTGTTTGACTTGTCTATAATATTCCTCTTGGATCTTTTTCATCCTTCAAGTGTTAGCATAGAGAGCTAGCTATCAAATGCCAAAAAAACTTGGCCTAACAATATTATAAAAAGTAGTTTCTTTTCTCAAGTAACTCTGTGTCCCTGTCTTATAACAATGCAATGTATTTTTACTTTATTCATTATTTGTGATTTAATTATTGAGCATGCTCATGTTTTCATAGCACTGCTAAATTAGAACAACTGTAAGAGACTCATCAGGGGAGGACTCACCTTGCAAAGATTACTACTGAATTGGCATCTAAATAATGACAAAAAAAGATTGTGTAACTGTACAGAGAGAGAACATTCCAGAAAGAAGCCACGTGGGATACGAAGCATCAGTGTTTAACCTTTTGGCTCACCTTGGCTGCACTGATTAAAGACAAATTTTCTTGAGGTGCATATACAATATGTAATCTAGCCAGTGTAAATAAGTGACAAAACTTTATTTTCATATTTTAACTTACTTAAATATTTTATAAATAATAAAGATAGCCCAAGTTTAATAATTAAAGAAAAAGCTTTCATATCTTCCTGAGAACAGTAAATTCCTGACTTCACCAGGATGTGCACTCTAACAGTGACTGAAATGGTATTATTGATAATTGTCAAATTTTACCCAATAAAGCACATAAGTGCACCTAACACCCCATACACATGGGTTTTGATTAGAAATCCTGTCACATTAACATTGTGGCCTGCATAGTGCTGGAGCATCATACAATTGAAATATGAAAAAAATCACCAAAAATCATATAATAGTGTTTAAAACTTACAATCATGTGGGTTGTATTACTCACTGTCACATAGAGGGCACAAACTGGTTATGCCTGAACAAAGGCTTTGCCACGGGATGAGAAGCTACATACACCTGTTTCACTAGAAAAAAAAAGAAAAAGGATGTAGACAATGAGGTCGGATAGATGAAAAACATTATATCAGGTCTCAAATTCCAGGGGAAAGACTTTAAGAGTTATATTTAATTAATATACAAAACCACTACAAGTTTAGAAATAGACAATGATATAATGTCACCTATGCTTTTAAAAATTCCTGAAATCATTTTATTTAGGATAGAATATTGGAGCAAAGTAGAAGCAAGGAGATTAATTAGGAGATTTTTCTACAGTCCAAATAATCTAAAGTGGTGACCATATAATGAAGAAAAATCAATAAGTCTGTGCTACATTTACCAACAGAAATGCTAATGAATTGGTTATATGAAAGGAAATGTTTTATTTTGTTTTTTATTATATCCTCAGTATTAGCAGGTGCTTAGTGAACAGTATATTATATCACTAAAAGTGGAGAGGAAATAGAAACTACAGAAATATCACTCGAAGTTGTCCTCATCATGGCAAAAAATGGAATGATTCACACCAGTGCGGAGACCTCTATAAAACAAGAATCAAGCTGTTTGCCAAACATTACCCACGTAGAAAAAGCAGAATAACTCACCTCTAAATTTCCTTCATTAAATAACATACCACACAATACCAGAGCTATGCAATGTAACAGAACAGTAGCTCCCAAAATTAGCAGAACAAATGATGTGCAGAGCACCGTGGGATATTGGCACTCATGAGGACGTGAAGTATGTTTCCTTTTGTCCTCTTTGTGAACTGTCACATAGCAGCAATCAATGAATACTCCATGGAAGAACTAATGAAGAAAAAAAATGAATCAATGCTTTTCATAATACATTCCTATTTAAATTTTTTTAATTTAATTTTCTAATATACAACAGATTAGAAAAGTAGAATGTGTTCAGTTCTGAGGGAGGACCACCTATTAATTAGGAACAAGAAACAGTGCTGATATCCAAATAAAGGAAATTATTTCTAATTTATTCATTGTGCTAGCAGTTGGTTGTCAACAATGTTCCACGTGAGCTGATTCAGTACTGAGAGACATAGTAAAAATAATTTGATTATTCTTATTGGAATTTCTTTGCCTTTGTTTAGTATGCTGACAGAATAATGGGCAATGGGGACATTACTCTTTTAATATCAGGCATGTCACCTGTCAAGGGGAAAGGTTCTCGTATGACTTTATGAAACGTACAATGAGATAAAAAGCATTGCTTCAAGCCCATCTTGAGATCTATGATCTCAAATGTTTGCTCAGGTGGCATACTGGAGTGATGTATTCAGTCTTAAGTGGTCTGAATCGATTTCTTCAGGGCTCAAATACAACTAAGTTGAACTCTTTGAATAACATATCAAGATTTTAAAACCAAACCAAACCATGGGACAAACAGCCTAACTGCCAAAAGTTATATTAATTCTCATAAATAATTTCCATCACTTGTTAAAAAAAGGAAATCAATAAAATACTGCTCTAGGGCTCAGTTTACAAACACATCCGATTGCTATCACAAAATACGTAAAAATACTTAACCACTTTGAGCGTATTAAGAACAATTCACTTGTAGCTCCCCACTTCTAAAATTCAACTTTCTAGCTTTTAAGGATAAAAGTTTGTTGACTTTCATTTGAAGAATTGACGAAAAAAGTTCTGTAAGACAGATCTCCATAATTCCTGATTGCCCTATCTGAATACCAGTGCTATTTCTGAAAGTCTTCAAGTAACTCCTACCTGCCAGTACATAATATGGATAGATGACCCCTAATTTAATGAAAACAAAATGTAGGAATAGAAATCAATAGAAACTGACTGACAATTCAAGCTAACTGTCACTGAGGCTTAAATAGATTGCTGGATTTATAACACGAACAATTTCTTATGACTCACTGATAAAATTAACTATAATAACAAGATTTTAGCTTTAAAATTGCAATATTTCCATATAATTAACCTAGTAATGTTCCAAATATCAATAAAGTACTAAACTATGGGAAGTTCTGAGGAGCTTAAAAATAGAAAAAAAAAGTACAGGAATTGGGACCAAGAAAACCTACACTTAAATTCCACCTCTGCAACTTACCTTTGTAACTTTTGGCACCTCTCATTGTATTTCTCTGTTTCTTCAACTGTGAAAAGGAAATCACCCCAATTACCTTCAAATTCAATTATAAATATTATAAGACATATTTTTGGCATTTAGCACATCTTCAAGGCTTGTAGCATATTTTCAGGAATAAACAATTATTATAATTCAATTTTTACTCCACTTATACTAAAGAGAATTTATTGTTTCTCAGTCTAATTCTCTTTTTATGACTCTATCCTCTGTAGTTTTAATGTTCAATACTTATTAAATAAATATATTAAGAAGCATGTGAATGGGTGGCAGGGTTATATCTTTAAGTAGCGATCATATTGTTCTTATATTTTCCAAAGTTTTTTACTACCATAGTGCCCAGAAGGTTATTTGCCCTCTCCCTATAGTTCACATTAAAGTGGAACGTAAAAACTGAATAAAAAGTTCAGTCAAGACAGATTCTTTCCGTGCAGATACACTTTTAGTGCCTGCTACCCACTGATTTGTATTATACTCATGAAGACCAGATAAAATGTGGCCCAGAGAAATACCTTCCTTAATTACACTGTATATTTACAGTGCCTACTATGTATCCAGAACTTTTTTAAAGGCAGCAAAGTTTTACCAAAGGTAAGACAAGAACTGAATAGATCTGCAGAGCAACTTTGGGCCAAGTAAAAGTAGGAAAATTTTCCCTACAGCGTGAGTGTGGGCCCCCATCCAAGAGACAACACTGAGGCAAAAACTCAGGATGGGTTTTTCTCTTTGTATCACCCACCCAGGCTGACACCAGGTCTAGGCCATGGTGTTGAAAACCTCCTTGAGTTCTCCTGAGAAGTCCACAGGCAGGTTTTGGGAGCTGTTCTGGGCAAGTGTTCCAGTATTACATCTTGCTTCTTTTCCAGCTAGTTTGAGCCTCGTCTTGTCTGTCAGTTTCCCCTGAGAGAGACGTATCCCCACAGTTCTTTATGGGGTGCTGAGGGTGTGGAGGTCCTTATCTTCCTATGGTTTCCTCCAGAGAGAAGGCAATATAGACCCTACCTACTGGCGATTATGTGCTCTCCAATTTCCCTGTGCTGTGTGCCACTGGCTGGGTTAAAGACAGAAACTGTTCGAAGACAATGAGAAAATAAAAAGATAGTAACTTTATTATAATGTTGGGGGCGTAGATCTCAAAAATGAGGAACAAAACAGATTTCCACGCTTCTTGTGGAGGATGAAGTATGGCCAAGAGGAAGTGAAATAAATTACTGAGAGCCTGAGAGCCATAGCCTAGCAAGGTTACTCATATAACGGACCTAATTAAAATAGGAAATAATACTGCTGCTGGTTTCAGCTGTGGTGATTAGGGTCTTCAGTGACTCTATTTATCTGTGCCTAAAGCAGTGCTAAAGTCTTGCTTTCTGACAAGAACCCCCAGGTCTTCCATGGGTTCTCAGGTAAAGCTTTCTTTTTAGTCCTTGGAAAGTTCCAGTAAACATTTCCCATGTGGGATTTTTAGTTTGTCACTGCAACCCTGAGAGGTTATAGGACTCCCCCTCTTGCCTTCCTATCAGCCTTTTAACTTCTCAAAGAGAGTTGAGACATGTCTCTTTATGGCCAGATGAATAGAGGGTTCCTCAGTAGGTCATGGGAAGGTGGTGGGGAAACATAAAATCTGACTGGAATGAAGAATATGCCCCCAAAAGACAAATCAGAGTGGTATGAACTGGCCTTGTGAATGAATCTTGCGATGAATTTTGACCTTTTGTAAGTATGCTTTAAAAAGGCAGGGGATTTGGACATTTTATGTGAAAGTAAGTAAAAATTATCAAGGCCAATTGATCATGGAGATTTCCCTAGGAGTAAGACAGCCAGAGGCCCCTACAAGTGCTGCAGGAAACCTGAGCATCAGCAGTCACTGATACGGTAAGAACAGAAAGTACCCTTTTTCTCCCACACTATTATTTCCCCAGAACTAAGGCGTATTATTTTTGAAATCCCTAGACAGATTCTTCCTTTTCAAGAACAATTAACACCCACTTGGTTTTATTTGTTATAAGTGTCAAAAAAATCATCGTAAGTAGTCAACTGTAGATCTTATAACATTTTTCAAAAAGTGGCTCATATTATGGATCTACCATATATAAAAATATTTTGAGAAAATCATAAAGTCTTTCTGAGTCTCACGGTCATCTATAAAATGGGGATAATAATATCTGCCTCAAAAAGTACCTAAAGGATATTTTTTTGAAAAGACTCTAAGCATAATTTTCAGACTCTCAGACTCTGAAAATTAATGAAGCATTTTTTGAACTCATTAATGAGAGAACCAGTTTTATGCCATGTCAAAGAAGAATTTAAAAACCAGATGCACACATATAAATTTATAATTAGATTAAAATTATTACTTATATTTTACTGGGCATGCTTCTTTGTATATCTCTGTGCATAATATTCATTATCATCCATTTTCAGAGACTCATCGAATTGTCAAAGAAAAATGAAAAATAGAAACAAAGCAAATGGATGAACTTGGCTGCTAAACCAACCACTTCATGTGACCCCTGTCAAAGTCTGTCAGAACATTTCTTGACAGAGTCATTCTTAGTATTAAATAGCACTAAGCATAGTACTGGAAAATTAAAAGTACCCCATAAATGTTATATCTCAAAAATTCTATGCATCTTTAAAATCGCTAGATTGAAATACATGAAGTTACTGATATTGCTGCATTTTAAACTTGCAGAAATAGTATTATCATATGGTTCAATTAATATAAAAGTCAGTCACTTAGCAACAAGAAAATTAATTCTAAGGTTGTAAAATTGTAAAACCACATTTTGAAGAGAATGTATGTGGAAAGAAAAAGCTTGAGTCTCTGTATTTCTGATGGACTGATTGCTGTTCTTGTAGGTTCTGTGAAAGTCAAATGTCACAGAATTTGCCAGGGGAAGACTTTTAAAGGCCTTAATGCATCAGTTCTCAAAGTGCTAAACTCCAAAAGGGTCCCAGGTTAAATCATGTCCACAGATGCCAAAATAACAAGAGGTGATTTCATGTTACAGTACTTCAGAGACTAACCAACATAAGAGGAGATTTTCTTAATTTTCAACATTTATTTGACAGCGACATTTACTGATAATATATATATTCTATTTTTCCAGGGAATGCCCTCTGCCAAAAGCAACTGCAAGACTTCAACCACATACCTTTAGATAGTCTTTCACTGTAGGTAACTAATGTAATATCAGGAGAGTTTTATTACCTGAATGAAGTAAATTCTCAATAGCCACGCTTTCTAATGGTCTTGTAATTGATGAGTTTTACTGTCAAAGTATATCGAGAGTTGTATCTCATCTATGTCCAGACCCTCCTTCTCTACGTAAGCCATGAACTCTTCCTCTATCCAATCAGGGACTCAACCTCATTTCATTTGTATCCTGATATAATAGATTCTTTATAGAATAGCTAGAGTGGTTAGGTCTCTTAGATTATGTCACTTTTAGATTTAAAGCTCTTTACTAGTTCCCATTTCACTTCAGCTAGAATCCAAATTTTCTCATTAAGGTTTTTTTTTTTTTATCATGTGGTGTATCTCACTTATATCTCTGACATCACAGCCTAATCTTTCTGATCATTTTAATCTCTTTATATATTTCCTCCCCAGGGTCCTGGATCTACTATTTCCTCTCCTTTATGCCTTCGATCTCATTTTCACCCAAGAAAAGTCTTCCTTTAGTTGCAAATTTATGTAAAATAGTTCTTGTACTTTTTTCCACTTCTGTGTCTTCTCTAAGCATTCATGTTCAAACATGTACTTTTTTAAAAAATTCTCACTTGTTTATCTCCTTCCACTAGCACGTACATGGTGTGACTTTAATTGTTTTGTTTTCTTTCCAATTGGTCTTCAGTCTCTTTGTCAAAGGTGTTCATAAGTCAGTGTAGGCATTTTCTAGGAGAGCTTTGTTGGTGAGAAAGATAGGTTTTGTTGTGTATGTCAGGAAAGACAAAAAGAAAAGGTAAGACAAAATCCATAAAATAGAAGAAATGTACTATTTCCAAGTCCGGGAGGTTAAGAGTACCTACAAAAGGCCAAAAAGAAGTCTATAGATAGGAAGTAACTGAGCAAGAAGGTGAGAAAGAAAGGGTCTATGAGACTGTTCCTTTATCAGTATACATTGGTTTGGTCCCCTACATGTTCCCATGGGATTGTGGACTGTCTAGTTTAAAAAAATACTTGCAAAGATAAGAGCTTATTTCTATGACTGTGTTAGCCATTCTCATATTCAGCAACTGTTCTGTCTAATGTGAGATGTGTTGGGTTTGGAATCAGTAGAATGAGGAATAAATGGGCTATATTGCCATCATCATATAGGAAAGAGGAAATTTTAGCTGTACCAAATGTGATTGGGGTACAACTGACTTTCACGTAATTTATGTCTGCCCAGAAAATGGATGTCAAGGCAGTTGCTGCTGTACTAAAGTTATAATGGTATGTCTGCAAATACTGTTTTGTTCTGTTCCCAGCTGCCATAACTTCAGGGTTCAAGAAACACTTACCGAATAAATATATGCATAAATAAATAGGCAACATACATGAGGGATAAAAGCATAAATAAAAGTATAAAAATATTCAGAGAACAAAAAAAAAAAAAACTGCAAGAGGCCAGAAGTCTCTGAAGTAAAGTAAAATGTAAAATACATATTTTCTTCATGTTATCCCCCACTAAAGATCTGCATCCTGCTCTTTGCATAGTAGACACTGTGTTCTCTTCTGTTGCATTATAGAAAGAAAGCAAGAACTCGAAGATCCTTGAAAACAGTCAACATTATTATCCTATGCTTACTCACTGTAAACATGAATTTTGAGTAGAGTGTGGAATACAAAAATGGGAAAAAATGAGAGCACTGATGAACAGAATAGTTGGCAGGGAAAAGCTGTTTGTTAGAAGTAATATTGAGCAGATGTGTAAATACAATAAAATTCTAAAGCATGTTGTGCTCGAGTGTTTTCAATGTCAGAGTTGCAAATAATAACAAAAGCCTAACAGTGATAATTGAAATATTTCTTTCAAATGTCAGCATGTGGGACATTTATTTAAAAACTGTATTTCCTTTTTCTAACCCCACCAGCATAGTTGATTGAACTTCTCTTCTTCAATATTACTGTATCTACTACCCACATTGAAATAGCATATTTGATCACTTCATCTCTCAATTGAATTCAAAAGTATTAAAGTCAGAAAATATGTCTAATGCTTACCGTGTGGTCCAGACACTAAGATAATAACAAATACCTATATTATGGGTCAGTTGGCTGCTGTCTGGTCATATCAGAGCTTTCATGGGGGAAGATAACATTTATTCTCCCAACTACTATCTTAAAATTATCTCCAAGAAATGGAACAAAAATTATTTCTACTTTTCTACCACAGTGGAAATAGGTAACAGAAAAATGTACATAGATAAATAACCCTTGTGTCATGGACTAAGGTCCCCTTCAGAGATCTTATTGCTAAATTCTGGATCCCTAAATGTGTAAGTGAATAAGATGACTACACGTTACACTGAAAACTGTTACAGCTTCTATTGAGAAAAAGCTATTACACTCATTTTTCTGATTCGTTTCTCAGGTAATAGGTTTAAATAGAATTTTGGAACACATTTATTTAAGATATAATATTTATGAATAAAAGATATATTCTGCATCTATTTTAAGCTCAGGAAGTCTTTAGGCAGTATAACCTTTTGTTGTGATATCTGCCTGTGGAAAATTGTTCTTAGGCTGAGGAAAAAACATAATAAAAAGAATCAGTAACCTTATCAAATACATAAATAAGAAGTCTGCATATATATATTCAGTGATTCTAGAAAGCAAATACTATTATCATCCTCCTCTAATAAATGGATGAAAATGGAGATTCATAGAGTTTAAGTGCTTTATATATAATATAACCTGATATATTACACTGTTATTCAGTGTAAGCAAGACCCACTTATTTTTAATCCCAAAGTTCTTACTTTGAATCTGTATTCCATAGTGAGTAGGCAGTAACGAATTATTACATCTTGCAATGTACTTCAGAGCTCTCTTTCCTAAAGACATCCATAAGTTTCCATTTATTTGTAATCCACCTCAGCTACTTGTAATAATGCAAAGTTAATGAAGTAACTGACAGAAATTGCCTGACACATAAAGTCACTATAAAAATGTCAATTCCATTTCCTTCTTTGTTTGAGAAGTTTAATTTTTTATTTTAATATAATTTATATAGAGAGATTCTAAATAAAACAAGGCAATGACCGTTGGTGTTGAGGCATCCGTTCTTGTTGGAGGACTCAGGAGAAATGAGACTTGCCAGGGATTACAATGGATGAGAAAAATCTGTGCAGATGGAAGAAAGATGCAAGCACCAGAGGAAAAATTCTAGGCCACGGGTCAGACGCTTCCTCGACACATTCTTCTGATTCCAATCACAATATAAGAAATTTGAACAGATTCTCATTGTCTTTTGGTATATCTGTATTTGAAACATTTATCTTCAAACCATTTACATAAATTTTATTTGCAACTCCAATTGTGCTACATAAGCAAAATGTATCACCCTAACTGAACTAAAAAGGTTAACTACAGACTCTAGGGATATTAAAACCTACAGCTGTCAATTCCTTTCTTGTTCATTTAATCTGACAAGGTAATCATAAATTGTCTTATATTTTAATGTCTCACAGTCTATAAATTATTCAGTAATTCCAAATTACAGTCAAAACCCAAAGCAAACTATAGATTCATTATATTGTCACCACTGTCAAGTAATTATCATTAGTGTTATTTATAGTTGTGCTAATGAAAATCTTTGGATTTCCTGGTTTCATATATATAATGGCTCATGTCACCCTATCATTTTGTTGGTATTAATGTGTATGATAACAAAATATCAAAGCTCTACTTATTTTTAATCTGTCATTTCTTTTTCCACAGCTAAATAAAATTTATCACTTTCCTTGTGAGTCCTGGTCTTCTCAGTGCTCTCACTATGAAATGCATGAATCTTGCCACAGTCTTCATTTATGATGAGTGGGCGTCAATACACACAAAAAGGAAAAGGTCAGAGCTCACACTGAATAAAGAAAAGTGTGACTGTAGAAGGAAGGGTGCGAGGCAAAGACCCTTCTAAGCAAGCCGGGTGAGGAAGAAGGACACAGAGAAGCCTCCTTGTGCCTTAGCAAGGGACGTCAATGGCAGATGGAGACACCACTGGGGCCACTTCCCACTGCCAAGCAGAATGAGTCAGGAGAAGCAGCAGCCAGCCCCAGTAGAAGGTCTCAGTTCATCAATAATAAGAAATACAGGCAGAGTGGATAGGAAACAGGATCTATCAATATGCTTTATACAAAAATATATTTAACACAAAAGAAAATTCATAGACTGAAAAAGAAGAGAAAACAGTGCCCCATGTGGCAAAGAATCAGAAAAAATCAGGAATAGCTTGTCCTTCAACCACAGAATCCATAAGATTTGGCATTTTTATACAATGGAAAGTTACTCAGCTATAAAGAAAGGTAACCTTGAGGCATTTGTAGGTAAACTGGTGCAACTTGAGATCATGCTCATGGGTAAAACTGTTCAGAACCATGTGGGCAAACATCATGCTATCTCCCGAGTATAAAAACTGACGGAGTTAGTGCACAAGAGATAACTGTGAAAGTGAAAGGGGAGGAAACTTCTAAAACAGGAAGTATGTAGCCATTGTAAACTTCCTATTATCCTGTTTTGCAGCCTTGTATCATTTTCATTGTTCTGTTTTGTTTGATTTTATTGTTTTGTTTTGTGTGATTTTGCTATAGCTGATGATATGGGCAACTATTTCAAAGACTACAAAATATTATCATAGCCATTGTTGATTTCTTATTTTCTTGTTCAAAGCCTCATATTACTTTCATTATTTTGTTTTGATTGATTTTATTCTGTTTTGTTTTGTTTAATTTTATTATGTCTAATGGTATAGGCAGCTACTTTGAAGACAGCAAGAGGCATTATGGTAGCCATTGCTGATTTCTTATTATTTTGCTTTAAAATCCTGTATCACATTCACCATTTTGTTTTATTCTGTTTGCTTTTCTTCTTTTCAAACTAAAAATAGATGGAAGATGCTGAGAACAGAAAGATTATGGAAAAATTCAAATCTCACCAATTGAGTAACTTCATTTAGGCTTGGCTGGTTATGGTCTCTCTAAATAAATCTCATAGTCTCACCAACAAAATGTATTTGCTGGTCAGTCTAGTCATTTATTGGAAGATTTAATTTCATTCTATTAAACTCATTACATTTATTTTCTGAGTGGTTAACCAAAAGCTAGCCTACACTGTTAAAAAGAGAAATTATTATAAAACTAAATTTACTGATATATGGCTCAAATAAATCAGAGAACACAAAAATTACCAAAATCAAAAATAAAAGTATAAAAATACTAGAAGAGTAAATGAATTATTAAAAATATTAAATGCAAATTATTTTAATATGTTCAACAACCTACATTGAAAAAAATTTAAAAACACATGGAAAGTGTAAAATAGTCAAAATCAGAACTAACTAACTTTCATTATTAAACTATTGCTCCAAAGAACATTGTAGGAACAGATACTTTCATGGTAAATTCAGATATCTTTTAAGAAAATTACATTAATCACTCAAAAAACTTGTGGTATTTCAGAAAATAGATTTTAAAAATCTGACTCACTGTATGGGACCATTGCAATGAAAATACCAAAATATCACACACATTTAAACGCAAAATTTTAGACTGCTTCCTTTTGTGAATTTATTCTCTAAGAAGTCTTACACTAAAAGTTTAGCAAATGCAATCCAGTAAAATAGCAGAAGGATATTATATCATATAGGAAAAAAATGGTTAATCCAAGAATAAAAGTCTGACTTAACATTGGAAAAAAATAATTCAAAGTAGTCTCACATTATTAATTAACAAAGGGAAATGAACACATGATTGTTTTAGTAGATACAGTAACAGTATTAGACAATATTTATGGTAAAATCATGCAGCAAAACAGGGATATAAACAGAATTACTCTTTCTGATAATCATCATCTACAAAAAATAAAAGCTAGTAGTCTACTTACTAGTTATAAACAACAAGCATAAGAAAAAGATTTTAATTAATTAATCATGAGATGCCACTACACACATCAAAATGGTTGAACTAAAACAATTAACACTAAATGCTGGTGATAAAGCAGAGAAACTATATTAGCCATCCATTACTGGTGGGAAAGTCAAATGGTATAGCCACTCAGGGAAATAACCTGTTTAAAAAAATTAACTCTACAAAATGCATATGACTAAGCAACTGTGTTGGTGTGCATGTATCAAGAAATGGAAGGTCTAAGTTCAGAAAAAAAGCAGTACACATACAATAACTTGTTTACAGTTTTGTTAAGTGAGCAAAGTCAATCCTAAAGATTACATACAGTTTTAATCCACTTATATTACATGCTTTATCTGTCATATTATAGAAGTAGAAAATAGATTGGAGGTAGCAGTAGAAGGAATGTTTTTGAAAGCATAATATGAAAAAAATCATAACACGAGGCATCCTGTGGGTGTTGGGAAATAATCTTTATTTTGACTGCATTGATGTTAACATCCTGCTTATGACACACTCCTATAGTTTTGCAAAATGTTACCACTAAGTAAAACTAGGTGAAATGTACACAGAACTTTGAATCCATTATTACCTTTTAAAAGCAACAAGAAAAAAGTAATTTTGATTTCCAATCATACAAGGACGAAAAATCACTCCAAGTTGATTAATCAGCCAAAGATGAGAAGTAAAATAATACTCTTGCAGATTAAATGAAAATTACTTTTATGTTCCTGAAAGAGATAACAGTTTTTAAACAGGGGAAAAAGGAAAAGGAAAAGATTTAAACATTGGACTTCATTAAAACTATCAATGTTTGCTGATTAAAAAGAAGACATTAAGAGTGTGCAAGGGAAAGCAGCACATTTGGAGGAAGTATCTCAAAAACACATATTCAAAGAACTTTTTTAATCAAGACCAACACTGACCAGTAGACACAGAATGTGAGCCACACATCATTGTCACCTGTGATCAAATCCTAGTATTTCCAGGCCACCTGTGGATAATGCCTACCAGATAGCACAAACATGAAAATAACCCCTACAAATAATGAAGACAACTGATCTATTTTTAAATATAAAAAAGAGATTGAATATCCACTTGCAAAAAACTGTGTATACATCATCAATGCCAAGTTTAAAAACAGCATGTCATAACTAGATTTTTACCCAAATACCAGCAGTATAAACAACGAAAACTAGGAACGATCAACAAGCCACGAAGCAACTGAATTCATGTGTTCACTGGGCCAGAATACAAATTTATAGATAACTTTGGAAATATTGTGTGGCAAACCTCATAAAGCTGAATGTACAAATATCGTATTATAATATAATATGACTGCTAAACAAATGAATCATCTGAACTGTAAAAGAGCTGGATGAAAAAGAACCAGCACTCATAACTTCCCATACTAAATACAACCTGTGTGTCCAGTAACTGTAGCATGGTTACATGAATTCATAATATATTCACTGTAAATAATTTTTAAACATAAATTTATTGTAATTAAACACTATACAGAAATGACAAATGAATTAACTGCTGCCAAACATAATAGCTTAATATGGGATTTTTTAAAAAGCCAGTAAAAGGTTATGCATTTACTTTACAAAATACTAAAATATAGAACAAGCTTATCCATTTTGATACATATCAAAATAGTGTCTCTATTTAGGTAGGCATAATGATGGAAGAATTCATGCAGGAGATTTCTGGATATTAGAAAGATTTTATTTATTAAACATGGAGCTTATACAAGTATATTCAATTGATAAACTTTCACTAAGTTATATATATGATTTATATACATTTTCACGCTTATGCTACATTTCAATAAAACTTGCTTAATGTACTTAGAATTTCCTGTTTTTTGATTTTAATAAGTTTCTACAAAGGTTTGTCTTTTGATAGCTCCTTATTTCTAGGGAAAGAATTTTCCAAATAAGTCAGTGCATTGCTGCTGCGTCTTAGTTAACTAAACTGTGTTCAAGTCTATCAGGGTTCAGTTAAAGCTAGTAGAGCATAATAGCTAAGCAAATGCAAAATTGTCAAGACCTTATTATTTCAATAAAATATGCTAAGTATTACGTATTGAATTTCCCAGTCTGTACTATTAAAATGTTTGCTAATTTTCAAGACATTTTACCAGTAACTGCTTAAGTAGAACTTAATGAAATTGTGATTGAGGTTAAATTGAAAAGAATACAGTGTACAACTCAAAAGATTCTTCCCAGCTGGAGAACAGCTTTGACCTCTGAAAATGTAGGTTTAATTTGTTCCAACTTTGACTTGCCAAAAAGAAAAATCTTGTAAACCTCAAAAATTTATAAGTAGCTTAAAACCATTAGCTTGTGGCCAGAGAATCTGTTGACACAAGTTTCATTAGGAAAATTGAAAATATATTTTCTTGAGAGAAAAAAATCACTTTTCAAATTCATATTGTAAGTTCTAATCAGTACATTCCAATGTAACCACAAAGTTCTTGCATCCTAATTCTAAAACATTGCTACTTCATGGTACATTGGTCCACATTAACCGGTATTAACCATGTGTTTCTATATTCAGCCATTCAATTTATTGATGCTTTCTGAGATACAAATGCATGCTAGATTCTAGGATGTATATCATTATATCTGTGACTATAAATGTACACATTTATAAGATAAAATAAAGAAAAAAAGTGCAGTAACAGGTAACTATAGACTAGAAAGTCATAGCAATGGTGAAAGAAAACCTTACTGAGATAAATTTTAAGTTAGGATGCAAAGGATGTATTTGAAGCCATAGACAACATGAAAGAGATAAAGAAAAATATTCCAAATACAAAAAAAAATTAAAATTAAAGAAAAGTCATAATAAAATACAAAGTAGAGAGTTGAAATTATACCCCTCCCACTGGGGGAAAAACATAGAGCCAAAAATTGAGAAAATGAAAAGTATTTGATGAATGTAGGGATATACTCTTGTAACCCTAGAACTCTGGGATGCTGAGGCACGAGGAAAGCAAGTTTGAGTCCAGCCTGGACAAATTTGCTACTTGGCAAGACCCCATCTCAAAATTTTAGGAATTTTAAAGGACTGAGGATATAGCTCAGTGTGAAGGCTCTGAATTCAACACCAAGTAATAAATAAATAAATAAATAAGCAAACAAATACACAAATGAATTGATAAGAAAATATAAACTTTAGACTTCAATTTGTAAGCAGTTATGATTTGGAGTATAAATATATTGTGTAACTGAAGACTTTGATGCTAAGATAGAAGTTTGTGGGGCTGGGGATTTAGCTCAGCGGCATAAGCGCCTGCCTTGCAAGCAGGCAGTCGTGTTTGATCCCTGGTACCAATAAAAACGAAAAAGACAAAAAAAAAAAAAAAAAAAAGTTTGTAAACATGCTAAAGCCTTCCACAGAGAAAAACCATTTAATAACATAAAATCTGATATCTCAAAAACTATGTAAGCATACCATTTTGAAACATGAAAATAAAATCACAAGAATTATACATATCTTTTTACATATCTAAATATTTGTTTTAATTATCATATATGATTATTAATGTACATGCAATGATCATAAAGGTTTGTTGTGCCCCAGAATTTATACTCTTAGGGTTTTTTTCCTACTTCATGACAATTAATTTCAGCTTCTGCTTTGAAAGTGTCATTTGACTCTTGAACAATGTTGTTACATCAATTGACGTTCTTTCAATAGCTATCAATAAAGTTGAACCATACATTTTCCATTTACAAATAGCATAAATTAGGCAAATTAGTTTTCCAGTTTACGAATCTATAAATGTAATGTCAATTTGCTACTTTTGTCAGAAAAAAATATAAAAACATGGTCCTGCTTTGTATGTATATTGGAACAAATATAGTTTGATGATTACAAGACCAATGTTTCATAACCTGTTGCTTGGTCCTTAATCTCAACTAAAGTGTTGACATTATTTTCAAACACTAAGTTGTCACTAATAAAATGGCAATGTAAGTTTATTTACAAATGTTGGTTAACCATGAACAAAGATGGTATAGTAATAAAAGTCTGGCCAAGATCCTTTTTTGTTATGATCTTGCTAAACTCACTTGTAGCTTCTGGTAGATTTTTTATGCAGTTCTACATGTTTATCCCTTATTGATCCAAGTGTCCAACACAATGTTGAATAGACCATGAAGACTCAACTTTTTTTTTTTATTATTTAGGTTAAGAAGAAACCATTTTACACCTTCAACTACTACTGCTGATGCTACACATGGTTTCCATAGATGACTATTTCAGGTTGATGAAAACTGTTTCCATTTTCTTCAGAAATTTATCATGAATAACTATTGAGTTTTTTCATATATTATATTTTTATACATTGAGATGATCATATATTTTGTTTTTGAATCTGCTAACTTGATAGAGTTTATTGATTTTTTTTTTGTTATATTAAGCGGATCTTAAACTTTTGGCATATGGCCATCCAGGTCATAATGTTCTGCCATTCTTACACACTGCTATGACCACTGTGATCACTGGTTGTCATATGTCAGCTTGACTTGAATAACAACTTCCTAGATAATTATTAATATCCTGGGTGTGTCTGTGGGTGATTGATCTGTAGGCCAACAACTTTAGACCCATCCAGAATGTGGATGTCACAGCCAAAATACTTAGTCTGGATGGGATAAAAAAAAAGGAAGTCATCCCATTTTTCTCTGAGGGCTCCAGTCTTTGCCATTGCTTTTGGGCATTCATATTCATTTCCTTCAGGCTTCTAGCATAGACTCTTCAGCCTTCTAATGCAGACCTTAAGCTTTCCCGCATAGACTCACATAGGAGTCTACAGTCAACTCCATGCTTCTGGGCTTTCACTGGCTGCACCTATGTAAAATCTGATCCCTAATGACTCCTACTATAACTGTTAATCATGATTATGTTAACTGGGTAGGACTGAGAAAGAGCTAACAAGTTAGTAAAGCATAGTTCTAAGTGTATCTGTGGAGATAATTGGTATGTAGGAAGGAAGAGTGAGGAGGGAAGACACACCCTGAATGTGAGTGACATCAACCAAAAGCTTTGTAGCCTGGATGGAAGCAATAAGGTAAAATAAGGACGTTGGCCTTTTTTTTTTTTTTTTGTACCGGGGATTGAACTCTGGACCTCAGGCTCACCAGGCAGCAGGCAGGCGTTTATGCTGCTGAGATATGCTGGCCCGATGTTGGCCATTTTTGAGGAACTAGCAATTTTTGTTTTTATCACCCTTGGACATAGAGCTCTAGTTCTTCAAACTTCCAGTGTAGATTCACAGCAGTGACCATCTAGTGGGCTTCCAGGCTTTTGACATTAGATTAGTGTTGTATCCTACATCTCTCTTGTTCTTCACCTTGCATCTTTTTGGACTGAGTAGCTCCTGGATCCTCTACCTCTCCAGCACACATATGGCCATTTTGGACTGTTTCAATTCTGATTTGTAAGACTAATAAATACCCTCATGTAAATATATATATACTTTTTATATTGGTTCTCTTCCTCTAGAGAACCCTAAATAATACAATTATGATGTTAACATAGTTATATTTTTTAAGGTTACTTATATCTACTCATGCGTATTAGCCTGAAATTTTTGTTTAAAGTTTTAATCTAGCTAATGTATCAAAGTAACTATGACCTTATTAATTTAGTTGAGGTTTCAAATTTTAAACGTTTTTACTGACCGGTACTTGTGGTTGTTAATTGATTAATTGTTGACTTCAATGGTATATACACACATACCTCCAATCAGACTACTCAAGAAAAAATACAGAAAACTTTCATCTTACTCTAGTAAGCATTGACTAATCGACTAATAGAGTATTATTGCTTCTATAACTGATAAAACTTACCAATGAATCTATCCGGGTCAGAAGTGGTTGGTGGTTGTTTGTTTTGTGATAAGGTAATTTCACATGTGATCTACTTGACAGGTTTCTCCCATGTGCGGGTTTACAGGCTGCTGGATGGTGCCTCCTTTTGGTACCATCCACTGTTCATCTCTTGAACCCAAAAGTTAAATCCCAATCAAAATACCACTAGCATACATCACAGATCTAGAGAAATCATTGCTAAAATTCATCTGGAATGAGAAAAGATCTAGAATAGCAAAGGCAATTCTGATCAACAAAGGCATCCCAATCCCTGAGTTGAAGTTATACTACAAAGCTACTGTAATAAAATCAGCATGGTACTGCAATAAAAACAGATCTGAAGATCATAGATTAGAATATACAACTACAACTACAAACACACTCAGCCACCTTATCTTTGATAAAGGGGCCAACATGTTCACTGAAAGAACGATAGTCTCTTTAATAAATGGTGCTGGAAAAACTGGTTCTCCACATGCCAAAACTAAAACTAGACCCATGCCTATCACCATGTACTAAACTAAAGTCAAAATGGATCAAAGATCTAAATATTAAAACAGAAACACCAACTCTGTTGGAAAACAAATTAGGTAGAAATCTTGAAGACATAGGGGTAGGTAGAAAATTCATGAATAAAAATAAAATTGCATGGGAAATACTTCCCAGAATCAATAATTGGAATTTCATCTTATTAAAAAGTTTTTGAATGTGAAAAGAAATCTCCAATAGAGTAAAAAGGAAACCCATGAATTTTGAAACATTTTAGCCAGCTTTCCATCAGACAAAGGACTTCTCTCTAGAACGTATAAAGAATTTAAAAAACTCAGACCCCCAAATTCAAAGATTTAATCCAAAAGAGATAAATATATAGTTCTGAGATAAAGAAATACAAATAGAAAATGAATACATAAAAAATGTTCATCATCATTGGCCATTAGAGAAATGCAAATTAAAACCACACTGAGATTTCATCTCACTCCAGAAAGAATGGCCAGGATAAAGAAAGCTATTAACAACAAATGCTGGAGAGGCTGCAGGAAAAAGAAATTATTCTACACTGCTGGTGGGACTAGAGACTGGAGCAGCCACTGTGGAGGTCAGTGGTTCTTCAGAAAGCTGGGATTGGAGGTTCCTCAGAAAGCTGGGATTGGAGGTCTCATTTGCCCCAGCTATTCCACTTCTGGGCATATTCCCAGAAGAACTGAAAACATTATATCACAATAATGTATGTGCAACCATGTTTATAGCAACACCATTTGTAATATTTAGATCTTGGAAACAACCTAAGTACCCATCAACTGTGGAATAGATAAAAAAGATGTGATATTTTTATAAAATGGAATACTATTAAGCTATAAAGAATGATCACATTGTGATGTTTATAAATAAATTGATGCAACTGAGACCATATTCATAAGTGAAATAAATCAAACTCACATGTGTAAATACAATATTGTCTCCCAAGTATAAGAAATGGTAAGAGTAAGATACAAAATTCTCAGTAAATTCAGTGAAAGGGTAAAAAAGTAGGAAAAAAAAAAGAAGGGAAAAGAATATCTAAATTTGTATAAACACACTTAGATGATTGTGTTACAAATTCTATATGTTCTTAGAACAAAATAGTTAAAATTCATAGAATTGGAGCAATTTTGCATGTTTGTGTCTGGTGACCTGAGGAACTCTTGAAGATCACACTGTAAAATAACCACCTTAGCTATGTTCCTACCACCTTGTTTTAAAGGCCTGTATTTTCATTGTTTGGGGCTCTTTGTTCATTATTTATTTGTCTTTTTTGTTTATTGTTTTTCTAGTAATCTGTTTTGTTTTGTTTTTTCCCTTTAATACCGAAAAGATAGGTATACACACAGAGCCTTATACATGCCTAGAACTTCTCCTAAACTTATGAGAATTGATTATATTATGTGTGAGGAAATAAACAGTTATTTTGAAAAAAAACAGACAGTATGCTATCCATTGCTGATTTCATATCATCATGTTGTGAAATCCAGTAATGCTTGTATTTTTTGTTCAGAGTGGTTTTAGTCTGTTTTGTATTGTTTAATTTCAACATACATGAAAGTATGGACAGCTATTTTGAAGAAAGCAAGAGACATTATAGCAACCATTATTGATTTTCCTATTGTCTGGTTCTTAAGGCCTGTAATACCTTCATTACTCTGTTCTGATCAGTTTTATATCATTTGGTTTTTTATGATCTTGTTGTGTGTGAAGCTATAGACAACTATTTAGAAGAAAACAAGAGACATTATGGTAGCCACTACAGATCTCCTTGTCTTGCTTTGGAATCTGTGTCACTTACATTGTTTTCTTCTGATCTGCTTTGTTCTGTTTTGTTATGTTTAGTTTTACCCTCTTTAAATAAAAAGCTCCTGTTTGTCACGAGATAATCAATCAGCTGTCAATACATCATTCCGCCCACCCCTTTAACTCCACCCCTGTCAAATGCCAAATAAAGCCTAAAGTTTTTTTCCTGAAGCTTCCAGGGGTAGTTGCCTCTCTTCCACAGCCCTCCCATGCCTTTCCTTCCTTCCTTCCCTCCTTCCTTCCTTCCTTCCTTCCTTCCTTCCTTCCTTCCTTCCTTCTCTTTCTTTTTCTTTCTTTCTTCCTTTCCTTTCTTTCTTTCTGTTTTTCTCTTGTGCATGTCAGAGAATCAAGCACTACTTAGTAGACAGAAATTTGCAGAACATATCTGTGAAGTTTGGTAGGTAGGGCTTTCAAAGAATTTGTCCAATTCACTTAAATTACCGAACATATTAACATATCCTTGTTATCTTGTCATATGTGTAGAAATATAGCAAGTTCTCCATTTTGAGTGCAGAAATTGGTATTTTTCTATATAACTTAGTATTTATTATGTTGTATTTATACTATATACATTATGTAAGTTATACACTACAGTGTTTACTCTGAGTTTAATTTGTTCTTTCATTTCTAGTTTCTTGAGAAAATTTAGACGACTATTCTAAGATCATAAAATTTTTTTCCAGTAATATAAGCATTTTTTATTGTAAATTTTCCTGGGAATGCTAATTTCACTTCATCTCACAAAATTTGATATTGTATATTTTGATTTTCTAATTCAAAGTAGTTTCAAATTTCCTTTTTAGTTAACTTGCTTTTGATTTTTGATTTTCAAATATTTGGAGATTGTACAGAAAAATATCTGTTAAGAATTTCTTGATTGATTTTGTTTCTTTCACTGGAAATAATTTGTGTACATATGCAATATATTACTCAAGTATTATGTATAGTTATACATATTACATATAATTTTATATTGAGATTTGTGGTTCATAATATGGTCTATCTTGGAAATGTTTCAAGATTATAGGAAAGAATGTTTATTTTGTATTTGCATCAATTATGCAAATATGATTAGCAGTGTTGTTCGGATCCCACATATTCCTACATTTTTCTCCTTTAACTTTATTATTTATTATTTCGAAGAGATAGAAATAGAAAAATCGAAAAGCAAAAAAAACAAATGACAATAACAACAATAATAGTAATATAGGATGTTGAAACCACATGATAGGAATTTAACCGTGATTGTTATAATGCACAGTGTTATCTTCAAAATAGTTGCTCAAGTTATCAGATATCAGATACAGGCATGCAAAGTTGATCAAACAATATGATTTCCCTTTAATCAGTATCTTTCCTTCTCACGATATCTATTGTAGGGTTTGTATCTTATTTATTTTCAGTTTCTTACATTAGTGAGACATAAGTAAGTCTGATTTATTTGACTTACGAGTATGGTTTCTAGTTGCATCCATTTACCTATAAAAGCCTCTAGTGTTTCTTTCCTTAAAGCTGAGTTGTACTTCATTGTATAAAAATACCACATCTAAATATTAAGACAGAAACATCAAATTTACTGGAAGGCAAAGTAGTTAGAAATCTTGAGGAGGTAATAAAATAAAAATTAAAACTGCATGGGAAGTACATCAAAGAAGCAACAAATGGGATCCTGTCTTATTAAAATGATTTTGCACGTCCAAGGATATCACCAACGTAGTGGAAAGAAAACCCACAGATTGGGAAAAGATTTTTGCCAACCTTCACTCAGACAAAAAACTTCTATCTAGAATGTATAAAGGACTGAAAAACAGTAAGGCCCTCCCAAATCAAAAAAAGGCCCCCCATCTCAGATGAAGAAACATGAATCCAATTCTCAGATGAAGAAACATGAATGGCAAACAAATATATGAAAAAATGTTCAACATCTTGATCATTTGAGAAATACAAATTAAAACAACACTGAACTATCATCTCCCAAAAGAAGGGCTAACATCAAGAAATTAACGAGTAACAAATGCTGGAGAGACTCTGGGGGAAAAGGAATGCCTGCTCATTGTCAGTGGCAGTGTAGACTGGTAAAGCTACTGTGGGAATCAGTGTGGAGATTCCTAAAAACTAGGCTTAGAGGTTCTATTCAATCTAATGTATTTTCCCTGAAGTATGAAAACATCATACCACAGTGATATATGTGCCCTCATGTTTACAGCAGCATAAGTTGTAATAGCTAAATCTTGGAAACAACCTAAGTGTCCATCAACTGAGGAATGCACATTCTCATTTTTAAGTCAACTGCAGAGACAAAAGAATCCATATCTTCAGCTATTATTGTTTGTATATTTGTCTATTTTTTCTTTGAACTTTGTTAATACTTTTTTTTCTTTTTCATTGCTTTTTACTTATCTATGTCTTAATACATGAGTTTCTAGGAAACACAACATAGATGAGTGGTGCTTCATTATCAAAAGCATCTTTCAGGAGTTTTAAATCATTTATATTTAATACAATATATTTATTGATATGGCTGGATTAAAAGCTACTTTCTTGTTGCTTTCCAGTTATTACATCTGCTCTATTTCCATTTTTCCTTCTTTTTCTTCTCTTGTGTTGAGAATTTTTAAAGGATTCATTTTATATTCATGGTGGACCTGCATAGTTATATCTCTTTCTTGCTTGTTTTTGTGGATTTTGTAGGGTGTACAATAAATAAAATGCTTTTATCATACCTCACTTTCAACAGAATTAAGCATAAAATTTTATAATGTTATACTTCAGTTCCTCCCTGTCATTCTTTGTGTTATTAGCATAATAATGTCACTATGATAAATATCACAATATATAGGTACTTTTTACTTTAGAGGTTCAAATACTATATAAAATCATTAAAAACAGAAGCAATTGACCTCTATGTAATTTTTTTCTCAGGATTAAGAAGGAACCCATGGCCTTTACAATGAGCTATGTCCCCAGTCCCCATCCTATTTTTGGAGAATTTTGAGACTCTTCCAAAGTTCTGGGATAACAAGTATGTTTTATCACCTCTGCCCCCATGCCTGTTCTATATTTTTGGCATCTTCATTTATTTGTATAAATTCATATTTCAATCTAATGTCATATTCCTTTTTTTCCTAAGATGGGCATGTCTTTTCTCATGTTCTACCAGGCACATTTGTCTTTGTTGCTTCAGTTATAAGAATTACACATACAAAAGATTTGAATTTTAAAAAGAACTATTTTAAAATAAGATGCTTAAAGAAATTAGTACATTTTCCTGATTGAAAACTAAGCTAAATCCATTCCTCTATATTATTAACTTTCAAAGCAATGGTACTGTAAAGAGTGCAAAAAAGGATAGGTTAAAAAGAAAAATATAGCTCACAATAGTAGAGAAATGATGATAAAATATGTATCTTTGACCAGATAAACACTTTACGCTTACACTCCTAGTAATGTGCAATTAATTAGGACCAACCTCATTTCACGGGGGAAACAGAACAGACTTCATTATACTCTATCAAGACAATTAAAGTAAAGATGACGTTGAAATCATGTCATGAAATTAAATCCCAGTGGTTAGTACTGTATCAGCTTCAACTGGCTGTGCCTGCTTTCCAGGAGAGCTTTTCTTGTATGTTTCTCTAAAAAACGTTCTTCATATCAAAGCGAGATCAAATGGAGATCTTGGATGCACACCACGCAGTGGTTTGTAAGGTTCATTTGGCCCAGATTCTAACAACCCAAGCACTTCAGGGAAAATTCCAAGTCGGCCTCTGATCACCACTTGCCAAGAATTCAGCCCAGCTGTAACAGAACTACAGATTTTGGCCAGGAGCCATCAAAATATAGAAAAAAGGAGAAAAAAGGAGGAATGGGGTTTAGGCTTTTTTTTTTTTTTAATTTCAAGCTGCTGTAAATGATAAGAATATAAAGAAAATTTGAAGATTAGGGAAAAAAGGAGATTAAGGATACAATAATCTAATTTTGATTACTGCATATTTAAGAATGATAGGATATGTGGCTTGTAACTGTGGTGTAAGTTATGAAATTCGAATTTTCAGTAAACACATAACTCACTGATTATACTGGCAAATGAATTGGTGATAATAAATGATAATTTTTAAATATACAAATTTCAGAAAATCTTGTAATAGTTATTGGAGGTCAAAGTTATTAAAGACAAGTTCTTTCTTGTCACAGGGCTATCAGCATTATACCAAAGCAAAGTTCAATTAATTCCCAAAAGATAACCTTGTGAAACCAAAATACAGATGACAAATAAAATATTCTAAATCAGAAGATTTCCTTTTATCCTCTGGGCTGCATATGTGCTACATAGGACATTTTACTTTTTGAAGTAAGCTATAGGATTTCATTTATGAAATTATTAATTTAATTTCTTTATTTTATAAGATAGTGCATTTCTTCACCACTAGAATAATGCTTAATTCACATTAGTATCACCATAATTCAAAGCCTAGTTTAAAATCCCAACACTTGGTCTCCTGTAGTATGTTATGCAAATAATTTATGAAATTTTATTGTTTGTAATAAGAACTGTGGGAGTAATGAAACCCAAAATGTGTAAATGTTATTGTAAAAAAGAGCGGAAAAGGAAATACTCTAAAGGACACAACCGCAAGTGTGTTTAGGTGTGTAAGATGGATGAACATATTACTAAGCTTTTGTTGGGTCATTAAACACAACTGTTTGCAGTCTCACTGTTTGAATGTCCACTTTGTATGCTTAATTTTGTAACTTGATCAACTATTTCTAAGATGACAATATGTAATCTATTAACTACTGATTTCTTACTTTTTTTTTTTTTGAAATTCTGTATTACTTGTACCCTTTTATTGTTTTGGTTTTTTTCTTTAAATAAATTTTTAACAAAAGAAATTGTATTGTTCAACACTTGATAGCACTGACCATCTAAGACATTACTAACATTTAAAATTTAAAGTGATTTTAAAAAATAAAAAACAAGTTCAGGGAAAATATGGTTCTCTATATTAATTGGCTAAACACATAAACTGAGAATACTATCACAAGACATAGTCTTAAATTTGTAATTTAAATTTATAGATTGTATAATCATGGTTAACAAATGAATTATTAAAAATTCTGTTGAAAGATACTTACTTTCTGTTAACCCTGAAAAGAATTGAAATGTATATAAATCATATTTGAAAAAAAATACAACACTTCAACAACAATAATTGAACAAATTTCACCTCTTCATTTAATGACTTCACTATCCAAGCACTTACTATCTCTTCAGATTATTCCCAGTTTTCATGACATAATCCATATTTTAAATGCATAAAGGTATATTACTTTGCTTGAAATCTGAAGTTAAATATACAATATTGAAGCATACTTAACTGCTTTTACTAAATCAACACTTATAGGTTGAAGTAGGAAAATTTTGTTTTGTGGCCAGATATCTATATATTTTAATGGTATTTAAAAATATTTTTTCAAATGTAGAAAGATATCCTTTGTCCCATAAAATGTTTTTCATATCAAAGGCTGCTTTTAAGAAAGAATCCCCCCACCCCCGATGGAATTTTCTTTAGAAGTTACCATAACTTCAATTCAAAGTCTAGCCTTACAGTTTTGAGAAAGGTTATGACTGGAATGTGAAACTAAAGTTCATCTTTGGCAAATATACTCCATCCAGCAAGCCACATTTTTCTAAATGTGACATAATCTTTTATTGCTGAGATACCAACTGTGCAGGTCACCATTACCACCTTGTACAGGCAGCTAATTAACAACTCAGAAGATAGTCTACTAAATATAAAACACTTTGTTTTAAAGAGGTCATCAGTCCCCAGTAGATTCTAGATTGGATAGTAATGAGTTTTCCCTCAGACTTGAATATCCTTTAGTCTAAATGCTCCATTTAGTGTTGTGTTACACAACTTATACAGTGGATAGACACATGTCATTAAAGTATAATTTCTAAATGTATCTACCTTTACAATCATTTTGAGTTGGCACTGCTTTCCTCCATAAGCAAAAACTGCAAAGTCAAATTGATAGTTACAAAGTGCATCTGTATAAGAGTTTGTACTCTATTGGCATGATCCTCTTTTCCTTTTTTGCAGGCTCATCAAAATGGTCAATGTCACCAAAACAGCAAATTTGCCAGGTGCAGCTGTTCCACTAGCAACACATGCAGCTTGGAATACTAATGATTTCTAAATATTCTGGATGAGATGACATAATCCCCAGAAATTTTTTTTCTCAAAAATAATGTGATCTCAACATTTAGGCCATTTAAGAAACATTCTATAGATCCACATACCATAAATAGAAAAGTATTATCAAATGCTTTTCCCAGTTTCCTAAGATAGTTTATCAATCTGCTCAAGCTCCAATAAACAAAAAATTATGTACAAAATATACACCATAAATTTGGGGTACACTTAAGCAGTAAATCAAAACCTTTTCACTATCCACTTGAGGCCAGTAGACAAGTTCAATACACATTTATAAAAAGAAGGAGATGTATTACTACTAAAGATTCAACTATAAATTTAACCACATGTTTAAATTCTTAGGGCAATATGAGCTCATGGAAGAGAGATTTGCTTCATCATTAGCTTTAGCAAGTGCTGAGCTTTGGCTTAGGATTGGCTGCCTCTAATTGATTAACTATATCAAGGCACTGCTTGATCTTCCTGTATGCAAGTGAGAATCCAGCAAGAAGCACTGTGGGCTTTCAGAGTGCAGGTACTCTTCACTTTTGAAGGTGCTTTCACACCTTACGGACATCAATTGCTTTTAGTCCTCTAGTGACTTTTCCTTCTGCATCTTGGTGTATATGAATATTACTATGATATATATTATTATTAGATATTGTTGTATCACTTGTTTTAATATGGAAACCATCCTACATTTATAGATGTCCCCGGGTACATCAATAAGCCATTAACTTTCTAAAATCTACTGCCAAACTCTTAAGGTATGCTTGGCAAACTGGTTGGATAGGTCTTAGAAAAGGTTGTGTTTTTCAAGAAGTTCCCAAAGGAAAAAGTAAGGTGGAATGTCACTATCAGTCCTGTTAATCAAAGTTATTTTTCCCAAAGTTTTAGGGAATGGAAAAGAAAAGGCATTAGATAGGATAGCTTCTAAGAACATAGTTATACACCTTAAATGGAAGAGCATGCTGACATTAACGGCTGGTCTTAGGAACAAAAAATGGAAGTGAGATTCAGAAGATTCAAAAAGTAGAAGATTCAAAAATTTAATTGAGACCCAGAGTAGGAAGATCCTTTCACCTGAATATGTGTCAGGATTTTCCATCCCCACTCTGAGTGTTTCAGGAAATAGTGCAATTTCAGAAGGTACAACTTCTACCTCAATCTCTCTGACAATGGCAGAAATTTCTGCCCCACCACACACACACCAGTCTGTTTTGAGTCATCCTTAGGCTTAGTCACCAGCCACAGTTAGTCTGTGTAGCATGTGAGTGCACAGATGCAGGGCAACGAGGCAGTCATAGCACCATATCCTGGTCAGCAGTCTACCACCTCTTTGCAGAATCACACAAGTATGGATGGTATTGACCAACAGGTGAGAAGACCCCTAGCGAATTCAAAAATATTGAGAGATAAATTTCAATTTTGCATGTGGTAATATTTCCCCCAGCCTGATCTAACCTGTATGGCATTAGGTTTTTTCCAACTATCACTATATTGCATTGCCCACTTCTTAACCTTTTAGAGAGCTGTTTTACTCTTTTTACATTATTAAAGCAATCTAGAGGTGTGAGTGCTCCATCAGTTCTCCAATTTCAGCCAATGGTTTCAAGCAATGTGCACTCATTCAGTAAAGAGCTGGCGGTGTGAATTAAACATAGAGAAGAAATTGCCTACATTCCTTGAGGCTAAGAATCATGAGGCTTCTGATTTTATTTCCAAGATCAGGAATGGATTTGCCCCTTCATGCTCAGGCCAGTGTCTCTGCTGCCCGCCTTCATCTCTGCCACCAACAAAATTCTAGAGATTTGCCTGTCTTTGAAGGAAGGACAACATTCATAGTGATTCAGCTTCAGCGAGTAGGATATGGGAGACTAATGGAGAACAGCTGCATCTCACAGTTATTTCTTTATGGTGAGCTAATAAAGGATAGATTGTTCACAGGGTGAAATGAAGTGTGAAAACACATCTGAATCTTTGAAACACTGCCACAGATGACAGCAAAACAACTACACCAATAAGATTTGGAAACATATTGCAATCTATGCCACTGTGGCCTACTCAATGTGAAAACAGAACACAATTACAGGAGCTAAATAACATTCATTTCACATTTATTAAATTGTTGTTGTGCACCAAACTCTATGCTAAACTTTGGAGATTGAAAACTAATGGAACATGATCCATCTCCCTCAGTGCTTCACACTCTATTGTTCGGATGTTTTAAATGTAAGATAATGACGCTAACATAGTATTATTGAGTGCTATTAAAAGACTTAAATAGTTTCTGTCTTGTATGTGGAAAGAAAGAAGAAGAATTGGGATGACAAAGTTCGAGTATAATGTTACTATGATCAAGGATAGCATGTGCAGTTGGTATTCAGCACTGAAGAAAGGCAGAAATAATCAAAAAACATTGCCCAATAAAATCTGCCTATTTTTATCATTACTTATGTGGTATTCTGGCCTTGTTGTACTTTATCTTTACTTTGAAATATACCCCTTTATTCATACTATACTACCTACATTAAAATATTTTGTTCTATTCTATCCATCCAAAAGGATTTTTCTTAGGTCTTAGGTTTATCTCTTTGGACTATAGAAACACTTTTGGACTCATTCTTTCTTCTGCTTCTCCATCCTTAGCCTTGTGTTTACCCCTGATGTCATTAGATGAATAGAATGCCATGCATTCCTGAGTATCAGAACTGACTACATCCAACTTTAGAGATTCCTACTCCTGGATATGGCTACCCCAATAGCGATGAGCCATGAAATGTGCAAAGAACTGTCACACTAAAAGATAGAATTTCAGGGTGTGGTAGCATATATACTTGTAATCCTGGCATAATGGGAAAATGAAGCAGGAAGATTTTGAATTTGAGCCCATTTTATGCAATTTTAATAACTTACCAAGAACCCATTTCAAAATAATAATCAAATGAAGGTCTAGGGATATAATTGAAGGCCTTGGGCTCAATACCAAGTTCAAAGGAAAGGAGAGAGAGAGACACAGAGAGAGAGAGAGAGAGAGAGAGAGAGAGAGAGAGAGAGAGAGAAGAAACACAAGAAGAAGGAGAGAGGGAAGAAGAGTGAAAGAAACAGAATTTATTAGCATGGCCCCGTTTCATGGTTTACTCTTCCTAGGAATGAAAGAGCAGTGATAAGAAAGAGAAGAGCTGCCACATTTCTTACTCTTAAACCCAGTTACAAAGAGGGAGCTATCTTAAAGAAAATTATAATTAGTATGTGGTCACACTCAATTTAATGGTGCTCACATTTTAACGATGAAGCAAAAGCTTTTTAAAATCAATAGATTCCATGCTTCCTCTAAACTCTGCTTTCCAGGATGCAGGCAGCCCACAGGGAAATGGCTATACCAATGCTAGCAGAGCAAGTTCATGTCTGAAAGCTTCACAGAGAGCTTCTAGCAAAACAGAGAGGGACGTGTTGAAAGCAGAATCTCTGAGGAAAAGTGAGTGCCTCATCCTTAAGTGTTTTATAAAAATTTCATCCTAATAGCAAGCATAACTATTAATTTCTATAGAAAATGCTACGATATAGTTGCTTTTCTATTGCCTATTTACTACCACTCACACACATTATATAATTTTTTTTTTAATTTACTGAAGCGGGCATTATATATTTCTCTTTTTCCCTAGCACTCCATTAATAGACAGGGTTATTGCTAGGTATTTTCAGACAAATGATAAAAATAAAAGACTACCATCATCCCGATGATGGAATAAGAACTTTCAAGCCTAATCAACCCAGAGAAACTCCAATTTTGATGCCAACCTCAAGGGGAAAGTATTATTGTGGGAGTCTGAGAGTCCAGTGGAGAGATCCAAACAACTCACAGGGTAAAATACTCAAGGAAAGACATATTGAAGAGGTGAAAGAAAGTTTCATTTTATGTGAATCATTCATTGCCGAAGGTGACTAGAGAACCCTTTAGCTTGCAGTGTCTCCCGTGGGAGAAAGTAAGAACACGGTGAGCTCCAGGCTCAGAAGCCTTGCTGGACTCTGATCAGGAAGCCATTTCTTCCTCACTGCACCCACCCATAGTACTGAGGAGGTCAGTGAGGTTGACAGTTTGGGAACAGCTAGAAGGAAGGGGAAAGAGGAACGAAGTTAATAGCAACTGGACTCTGAAACTTGACAAAGGTCCAGAGATTCTAACACCTTCAGACTATAACAGAAGCCCACACACATAGGTTTATGCACTGTCAATGAGCACCCAAACCCCCACTACATGTGTACCCAGAACTCCATGCTTTGCTCTCTGGTCAGCAGCTACAGAGCAAATACCAAAATGGTAAGGTGCTGGTGGATTGTTCAGTGGTCAAGTACTTGGCTAGAATGCATGAGGTCTCAAGTTTGATCCTTGGAATTTCAAAAGAAAAAATAAAAAATCTTTAAAACCAGGAGTGTCATCAATGAACAATAGTTTTTAAAGCAGAAACTGTCTAGTACATGAAAGAGTGGGATGACATATTTCAAGTTCTGAAAGAAAACTAAAACTGGCAACAAAGAATACTTTAGGTGGTGAAACTGGTCCTGACATAAACAAAAGACTTGAAACTGTAAATTACTGGAAGAAAACATAGAAAAAATATCCTACAACACTGTATTGTATGACCTCAAAAACACAGGAACCAAAAGAGAAAATGAAGCTTCACCAAATTCAGAAGCTTCGGTGCAGCACAGGAAATGAGTATCACAATGCATAAGTAAATATAGATGAAAGAAACCATTTCAAATCCATGTAATGAATCAAAAGTTAACATCCAAAGTACACAAGGAACTTCAATAGCTTAATAGCAAAAGATAAAAATGAAAATAGAAAAAAGACACCTATATTTAAAACGATTAAGGAACTTGAATAGATGCATCTAAAATGGAAACATACAAATGATCAACAGGTACATGAAATAGTCTTTGACACCATTAATCATCAGAGAAATGCAAATCAAAATTACAATAAGTTATCACCCATGAAATAAATATTACCAAAAATAAAAAATAAAAAGTAGGTATTAGTAAGAATATAAGGAAATTAAAATCCTTATATACTTTTGGTGGAACTTCACGAATGTATAACCATTATGGAAACAGTACAAAATTTGTTCAAAAAATTAAAGGAGCATCCAGATGATCCCCACTGGCATATATTCAAGAGAAATCCACATACTGAAGATGCCCGTATTTACTGCAGCATTATTAACAAAAGCAAAAATATTGATACAATTTAAGTATCTATTAATTGTTAAGTGCATAAAGAAAATATGATGCACACAAAAATGGTATATTAGCCTTAAAAAATGAAGGAAAACCTACAATTTCTAACAATGTGGATGAACTTGGAAGACATTGTGCTAAGTGAAATAATTTAGATATAGAAAAAAACATGACATGATCACACTCATATGTGAAACTTAAAAAGACCAAATTTTTAAACACGAAGTAGAATAGTGATAGTTAGATTAGTTATTTTTCTCATTTCTGGGACAAAATACCCAACACCCACAACCTAAGGGAGGTAGGTTCAGTTAATTCAGTTTGTAGAGATTTAAATTCATCATCATCTGGCTTCTAGGTGGGGGGGGCACATCTCAGAAAGACATCAAAGAGAAGAAACAGTCCATAGTTGGCAGAAGCTCAAGAGACAACCATATATCCCTCATATTTTATCCAGGCTATTTAGGGCAGGTAACACTCACATCCTTAACGCTGGTGCCCTTGCTCCTCGCATTTATGATGAATCAATTCTAGTGTCACACTCTCTAGATCCAGCTGCCTCTGAGAAAGCCCCATCTATGAACACATGAGAAGTTGGAGGGAAATCTAAACACAAACTGTAACACCAATGATTGCAGAGTAGAGAAATACAGTTAAATTCTACAAAGTTATACAATTGATTAAGTTCTGGATATCTAATATAAAGCACATCTACGGTTAACTTCACAATATGGTATACTTGAAACTTGCCAGGAAAGTAGATCCTAATCATTGTCACCATTAGAAAAATATATAGTATACATTTTGGGAAATAGTACTTTATTCATTTTGATTGCCAGGATCATTTTACAATACATAAATGTGAAAAACTATCATGTAGTACACCTAAAATATGTATAATTTTGTTGTCATTTTGCTTCAGTAAGGTTGGTTGAATAGCAATAGCAATTGCTACCAGTCATTTATTTAGTTATTTAATTAGTTACTTTATTTACCAGTCACTTTATTTATAGAAATCACCACATTTAATCTTTACAACAATTTAATGTCTATTTTAGTACTAATTTATATTCTATTTCATAGATTTAAAACTTAACCTAAAGTAAATTGATCACTAGACAAAAATCATAAAGCAGGTAAGACACTGAATTTGGAATGTGCAACCTATGTAGTTACATTCTATGTGAATGCTCTGTGAATGATCTTACAAATGCAGCTGCTCTTCGAAGCTCAGGTTTCTAACTGTAAATGACAGAAAGAGTTGATAATACTGAATATACAGAATGCATTTCATACACACTATTTTTCTAGTATTTACCATCTATAGATCACTTTAATACAAAAGATAGTTTATGCTTTATTTACTCACTTGTCCACTCATTAACTAATTCAACAAGATGTATTCAGCTTCTACTAACCCAAACACTACAACAATCACTGAGGAATTAAGTAGGGAATAAAGTAGATGCAAAAGTTCTGCTGCCTTGGAGCTTAAACTAAGAAAATACAAAATAATGAAGATAAATAAAGTGTGGTATATGTGAGATTCATAAAATCTTCAAAAGACGTAAAAAATAACCCAAAACCAACAAGCCAGAAATTTCAGAGTTACAAAGAAGGACTTATGGGAATTGTGACTTATGGGTAATATTTTGCAGAGAATGTGTCATGAGCACTTGTAAGGAAAGAGTTTTTGACAGAGGAACTTGAAAGAAGGCTCTGAGGTACATCTTATTTTCAAGAAAAAGAAAGGGAATGGGTGAAAAAAAATTGAGAATAAAAAATGTGGAAGATGCAATCAGAGAGATCACAAGGTGCCAAGTCTTGGAAGCTGCTGGGTCATGGAAACAACTTTGCCTCTAAATCTGAGTAAACATACAAAAGCTTTGGCTGATTTTAAGCAAAAGAGTGACAGGATTGGATTTTCATTTTGAAAGGATCACTTGGCCCGGAAAATAATCTAGAGCAAGAGAAAAGGCAGACACAGAGAAACAACGTAGGAGACAGCTGCAATAACACAGACAAAAGTTCACCATGGTTTGGGCCACACAGTGCACATCTAAGTAGGAAGTAGTAAATACTTTTTAAAAAGTAAACAGAATGGAATTTGATCCAGGTGAAATGAGAAAGAGAGTCAAGAGTAGGTATAACGTATTAGTTTTGACTAACAGAAGGATAGAATGCTTCTTACTGAAATGGAGTAGGCTGGACAGAAGGATATATGAAATGAGCCTTAGTAGATACTTATTTTAAACATCATAAATTTGAGAACCATAAGAGACAGTTAAGTGAGCATTTAAATAATAAGAGAATATTTAAATGAGAAGTATAAAAGAGAGATATGAATTTGGAAAATTTTAGTGTATTTATGGTAAATTCACCTCAACTCAAATGAGAACATCAAGATCTATCAATAGAAAAAGAAGAGCCTCACGGACTGAGATCTAGGTACTGTACTGTTTAGAAGATAGGTCATTGAGTGTCAGCTGAAGAAACAAAATATAGAGATATAAGGAAGAGAAAAAGGAAGTGATATTCTGGAACAAACAGAAAGAAAATATCTGAAATATAAGTATGCTGTTGAATGAGCATTGAAGATTGATCAGTGAGTTACCAACATGCCATCTTTGAAAGAGTTTTGGAATTCTATATCATCATTTTATTCTTTTTGCATTTTAAGATTTAAAAAAAGTATGATAAGAATATCCTTAGTTAAAGTAGTAAATACCAAACCCTGAATATAGTAGATTCGAGAGAGGATGAGAACAGAGAAGTAGAGTGGAATTTTTGGTATCAAACAAAAAGAGAGGAATGAGTCAGAAGCTAGATAATTAGGCTGGGCTGAGAGAGGGATTTCATGCTTCCTTGGGGAGGCAGAGTTAATATAGTCCTATTCTGATGTGATTATTCTCACAGAGAGCAGATAACTAATAACTCATGAAAGGCTAAAATATTCTGTGAGTGGGAGATTAAAAAAAAAAAAAAACCACACTATCAACCAAGAAGTTTGTCTTTGCCAAAATAGGACTAGGACTCAGTAGAATACCAGAGAACAGAAACATGGAAGTGTGCCTAGTTGTCTTAATTATCACATCTCTGTACACTAACTATATTTGGTTTGTTTGTTATTTTCTTTTCTTTTGTTTTGGTACCGAGAATTCAACACATGACTTCACCCTTACCAGGAAAGCGCTTGAGCTGCTGAGCTAAATCCTTACCCCCTACACTAACTATATTGAAAATATAAATGCATGAGTTACAAAAGACAAAATTTCATCAAGATTATGAGGTGATAAAATCAAGGTTCATATATGAATTCAAGACCCTACAAGACATATGTTCTTCATGAAAGTGTAAACTAAGAAAACACGTATCAACTTAGCAAGAAAGATGAAAAAGGAAAACTTGCCTTTCTCAAATTTACCATGGGTTGAAGTAAAAATTGGTCTTTTTGGAAGACATGTAACCTCAAGCTTGCACTGCACACAAAGCTGGTTTACATCATTAATAGAAGACACGAAGATGATTATTGGTTTGCAAATGATTTACTAAGGAAATGCTTCCCCAGAGAGTCAGTGAAGTACCTCAGGAAATATAGCTGGGAAGGAGAAAAAGCCCCCAGTATGTAATATCATGCAAAAAGCCAGCTTAAGACTGCTTCTGTGATCTTCACTGTGATTTGTAATTCTGAGCGTCCTACTTAGGGGTGAATGAGATGAGTTTTTCTAAGTTACACAACTCATTAATAAGCTATAGTCCGTCCATATGAAGCATAAATATTCAGACAATGTATTTGTCTGAGCCTGCAAAAAAATAGATAAAAGTTTCCAGTAGCCCAAAGAGAATCATCTGAAGGAGATATAATTGTGAACTACATACAAAGGACACAGAAGTTGACAGATGCTGTAAAAGGGACTTGGGGGCATCTAGGCAAAACATCAACATTGCTAGTACCCAAACCATTCTGAAGAGGCTTTTCCCCAGACCAATTTGCGCATGAATTTTTAAAAATCAAAATATTGAATGTATTCTTATGTTCAAGCTACAAAGACAGAAGTAAACAACTCAGTGTAAATGCAAGTCAGCAGATCCATCCTATTAAATATAGATTTTGGTGGATACAGGGACTTACAACAGTTATGATAACATAAAAACATTTTTAAGACCAAAAGAAGAAAACAAAAGCGATAAAATTTTAAGACTTATACTTGGAAAAACACAATAAGTTAAAGGGTAATTAGGAATCAGTAAATGAGTAATTTAAAAAGAAAAATTATCAAAATTATAACACATAGAAAGAAATACGAGAATCAAAGACCTCTTAAATTAAAAAAAAAAAATCTGAGGAAAATGATGAGACAGAATGGAAAGAGAGATTATTGTAATAGCCAAAAAATAACCAGAACATAAAAAAGCCTCTCATCCCAGAATCAACAAAAATCTTAAACTAAGTTTAAAAAAATAAACATGTCATAAAGATCAGGGAAAAACAAGTAATGTTTTTAATAAAGGAGTCACAAATCTTAACAACAAAACAGGAATCAGAAGACCTAATATAAAGAAGTGGCAAGAAAAGCTTTTATACACGCTAGTTATTACACATTTTACTACCACACGTGCACACACTCAACCCCAAGTCACTCACGGCACTGTACACTGTGGACATGCCACACTTTGAGATAGCTTTCCTAGAGGTAAAATTTTAACCCACAAAATTAACATTAAAAGTAGAGATTCTTTTATGTATGGTCTCACATTTGATATTTGATTTGTGAACAAACATGACCAAAGAGATATCTTCTTTTTGTCACTTTGAAAATATTAATTACATAAAAACCTCTCATTTTCTGAAGTGGAAGCCCACACAGAGTTCAGGCTTTAACTTCAAAGGGTTGCAAAAGTGATTGCACATTTAACTGATTTTTAGAAGCAAAGAGCACGGAGGTTAATTATAGCTTTAAATTATGAAAGTGTTTCCTTTTCAAAGTGAAAATTTCAAACTCTTGTGAAAAGTTTCATGATTAATTATTAGAGATAGATGCAAGAAGCTTTGTTAGAGAAAAGTTTTTCAGCTTTCAAGTCAAAATTATAACCCCAATTAAACACATAACTGTTATACAAAGAAAAATCTTGTTTTGCCCTTATGTGTCAAAAAGGAAAGAATGAGCACAGTATATATGTTACATGTGTACATATATATATATATATATATACATGAGTATATGTATGTGTATATATGTGTGTATATACACACATATGTATGTATATGTGTATGTGTATTTACATGCAAAACATTGTGTCTATATAATACATATAAGTATATAAAATTACACACTACACGTAAACATAAAATTATATATCATACATAAAGCAGGGATTAACACAAACTTTTTTTTGAGACAGGGTCTGGCTATGCAGTTTAGGCTGGCCTTGAGCTCACTTTTTAGCCCATTCTAGTCTCAAACTCGCAACAATCCTCCTGCTTCAGCCTCCCGAGCACTGGGATTAAAGCCACTATATCTGGCTAACACAAACATTTTAATGTTTGACAATCTTGATTGAAAAAAAAAAGTGGTTAAAAATGTCTCATCTGAAAAAGAATCTCTCAGAAAACATCAAAACCAGGGCTCACCTGGATAACTTGCAATTACCAAGTCTAATCTAAGCAGGTGTTAAATCCTAGTGTAGTCAGTCAAAAAGTAAGATTTTGTTAGCCCTGAACCTTGATGAACTGAATTGATGATAGATCACACTTTTTTGAAAAAGTTTTTAGAAAGTTGGAGTTAAAATTTGGAATTTCGCATGGTTTTGCCAGATAGTATTTGATAAACCCATTATTTAGAGTAAATTGAATTGAATAAATAAATGTTTATAAATTTAAAAATCTAGCCTACTGAAACAAGGTAAGTACATGCATGTCTCCTTTCACTACATTACTGATTATTATTGGAGGGTCAGTGATACAGTGCATGTTCACGACCCACAAATCCCTCGGTTCAACCCCAAAGTACCAAAAGCAAAATTAAGCAAAGTGATTGGCCTGGCTAGTAGTAAAGTTTTTATTGATGGACTGCTTCTAAGTTATAAGGAAACATTATTTTTTGACTCCATATCTGATCAGATCATCACAGTTTCTCTCTAATGTCCCTCTAGACCTCATCTGGGTGACATGAGCATGAACATCAGGTTTGTATACAAAGTGAAGGAAGCTTAAAAAAAACCAAGCCAGAAATTTCAAAAGTAAAATATAAATAGTTTAAAGGTGAAGTGCATAAATAATTTACTCAAAATCCTTACCTGATCAACTAACTTTCAGCCCTTGAAGATGTTAACTAAAATTTAAAAATGAGCAGAATAATATTAGAGTTCAAACCATGGAAGAGAAAAATGATATCATTAATCAAAGTATAAGTAATTACAGTACAAATGCAAATCCAACTATAAAAACTGACATTCCAGACACAATACAAGAGAGTGAGCCAAGCTCATTCTAATATCTCAGGATGATTTTTCACTGGGCAACAATTCATTATCATCAGTCATGTATAAAATTTAAGCATTTTAATAAATCTGAAGATTATTAGGATGCCAAATGCAAAGCCCAAAATGTTACCAACCTCCACAAAGTTGAAATCTAAAATGCACAGCATTTCTATTTATTGAGTTCATATTGTGTCAGATATGCTCCTATAAACTTAGCTTTATGTGCCTCATTCAAAAATCTTGTGAAGTAAAAATATGCTTTCCAATTTGCAAATGGAATTGTCTTAGTTTTCTCAGTGTTGTGGCAAAATACCGGGCATCCAAAGGTAAATGAGGAAAGATTTATTTAGCTCAGTTTGTAGAGGTTTCAGTTCATACTTGGCTATCTCCAAGGCAGCGCATGATGAAGAGGGGCACTGAAGAGAATAAACAGTCTGTGAAAAAGCAAGGAAAGCAAAAGGTGCAAGCAAGGGACAACTGATAAGCTGCAATGCTTTCTTTCCTTTATATCTGACCCACGCAGGCTACCCAAGCTAAAGGTGAGCAACACTCCACCCGCAGGGAGGAATCTATAATCCTACCCCGAATTATGCCAAACCAATTACTGAACTACTTTAGTGATCATACATCCTTAACACAAACATAGTCCAGCATCACATAGTCCAGATCCAGCCACTGCATGAGGCTTTGGGGGCGGGGGGAGCATCTAGTCATGAGCCTTAACAGGAAGAAATTATTTTAAAAAATTGTTACTAATGGGGGCTGGTCCTTTCAGACACTAAGATAGAACATTGAAAGAGACCAGTTTTGTGGAATGAGGTCATCAAAAATGAGTGAATTTCTTTAGATAAATTTAGCCATTGGTCTATATGAAAAAAATACAGCCCCGGAATAATATGTAGCTGCTTCTTCTAGAGTTACATGAGTTCATCATCATAATGTACATTCTTATTCAACCAGCTACTAACTTTTGACATAGATATTGATGACTCTTGAGTAGATTAGCATCTTATTCATAAGGTTTGTAAAACTGCTCTGATGATTGCAGATGGTAAATGTCAAACATTATTGCCAAAGTGATACATTCAACATCCAGTCTTCTGAGAAACAAAACTCAGTCAATCATTTTTTAAATTTAACATGGACTTTCTTTTTGAATTTTTTAATGCAAAAAATGTGTATGGTAAAATGAAAAAAAAATGATACCAAAAATAAAATAGTAGTTGGTGTATACTGTGAAATAACTAAACTCTAATAGGGATTAAACTCCCAGTGAAAGATTTCTTGCACAAAGTTCATATGTGCTTAGTCTGTAATTTCCTGTTTCCAGTAGACCTCCTAACTGATAAAGGTCTGTTTTATTTTTGGTAACTCAATCTATTAATCACCAAGTAACTTTTCTGACTCTTTTCTTCCTTAGCTTTCCTTGCCCTTTGTTTTCTAATCAAACAGGGCCTCAACACACTTACTGAAATGTAGGTGTTAAACTCTTGTATCTGGAGCCAGATGGGGAATCTACCAATTATCCTTGAAAATATTTGAAGTATAAACATATATCAAAGTGAACACATTCTCACTGAGCTTTTTTTTTATACTAGTAGGATAAACTATGGTAGAAGGGGCAAGAACACAGTGGAAGTGTACCACAGCTATCCTGACTTACACTATGACAAATAATAATAATAATAATGTTTTTCTTTTTATAAAAGGAAATATTTGATATAAATGATAAGTAGGGTGAAAGAATAAAATAATTGGCATAAAGCAAAAATATTGCACATATAATACATGTATTTGCATATATATATATATATATATATCGATATTCCAAAGTAAATATTGTAGCCTGTTACCTCTAAGGTATTCTTAACCTGTGATCCATGGAGATCTAGGACTGCATAAGTACTCTAAAATTTTATACAAATTCAAATATTGCATAAATGTGAATGAATATGTATATTTCTCTAAGAAAATGGGTTCAAAATGTAGTTAAAGATACTCAAAGATATCTAAGACCTCAAGATAATAACGATTATCTCAAGATGTCATACAAAGTTATATGTTTTTATCACTAGTGAAAAGAAAAGTTGATGAAAATGAAAAAAAGAAAGAAATAATACATTGACCAAGAATAAAATATTATTTTTTAATTTTTCCATAGTAGGAAATTTACTTTCCAAAATCTACTAAATATTTCTTTTTATAAGACAGTCTATATTAATTTTGAAAGATAAGCAAAGCCTAAGCCAAACTGATTATTTATAAATACCAACATTGAGTTAAGATTAATAGTTTCTTTCAGCCCGACTATAAGCACCTTTGTATAAAAGTGGGCATTTCAGACTCTCTATATCCCATATTAGAGTTTTTTTCTCAATAATTACCTGATGCATTGAATTAACTTTTTTCTTAGGGTAAGATTAAATTTGTTCTCATTTAATTGTGTTGTATTAAAGTAGTGTAATATTAACAAAGTTGCCATATCCTACACAATCAAAATAAAGTCTCTAATATCTGCATAATTTTATATCACAATGAGTAAGATCATTTACAGACAGAAAAGTCAAAATCATGCAAAGTTCTGTTAGTGAACGGGAAGTCTTGTATTATCAAACTTGCTGATGACAGCTTTCTAGGAAAAAGGCATTCATTAAAATAGAAAAATTATGAGATATTCAAAATTCAGTAGCAAGGACTAGAGGATAGAAGGGGGAAAAAGATATGGGAAGCTAAACATTTAGCACCTTTATGTGAAATAAGCAAAAAAACTTTATGTTGAAATCTTCATTTATATCCCATTGTGGCCAGCCAAAATACCAGAACACCATACTCTTTTAACATATATACTTTCTGAACTAAAACAATGAATACTTTTCCCCGTGGTCTACCAAAGCATTGCCCATCTATGTTTGTCTTGTCTTTATTATGCATAGCCAAGGTAGGTTAAAGTACTATCTTTCCCTAAAGTTACTTTACCTAAAATGTTGTCAGCTCTGGTGTGGTGGACATTTCCAACTGCTACCTACATTCCTGCTGATAATTGTGAGAACTTGTCACAATAGGAGAAATATAATTCCCAACCTACTGGATGTCAAATGTAGCAAATCCCTGTCCCCTGAAATAGAAGAATGATTTTCAAAGGATAGTAAAAGTTAAGAATAGGACAGATTTATTGAGAGATAGTTCCTGAGAGACAGTAAGGATCCCTTGTGGGTTGCCACTGAGGGCTTTTATCAGGGGTAATTTATACCGTAAAGTCACAATGTGGGTACAATATAGATTGAACTGTAACCACCATTAAGATTACAAGTACAGCTGCTGAGCTAATTTTGATCCATAGGGGAGCAAGTAAATGGCTAACATCATTAACCTTGGCTTACCTACGACTTCCAGAGCCAGGAACATTTGGAAGGGATGGGTCCAAATGTTCTTCTTACCCACCCAGGTGTCTGATGCATTTCTGTACTTAATGGACAGGGAGGCAATGCATTAATTAGAGCACAGTTTCAAGTTCTGCTTATCCCTGAGGCAATATGTGAGTCTGGCCACTTGAGCTTTATCCTGGAGCCATGTATTTGAAGGCATAGCTGTACCTTCAACCACAATTCTGATGTCTTTATTTTTCACTGACTTCCTTGAGAGCCTGGTCCCTCTCTGACTACACATTAATGTCTATCTAACTTAGCTGTCTATAATAATAAGACTAGGTCCTTTCTTGCTCTGGCATTTGTAATGACTCATTAAAATCATGTACTGTAGTAGACTTTTGGTTAAATACTAACAATGTGATGAACTGAAAGTCAGAATAAATATTTTCCAGATATTAGAAAACTTATGCAGAATTTTACTTTTTCTTCCTTCAAATATGGAAAAGGTTTATAGTTGCTGTTTATGCTCTTCCTTGTGTTAGAAATGTGTCCTTTCCTGATAACTCATGTTTGTCCCTTTACCTTACTTAACTCCTCTGATTACACGGAGATCAAGCATCGGAAACATTAGCTTGGCAAGCAAATATTACGAGGGCAGTGATGTTAACTAAAAGAAACTACATTAAATCGAAAGACTCAACTGAAAAACCAAAACCATCTTAGGTGACCTTTTTTCAGAGAAATCACCTAAAACCAACTAATAAACAAAGATAAGAATCATAATCTCCTTTGTGGTGACACTGTGGAAAACTACCAAATATAACCATAGGTTTCAAATTATGGCAAAGTACCTTATTACCCGTGACACAGATACTTCCCTTTCTGAAAAAGAAAAAGCAGTAAAATATTAAATGAAAGAAACAAAGAATGTTCTAGTAAAGCCCCACAGAAGCCTAAAATATATGAATGTGAATTAAAGAAAACAAACAAAATGAAGAAAGAAACCAGGAGATATGAGGAACCCACCACAAAGATATGTCAGTAGAAGTGTAGTTGAAGAACAAGCATATGATAACAAAACACTGAAATTCTAAAGGAAGTACCTTACTCCTTTAAAATTTTGGTCAAGCTTCTTAAAGGCAATGTGTATCTTCCAATACAGAGAAACAGGTTGTAAGTCCCAAGATATAAAGACGGCCAGTAAAGCCCAAGGTTATCTCCATTGCAGAAGCTGAGATGGGAAGATGTTTAGTGGAAGATTTCTTATTATTATTTCTTCAGAGGACGCATGTGATGATCTAAATTCCATGAATGTCAGAAAAGCTAAATACTGCCCTTTCTCCCCATATCAGGGAGCAAGGAAAAGATTCTATACAGTAAATGAAAGAGATAAATGATCCATGAAAAGATAGTGATGAATTCTTATTTGTCATTAGTCGCAAAAATTCCTGATTCAATAATGAAACTACTAGAGCAACATGAAAATGAATGTACTAGGCTCACTAATGAACATAAATATTACAACATAAATTATAAAATGTCTCTAAAACAGAATATACTTTCAACATAGTCATGAAGTTGAAGTGAAATATGTATTTCATATTTAATTTGGAAAAGAGTCACATGAATCATGTATAAAGAGCTTCCAAAAGTTAACAAGAAATAAGTACAATAGTAAAGAATGGCAAATTGTATGAAAAGACTAAGGAGAAAACATACATAGCCAAAAATATACGAAAAAATTTTCATCCACTAATAATCAATATTAGTAGATGAAATGATAAATTATCACATTTTCTCTATTACTTCCTCGTGTCAGCAATGTTAGCAAGAATTCACAGCTGCTTATGTTATAAAAAGTTAATTATTTTTAAGCATAATTATCAATTTAGTTCCATACATTTTAACCCAAAAATTATTTCTTTCTTAATCTACTTTAGAAACAACTTTCAGATATGCACAAATCTACTTATATTTAGAGGCTTGTTGTGCTATTGTGTGAAATTTTAAAAATAGAAGTAACCTATATGGCTTTCAATTGAAGAACCATTTAATAAATTATATTATATCTATATGTCAGAAATTTTGCTGTGAATTAAAAGTGAGATGAAGTTGGATGAACTATTATGAAAATATCTCTAGGATTCACTTATTGGCTAAAAAAGAAAAAATGAAGTCCAAAATACGTGAGATATAATCCTATTTCTGTTAAGGAAAAAAATATCTAGACTATCCATGTCTGTATGCACATGTACATGAATGTTCTTAAAGAAAGGTCTGTAAAAATGCTCAGAACACTATCACTAATTGTTTGTGCAGTGTGGCTAATAGGGTCCATCATTTTCTGTTTTATACATGTTTGTATTATTTAATGATTTATAATGACCATGAACTCATATATAACTGATGAAAGGTTTAAGACAGTAACATAATTGTGAAATATCTAAGGATCAATTTAACAAGACATTTAGAGGAATTTTATGAGGAATATTTGGCCGACAGACATAAAATAAAGTATGAATTAATGAGGAGTCATACTATGTTCTTGGATGGGAGCACTGGAGATTGTAAAGCATTCCGTTTTTTAAAAAATTATTCTATAAATTATCACAACTTGAAGCAAAATCCTATTGGGAATTTTTGAAACTTGATAAAATAATTTTAAAGTTCTTCCAAAAGACAAAATTATATATGAAATCAGGAAAACAAAGAACTGAATAATTAGAAAAGACAAAATATCATATATAAAAGTAAATATACCAGTGACACAACAAATAAAAACTTATAGAATTTTTTAAATCCAAGAAAAACTATATATATATATATATATACTTATGCATGTATATGTATATATGTTATGAAGATAGCATTTCTAAGCAAGAGGTTTCCTTTTGGGGGGGGCGGGTACCGGGGATCAAAAACTCAGGACCTTGTGCTTGCCAGGCAGGCACTTATGCCACTGAGCTAAATTCCCAGGCTGAGGTTTCCTTTTCATATTAATATATTTGAAGTTAGTCTTCACACTTAATGCAAAATAATGATAAAATCATTTTCTTTATACTGAGATATATATGAGAAGAATTAAAATTTATATCTATAAAATTAACTCATAAGTATATGAATGACACATAAGTATTACTTAGATCATATTACTATGGATGGACCTATGTTGGGAGCCGCAGCCCCGAGCCCGGTCGCCTCACTTGGCGGACGTGAGGCCTGTAGTAAAGAGTAAAGCCTGAGGTAGATTACCCCTCCCATCGAGCACGTTAGTTTCCTGCTTACCGCGTAAGCAACCCGCTCAACAATATAGTCTGCCTGGCAACTGATGATGTTAGCCAATCAGCTTGCCTTGCTTACTTTAACATGATTGGACACTGTATCCGTATATATACTGGTGCCACCCCTGGGGGGGAAGAAGAAGCCCAAAAGTAAAAGCCCAGAAAGAGCCGCGGGGAGCAGACCAAAGGAGGCTTCGGCTGGGAGCGATCCCAGGGCAGGCTGTACGGAGAAGGAAAATAAAAAAAAAGGTTGTCCACTGCCAGGCTTTGTCGTGTGTCCTTCCTGCCGGCCGGGAGCAACATCGACAGACCTAGTCTTCTGAAATCTAAAGACATTAATAATAGAAAACCTTCTGCATGACAAATTAGAATATTTAAACATTATAAAATGTTGTCAAACCTAAAAACCAATTGCAACATTTTTCTGCAGAAATCTTTTATTTTATTAGTGCATGTTTGCTGTGCTTACTGTTTACAGTCATCTTGGAGAATAGGTACATGTACATAACACAATTTGTCTCTTCATTTTAATCCCCATTCCCTTTCCCCCTCTCACTTTCTTCTCTCATCTTCTAAGTCCACTTTCTCCACTTCCATTCTTACCAGTATCCTTAATCTTAGCTGTTTATGAGATATGATATTTACATTCATTGAGGTTATTAGTGTCCTACACATGGCATGTCTATAGCCCACTTATTTCTCCTTTCCCACTCTCGTCACCCTGTTCTCCAGGACTGCTTATATTTGCAAGCAATCCATCTCTTTTTCACTTTTTAATCCTCCTTTGTTATGCTCTTTGTTTTAGCTATTACATTGTACAAAGAAAGATGCAAATCCTACAAAGACAAAGCTCTCTTATGAATTAGCAAAATACACAAACATGCCCAACCACTGTTTACTTTTACATGCATGACTAAGAATTCTAAGGAGAGCTCCCATTCGGCAATTGCTACATATGAGAGTTGTTTCACAGTTCTTGGTAACACTGGTCTCATGGAAAAGAGATGTCTTTGACTACACAATTAAACTGAGTGGAAAGCAATCTGAGCTCTTTCTGCAGGGAGAAAATGTTGGCAAGGCCCAAAGCCATGGATGGAGCTGGGGACGAGTACAAAAACAAAAACAAAACCCTGAGTCAGAGGGGAGAATCAAAAGCACAGGCATGCCAGAAAGGGTGGTGTCGCCTAGTTACCAGATTTCCTTACGGCACTGAACCCTGAATCAGGAAATTTGAAACATAGAAAACAAAATACAGCTATACATGTTGTGATCTTGAAGTAGGAAAAGATTTCCTCAGTAAGATATAAAAATGCAAACCATAACAAAATAGTTAATCAATTTAGCTACTTTTCCAATTAATAATGTCCCTTTATTAATAAGCACCTTAAAGAAAATTAAGGCTGAGATAAATCTTCGCATGTATGTACAACTGGTTTTCAGCAAAAATTTGAAGAACAGCATAAATTACAGAGAATATCTTCCATAAATGGTGTTACGAAAGCTGAATATTCATGTTAGTGACTGAAATTAGATTCTTATTTCATGTCACCACAAAATCAACTCAAAATGAATTAAAAACTTAGTATAAGATCTGAAGCTATACAATAACTAGAAGAAAACATAGATGAATAGCTTGATGTTTGGAAAACATTTTGGATATAACTTTCTTTGGAAAAGAATGGGCAACAAAAGCAAAGACAGATAAGTAGGAGCACATAAAATTAAAAAACTGTGCAGCAACGGAAACAACGAAAAATTAGTAAAATAATGAGGGACTGTTTGCAGGTCATATAGCTGACAAGTGATTAATACAAACATATGTAAGAAACTCAAACAACTCTATAGCACAAAGCAAACCAATAACAAGTAGGGAAAACAAGAATAAATGTTTCAAAAGAAAACATACCAGTGATCAACAGATATATGAAAAAAATGCTCATTACTCATGATTGGGGGAATACAGCTCAAAATTGCAATAAGGTGTCATCTCAAAACTTAGAATTGCTATTATCAAAATGAATGAAAGGTACGTAGATAAGTGCTGGAAAGTATTGGAGAACCCATATGCATTGTGGATGGAAATATTAATACAGATATGTAGAAAAATTGTGGAAGAGAAGTATTGCATAACTCAGTAATCATATTAAGAAATATAAATCTATAGGGAATGAAATCATGATATCAAGTATATATCTGTACTCCCATGTTCACCACCACTAAGTATAATAGCCAGGATATGGAATTAACCTATGCCAATCAATGGATGAAATAATAAAACATGGTATCTGTTTCTCTGTCTCTCTCTTTCTTTGTTTCTCTCTCTCTCTCTCTCTTTCTAGCTTTCTCCATATATAATATATATAATATATATATATATATATATGTAATTATTCAACCTTAATAAAGGAAAGTCTGTCATTTGCAACAATGTGAAAAGTGATTAATGAAAAGAGAATCTCCAATCTGGCAGAAAATCATTGCCATTCATATAAACCCCATATTGAGATTTATTTTATATCAAAAAGAAAAGATAACCTAAAGGAAACTAGTTCAAGGAAAAGAAACAGGCAATATAGAGAAGGAAATACATATATGGCCAAGAGTGCAAGTGAAATCGCAAACACTCTCACAATGCACACATTTCTAGTCTATTATTGTCAAATATTAAGGAGTGTGACAATACCAAGGATCTCATACATTACTGTTAGTAGTGTAAGTCAGTATACCACTTTGCAAAAACTGTATCATGTACACCATTTTTAGATATATTTATTTGAAAATGTCTTACAGAGCCACACACATATAATTATTCATAGATAAAAACTATGATTTTCCCAAACTGGAAACTACCTACATGGTAAGTGAATGGATGAGAGCTCTGATAATAAATTGCAGTATTTTAAACAAAGACACACTATTCAACAAAAGGAATTTGACTGAATATCATGCTGTTTTAAAACAAAATTTGGAAGACTTCAGAAGGTGATATCTACTCTTTAATGATTTAATAACACAGACAACAACATGTTTTGGGAACATTTTAACTACAAAACAAGTCTATTTTTAAAGAAAACGCAATGATCATTTAGAAACCATGATGGTGCTTGATTCTAAGAAAGATAAGAGTGTAAGATAAAGAACATGTCTGTAGACAGATGGAAGTAATGTACAAAGTTCAGTTATTTAGCTGTGTTATGCCTGGTTATTAATCACTTTAGTAAAAATATTAACACATATGTATGATATAAATGAATAAAAAGAATAGAAATGAGAATGCATTATAGTTAATCTAGTTTTTGTTAATTAGTAAAAGTTATAAGTAATTCACAAGATTATAATCACCAGCAATTATGTAAATTTTCTCTTTGGTTTTTGGTACTGGCCATTGAGCCTTGGGCATTCATGTTGACCTGTATCCTCGGCCCTTTCTATTTTTTATTTTGAGACAAGTCCTCACTAAGTTGCCTAAGAGGGACCCAATTTGCAATTCTCCTGCCTCAGTTTTACAGTGCAGGATATAAAAAAAATTTAAGAATAATTTTACTACATATTAAAGAACTGTGAATTAAAACAAAGGTATCATTTGTCTCTTGGACAAAGTATTAACAGAAATTTTGATAAGAAACAATTGGCAGGAATATAAATTTGAAGATATTTCTGGAAGGCATTTTGGCAAATAAACTTTGAGTCAGCAATTGAATTTCTAAGAATTACTGGAAGAAAGTATTTAAGTATCTGTAATACATAGTCATTTAAATTTTTTAATTAAAACTGTATGTGTAATATGATTAAATATCAAGTATTTTTGGTTTTGTAGATTGATTTCAGTAACCTGAAAACCAAGATAATTAATACCAAGACTTTTGCATGTGTAATTTCAGAGTTTTTAATCCAGATAAATGAGAACACGAAAAAGCACTGGGTTAGTTTTATATAGTTATCTCAGTAATGAAATTAAGAAACAATATTTTTAAATTCATTTACCTATAATAATTTTTAATTTTTCTCCAGTAATCATGCTATCGCTTGTTCAATGAAACATATATATAACTATTTTTAACATTATTTTTGCTTTTAAAAATACAACCCTGGACTAAAAACCAAATAGCAAAAATAGACAATATCACTACTCCTTGGGGTGAGTAAAAAAGTCATCGCATAGTAGATCAAAAGTAGACGAGTCAAGACATCATAAATAATTACCAGCTTATCTAGGAGGCCCATTTTCTTGTCAGCAAGATGAAATACAGCAAAAAGGTTTTCCTAAGTATTACTACAGCAGGGAAAGTAAAACATAAGCAAGTGTTCAAGATCCTGAATTAGCTTCAGTATCTACAGAAATACACAATAACACATCAGTGACCTGGGTATGAAATCTTGAAGCTTTTATTTATCATTTCATATGAATAAGGTCTCATGAGGCTTGAAAGGGCATTTAATTGCTTCATGATGTTGGGATAAAGACGTATTTCTTTTGCTGTACTTTCCTCTTTTACCTAATAAGACTGATAAAAATCATTCTACCTTGTCATTCCTAGGATGCTGAACATAGGATGAGTAAAATAACTAAACTAATTAATGCATCATCATAACACAACTTTCAAAAGAGACAAAAGCTAGGCCTGCCCTGCTAGATGAGAGTCAAAATGATGGAATCACATATCTGTCTCTAACATATCACTGTGACTATTTTTCTAAAGCTTCTTGTACACACAAAATGATTAAAGTTACTTCCCATGTCATTTTGTCACATTTTACTAGATTAGAACGACCAGCTTTATGGCTCTCCTCTCAATGAGCTCCATCTCTTCATGTTTTTATCCTCATGGAGCCTTCCTGGGCAGTGCCTAGGATTGGTCTGTGTGCCTGACAAAATATGTCGGAAGTGATTTAAGTCACTGCTAAGAATAGATCATCAAAGCCACTGCACTTTGCCTTTGTTGTGATCTCTCTCACTCTCTTGTGCCCTGTGTCTGTCTAAGGCCACTCCAGAGGAAGCTAGGCACTGTGTCCTGAAAAATTCTACCGAGAGATCAATCATAAAGTATCCACAACTTTTAAACTGATTATAAAAATGCAATATCATGGTTAAGATATTTCAAATAAAGAATATACAAATGTCTCCACAACAAAGAGAAGAATTTCTTTACAATTTAAAAAATCAAATGCATCAATATAAAATACAATATGTATCATAGCCTACTGAGGGTAATCGTGGGAAAATAAGATTCATACAATATTTAAAAATCTATGCACTTAATCGTATTGAGAAACGGAAAAAGGGAAAAAATGTGATAATTTTAGTAAATTCAGGGAAAAAGGCCTAAATATATTATCTGAAACTATAAAATCACTAGAAAGAAACAGGAAATATTTTAACATTGAATAATCAATGATATTTTAATGAAACCCTAAGATGTAGCAAAGTAGCACAAATATAGATAAATGAGATTATATCAAGTAAGAAGCTTCTCCACAGTAAAACAAAGGCGTTAAGAGACAATCTACAGAATGGGAAAAAGTGTTTGCAAGCTACGTATTACCCAACAAATAATTAATACTCAGAATATTTAAGAAACTAAAAAGCCCTGAGTGATTACAAAAATAATCCAACTAAAAATGAATAAATGATTTGAACAGACTTCAAAAGATGGTATATGAATAGTCAGCAAGTGTATGAAAACATGATAACATCACTAATCATCAGGTAAATGCAAATCGAGAACACAATGCAATATCATCTCATCCCAGTCACAGTGGGAGCAAAATAACAAAAAGTGAGAAATGCTCAAAAGCATTCAGACAGAAAAACTCAAACACATTATGGAGAGGTAAATTTTTATTACTAATGTGGAAAACAGTCTACAGCGTCTCAAAAAACTAATGATAGAGCTAATATGACCTGAGTATCCCACTATTAAGTATAAATACAATGTAATGAAATGTAATGAAATCAATATAATAAAGGTATATCTGCTTGTTGCAGCATTATTTTTAATAGTCCAGTTTCAGAATCAATGAAGATATTCATCAACAAGTCAATATTCATCAGTTAAAAATAATGGATACTTGAAACTTGTGGCAAATTGGAGGAAACAAGTGGAATTATGTTAACCAAAATAAATCAAGCACAGAAGGATAAATATAGCATGCTCTCACTCGTGTGGACTAAAAAGCTAAAAACTTCATTTCATATAAATAGTAGAATTTTGTCACTGCAGGCTAAGAAATACAAGAGAAAAAGGATTGGAGGGAACTCAGAGAAAAGGTACCACATTACAGTTGGATACCAGAAATAAATTCTGGTTTTCTATTGTATATTGGAGAAAAAAATACATAACGATAATGTGCCTTATATTTTACAAAAGATAAAATAAAGAATTTAGAATTATTTTCATAACAATAAATTGGCAAATGTTTGAGGAAGTACATATGCTTACCCAAATATTTCATTTACCTTCTAAAAAATACAACAATTTAATAAATAAAATTGTGTAAATTTTCTGGTCATGAAAGGCAAACAAGTATATGAAAAGTTTCTCAAAATTCCAATCACTAAAAAATAAAAAAAAATCTAAACTTAGCTATAGAGCACATCTATTACAACAGCTTAAATTAAAAGCAAATATACTGAGAGTAAAAAGTACTTCCAACTGTATAGAACAACTGAACCATCACACAATAATGAATAAATTATATTGTCATCTATGGAAATCAACTTAATAATATCTTATAAAATTAAATGTGCATTGAGTATGTAGTTCCCCAGAATTTTCTCCCAGATATTTAATAAAAATAAATGAAAACTTGTATTCATCCCAAAATCTGTACCTGAAGGTATTATTCATATGAGTTTTATTCATAATTGTCAAGATAGGAAACAATCAGAAGTTCTTCAGTTGTTCTCCTAGTAGCAAAGTTGTGGTATACTGATACAATGGAGTACTGCTCCATAAAAGAAACAGGGTACTGATTCACGTAATGATATTTATGAATTTTATTGCATTTGGTTAAGTCAGACACAAATACTACCAACCTTATAATCCAATTTATGCACCATTTTCTAAAAATCAAAACTACAGGGACTCAAAATAGATCATTAGTTACTAGGGATACAAGTAAGGATTATTACATAGGGGAAGACTCTACAGCAGAATCTTAAGGTAATGTGGAACATTCATTTATTAAACTCCTTTGAACTCTACACCACAGACAGTGAATGTTACTGTTTGTAAGTTAAAAGTCAACAATGGAGAGGGAAGAGAGAAAAACAGAATATAAACTATAACACATAGGAAAGTATTATTAAGGCCAAAAATGACAAAATATGACATACTTTTTTACATGAGGCAATTATTCAAAATACTAGAATAGAAAACTACTGTTGTGAAGTAATACATAGTGAGATTAATATGTGATATGACTCTTCTTAAAGAATATCTGTGACTCCGCGGTATAAATTGTCCTGCATGTGGGATGTCCATACAATTTAATGATTATTTGCCAAATTTATAATTCTTCATAAGAGCTACAAGGATCACTTTATATGGCTAATATAAATCTGTTGAGATGTTTTTCTTCTAAAAAATTTAAGAGAAAAATGTGAAGTCTAGAAGAGATACTAATAGATATAAATGTAGATATAGTTTAAATATATAGGTACAGATATCTATATGCATGACATATGTAGTATGCTGATACAATGGATATATACGTGTGTGTGCTTTGATTACAGGCTTACTGCTCCACTGTATACAGCAACATTAGGCAAATATACCAGTAGGACATTAATGAAGTGGTGTGGAGGATAGGAATGAATATGAGAGGAACAGGCTGAATATTCAAGAAGCACTGCAGAATTTCCATGGGCCATAGAGCAGAAATCTAATGATCTTTTCTCATATACATCAAGCAGATTTGGGAAATGAAATTGGCACTGCAACACAATCAGTACTTCAAAATAATTTACCACTACCACAGAGCCTTTAATATAGTCACAATATTGCTGTGTCTTGTGATGGCTCAAAAAGTCTGCTTTGAAAAGGAAATTGAATTATGTACTTTCTTTGGCATGCCAAACATTTGATGAATCTATTATAATCTAAAAGCTAGGCATGTCAGAGCATTAGCATTGCTGTTTGATAGCATAGGCTAGGCCCAGAAAACTGCTTTTAGAGATTCTTTAACATAAACTGTTTCATTTAAGTTTCTATTCACTTTATGGAGAATTTTATAGGCTTTCTCTTTTAAATACATGCCATTAAAACAAATGAAAAATATTTCCACATTTGAAATAAAGAACAACATTGTTTTTAGAAACAAATATGAGAGATTTTATATCTGTGTATAAATGTGTGTATACCCAAGTGTGTATATGCATGTGTGTATGTGTGAAATAAATATCAAAAGCAAAAAATAAAGGTTGGATTTTAAAACTATAAAATGTTATGACCTAAACTAGTCCAATGATTTCCAGTTCTCTGTAGAAATATGAAAATGCCACATACGAATTCTAACCCAAATTTTGTTAGTTTAGTATAATTTTCCTTTATCATTACTAATATTAAATATATATGACTTCAACAGTTTTCAACTTTGATTCAAGCACTCAAAAAGATAAATTATGCTTAGTGGAGGCTTAAAAGCAAGGCCAATATATACCAAAGTTGGAATAAGCTTCTAGACATACAAACAAAAATTTCCAATTCCACGGTCCAAATAAGTAAATCTGGATGTAACATAAAAATTCCTTTAGAATGAGTTTTGCTTTTTTCCTGTTGTGGTTGTCCTGCACTCACATGTGAATGTAGATTTAAATGTGTTAGGACAAATCCTACACATATTTTAATTTAGAGATATGAAAAACTAGAAAATTCTCAGTAATATTTTTGGCCTGTTATTTCATAAAGGTCAAGTATTTCTTTGAAATCTAGAAACTAATTTTGAATTAAGAATTATAGCTATTTACTTATAATAATTGTGAAGCCACAATTGAAATACCAATAAAATCTTTTTTTCTAGAAATAAAATAGCAAAAGAATTGAATTCTGAAAGGTAGTACATTGATTTTAACACTGCATTTCTCATCCAAGAATTGAGTTAGTAAAATGAGAACAGATCCTAGAATATGTAAAAGCCAGTTATAAAGAAGTGAGTCAGATGTTTCAAAGTGAAAATAGTTACAAGATCCAATATTCTGCAATTGCAACTATAGACATATAACCTGAACATCCCAAATTTTCTAAATATAGTCTCCCAGACCCATAAATGTTATTCACAGAGTTTAAGCCAACAGCAAAAATAAAATAAAATAAAATAACAAGAATAATACAAGAAATTGCAAGAAATTGACCAGAACAGTTATGTCAAGTACTTCCATGTCAATTTCACTAGGCTAGGTGAGTTTTCAGCTTTTTGATTAAACATTATTCTCAAATAAGACTAGCATTTTGAATCCACAGACTGAATAAAGTACATGGTCTTCTCCAGTGTGAGTACACTTCATCCAATCTGTTAGAGGTCTGAATAGATATCAGGCCGGAAGCAGTGGCATTTGCCTGTAATCACAGCACTTAGCGAGACTGAGGCACAAGAATTAGAAATTCAAGTCCTGGCCGGACAACTTAGTGAGATCCTATCTCAAAAGTAAAATATAATTTTAAAGAGTCTATGATGTAACTTGTTGTTAGAGCAACTCTGGGTTCAGTTCATAGTACAACACACACACCAAAGGGAAAATAAAGAGAGAGAGAAGAAAAGAAAGTCAAGATAAGTGTAAATTCATCTCTCTGCCCATATAATTCCTAACTAAGGAAACAGTCTAGTCTTATACTTGCACTGGCCCTTACATCGTCGGATCTCTTAGATCTCAGGCCTTTGGAAAAGATTGAAATTACATCACTTACTTTCCTTATTCTTCAACTAACAGAAAATAGATTATATGACTTCTTAGTCTCCATAATTCTGAGAGGCAGTGAGTCAGTTTCTTATGTATATAGACAAGTTTATAGGCACATAGCCATGTGTCATTTAATGGCAGGATACAATATGAGAAATGTGTCATTTAGTGATTTTCTCAATGTGGACTAGATCATATGGTGTATTTACACAAACTAAGACTTAAATGACTTCATTAGATGATACAATCTTACATAACATAAAGTCAAATATATGTGGCCTACATTGACCAAAATATTATTATTCACTGTATGTATGTACAATGTGTGACTGTATATATTTATAGTTATTATAATAGTTAATCATGTTATGTCAATTTGAATGGATTAAGTAAGGATCACCTAGTATATTAGTGAAACACACTTTTTGTTTTATCTATGGATGACTAACATCATCCATAGTTCATCATACTGGAAGAGGAGAACTGGAGAACTGGAGAATAGAAACCAAATGCAGGTGGCACCAATCAATAAGAATTGTAGCCTGTGGCCAGGGATTTGACTCAGCAGCATAAGTGCCTGTCTGACAAGTGTGAGGTTGTCAGTTCAATCCCTGGTACCGCAAAAAAAAAAAAAAAAAAAAAAAAAAACATTGTAGCCTGGATATAATAAAAAGAGAAACAAAAGAAATGTTCTCGGCCTGTGGGTTACATAAGTCCAGCAGACATGTGGAACTCTCCTCTTCAACTGGGGGCCAGGCTCCAGCTCCCTGGTGGTCCAGCAAGACCAGTGGAGGCAGGGAACCCAGCCCTAGGCCAGCAAACTGTTTGCTTTGCCTGGGGCCCAGGATCCAGCTTCCTGTGGGTCCAGTAAGTCCAGTGGAGGTGTGGAACTCTCTTCTTTGCCTGGGGGCCAGGCTTTGGGATCCTGTCCATGGAGTAAGTCCAGCAGAGGCAGGGAACCCCGCCCCAGCCCGAAAAAATGTTTTCTTCACCTGGGGCCCAGGATCCAGCTTCCTGTTGAAATCAGTGAGTAAGGAGGGAGCAGGGAATTCTGTCCCAGCTTGGCTGACCTCTCTCCCTCACTTGGAACAAAACTTGAAGCACAAAAATATAGAAAAATGACAAAACGAAAGACCAAAAATGCAGTCTCAAACATCCAGCCAATCCCAAGAAAGCCTAGGAGCCATGTGCACAGAAGAAAATATGCCACATATTGAAATATGCCACATATCTGAAATACCTGAAATAATAGTAACTGAAATAAAGAAGCAACTCTGGGAAGCCTTAAAGGAAATCAAACTAGAAATAATCTCTCAGGTAAAAGAAGAAATGATAAAAGAAATGAAGGAGATGCTGAACATGTCTAAAGAAGACATAGCTAAAAAACTTGAGATAAACAAAAAGATAGAATCCCTGGATGAACAATATAAGAAACAAACAGAATATATAAAGCAGATGCAAAGAGATATACAGGAAATCAAAAACTCCATTGAAAGTTGTAAAAACCACCTCAATGAATGTGAAGACAGAATTTCAGACCTTGAAGACAAGATTGCAGCCAGTGAACAGGAAAGGAAAGATCTTTCAAAAATAACAAGAAATCAGGAATTAACAATTCAACACCTGCAAGATGATGCAAAAAGGAACAACATAAGGTTAATAGGGATAAATGAAAAAGAAGGGAACAACATAAAGGATGTCAAGATGATATTTAGAGAAGTAGTAGCTGAAAATTTCCTGAACACGAGACTGGAAACCAATATCAAGATCAGTGAAGCATATAGAACTCCAAATAGCCATAACCAAAATAAAACTACACCCAGACGCATAGTAATAGCCATCCCAGAAATCGAACAAAAGAATAGAATATTAAAAGCTGTAAGAGAGAAAAGACAGGTCACCTATAAAGGAAAACATCAGAATCACAGCAGACTTCTCAGCACAAACAATAAAGTCAAGAAGAGCATGGAGTGAAATATTTCAGATCCTAAAGAAAAATGATTTTCAACCTAGGCTGATGTATCCTGAAAAACTGTCCTTCAAAATGGATGGAGAAATAAGATACTTCCATGACAAACAACAGCTGAAAAACTACATGGTCACCAAGCCAACACTGAAAAGAATACTGAAGGACAGCCTACATGCATCTAGGAAAAAACCACTAAACGAAGCAGACAATTAAACAGAACTGAAAGACAAAGATGCAACAGCAGAAAGATAACATGTAACAATAAACCAATATATAACAGTTATAACCATTAATGTAAATGGTCTCAATGCACCAATTAAAAGAAAAAGACTGGCAGAATGGATCAAGAAACAAAATCCAACCATATGTTGTCTACAAGAAACCCATCTAACCCAAAAGGATACCTACAGACTGAAAGTCAAAGGATGGAAAACAATACTTCATGCAACAGGAACGCAAAAAAAAAAAAAAAAAAAGTGGGGGTGGCTGTTCTGTTTACAGACCTTGTGAACTTCAAGCCAATAATGATCAGAAGGGATAAAGAAGATCACTATATACTGGTTAGGGGAAAACTCCAAGAGGAAGAGATAACTATCTTAAATATATATGCACCAAATTCCAGAGCACTCAGTTATATAAAACAAGTACTAACAGAAGTGAAAAATCAAGTTAACAGTGACACAATTCTAACAGGAGATCTTCACACACTATTGACACCAATGGACAGATCAACCAGACAGAAAATCAGCAAAGAAATAAAAGAAATGAATCGCACCTGTGAACAAATGGACTTAATAGACACATACAGATTCCATCCAACAACAACAGAATACACATTCTTCTCAGCAGTACATGGGTCATTATCTAAAATAAACTATATATTAATTCACAAAACATATCTAAATAAATGCAAAAGGGTTGAAATCATCCCTTGCATGCTGTCAGACCATAGCGCTATGAAATTAGAAATTAATGATAAAAGATACTACAAAATTCCCACAAACACATGGAAACTGAATAACATACTCTTGAGTAATCAGTGGGTCACAGAGGAAATCAAAGAAGAAATTAAACACTACCTACAAGAAAATGAAAACACAAATACAACTTATTGGAGTCTGTGGGATGCAATGAAAGCTGTTCTCAGAGGAAAATTTATAGCACTGAGTTCACACATCAGGAAAACAGAACGAATATAAATAAATAACCTGCTGTTACACCTCATACATCTAGAAAAAGAAGAGCAAGTGAAGCCCAAAGACAAAAGAAGAGAAGAAATTATAAAAATCAGAGCAGAAATCAATGCAATAGAGACTAAAAAAAATCCAAAAAATCAATGAATCAAAGAGTTGGTTCTTTGAAAGAATAAATAAAATTGATAAGCCCCTCGTCAACTTTATTTTTAAAAAGGGAAGAAAAAATCTCAAATTCATGCAATAACGAATGAAAGAGGAGAAATCACTACAGACCCTATAGAAATACAGAAAATCATCAACACCTATTTCAAAAACCTCTACTCTCAAAGGTTTGATAACACAGAGGAAATGGGCAGATTCCTAGAAGCATACAAAGTACCAAAGCTAGGTCATGAAGATGTAAAACTACTGAATAACCCAATTTCTAGTAAGGAAATCAAAAACGTAATTAAATCCTTATCTACAAAGAAAAGACCAGGCCCAGACGGATTCACTGCAGAATTCTACAAGAAATACAAAGAAGACCTAATACCAACACTCCTCAAACTCTTTAATGAAAATGAAAGGGAAGCAATCCTTCCTAAGTCATTCCTGGAAGCAAATATTACTCTAGTACCAAAACCTGAGAAAGACCCAACTAAAAAAGCGAACTATAGACTGATCTCCCTAATGAACACAGATGCAAAAATCCTCAATAAAATACTGGCAAATAAGGTGCAGCAAATCATCAAGATTATACACCATAACCAAGTGGAATTCATCCCAGGCATGCAGGGATGGCTCAATATACATAAATCAATAAATGTAATACACCATATCAATAAAGCCAAAAGTAAGAATCACATGATCATTTCTATAGATGCAGAAAAAGCTTTTGATAAGGTCCAACATTCATTCATGATAAGAACCCTGCAGAAAATTGGAATAGATGGTCTTTACCTCAATATAATAAAGGTCATCTATGACAAACCAACAGCCAATATCATACTAAATAGCCAAAAATTGAAGGCTTTTACTTTAAAATCAGGCACAAGACAAAGATGTCCCTTCTCACCACTCCTATTTAATATAGTACTGGAAATACTAGTCAGAGCAATTAGACAAGAGAGAGAAATAAAAGGCGTAAAGATAGGAAAAGAAGTTAAGCTATCATTATTTGCAGATAACATGATACTCTATATAGAAGATCCCCAAAACTCCACTGAAAGACTGCTAGATACAATAAATAAATTTAGTATTGTAGCTGGCTATAAAATCAATACTCAAAAATCAATAGCATTCGTATACACTAACAACAAAGTCAGAGAAAGAGAAATAAGAGAAGCCACACCCTTCACACTAGCAACCCAAAAAATGAAATATCTAGGAATTATTCTCACGAAAGAAGTGAAAGACCTGTACAAGGAAAATTATGTTACACTGAAAAATGAAATTGAAGATGATCTCAGAAAATGGAAAAACATCCCTTGCTCATGAATAGGAAGAATAAATATTGTGAAAATGGTCATTTTCCCAAAACTTTTATACAGATTCAATGCAATCTCGATAAAAATACCACCAACATACCTCATAGAACTCAAGAAATCACTCCTAAAATTCATCTGAAGTGAGAAGAGACCTAGAATAGCAAAGACAGTTCTAAGCAGCAAAGGCAAGACAGGAGGTATCACAATCCCTGACTTGAAATTATTCTACAAAGCAACCGTAGTAAAATCAACATGGTACTGGAACCAAAACAGAGCTGAAGATCAGTGGAATAGATTAGAAGGTACAACCACAACTGCAAACACACTCAACCACCTTATCTTCGATAAAGGGGCCAAATATATTCACTGGGAGAACGACAGTCTCTTTAATAAATGGTGCTGGAAAAACTGACTTTCCATATGTCAAAAACTAAAACTAGACCCATACCTATCACCATGTACTAAAATAAAATCTAAATGGATCAGAGATCTAAATATTAAAACAGAAACACTAAATCTATTGGAAGACAAATTAGGTAAAAACCTTGAAGGTATAGGAGTAGGTAGAGAATTCATGAACAGGACTCAAACTGCATGGGAAATACTTCCCAGAATCAATAACTGGGATCACCTCTTATTAAAAAGTCTCTGCACGTCAAAAGAAATCTCCAGCATTGTGAGAAGAAAACCCACAAACAGGGAAAAAATCTTAGTGAACTGCCCCTCAGACAAAGGACTTCTGTCTAAAACATATAAAGAATTTAAAAAAAAATCAGACCCCCCAAAATTCAAAGACCCAATCCAAAAATGGGCATCTGAGATGAATACGCACTTCTCAGATGAAGAAATGCAAATGGCAAATAAATATATGAAAAAATGTTCATCATCATTGGTCATTAGAGAAATGCAAATCAAAATCACACTGAGATACCATCTCACTCCTGAAAGAATGGCCAGGATCAAGAAAACCACCAACTAATTCTGGAGAGGCTGTGGAGAAAAAGGAACTCTCCTGCACTGTTGGTGGGAGTGTAGACTAGTGCAACCATTGTGGAGGTCAGTCTGGAGATTTCTCAGAAAAATAGGACTGGAAGCCCCATATGACCCAGCTATACCACTTCTAGGCATATTCCCAGAAGAACTGAAAGCATCATACCACAGTGATATATGTGTACCCATGTTTATAGCAGCACAATTTGTAATAGCCAGATCTTGGAAACAACCTAAGTGTTCATCGACTGAAGAATGGATAAAAAAAGTTGTGGTATTTTTATACAATGGAGTACTACTCAGCTATAAAGAATAACCACATTGAGACATTTATAAATAAATGGACGCAGCTTGAGACCATACTCATAAGTGAAATAAATCAAACTCACATGTATAAATACCAAATAGTTTCCTTAGTGTAAGAAATGATAAGAATACATAGAAATATGTGGTAATCATGATTCCCAATCATATTGGTTTAAGTCATATAATGTTTTCACTCATTAACCACAATGGTTTTAACCTGGGTTGTTCGATTTTAGTATCTATGATAGCACGAATAGCTATTTTGAAGAAAGCAACACAACATAAAAGCTAGTGCTGATTTAATATCGTCTTGTTTTGAAGTCTCATCAAGCTGTAGTACATCTGTTTCCACTGGTTTTAACATGTTGTATCTTAATATATTACACTATATGCTATAGTATAAACAAAATTCTTATAGGCAAAGAGATAATATAGAAACCATTGCTTGTTTTCTATTAGCAGGTTCTAAATACCCTGTAATTCTTGCATTCTCTTGAAAGGCTTCACACTGTCTAGATATGCTTGATATTGTAGCGTGCGAAGTTACACTCAAATAATTTAAGGAAAGAGGCACTATGGTGACTACTAGTATGCTAGATTATCTGGTGGTGAAACACAATGATGCTTGAATTGCTTGGTTCTGCCCTGCGTTGTTCTATTACAATGTCCTCTCTTATCTCAATCTTCCCCCTATTTTTAAATTAATCTATCCTCTCTCATTTTTTAATTAAGGGAAAACTAAATTAAAAAATAATGGGACATATTATAGTAACATTTTTGTTGTCCTATTAACCTGATTTGAACCCCAGTATTGCTCTCCCCATCTTGTTCTATCTGATTATTGTATATTCTATTTTGTTTGATAGTATCAAGTTTGAGGGTATAGGCAACCACTTTGAAGGCAATAAGATATACTATGATGCCAAATATGGATTGACTATCAACATTTTTTTGAAGTCCTGTAAGGTCCTCAGTGTAGATTTTATTGGTTTTGTTCCGTACTGTTTTGATCAACTCTATTATACCTGATGATACAGACAACTCAATTTAAAAATAGCAAGAGGCACAATGGTAACCACTTTTGATCACCTGGTATTCTATTTTTGCATCACGTGCTATGCCCACCCTTCTGTTCTAATTGACTCTGTTTTGCTTAGTCACATTTGGGTTTATTCTCTTCAAAAAAGTAATAAGAACTGTGAGAATAATAAAACCCTGAAAGTCTAATTGTTACTGTAAAAAAGAGAGGAAAGTAAGGTGGACTAAGGGATATAAACACAGGTATGTTCGAGTGTGTAGGATGGAAAACCATATAACTGAGCTTTTGTTGGATCATTGAACGGAACTGTCTCCAATTTCACTGTATGAATGTTCACTTTATATGCGTTAATTTAGTGATATGGACAACTGTTTCTGGGAAGATAATATGTAACCTATTAACTGGTGATTTCATACTGTATGTATTTTTTTCTAGAAATACTGTATTTTTTGTACCATTTTACTGCATTGTTTTTTTTATGTCCTTTCTTTTTTTTTTCTTCTTTTTCTTCTCTCTTTAAATTTAAAAAAAAAAAAAAAGAAATGTTCTCGTTTTGAAGATCAACTCCAGTATTCCTCAGCAGGTCTGTATTTTGCTGCTGTCAACTTTGACAGCCGTCTTCAGGCCTCCAGTTTCCTCAGCCTTCCAACACAGAGTCACAACAGCCTTCCAGAGAGCTTCCAGGCCTCCAGCCTTGCAGTGATTCTTCATGCGTCACTCTTATTCTGCAGCTTCCAGCTTCTTAGCTGAATTGCTACTGGACCTTCTGGTTTGCCGGACACAGAGGGCCATTTTGAAACTTTCTGTCCATCTGACCCTTGATTATATAAAAAATGTATACATCAAAAAATAAAAACTTGTAAACATTTTTAATACTACATTTATTTTGTCTTTTTGAGACAGGCTGATAAGAAGACTGTGATAAGCTCATTTTGTAGCTCAGGCTGGTCTTAAACTTACAATGATCTTCCTGCCTCAGTCTCCCAAGTTCTGGGATTCCAGGTTTATGCCACCACGCCTGCCTTTAATATTAAATTTATTGAGACATCATAACATTAATACAAGTTACCTTTGGCCTCTACGATTATTAGAGGTACCCAAAATGGTAGTCATTAGGTTCTAGACACTTACTAGTATAGCAAACTTGCAGGAATGTGCATACAATTTTTGGTGGTCTCTCCCCCTGTCCCATCTCTGTCTCTGTCTCTTTCTTTCTCTAAATATATATATATATATATATATATATATATATATATATATATGATGTATATATTATATGTATATACAAATATATATGATGCATATATTCTATATCATGCATTCACTTTCCTTAGATACATAAATAGATAGATAGAAAGAAAGATAGATAGATAGATAGATAGATAGTTAAGATCATACATTCTATGTATTCTGTGCCTTTAGAGAACCCTAAAACATGTTTTTGGCATGAGGAATTGTATACAAACAGAACTGTAAGAAAGAATTTCTCTGCTTGGTTTAGTAGTCCCTGGAGCTGTTTTGTCTTTTTGTTTGTTTGTTTTTTGTTTTTTTAATTTAAAGACTCTCTTCACTGAATAATCCACGAAGTAGTCACAGTCTGTGGGTGAACTGTTTAAAGCAATATATAACATAGATCCATTTGTTTTTCCCAATTCACCTCTTGTGAGCAGCAAGAAATTTAGTTACTTTACAAAAATAGTTTTGAAAATTTTTGGAAGAGTAAAAACTGACACAGACTGGTTGCTTTTAATATCCCCGGACAAATTACTGAAGATAATTACAAGCTTGCAGATTCAAGTTTCCAGGTTCACACACATAAACAAACAATCTAAAGGTTTCTAAGTGTGTCCTGAAGAAGGATCTTCTCTCCTATCGCCTTAGGGGCAAAGTTGCTGAAAATCAAACCTAAGCCTTCACAATGTGATCAGCTGAGCTGCAGCGCAAATTTAATGCTCTGCCTCTAAGGGTATGTGTAGTTAAAATGAGGGCACTGACAGAATAAAAAAGGAGTTTCATAAATTGAGAATGAAGATGTTTGAGAGTAATATGACCAAGCTAGGGACATTGAGCCTCTAAATTCTGATGAGACCATTTTGCCAGCGGAAGAGATCTTCCCAGACTCTCTAACAGGGCATCCCCATTCCCTGGGGTTTTGGCCTTGTCACCTCTACCCAACAAACTAATCCTGTGTGTCATGTGGAAATGGTAATAAGTTTCCCTGATGCAGCTACCAAGCAAGACAATGCCGACACTCCTGAGGACCCACACTTCACACCTATTTTTGCCACTGGACATGTAACCTCACAGAGTTTCTAAAAATGAGGCACACAACATGTCTTGTGATGAAGTGTGTTACTGCACATCTAACAGATTTCTTGAGTTTTGTAACTCTTATAATCAGATATCTGGAGGAAAGGCATGGAAATGAATTTTAATGATATGGGGTACCTGCACAAGAAATACAAACTTGGGAAAGGTGGAATTTAAACAAAGGTTCTGGACATAATACCACAACTTTAGAGCTAATAAAAAAGATAGTAGTCCTAAATTTGGTTGGTTGGCTGCAATATGGATCAAAAGATGGTCTATGACAAAGATTAGAGAAGCCTGATATCTTGATTTACTTTTTATCCCATTTTGTTTTTTGCGACAGGGTATTGCTATATAGTTCAGGCATGCATGGTGTTGAACTCATGGCAGTTCTCCTGCCTCTGCCTCTCAAATGCTGGGGCTGTTGCCATGCACACTACACCCAGAATCTTCAGCTTACTCTCAAGAGCATATCCAAAGGTTCAGGGAAATGGGAATGCTAGGATGGATTTTCCACATAAAATCTATTCCTCTGTACTGAGAGGGTACTGAAAATGCATCCTTCATTAGACCTTGAGAAACAGATTTGAGAAAGGAATACATTCATCTTGGAGGAGCTTCAGCACTGCTCTTTCTGAAACCAGACCTTAGGCTGGGAACGGTATTCACTCAATTTGAAAACAAAAATGTTGCAGATAGAAATGAGTCCCAGGGAGGCAGGGGCTAAGTGGAAGCACTCAATGCCAAACGGGAGGTGGGCATACTTATAATAATAAACAGCAGCCAAAGCAATAATGGAAACTGGATGATACATATAGACCCATAGTGTGGCTGCTAAACAAAAATTGACTTCTAATCACAATGGCAGAAAATCAAAATGCCTCAACTGATTCCTAGCTTTGAGTAGATTTGCTGAATCAGAACTCTGCATTTTTTTTTTTTTTTTTTTTTTTTTTTTTTACAGGGGGATTGAACTCATGACCTTGCGCTGGCCAGGCAGGCACTTATACCACTGAGCTAAATCCCCAATTGGCCCAGAACTCTGAATAAAGGATAGCCCAGGTCTGGGTGAAGCAGGACCATGGTTCGCATCCAAAGTTATGCTGCCACTCTTTCCCCATCCTTCCCCAAAGGACCTAAGGTCTTTAACCAGAGTAACCATACACTAGGGAAAAGGAAATGATCAGACAATTCAGGGCTACTGGACACTGTTTTAAGCCAATGTTGATTCCAGGAGATCTGAAACATCTTTGTAGACCTCTAGTAAGAGTATGGCCTATAGAGGTCAGGTGATCAATGGACTTCTGAATCTTCTTTGCAGGAATTCAGATGGATCATAGAGAATGATGATGGCTCACTGAAAGTTTTTCAAGTGATGGTTCCAACTGCAGCTGCCCTACCAGATGTGGTTATGTGCTTGTGCAAATAACACATCTCCTGGCACCTCTTCTACAGTTATTGATTTATGAGTATTTTTTTCTTCATATCTATCCATAAATCCACCAGAGAAACATTTACTTTAATCTGGCAGGGACAGCATTATACTTTAACTGTCCTATCTCAGGGGTCTATTTACTCCCCAGGCATGTGTGATAACTTAGTTTGGAGGATTTTCTTCATCTGTCTCTTCCATAAGTTATCCCATTAATCCAGTATATTGATGACATTTTGCTTGGAACAAGTGAGCAAGACATAGCTGCCAGTCTAGATTTGTTGATAAAACATTCATGTGTAAAAGGATGGGAAATAAATCCTTCCAAAATTCAAGGGCTCTCTGTCTCTATGAAGTTCAGTAATATGGGGCAGCAGAGGTATCCCTTCTCATATGAGGGATAAGTTGTTACTTCTTGCCCTTCCTCCAACCAAGAAAGAGCCACAAAATCTAGTAAAATCTATTTGGACTAGAAAGCAGCACATTCCTCACCCAACACATTCCTGGGTGTATTACTCCAGTCCATTTAACAGTGACTCAGAAAATTGCTAGTTTTAAATAGAGCCCAGAAAAATACAAGACTCTGGAACAGATCCTGGCTACTGTGCAAGCTATTCTGCTGCTTGAGGCATGTGATCTAGTGACTCTGAGGGTGTCATGGCCAAACAGGAATGTTGTCTGGTGCCCTTACAGTTCTCCATTGGTGAATCATTAGATGCTTATGACCTTGGAATAAGATTCTACCATCATGAGATAAAAGAGAGAGAGAGAGAGAGAGAGACAGAGAGACAGAGAGAGAGAGAGAGACAGAGAGACAAAGAGAGAGAAAGAAAGAAAGAAAGAAAGAAAGAAAGAAAGAAAGAAAGAAAGAAAGAAACTTCATGACCTGTTAGATGACCTTAGAGGAATCTGAATGCTTGACCATAGGACTCCAAATTACCAGAGGCCTGAGTTGCCCATGGTAAACTGAATACTATCTCGTCCACAAAGTCATAAACTTGGATATGCATAACAGTGATCCAACATCGAACGGAAGTGGTATATAATTGATTGGGCCAGGAAAAATTGTCCGAGTGTTCATGATTCTTACGCCTGCTACACTGCCTTCTGTTGCCCAGAATGCATCTGTGGCCTCATGGAGCATGATCTCTGAACTGCTAATAGGTGAGGAAAACACTCAGGCCTGGTTTACAGATGGTTCTGCTTCTTACACAGGTACCACTCAAAAGCGACAGCTGCAAGACAATAAACCTGGTCACCCCTGAAGGATGTCGATGAAGGGAAATCTCCACAATGGACAGAATTTTAAGAAGTCCACTTGATCATAGTGTTCTTGCAAGAAAAATGGCCAGATGTGTGACTACATACAGATTTATCAACTATGGCCAGCCGGCTGGCTGGATGGTCAGGGAATTGTAAAAAATAGTAACAAAGACATTTGCCATGGATAGAGTTTTTTCCCTGTGGGAAGGAAGATGAAGATATTTATGTCTCATGTAAATGCTCAAGCAAAGGTGACCTTGGAAGGAGAGATCTTTAATCATCACATGCACAAGATGATCTGCCCAATGGGTAGTGGTCAACCTCTTTCCTCGGCCATGCCTGTCACTGCTCAAGGGCTCATGAACAAAGTAGAAAGGATGGAGGATAAGCATGGGCTCAGAAACTTGGACTTCCTCTCACTGAGGAGGACTTGGCTATATCTACTAATGAATAACTGATGGGCTACGAACAGAGACAACACTGACTCCCTGATATGACACCATTCTCCAGGACAATCAGCCTGCAACCTACAGGCTGCAAGAGGCTATATTCGAATATTTCCAGCATGGAAGCACAATACTTTGTCCTTCTAGGAATTATCACTTATTTGGGTCATGAACTTGCCTTCTCTGCACATAATACTTCTACCAAAATTATCATCTGAGGACTTATGAAATGCCTCATCACCATCAGTGGCATTTCTTCTACAGCAGTAATGTACTTCATGGCAAATAAGGATGGCAATGGAGCCGTGCTCATAGAATTTATGTAGCCCACCATTCGGAAGCAGCTGAATTGACAGAAAAGTAGAATTTTCTTTTGAAGACACAATTGCAATGCCAGCTAAGTGACAATACCTCACAGGGCTGGGACCAGACTGAATAACTCTGAATCAGCACCAAATATGGTGCTTTTTTCTCTCATAGCCAGGATTCACAGGAAATAAGAACAATACCATTCACCATGGCCCCTATTGACATAGTAGCAAAATATTTTCATATTGTTCCCTTGAACACACGTTCTGTGGGCCTAGAAGATTTAGTTTCAGAAACAAGGCTCCTAGCAGGAAGCATCATACTAATTCCATTGAACTAGAAGCTAACGCTTTCCCCTGATTGTGTGCTTTTAATGCCTCTAAATCAATCACCCAAGGAGATAGTTACAATATTGGCAGGAGTGATTGATCCAAAGTATTAATGGAAAGTTAAACTATTACTCCTTAATGGAGGCAAGAAAGAATATGCTTGGAGTTCAGGTGATCCCTTAGGGTTTCTTCTAGTGTTACTATGCCCTGTGAGTAAGGTCAGTGGCAAATCGTAGCAACCCGATTCAAGATTTCAGAACCATCAGAAAGAAAGAGTTGGGGTGTGTTGTAGTCAGGGGTTTTATACAGAGAACAATTCAGATCAGGACATGGAGTTTATAATATTTTTATAATGGTCACCGGAAGTTAACACAGGAGAATGCAGGAAATCTCTCCGCAACACCAATAACATAGATTATTTAGTCAAGAGTCTAAACCCCATGGCAATGTCCCACATGAGTCCAGATAAAAACCCAGAGCTCAGGACAATGCCTCCACGAGTCCAACTGGAGGTCCAGAGCCCACAAGAAGGACTCACGCCAGTCTCTTTTACGGATTCATGCCGGGAAGACCCAAGGGTCAGCGGTGGAAGCCAGAAAGTCTATGCCAGCAGGATGAAGGAGCTGTGCTAGTGGGACGAGGGTTCTACACTGGAGCCGAGAAGTCACACTCACAACAAAGAGCAGGGCTGTCCTGAAAGGCACCACAGCTGTCCTCAGCCACACAGAGGCCCCGAGCTCCTCCAACAACAAGCACAGTCTGGTACAGGCCAGGAAGCAGCGTGACGAGTTCATCCTGGAGACCAGGCAGCACATGTCTTCCCCTCTGGAGCCAGGAAGCAGTGCTCCATGTGAAGACCAAAGCTTCGCAGACAGCAACTCATAGGAGAACCAACAATGCCTCCATAACGCCTCAATCCCTCTCCACACCTCTCTTCTCCACCTATTTATCCTGGCAACCCTTCTCAGGTGGAGCATCTTCTCTCAATGCATGCTGATGTAATCCAGCTGGCTGTAGCTGACCACTAGTTATCAAACCATAACAAGGTGCTTGCCAAAAGCCAAAGAAACACCAAGTAAGTAGTAGGAAAAATACTTATAAATATGAGGTACAATCATGTGACTGGATACAGAAATTAAGACTGCATCATAAGTATCTTTCCTATTTTCTTAATATGTTATGCATATATACATGCACATTAATCAGTTATCTTTATTTTCAACATAATGCTGATTGATTTAATATCAATAACTAAGTGCTGTTAAATCTACATTATGATATTTAAGTTATGGAATGTCAGAAGTGTAAATATCACCCAAAGAAAACCTTTTTTCTATTCTGGAAATGGAATAAGTGTGCTTCCTTTCATGCACAGAATAGCTGTGTCATTTTGAGCACAATTATGAACTTGATATTGTATTGAGACTAACCATGGTGTAAAGGGACGTACTTAGTTGTTACACTGAGAAGTGACTGAATATGACGATTAGTTGTGATATTTAAAATTGAACGAATTAAGAAACACAGCAGATTGGTATGACAGTCTTCTGAGTGTGCCTGTAAATGACTGATTTTTCAGGACAGCAAATTGAAGAGAGAAGACCCACCCTAGGTACTGATGGCAACAACCAACAGGCTTTAGGCCAGATGAAGTAAAAAGAGAAAGAAGAAATTACTCCTATTTTAAAGACCTCCACTGTTGCTGAACAGGTCCATCTTTTGCTGTCATTACCTCTGGATGCAGCTCTCCAGGTATCTCCTGCTTCAGCTGAGCCGTGCAGACTCACAGTGTTCTAGTGAGCTTCCGGATCTTCATTCTGGATGGTGCTTCATCCTGCACATCTCTCTTATGTTGCAGCTTCCATCTTCTTAGCCAAACAACTACTAGATCTTCTGTCTCTATTGCACTTAGACAGCAATTGTGGACACCCCTGACTCTGATTCTGTAAAGCTAAGAAATCTTCCTGCATAATTATACATGCTTTTTCTACTGGTTATTTTCCCCTAGAAAAATCTAAGTAGGCCAAATATTTAGATATGTATCCTATGGGCTCTGTTTCTTTGAGAAGTTATTAAAATGCCTATAGTTTACCAAATTTTCCCTAGCAACTACTAATTAGTTGGCTACAAGATGCCTTTCTAATAGTTTCATATGTATTTTTGTATATTCACAAAACATTATAGAGCACCTATTCTGAACTTGATATTTTACTAGATGATGGAATGCTTAGAATGATTAATATTGAACTATTTTTATGGATGAGTGGGAAAGATGAGTAATAGATATATCTTAAATAACACAAATAAGTAGATGCTATGATAGGAATAAAAAGCGGTAAAATCTTCAATACTAGTAAATAATAATTGGTAGGCATCTGTGAAATTAAAATTAGTAATTATAATTAATAAGTAGTAAAATAATGAGAAAGAATACTACAAGGTCACATTTATTTCTTAAACTATGTCACACTTATTAATAAGTGTATTTTAAATTCTTATTTTCTTCCTTATGAAATCTCTGTAAAAATAAAACTGTTACCTTCTTTCAGAAGAAGAGAGTTCTAAGGGGTAGGTTGTTTGCCTGGAGTTACTTGATTATTAAACAGTAGAGCCAAGATTTGAATAAGTGATGACTAAGTCTAAGGTTTATTTTTGTATTACTTTATTTAGGTGGTTTGATGCCACCATAATCACATGACATAAATGACAGATTTGAGAAAGAGTACTGAAAAGAGCAGAGAAGTTCTTTGATTAAATCCACAGTGTTACCACTAACATCTAAATTCAAACATAAACCCTCTTGAAGGCGATGATAGTTGATTTTGAAAACTAGGCAGTCTGCAAATATATATCTCACTGATGATGTGGGGCACACGGAAAACCCCTCAGATGACGCTGCCCCCTAATTACACTGACCATCACTCGTCTGTGGTGCGGCTGTCAAGAGTTTTAAACTAAACAAAGACAACCAGGTTTTTCTTCTTATCTCTTCATCAACTGTGAGTAATAGATTTAGAAGCACATGTTTCAAATGAAAGTTAACCAAACACAACAAACTCTGAGCACTTAATGAATATGGAAATAAATAGCCTGTATAATTGATGTGGTTTGAATGTATCTCTTCTGAGATTCTGTCTCATGAATGAAATAGTGTTTTATAAAGGGATGAATGAAGTTAGCTTATGCTCTTTCTGTCATTTACTCTTCTGCCATGTGAGGACACAGTGTCTATCTCTTTTGTTTTTCCATAATTTGTCACACAAGCACACAGTAAGATATTCATCAAACATCATATGATGGTAACTTGATGATGGACTTTACAATCTCCAGAACTGTAGGAAATAAACCTCTCTTTTAAAAGTTATTCAGACTCAGGTGTTTATAATAGCAACACAAAGAAAGTAGTACAATGACTGGATAATTTTCCATAGATGTTTTTAAAATTTTTATTTAAAAAAAAAACAGAAAAAGGACAGAAATAATACATAATTTCAAAAAAACAGTAAGAAATCACTAGTTGATAAATTACATATTGTTTTCTTAGAAATAGTTGTTCAAGTTACAAAAGTAAAGCACACAAAGTGGACATTTAAACAGCAAGACTGCAAACAGTTCTCTGCAACTATCTCCGTAGACTTTTAATGTAAGATGTTGGAGAAAACACTACACTGAAAACAGCCAGAAGATAGAAGCAAAAGCAGCACTAACAGGAACATCACAAACTGCAGCTTAGCATCAGTGCTTGCGTAGGTCTAACCCGGGAACGAGACTCGTTCTCAGGAGACGCTTTGCATTCTACTGTTAAGCAGCCATACTTTGGATAGAAAACAGAGCATTGTTTAACAGAATAAAGATACAGTTACAGACTTTAAAATATCCTACTCAAAATTTACACCAGGAAATTTCACAGCTGTTCTGATTCACAATTTCAGTAATTCTTCAAAGTTGGAGAGGCGGCTCAATATAAAATATATTCCCAAGACTTGACTATGAACTATCAAGTTTTGAAGGTGGATTATCAGAGCCTCTGACCACAGATGTTTTCCAATGCTATAGATTTGGAAAAATCAAGCGCAAATCATGTAAGAGATGGAGCAATAAATTCAAAACAAAATACATTTTCCCTGGAACACTGATGGATAAGTGGACTCCATCTGTAGACATAGGTGTGGGGAATGTTGGAGGCATCCTGGCTGAAGAAAGAGCCAGGAGAAGAGCTAGAAATAGGAAGACGGAATCTGTGGGTTTGTGCTGTTAATCACTGGAAGTCTGTGTTCATCAGAGGGACTGCATGAGAACTGTGCATGAGAACGTTTCATCTGTCACTGGGAGTAGAAATTAGAGCAACAGATTGAAGGAAGGAAAACAATGCGTCACTGTGATAGTCACCAATACGAGCCATCAGGGGGATGAATGACCTTGGGGAAGAAAGACTTGAACCTGACAGCTGAGTGGGATAAGACCGCTAAATCTGAAGATACAAGTAAAAAACAAAAACAAACAAACAAAAACACCTGTAATATTTGACGCTTGCTCAATTGAAATAATTTTGTGGCTTTTATCAAAACTTTGTTGAAGTCAATTAGATATGCAGTCTGGAAAAAGATTAAGTCTCAAATTGAATTTGAGACATTGGGAAAATGAACGTGTTCCACTGAAAGACATTCTATGGTTAAATGACCAAGTGAAGGATTTGGAAAAACAACACTATAAAAATAATAACTGACGTTTTAAAAGTGACTATATTCATAATGGAAGGAGTAATGAATTTTAAGAGTTACCAGAAGAACTTCAGATGCAATGACACAAATGACAGAAACAAGAGTAATAGTAACATAGTAGTGTTCGGTAAACAGGACTAAATTGAGATCTATACATTCCATAGTGCCAAGAAAACAAAGTTGCATAAAATCAATCAGAACTTATCACGGAGATAAATCCTGTTTGACTGTATACTACAGAACCTTAGAAGTAGATTAGCCAGACTTAGATGTGGATAACACATTAATAGATAAAGCAAAGGTAAGTTCACATGAACATATGCAATTTGAAATAAAATGCATGTAATATTTTAATTTTCAGAAATTTATTTAACTTTACTTATCTACTTCACTGAAATGCACTTGCAGTGTTCAGGAATTCCATGTTGAGGGATCTATGTGGTACAGTAGGAAATAACTTTTCTAAGATGCTCTCATGGCATGTGTAATTCCATAGGCTTGAGTGTGGTTATATGCTGGGGTATTCTTAAGGACTATTGCTGTTGCAATTCAGGACAGAACTGCAAAACATATTTTCTGTCAACTCCGACCAAATTCCCAGCTGCCAAAACCTGCCAGACTACAAGTCAGTGAATCTTTTTTAATTGGCTTGTAAGTCTTTAGCTGTTTTTAGATGAAGGGTGATTTGGCTAATTAACAATCTTGTGGCTTCTTTCTTGTTCTCTAACTGGAAATGATAACAACTTACTTGTGGCAAGTTCGAAAGAAGTTAAGGGAAGAATTAGTGTCTGCTTTCAGTTTTACAAACTTTCCTAAAGTGAATTTAAAGAGTTAAAAAGTGTTTTGCGTTGATAAAGATTAGACTTGCCTGTAAATAATGAAAAGAGCAAGAATATTGAGTATATAGTATACTAAATTATTTGGTAGAAACTGAAATGTATCAAAATATATAAAAGAATCTTGTCCTTAAACTGCCATCACCTGGAGCAAGATTAGCCAGATGATTCAAAAGGTCAGTGTAATTTGCGGCATATTCTCATGTTCATTTGTTCCTTAATCAGTGAGTTCTTGGCTTTTTCTTAGAATATCCAGATTTGCCTCCTTCTACAAGGTCAATCTAATTTTTTTCAGTTTAAAGAGAAGTCTTCCCAATGTACAGATTATATGTTACTACTCTAGTTTAAAAATTTATAACTCTCTTTCATTATGAGACAGTAAAATCACCTTCTCAGGATGCCATACAGAGAACTCCATGATTTGCCTATTGGCCACCTATTGCCATTATTTTTCTCTATATTTAACATCCAACATTTGCATTAAAAAACTTGAAGTTCTGTTAGAAACACTATACTGTTTCTTCTCTAAAATAACTTTGGGCAAGGGATACAGCTCAGCAGCACAGTGCCTGTCTGGCAAGAGTGAGGTCGTGAATTCAATTCCTAGTACCAAAAATAAAAGAAAAAAGTTAACAAATAAAACAACTTTGCTTATGCCATTTTCTATCCCTACTAGGCCTTTCAGTCTACATGGTGAACTTTTGTTTGTACTTGGAAATGCTATTCAAAGTGTTGTTTCCTTTCCAGCAGAAATTCTGTAAGAGAATAGATCTGGAGTGCTGATTTTCTCATGGTTATAATCAACAGCGTGCCAGTAGAAGTTTTAAAACCAGTTCTCAAATTTTGAGAAAGGGCCCTACTTCACAATATTTGTCAACTTCAAATCACCAAATTGATATCACTGCACAGAAAATTAAGAAGAAATGTTGTATTAGTTTTCCTAAACTAGTATACGCTGGTGTAGCATCGTAATGGTTATAGTTCAGGACAATTACTTGCAATTTACAGAATCCAGAACTCTGGAAATTAATTAGCACAATAATGACTTAATTAGGTCAGTTGGAGAAAAATACTAAATAAATTTCTAGAATTTTTTTTAAAGTCTTGCAGCAGAATTTGATAGTTTCCACCTTATTTGTTTCCAGTCATCAATGTGAAATTATCCCACTGGGATCAATGAGAATCTCTTTCACCGTTTTTCAAACTTTGTGCATTTTTGTCTCCCTCGGAAAAATAAAAGTCACTTGAGTTAAAAGAAAATGAAAACTTATTATTGTATTAGCTTTTAGTGTGCCAATATTGTATTCTATTTTAGAAAATTTGTAAGTCATATGAAATTATTTATATGATTCTACCATCTAATTCTGTAAAAGAGAATCAGGTTACTGGTCATACAAATTGAGCTTTCCTCGTAAGCTACTGGTTATCAGTGCTTTTGCACAAACACGTAAGTTTATAAATTGTAATTTTCAATTTTCAATAAATAAATTTCCTATTTATTTATTTATGTATTTTTATTTCTATCTAAACTAGGTAAGATAAGTTTTGCAAGGTGTAGATCCATTTTCTCAGTAAGTAGCAAAAAAGAAAAGCATTGTTATCTGCTAAATTAATGCTATTAAGTTGTTTCTGTAAATAATTTTTGTTTAAGAGTTATTATAGAAAAACTAAGACAACTTTTACGGCATTGTTTTTTTTATAACCTTTATTTTTTTTCTTCTCTCTTTAAAAAAAAAATGACTACCTCAAAAAAATAAACTAAATATTTTAAGAAAATGGTTTCAGATGTTGCATAAACATCTTTGTAGTTAATAAGATGTTTGAATGATTAACAATAGTTTAACAGTTTATGTTTACAAATGCACCAATATGCATGACAATAAAAATTAAATTTGTAACAAAAAATATGAAAAGTAAAAAGGTTTCACAAATATAGAGCAAGAATGAGAAAATCGGGCCAAGGACTTAGCTCAGTGGCTAAGCACTTATCTGGTAAGTGTGAGGTTGTGAGTTAGATCCCTGGGACCAAAAAAAAAAAAGTAGGTTGAAAGATAAAATTAGAGAATCTGTCCAAGATATCCTATTTGTGTATAAGACAAACAACATAAAGAATCCAAGAAATGATGGTGGGGGGAAGCTTCCAGAATTATGAGCAACTGACTCAGTGCAGTGGTCTATTATTGCTGCTTAAGAAAAGGTAAAAAGCAGAATTACTGAACTAAAATTAAGCAGTAGAAAAATATTAAATAACACAGTATAAACCAATGACTTTTTTAAAAGTATGAGAGAAAGAAAGAAAGAAAGAAAGAAAGAAAGAAAGAAAGAAAGAAAGTTGGTTCTTTAAGATGAACAATAAAATTGATTTTTAAAAAATGAGTCCAGAGACTCAGGGAAAAAATAAGAAAAAAATTGCTAGTGTCATGAGTGAGAGAGATAATATCACTCAATCACTGGGTGTTTACAAATACTAAAGGATAAAAAGAAAATATTAAGATGAATGTATGACAATGAACTTGAGTTCTTAAATTAAATCAACAAACTCTACCCTCAAACTCTACCTAGGTTTACTCAAGAAGAGTAAGATAATCTAAGTAGGCTTACTTAGATTAAAAATATTCTTACAGATAAAACTTAAAGCCTGGTAGGCTTCACTTTGAAATCTACCAAACTTTTAAGTAAGATATAATGTGAATTCTAATAAACATGCCAGGTAACTGAAATAGAAAGGCTATATAGTATCTTCTAGGGACCTGTACTATTCCATTACCAAAATTAGACAATAACTTTACCAAAAAAACAATATGCAAATATTTCTTGTGGAATTGGTTGCAAAAATTCTTCATAAAATGTCTTTACAAATTATGATAAACTTGCACTCTGTCTCTTTCTCTCTCTCTCTCTCTCTCTCTCTCTCTCTCTCTCTCTCATACACACACACACACACACACACACACACACACACACACACACATCCCACAGTGTATCATGACCAGGTTAATTTTATCCCAGGAGTATATTTGATTATACATTTAAGATCAGCCAACATAATTAATGGTATTAACAAAATAAGGAAATATACATCTCATATAAACATCAAGACAAGCACTTTAGAAACTTAATATTTTCATTAGCAATAAGGATATATTAGCATTCGAGGACCAAAAATAAGCTCTCAATTTGATTTTAAAAACTACATAAAACCTAATATCATACATAGTACACAACTAACTGCCTTGTCCCCAGGATCAGACACAATCGAAGATGCCACTCTCTTCACTTTCATTCAACACAGTACACAATACTGGGTTTTCTAATCACCATAAAAGGGAAGAAAAGAAAACAAATCATGCAGACTGGAAAGGAAGAGATGAAATGGATTTTAGAGTTTGAAATTTTAAAATATAATGAAACCAAAAACTATGAAAAGCTGAAAGTGAAATCAGAGGAAAAATACATGATATGAATATTGAAAATTAAGAATCTTGCTAAAAGAAATTCAAATGTGACCTGAATAAATGAAGTTGTACAATGTGTTCACGGGTCACAAAAATCAGTGTTGCTAAGGTGTCAGGCCCCCTAGTTTGATCCATAGATTCAACATAAACTCAAACACAACAGTACATTTTGGTAATAATTGACACAAATTGATTCTACAATTTATATGAAAATGTAAGTGACGTGAAATAACTCGAAAAGAAATAAAGGGAAAACAACAAATCAAAAACAAAACACTACATAATTCCAAGTTTTATTACAAGAATAAATTGATTAAAGGAACGTGGCATTGACTTCAAAAACACATCAATGATAGAAAAAAGCTAGGATCAGAAACAGGTGCACATGCGTATGGACAATTTATCTTTGTTTTCTCCCTCTCTCTCTCTTGCACTGTCAAAATGACTCACTGACCTACTATAAAACTCATAGAATATAAGAAAACCTTTGTAATCTTGGTCTTATTATACAAAAGCTTAATCCACAAAATTAAAAAGTTGATAAACTGAACACTAAAATTTAAAATACCTTCTTTCCCAAAGTCATGAGGAGAATTTTTTAAAAATACTAAACAGAAAAATATTTGAAAATGATAATATAGGAGAAACATTTGTATCCATAATATATGACACTTGAAAGTCAACATTATTTTTTTTTTCATTTTTCAACTGTTATTTTTTGTTAGCACGTTTATTACACATAGTGATCAAATTCATCATGGGAAAGTGGTACTGTCCCTCTTCCCTGCCTTCTCTCCTCCATCTCCTGTCTCCTTTCCATGTTTAAAAAATCCATCTCACTTCCTATTATCAATCTTATATTTTGCTCTTTATTTAAATTTCAACTTCTTCATATAAGAGAAACCATGTCATATTTAAACTTTTATGTCCGATTTATTTCACTCAAAGTACATTTGTTTTTCTACAAATGGCTCATGTTTATCCTTTGTTATGACAGTTATTACATTATGTATAAATACTTTTCTTTATACAGCCTTAAAATGAGTAAAAAATTAACAGACATTTCCCCGAAAGAAAACAAAAGGATGTCAAATGAACACAATCAAACATGCTTGGACAATTTGTCATCAAGGGTATGCAAGTAAAATCCACAAGGATATACTACTATAGACCTTCACGATGGCTAAAACAACAGGGTAGCTCTGTCAAGTCTTGGCAAGTATGTGGAAAACAAGTTCTCATTTACAGCTCTGAAAAGGTAAGTGGCACAATTCTAGAAAACAATTTGGCAGGTTCTTAAATAGGCAAACTTACATTTATATGATCTAACCATTCTAGATCTATGTTTTTACTCACAAATAAGAAAGTATATATCCACACAAAGATTTGATATGGATATATATAGCAGCATTTGTATTATCTAAAGAATGGTTTTAAAAAGTGCCTCAAGAGATTCATAGATCAAGAGATTGTCATATATTCACACAGTGAAATAGTATTCAGCATTAAAAAGTAAATAATTACTGATACAAATAACTATGTAAATAAACCTCAAAGCAGTAACAGAATTTAAAAAGACAGAACTCTCCAAAAACACATACTAAAGGATTCCATTCACTTAAAATTTTTAAAAATAAAAAAACATAGATTTATCCTTCTGTGCTCTTAAAGGACTATTTTTGAAGAACCAGGTGGAAACAAAAATTCATGGCTGTTAAAGTCTTTAAATAAATAATGTAATATTTGCATATAATCAGTGAGTATATTTCTATAATCTTTGAATCATTTCAGGATTATTTATAATACCCAGAATAATGTAAATACTTTGTAAAAACTAATACCATATTGTTTGCAAAATGAAGAAAGGCACACATACAGATAAAATAGATTTTTAACCGTGGTTTGTTGAGTCCATGAATGTAGAACTCACAAATACAGAGGACAGACGTCAGAGTTACAGAAAGTAGTTCATTTGCCTTCTGGGAATATATTATGGAAATTGGAATCTGGAAGCACGAGAGAGAGAGATTACAGAAAAGTACAAGAAAAAACTTGGAGAGTGATGGATGTATTCATTACCTTGATTATTATGGTAGTTTCATCGTATATACATGTATTAACATTTATCAAATTGTATATTTTAGTTGTATGCCATTTATCAACTAACAGCTATATTTCAATAAGTTGGTAAAAGATAAATTTGACTTGTAGTGAGCAACAGTGTTAATTATTTTAGCAAAATACTAAATACTTCAAAGGGATAGACAGGTTTTACAGGATGAAATCAGGACCAGAAACACAGTTGTGATTGTGCAACAGTGGTCACTAGTCATGGAAGCCAGCTCCTTCCATTCCTTGTCCCTGTCTCTGTCTTTGTCCCTGTCCCTGTCCCTCTCCCTCTCTCATTTTGTCCCTGCTTCCCTCCTTTTCTCACTCTCCCCATTTTTTAAAAAAATCATAAACCGTATAGGTCACACAGATGAGAGAAACTGATCATACAAATTCTTTTTTAGGACAAAGGGAAGGCAAAGTAGAAATTTTTGTGAGATAAAACTCCACATGACTTTTTCACAAAGGAAAATTTCCAACAAGGTAATGAGAGTCTTATAAATAAATGCAATGAGCTATCAGGGAAAGAGAAAGGACTTTATAACTATGAAGCTGTATGCTGTATAAACTGGTCAAGTTTCCTACAGTCTTGAGCTTTAGATCTTTATCTAAACAATTGCGTTGGTAACAGTCTCATGTGACTATTGCAAAAAATAAAAAAAATTATCAATTTTTTCCCTTAGCCAGAGAAGAAAAAAAAGTTAGCCCTTGTGAGCAGCATGTACAGAAATATCCAAAGTGCAGCAGAACACAGAGAAATTGATGTTGAACTGTGTTCAGCGTGAATGTATATTTAAGATCCATTTTCTCCCCCAAATGGTATTCACAATTTAGTCTATTTTGTTATTTATGATCTCCTGTATCCCTGATGTGTGTAAATGTGCAGAGTTCCCTGTGTCTACTGAGCTACCATGACACATCTCCATGGGACCATCCTCAGTTTATGAAGAGGCGAACCAGCTATCTATCACCAGATTCATTTCTTTGAATTCTGCCTTTGTCCTTGACTGATAGCATGGTGCAAACTAAATGTGCTCCTTTTCCTTTGTGTAACGCTACAGGCATGTAAGCATCATCATCGCTTGTTGCCTGGTAGTGCAGTGCAGTAGAAATATTACATTTTCCCCTCCAGAATGAACTCACGTTAGACACAAATTTACAATATGCTCTTTCTTTTATTTTATTTGCTTTGTGTGTGTTTGTTTTTGTTTTGTACTGGGAATTGAACTCATGACCTTGCACTTGCCAGGCAGGCACCTATGCCACTAGCTAATCCCTGGCCCCACCGTATGTTCTTTGATATTGTGATTCAGGCTTCCATTGTGCAATTGAATTTACAAATCTGAAACAATCTGTGCTCATTTTTGTTGTTGTACTGCCGTTTTGATTTTGCTTTTGTTTTTGTTGGTTCATTTGTTTGTTGTATCCATCTGATTCCCCACAGTCAGACTTTGAAGTTGCCATACTGAACACAGTTGGGCTGCTTTTGTGTGTAGTTTAGCAGGAGGAGTCTTTATGAGCCTTTCTAATGTCATATACTATTTCACAGTCTTCCAGGTACAGAAAACAGAACTTTCTTTTGAACTTCATCTCTGATTCAGTCTTTTTCTTGAAGGCTCTTTCAACGTGTGTAAAACATAATCATCCTATTTTATACATTTTCTTTTTCTAGGTCTTAATTATAATCAATAAAAGAAGGAAAATTTAGAAAAAAATATATAAAATTTTTTGTGCGTTTTTTGAGGGTTTTGCTATGCAGTTCAGGCTGGCTTTGAACTCATTATGTAGTCCAGGCTGGCCTTAAACTCTCAGCAATCCTCCTGATTCAGCCTTCTGAGTACGGGTATTACAGATGTGTGCCACCATGGCTGGCTTTAGAAAATTTCATGTACATAGGAAAATTATGTGTTTAATAATTTCAAGCATCTGAATCCATCCCGAATGGAGAGTAGGAATCCCATTAGGTTTCTCCCAACTTTTAATCCTAAAATAGCAACTTACTATGTCTGTTTCTTGTCTACTTATTTGTAGGGACAAGTTGACATAGCCTCATTAACCTTCCTTCCTCTGCTATGAGGACAACCAGGAGCAGAATGAATTATTCTCTCTGGCCTCAAGTGGAAGATTGTATTTCTAAGGACTTGAACATAAAATGCCTGGAAAACAATTCCATCTGTTTCGTACCCACCTGAAAATAATCTATTTGGATCAAGTCTTCACAATGTACAAGTATATTAGTTCTATTCACAGTACTTAGCATAATCACAAGTTTACGTTTTCTGCATGATTATTAAATTAAATATATAATACAGATATTTGGCGTATAAGAATCATACTTCTGTTCATCTACATGTTACATTAGCAGAGTCACTGACCTGTAATTTTAAGGACGATTTGTGAAGACCTGACAAAAAGTGATGAAGTACTCATGAGTTGTTCAGTTAGAGATGAACCTAGCAGTGGGTGGATATGTAACTTTTGTGGGAGGTAGTATTGCAAACTGAATGGAGAAAGCATTTTAAACTGAATGGTAGAATGATAAAAGAATAGCAGAGCATGCAAAATAGTTGGCATCTGAAACAGGAATAAAATGGGAACAAAAATCCAAAAAGAAAGTGCAGGGGTGAGATAAAGACAAAGGAACCCTTGGCATATTCTCCTCCGCTACAGTCTAAGCTGTGAAATAGTTTGACTTCACTTACTTTGATTGTAAATCACAACTCACTCCATGGACTTCTAAGTTAAAGGTTCTATTTTCAATAATACATAACAAAGTCTTCTCCTAGTCCCTTCTTTGCTCCATTTTAGTCCATACAGATTTCAATGCAGTTAAGGAGAACTAGAGAGGAATAACATTATTTTTCCATATTAAAATCCTGAGAGGAAGGATTATGGAGAGGTAAATACCAGTAATCCTGGGTTTAAGTTCAACCTTTGACATTAGTTAGCCCTGTACTCTTGGAGGAAAAATCTCAGTTATCACACATTCTGAAACCACACAATTGTAGGAGGAAAGTAAAGGTAAATTTTCCCTGCTTTTTTTAAAAAAAAGCACACTCGAATACTTGTAACCAATGAGATGGGCAAAGGTGAACATCAGTGGTTCAAACAATCTGGTGCACAATGAAACAGTGCTGCACTATAAATTCCTGATAATGTAGGAATTTTTTCTTTGTGTTTTATTGTACTTGGTCATCTTCAATTTGTAATTTTTATTTTCCTCTATAATTGTCCTTTGAAATAGTTCCTAATTTAATGGAAAAACTATTCACCTAGGCATTAGAGAAATAATGTTTCTATTGCTTCTACCAAAAATTGCTTCTACCAAAATTTCTATTGCTTCTACCAGTTCTATATCATAAGGTAAATCACTTGACTATTTGAGGTCAGTTTCCTCTTTCATTCATACATTACTCTTTCCTCCCATAAGGATTTACCGAGTACCTGTCATGTACTATGTTGTATTTATCAACAATATATTTTATTATATAATATTTATCTTAAAGTACTCTGTAGTTTATGAGCGCAAACTTTTCCCATTATTTTTCTGATTATATTTCATTTCCCTAAGCTTTAAGCGTAAGATTTTCTCTTAAGAATCATTATGATGATCACTGATAGTTTCTCTTATTTTTCTCTGTATTTCTTGGAGAATGCTTTCATTGCTTACTCTTCCTTCTGAATTTTTACTCAAATCCATGCTTAACAACTCACCTGGCTATCCACTGCTTGATCAAAACTATATGACAAAATCAAAAGTAACTTGAAAATGTAAAAGGCATCTAGAAATTAGGGTTTATTATTGCCTCCAAAATAAAATAGCAAAGGAAAACAGACCACAAACACTGCATAAATTGAATAATCCTTGTCAAATTTCTCTAATCGAGTTCCATGTGCTTCCCTAGGCTCAAAGACAGATGCAGAAACAATGAATGAAGAACTATACCATGGTTCTCAGAAAACTACATAGTAGCTTTAGGAGCGCATCCCACTGTGAGAAAATATTTACATGCTCCCATATGACTCTGGCTTCAAAATTTTAACAAGTTTTTCTCAAAATTCTAGTATTTATTATAAAAGATCCATGTTTTAAACTTTCAATAGAAAGCTGATTATGTTTGTTTTTAAGTGTAAAGCAGTACATGATTCAGGCAGAAAACTTTACATTCTACTTTTCAAAGAAAACAGTATCAGACAGTGATCCACTTACTATTGAACAGCTACAGACAAATCTGTTCCTTTTCCTGGATTTCTTCCCTTCATTACTTTTTCATTCACCCCATCTCAGGAGTGAGGCCCCTTCCTCTATAGAAGGCCTGTCTCTCAGTGCTGCGTAACCCACGCTTTCTAAGTCAGTCACCTGGCTCTATCAGTTCTCAGCTTGTCTTTATATTTCCCTTCTGATGATGCCTTCTTTTAGCACTAACAGTCAAAATAGTGGTTTCTAGTGAACATGATTTATTCCTCTGGCTACAGTCTAATTTCTAAACTTCTGGGAATAGCTAATCTATCTGAAAGAATAGCATACAATCACTCATTCATTCTAAAAATAACAGTCATTGGGTTCCTGTTTTTTCAAAATCCCCAAATCTAACGTCAATAACATAGCTTGATTACTAAATCTAATACTCACTACTATTCTTGCTCAAACTTCCAAACACAATTGGTGTTTTTGATCAAGATCTCCACTCTTCTCTCCCTTCTGGTCAGTAGAAACAGCATCTTCTGTTTCTTTTACTTCATTTTCACACTCCTTTGACAATACTTCCTCAGCAAAACACTTGCACTCAAGTGCTGTACTTAGAATCTGTTTTTGGAGTATTTAACTAAAGCTATCCTATCACTAATACCCTTCTTTCTACTTTGGAAGAATGATTTTATGACCATGCCTCTTTTTTATTAAGGCAGAACTTTAGGGATCACCTCCAGGCATTTAATTTGGATTATTAGAAATGATTTTATGTTTTTTATTTGAATTTTTATTTCCATTAGTATGTGTCTGCAGTTCATAATGATTATTACATTTATCATGGGGAGTTGGTACAAGTTCATGTGTTCAAGTTCATTTTTGCATCTCCTTCCCTCCTCTCCCTCCCCTCTTCTATTTAATTTCCATTACATGCTTCTCTCCCACTCTTCAGTAATATGGAACTAATTAAAATATCCAGAATATCACATGTTCTATGGTATTATACAGATCCCTAATTTAACCCAAACTCTAACAACAAAAGTGAAATTACTTCCTGTGTTCTTTTGAAATACCGTAAGTGTACCAAATGATATTCCTATTTTCCTAAATTCTCAAATTACAGAGGAAGACAGTACATGTGAGCTAGAGAAAGGAAGGTCTAACTCAGCTCATATTATAGTTTTCAGTGCATGATTGGCTGGCTCCACGGCAGCATGGCAAGGCAGAGAGGCATCACAGCGGAGACAGTGCACGGCATTATTAGGGGAAAGCAGTAAGCAGCAAACCTTTCCCTTTTATCCCATCCAGATGGCAGGCCTTCCGGGTAGTACCCCCATATCCAGGAGGGGGCTTCTGCCTTCAGTAAATTCATTCAGCCAGACCTATACTAATTCCAACTAGTGGACTAATTTAGTGCCACACATCCTTAGTGCAATATCACTTTCTTAATCCGCATTCATACACACTAGATCCAGCCCCATCCAAAAAGCCCCATCTATGAGCACATGAGGTTTAGGGTGGTGTACCTAGTTACAAGCAGTTAACAACAATCAATTCTAATTAATCTCTATAGATATAGTCTATGAAATGATAGTGAAACTTGACTTGGGGAAATTGAATCTTTATTGCTTCTTGAGAAGTGAAAGAGGGGGGGACTGAGAAATCAACCCCTAACCTCTTCTTCATGGTAACCCTTATAAGAATCACTAGATGGTGGTATATTTTTAACATTGACGTATTCAGTGTAGTTTTGGATCATACTGATCATACTGTTTGGGAATATCTTTGTGCATGTGTGCATATGTTTATATATGTTCTTTAACTTATTCTGTTCCTCTCTAGAATTCATACTAATATAAAGCTGTAAGTCAAAATGTATTTTAAACATGCGTGTGCACATTTAACATTCATTCCATTCTTTTCTGGTGGTATTCTATTTTCCTTTCTGTTAATTATCAGTCTACTCTGTAAGCTAATTTTCTTATAATTGTCATTAAATATTAGTGTCCTGTGTTCTGACCCATTACAATAAACTTTCCCAAACGTACAACATCCAGTAATTTTCTGATCACGCACAAATTTACATTTATCTAGCACCCTTTTCCAATGTGTTCCAGTAACAGATAATTAACTGCTTACTGAATTTCCATCTAAATGCTCCACAGTGCATTCAACTGGACATTTCCACAACTGAACTGATAATCATGTCACCATCTCTGTGTCCCACCCCCAGACTCCCCAGATCTGCAATTCTGTGATACTGTAGGTAGCATTACTATTCAAAAAGCATCAGGCAGAAGCCTAATAATTATCCTATACACCTGCTTATCACAGAGTCCCCAAACACAGTTAGTTTCAGCCCTGGACCTTTCTAAAATGTGTTACTTATTTCAAAATATCACTAACATGCCTTAGCTCCAATATGTATTAGTGTCAAGCTAAATCATAAATTTGTTCCTTAATTCTCACTCTTCTAGTCTATCCTTTACACTGTTCCCACAAGACGTTTTTGCTATGCAAATGTATTACTATCCCTCATAATTTCCCATGTAATTTAACATAAAATTTAAACACCTAGACAGTTTTAAAAAAAAGACTTTCTCGAACCTATCAGTGTTTTTCTTGCTGCTTCTCATATTTACTCTTGACTCAAGCTTAACTAAAGCATGTACAGTTTCCTGAACAGCCCTGGCATGTTTATGTGTTAGTACCTTTACACAAATTTTTGCATCTTCCTGAAAGTTTAATCTTATGCCTTTGCAAAGATGGTGGCTGTTTGTCCTTGAATGTCATATTTCCTGGGAAGTCCTTAGTCCAAATACTCATGGAATTTATTGCCCCACCCTAGAAACAATACTTGATTCTGTAGAGTCTAATAAATTACACTTTGTGTATCCTTCAGTATATATTGGTTCCTAATACAATAATTGCCCTCAATTTTACCTAAAAAATGAGTGTCAGTCTGACCTCTTTCAATATCAGGAATAAACTCCAAGAACTGTTTTCTAGCAGTACTTGCTAAACTAAAATGTAAGGAGAGATGAATCCAATGTAATGAAATGAGATCCATTAGAGTGATTCAGGTCATTACATCCTTGTTTCTTACTTCTAATCTTTTTGTATTCCAGCATAACTGGAAACTACTGTATGTAACACTTGCTATTTTTGTGTATGTGTGTGAAAGATAACTCAGCTTTCTCGCTTTCTCTAGAAAAGTTAATAGTGTTTATTCATGAAGATAGTAAATGTTAATTCTTGAAATTATGTTGTAACTTCCACAATATTTTTGTCACATAGTACTATTTCAATCAAAAATTAATGGTGTTGGCAGACTATAGGGGAAAAGATCAAGAAGCCAAGCCCTCCCTGCAGGTGGGCACCATGCGAGGGCTTCTCAGGGAGAACCAGACATCAGCCCTTTCCCATGACTCAGCGCTATTTGCTGACTGCAGAGAGGAGAACAAGAAGCCTGGCCGGAAGACAAGAAGAGCCAAGGTCCATTCCCACCCCTGTAAGTGGTCAGCTGATCCAGAGAAACACAGGCTCAGATAATAGCTGTTGAGGTAAAATACAGCTTAATGCTTGTAGCATTTAGTGTTTCACTGACCTTGCAGGTCTAAATCCAGTCGTCTGGTCATCTGTTCAGAGGATAATATGCCATGTACCGTCTATGGGGTGTCTCCTTCTGTAAGTGGTAGGCGTTATCTTGTTTTGAAGTCCTGTATCATTTTCACTGTTTTGTTTGGCTCAGTTTTATTCTGTTGTGTCTTGTTTTTATTTTATTATATCTGATGGCATGGGCAGCTCCCTCAACAATAACGAAATATATTAAGGTAGCAATTTTGGATTTACTACTATCTTGTATTGAAGTCCTTTATTGCATTCATTGTTTTGTTTTTTATTAGTTCTATTCTGTTTCATTTTGTTTGACTTTTACTGTGTCTGAAGTTATTGGCAGCCATCGTGAAGAGAACAAGAGACATTATGGCAACCATCATTAATTTCCTAATATCTTGTTTTGAAGTCCTGTGTCACTTACACTATTTCATTTTGATTGGCTTTATTCTGTTTTGCTTTGCTTCTTTTTATTCTCTTTCAAATAAAAATTGCAAAAAAAATTAAATATGTTCTAATTTTCTTTCCATCCCAAAGAATATCTTTCTTGCCTTAGTTTTAAATTATAAGATTAAAGTCAAAGGCCAATAAATTTTTAAAAAATATCTTGAGTTGATAAATTTTGTTCTCTGGGTATCTAAAGTTACAGAGATGCATCAAGGGAAGATATAATTTTATATGTGAATTATTGATGTGCCTTCTTTTAAAATCATATGTTCATGAACTCTAATTTGAAGCAAGAAAAATAACTTTGAAAAGCTATGAAAGACAAATTGTTTAGAGTACCAGGAAATATTTCCTGTTGTTTTATTTTTCTCTCTTTCAGAAATCACTGGTACAAAGAACATTTCTAAGTCTAGGCAGAGAGATAAGTAGAATAGAAAAGGCCTCTGCCTTCACATGTATTAGATAGAGAAAGCAGATATAAATTATGTAACTGTGTGTGTGTATATATATATATATATATATATATGTATGTATATATAATATCAAACTATGATTAGAGAAATGAAAGAGGGTCAAGTTAGGAGAAGAAAGGGCACAGCATGCAGTGCGACTTCCCAGTGCGAGATGGTTAGGATTAACCCTCCACTCGACAGGCGTGGGAGCTCCCCAGAGGATGAGTTTGCACAAGGCTGTGTCTGCAGGCGTCCTGGAGGTCTGGCTGTTCGGGTGTACACTGCCCCAGTCCTTTCCACTGTGCTGCTCCCTAGACACCATGGAGTGAGCAGTGTGACTGTAGCCCACAAAGCTGAACATCACCGTGATGTTCCTGCATTGGAGCCAGGGTTATGGACTGAAATTTTTGAAATTATGAGAAAAAAAAATCACTTCCTCCTTTAAGTCATATGTGTTAGGTATTTAGTCCCAACAAGAAAATTTGAATGATATGCGAAGGGAAGCCTCTCTGATAATGTGAAATTGACAGAGATATTAAGGGTGTAAGAGACAAACCAGCTGGTATAGAAATAGTGCACATTATGGTGGCCATTGTTGATTTCCTGTTATCTTGTTTTGAAGTCCTGTATCACACTTATTGTTTTGTTTTAACTGATTTTATTGTTTCATTTTGTTTCATTTTATTTTCTTAAAGATAAAATTTTTTTTAAAATTCACAAATCAAAACCAAGAAATGTTAATGATCCATACATACCCATGTTCTTAGCAGCACAATTCATAGCTTGGAGCAATCATATGACCATCAACAGAATGAATGAATGACAAAATGTGATAGTTAAGTCAGGTGGAATATTATTCTGCAGTTAAGAAGGGTGGGTGTGTAGTTTATAGGAAAATGGATGTGCCTTGAGACCACCACGTTAGGTGAAATAAGTCATATACACAAGCGTAAGCACTGCATGGTTTCTCTTATTTGAAAAATCTATAACATAAATAAAAATCAAGATAAAAGCCAATAGGAAAAGGAGAGAAACTTGTAGTAGGGAAAGAAAGATGAATAAAAAAGAAGTAAAGATATATTATATGTACGTACCAACTCCCCCAAGCAATAGAATCATGATGTTCTATAAACATGTACTTTAAAAATGAAAATAATAAAATGCAAAAAGGAATTTTCAAAAGTAAAGAAAGTTAGACCAAAGTGGCTGAAGTAGAGTAAATCAAGACAAAAATGACCAAACGTAAGGCTAGATATGGGGGTTTTTAGTCAAGCTCCTCCTAAAGGAGATTTCCAGGCCTTTGGAATGGAGAGGCAGATATGTAGATGACAGATAGATACAGATATAGACAGGTATAGATTCATAGATAGGAGAGAGAGAATGTTTGTGGGCCTATCTGAATGAAAATCTCAAAAAAAAATCATAAAAGAGAGAGGATAAAAATCTTTAGTTAAATCACTGATTCCAGATATGTTGAAAATATAATAAAGAGAACTTTAATTCTATTTGCTTTTCCAACAAAATATTTGAGCTCCCACAGCAATGTCTCAGGTGTTAGGGATGTGCCAAAGAACATATCCTCCTGACGGGGGCACACTGTAAGCATAGAGACGGGAAATAGACACATGCACACACACCCCTGTTTCACAAAAACATGGGCAAGTAAAACACAAATAGGATCATGGAGATCTGTCACACTTTAAAGTACGGTTATAATGAGAGTGACCAGTGGGTGTGGATGGGTGTCTTAGTTACTTTTCACTCTCGTTTCTGACACAAAATACCTGACCAACCTGAAAGAAGGAAAGGTTTATTTCTTACAGTTGTTGGAGGTTTCAGTCTGTACTTAGCTGGCTCCAAGCAGCAGGGTGGCATGGTGGGCCACCATTCATGGCCAGCTGCACACACCAAAGCACTAACTGGCTAGAGGAAGACACACCTTCTTCCCACCTTCTTCCTCTTATCCTGGCTCCACCCCTTGGCGAGTGAAGCACTCACCACCAATCCAAGTGCTACACAATGAACCAATCACAAATGCTAGATCTGGTCACGTCCATGATCTCATGAGTCTTGGCGGTTACTGACATAAACTGTGGCAATGGGGTAAATTGGGTCAAGATGAACTATCTGAACCAGAAATATTAAGAATTCTACATGGTAAGTGTGAGTTCATCCATTCAAAGATTTAGGGGAAAACCAAATTTGGAAAGAAAAGGTAATGCAAAAAGCATCAGAATTGATATGTCATGGGTAGAAAGGTGATTAGTGAGGTGGTGTAGTCTTGCAAAAGAGAGAGGTATATTCCATGAAGTTAAGAGCAGCAAGCAGAAGGCAGATTGTGCAAAGCTTTGTAGCTACAATAAGAAGTCAGGATTTAATCTTGAGTATGATGATATACATAGGCATGTTCTTTTTAAAAACCACTCACATTACGGTGTCAGGATGGAGTTTTATGGGTTTGGCAGTAGATGCAAGAGAACAAAAGAGAAGTATTGCTTTATTGCACATAAGATACTATTATGGATTGGACAGAAGGAAAAATCATTGATGGAAAAAGCAGGAGGACTGGTTGGTTGTATGTTTTAGAGGTAGAGTAGAAAGGGCTCATTTATCACTCTGATATGGAGAACAAAGCTAAATAGAGGAATTGAATTTAACTCTTAGATTCTTTGCTAATGTATACATTAAATGATCGTTTATTATATATAAGAATAGAGACAGAAGGTTAGAGTAGGAAATGTAGGCAGCAAAAAGATAATGTAGTAATGGTTCATCTAAACGTGCTCATGTGGAAATGTGTTACGGAGAGTTGGAGATGAATCAGATATTTTTAAGAGATTATAAATTGAAATACGCATTGACAATTCATAAGTACACAGCTACTGAAAGATACGGAAATAAATATATTAATCAAATGAAAGTTAAAGTCAAACCTTGGGAAAGAGAACAGACTAAAGAATAAATGTGGAAAGAACAGACTAAAGAACAAATGTGGAAAGAGAACAGACTAAAGAATAAAAACTAAACAAAAGAGATAAGAGCCTGGGGTGGGGGTGGGGGGACAGCAGATCACAAAAAATCCCAGACAAGAAGAAATGAACAGGCGCAGGAGGAGGTAAAAGGCATCAAAGGCTGGTCAGTGGGGGCGGGGTGAGTCGTAGATGGCTCCGGACTCAGCCGCACAGTGACACTGTTACCCTTGAAATGAGCAGACTTGGCGTGACAGGCCACAGAGGAACGGCTGAGCAGAGATTAGGAGGTGACTCCGTGCACGCGATGAATACCATCATTCTGTTAACACTTTACTTGGAATACTGATAGCTAGAGAGATCCTAGATTTCAAATTTAAACTGTTTATATGAGAAAGGAGATGCTAGAGAATTTAAATATCCTGGTGGCCATTATTTTAAAAATTAATAAACTAATGGAGCTACAAATATAGCTAATTAGCTACAAATATGCAGACCTGTCCCTCATGGTTCATATATTTGGATTAGTAGAACCTGTGGTCTAGGACATTCACTTGACATTCAGACAGTTGTGGAAATTGAACATATAAGCCAACACAATACAAGCAATTTTTCAGATGATTTGCTTTTTATTTGGCTTATTATAAAATGAATGTTGGAAACTACAGGGTTTTTTTTTATTAAAGAAGCAAGGAATGAATTAAGGCAGTAAAATACAAAACAGAGATACAGAATAGGGTAGGAAGGGATGCTTAAACACATTCATGGTTTAATTTCTTCACAACGTTGTTTGCATGCCTTTGTGCACACTGTTATATGCTTTGGGACATGACCCTCTCATGAATTTATGAACTTGAAGTCCTGGGTTTGAATTTTAAGATTGTCACATAATCTCTCTAAGAGGCAGTTTTCAAAATGGAGCAAAATAAGCCTACTTCTCAGTTAGTGTTTTGTGATAATTAAATAAGATATTATGGGAAGTAGGGGAAAAAGATTGAATAAATCTTTGGTTTCTCTATCCTGTATACATTACATACTGTGTAGATATCACTGCTACCGTTTATCACATGAAGAATTTATTTAATTTATTCTTTAATTTATGTGATTGTTTTAAAATTATTACTCAACAAACTATACTCAAATTTTAATACAAGTTAATAAATTAATTTCAATTAAAATTTTGGTTTAAATACAGTATTTTAATAACATGGTTCTGGGAAATTCATTCATATTACTCAATAATCATTAAAGTGAGTCACATGCCCTCTTTTATATTGATGTACTTTTAATTTCCCGGTATCAGAGTGAATGCTGAACTGTGCTCACAGAGGAAATCACAGTGTAACAGCTCTTTAATTCACTGTCACTTGCAAAATAGCTTTCCCATTGACATCTGCTCTGGAACTCTAGGTTGCCCACTCAGTATTACCACTAGCAAAGTCCCTGGAATAGTTGCAATACCAGGCAGAGTGCCATAAATATTAGCCCAAGCTGTAGCAAAATTCCTGTAAATGAAGATTAAAGGAAACTACTTTGCAATTGGCTGAGCTGAGGAGTTCATGTACCTTCTAATGTCATAAATCAACTTACCCTGCTGCACAGTTCTGGACTATTTAATTAACAGCTTTGAGTTCTGCCAGTTGTGAGAGCGTCACCAAGAACACGTACAAAAAGTGTGAAATTTCCACCAACCTCCATATTTCTCTGAGAATCAAAATAATGTCACATTAGTGAAAATAATTACTGGGACATCATTTGACACTGCTCAGAAGCTAAAAAATAGGAATCCTCTCTGCATATACTTCCTATTTTCCCTTTGTAGTCTACTATCTGTGCTTTTATGTCTAGCCATATAACAGAGCCAGTCAATATCGCCAATAAAAAATGAGCTGCGTGTATATGATGTCCTATTTTCTACATTTTTGTATTTAAATATATAAATAGATTCAGTGCTTAAACACAGCAACAGAATTATCAGTCCTAAAATGTATTATGTCCTGAATAATTTAAATGCAAATTTTAAAAAATCATTTAGCATATTTTAATGTGATTAATATATTCTTCACTAAAGTTTTTTCTGGTTATTTAGCTTGACAGTTATAAAAGACTTCTTTTATACATTTGTAAAATATTGATAAGCACAGCTCATTAATAAAGAAAAATTAAGTTAGATTAAGGAATTTGGGGAGATTATTATAAAGAATTATGAATATCAGCAATGCTGCATTAAAACTTCTTGAAATGATGTTAAACATGCTGAATTTTTATTTAAAATGCATCTATTTCAGAAATAGAGTTTGAGTTTTAAATGGTTATTTAAAATATGATATCTGAGACTCAAAATTGTGTTTTTATGATCCTATGGTTCCTTGGCCATTAAGCCTATGGCATTACTATTAGCCTAGCACTAGAATTAGAATTTCAAAATTGGTGTTTCCAAAGGGAGGACAGATTGACCTGACAGAGGCATTTCTGCTCCTAACCTGTGAATTTTAAAAACTAGTCTGGTTAACGTTGGAGCTGGCAGACACAGACACATCCTATTTAAAAGTTACAGGAGAGGGAGAGAATAGAAAAGCCAAGTCAATATGATAGCATAGAACTTTTTGTAACAATAAAGAATGTATTTTGTACAGGTGATCAATGGAAGTTGTGTGATGTTACAGTTAACTGTCAGGCTTTGGATCTGTGTTTTGAATCAAACATCAACATTTATTAGCTGTGTGATCTTGACTAAGCTAACTTATTTTGTCTCTGTTTTCTCATCTATAAAACAGGAGACATTATAGGATTTTTTTTGCTGATGGTGGTGGTACTGGAGTTTGAACCCAGGGATCACTAACTGCTTATTGTTTGTTTGTGGTGGGATCTCTTTAAATTTTCTATTTGCCTGGGCTGGGTTTGAACTTGTGATCCTCCACACTCAGCCTCCCAAAATTCTGGGATTACAAGCATGTGACACCTTGCCTGGCTAGGGGACTACCTTTGTGCAGATGGCTAGTTCTCATTCTGTATCACCTCTCTCTTCCTCTTGCAAGGAAACACACCTAATTAGCTAAGTCTCTGTCATCTCTGGAGCAAAAAAATATCTGAGCTTTCTCCCCAGGTGTGTTAGTTCAGTAATTTAAAACGAATGAGACATAAATGGAAATGTTGCACCTAATTTTTTTCAAAAAGCATTTTAAATAGCCAGGAAAATAACCCTTTTAATCCCTTCTCTACTTCTACTGCCTAGAATGTAGACTTTACGGCTTGTGCTGAAATTGCCATCTTGGGCCATGAGGTGTGCTTGGAACAAAAAAGCGGCACTCATTAGAGTAATGGTATGCATGGAGCCTGGGTTCCTGATGGTATGGAGCATTATTACATCATTACAGCTCCAGAGGTTTGTATCAGAAAGAATAAGCCCAATGGTTGAAAATAAGGAAGCCTCATTTCCTGTTTGTGCTGACTTCCACTTTAAGAAAGCGTGAAGCTCTGCTCCACAGTGCCACAAGTTAAGGACCAGCGAGGATGTAAGAAAGGTTTTAGCATTGACAAGGTTGATGGAGACATGGGTGCATTATCCTCACAGGTTAGAGAAAGAACAGAGTGAAATGGCTACTGGCTCACAAGAACTTCTTACCAGATAATGGCACAGTATTGGCACCCCACTTAACTACATAACACAAACCCCGTGCCCATGTCTGTTATCAAATGAGTGGAGAAATATGTTCCCACCTCATACCTAGAAAGAGAGAAACTGGAAATAGCAAGAAGGGTACTGTGGATACAATCTTCTGCCATGAGATATTTGAGGAGAACTTTTCTATTTATTTAAGGTATTTTTACTCCAAAATTAAAGATTAACCTAACTAAAACCCTTCAGGTAGAGCTAATGGTAAAGAACAGGAAAAGAGACGGAAAAAATAAGGGACCTGATGTTTAGCCCACAGTGAGCACCGGGTGAAAGGTAGTCTGCTCATCTCGCTGATCAAAGCACTGCAGTACTCAGAGATGAACGTGTAAGCAGTTGGTGGTGGATTCCTGCTCCATGTATTTTTTTTCTTCCCTGTCAAAATTTATTGTCTAAAATTTTAATATGAGGAAAGTATGCTCTGAAATAATGTTTGAAGATCTGAGTTTTGACAAGAATGTGGGCTATAAGGAAGCTCTCCTACTGGAGGCCGCAGCACGTCTTAGCTGGTAGATTCTGGATTCTATTTCAGAAGAACATGGTGAAGAGCTTCCTTCTGTGCCAGATACAGCACCTCAGAGAACTTCTAGATCCCTTACAAAGGAAAGATGACTGGCTTACTTTCGTTTCCCAAATTCTCACACAAAGGTCTGCAAAAACTCACCACAGACACACACACAGGCACACACACACACACAGAGGCACACAAACACACACACACGCACGCACACACACACACACGCACACACACACACAGGCACACACACACACACACACACAGGCACACAAACACACACACACACACACAGTGTCGATTTTCTGATTTAATCCTGAAGAGTCCTAATTTCCTGAAAAAATTAAAAATATATGCCCCTTTGAGAAATTATTGAGACCTTAAATTTAATTCCAACCTTCAATATCTGTTTCTGGCACAATTTTAATGAAGATAAATGGAAGGGAGTGCAGTGAACAAACACAATACCTGGTTTCCTTTTATTTAGTCCCTGTGGCACCATTCTATCCTCTGTGATTGCATTTAAATTCACTTTTACTTTTGCAGGAAGGAAAGAGTATCTGTTGTAACAAGCTAACACATGATAGTTGCCAAGGAAAGATTGCATATTCTTTTATCTTATTGTGTGTGCACTACACTGCTTGTGTTGTTCAAACCTGTTAATTCCAAAATTTCCCCCAAGTAACCTCGTGTAAGTATGCATCATAGAAAACAATTACTGAGTGCAAAATAAAACAAAATCTCATCATGGTCATCCTGACATAAAACTCTGAAATGAAATGACAAAGAAAATAAACTAGTTCCCCAATTATTTCATTTGATACCCTTTCCTCATATTACTGATTCCTGGAGTCTGTTCAACGGTTTTGGAACCAGTAGCACTGCTGTGCTTTAGCCATTTTGCATTAATTCCTCAAATTTAATTTTCTAATATATTGTACAGAGTCTGCATGATGGATGAGATTTGTCCACTAAGAAAAAATGAAGTGTTTTAAAAGCAGTAATAGATAGTATGGGAATTTTAAAACAACTCTGGTTCTTTGCAATAGTCACCTTAAAGACACTGGTAACTGAAGCCTTGCTTATAACTTTGGTATGTTCATATAAATCTTTATTGGCATTGACTATAAATAATGGGAGATTAAAACTATAGAAAGTGATATGAGAGATTAAAACCATAGAATGTGATATGGGAGATTAAAACTATAGAAAGTGGTATCGGATATCAATGTATGATATTAAATAGCACCAAAAAGGGACCATCCTCCCCATAAGATGTAGATCCCAGTGGAGATAACTTTCTCATAGTAATGGCTAAGGAGTGGGTAAACTACTGAAGTCATGTTGTAAATGGTATCAGAGAACTCCGTAAGGAAGGTGAATTATTAGATGAACTGAAATTCCAGACAGAATATAACTTTTCAAGATAAGCTGATGATTAGCAGCTGTTTCTCTCCTCAGCAGGGTTTATGACAATCCTGTGTAGGAGGATTATATTCGCTCAAGCTTCAGGATATCCCAGAGGGAAACCTCTAATGAGGAAAAGAGATACCAGCAATGCTTCAAGCAGCTACAAGGAGATGGAGAGGACTGAACGGAGCTTAAAAGTCTACTATAAAAGTTTTTATTAGTAAAGTTATAAAAGTGTATTATTAATGAGATGGCAACAAGACACGGATAATGTTACAACGTATAGAGTTACAGTGAAAGAAGAGCAGTAGGTTCATGAAATAAAAGGAATTTGTAAAAATCTGACTATGCTCAAAGAAATTAAAAAGAAAAAGAACATTAAAATGGACCCAACACAGGCTATTTTTGAGTAAATACCCTGAATGAGTCAATCACCAATTTAAAAGGAATTAGAATTACTATTCCAAGTAAAAGATGGGAATTCTAAGGACTGGATAAAATATTTTCAAAACCCTAGTTAGTGTTCAAAACACTAGAATGAAGTATTTAAAGGATATATATTCTGTATCTTTTAAAATATAAGAACTGTAAAATAATGAAATGGTAAGAAATATATTGAAATATATGTATCTGAGATATAACAATTTAAAACAGTGAAAGTAAAGAAATAGAAAAAGACAGATCTTGCAAATTCCAGTTCAAAAAAAGCTGTGTTTATCATATTAACATCAAAAACACAGGCGTCGAACTAAGACGTATCATGTCAGAATACACAGAAATACTTCCTAAAGGAAAAGATTGATCCATCTGGAAGCCATCGTGATAAACAGACCAATCTATAATCAAAGGCAGCAGTAATTTCTCTCAATAACTGGCAGAACAAATCTACAGAGGGGGACTTAAATTATTGAAAATATGGAATACATGAACTAAATTCTTAACAAGTTTGAGTGTATTAATATAAAGGAAATTCTACATTCAAGAAGAGAACTCATATTCTCATTTCAGGAGAAGATTTACCAACCATCCGCAAAGCAAGTATTGGCGATTTTCAAAAGATTAAAATGTTTCAATGTTTTTTGACCCAAGTAGTTTAAATAAAAATCTGTAACAAACAGATCCCTAGGGAAAAAACAAAACGCAAGGAATCTAAAATCAACCATTATATTTCTAAATAATAAATAGGTCAATGAAGAAATCAAAATATAAAGTAGGAAAAATGTGAAACTGAATTATAACGATCATGTGAAATTTCACATTCTAAAGCCAATTATATGTAGTTACAGCAGTGCTTAAGAGAATGTATATAGAACCAATGCATCTATATTGAAAAAGAAGGTTGAAAATGAATGATAGTCCAACAAAAGACAGTAGAAAAATGTAAACAAGTAACATATAAAGTCAAAATAAATTAAATAAAAATAATGCTAGAAAACAATATAAAATATGAAGTAAACACATAAGAAAATCAGGAAATCTAAGTGCTGTCTTTTTCAAAAATTAAGATTGATAAATTCTGGAAAAGCTGGTTTATAGGAAAAAACAGAAACCAAGTTACAAATATGAGAACTAAAAGAGGGGAAATACAGTCTTCAGGCATCAAAAATTATGGTTTCCTCTTCAGCTCTCCATGCCTGAGACATGGGGTCATCAAGAGACTATTAAAAATTAAATTTTAAGGAAAAATTTGAGACCCTCACAATGAAGCTGGTTTTTCTCCAAGACAATTTTTCTGTAATCAGGTCAGAAAATTTTGTTTTGTCTTGCTTTTTAGTGACAACTTGATACTTTCCTACTGATGCAACCCTCCCTCTGTCCATTCCAAATAGATTGCAGCTAAAATGGTGCATTTCCAAGTATCATCTGACTTCAATACCTAGTAAACTCAGTTTCTGTAGTTCCCAGGACTACTGGCAAGGAAGAAGACCTGAATATTTCTGCATACTATGCATGTGGAGTTAGAGATAAACACAGACATGAGAAAAATGTAAAAAACAGTAGGGAAGGAACTGGGGAAAAATTACAGTTCTTGTAAATTAACACAAAATTTAGTTGTAAGCCAGCAACTCTCATATACCTTCCTCTAAGACATTACTAAAGACCAGGTAATCTAGGCTTCTTCACTTGAAGGCAATTAAAATTATAAAAGAAAAAAATAAATACACAAAAAATAAGAAACAGAATTATGACAAAAAAGAAGCACTTTTAGAGAAAAGTGGCTGAACATAGGAATTACAAATATGTTGGGGTAGTACCTCCTTCTCTCTTAGGACTTAATACTCTGAAAATAGTTACTACTAATTTAGTTCATTCTTTACTCACATCAACATTTTCCTCCAACCAGATATTTAAAACAGTACTTGAAATGTCTAATTACTTTGTGGTTGATTCATATATTGTTATTAGTAGTGCAAAGTGATTCAATATATCAAGAAAGTATCCAGTTATTATAACAAGAGCTAGAAAACTACTTGCATTTGCTGATATTGTAAGTTCACCTTGGGAAATTTAATTAAAAATAATCAAAAATCAATACAATGAATATGTCATCTGGTTGGTTTTTCCTAATATTTAACAGTTTGCATAGCCTTACACATGTAATTTTGTCAAGATACATGAACAGGATTGCTCATATTAACAAACCACTGGAAAGAAAATAAATAGCACATCATTACAAAAGGTACATAGCAAAATTCTAAGGAAGTAGATGGAAAAAATAACACGTCAGACAATAATCTTCTTAGAGAAACAAAAAACCCTCATAATTTAATTTGTTCTATGTATGCTACAAAGGATAAAATCATACAAGCAAAAGTTCTTTAATAAAATATGATGTATAATATTAAGTTTAGCAATATATGAAAAAATACCTCATTGTGATTAAGAGGGGTTTATTCCAGACATTCTTAATTTAAGTAAGTGCAAATCACCCCTCCAGCACATGTCAGTGCTCATCCACCACCCTTCAAATTATTTTGCATTTTCATGTCTATGTGATGTTTTTTCAGAACAGTTAGCACATTTGTTTCTTTACCAGCAGATCTGCCCAGACTATTGATATTTATTCATCAACAGAGAATCTAAAGTTACAGGGAAATTCTTCCTCCATACCCTGAAATTCTTAACTATATCTAAGAGATTTAAGCAGTTTGAATAATGCACTTTCCTTGTATTAGAAGGAAACAACTTAGAGGTATTACCTATACTAGCTCTAGACTTCCTCTTAATACTGACATAAAGTTATTCACTTCAAAACTGATTTGATATTACACCTATATGTAGTCAAATGTTCCCCTTCTCTTATTGAGAAGAAATATTTTCTTCTGCTAGGAATGTTTCAATGAACGTGTTTTCTTTTTTTTTTTTTTTTAATTTTTAAAAAATTTTATTTAAGGAGAAAAGGGAAAAAAATCAGAAAAAGGGTACAAGTTATACAGAATTTCAGAAAAAAAAACAGTAGGAAATCACTAGTTAATGGATTACATATTGTCATCTTAGAAAACTTTATTCAAGTTACAAAATTAAAACATATAAATTGGACATTCAAACAGTGAGAATGCAAACAGTTCTGTTCAATGATCCAACAAAACTCAGTAATATCATTGTCTACTTATACACTTAAATATATATGCGGTTATACCGTTTAGAGCACTTTCTTTTCCTCTCTTTTGTACAATGACTATTACACATTTTGGGTTTTATTGCTCCCACAGTTCTTACTACTTTTTTTGGAAGAGAGTAAAACCAAACATGACTTAACAGAACAGAGTCAGTTAAATCAAAAGGGTGGACATAATAGATAATGTAAAAACATAATACAAGGTGACCAACAATAGTTACTATAATGCCTCCTGCTATCTCAAATAGAATTGCCTATATCATCAGTTATAATAAAATTGAACAAAACAGTAAAGAATGAAACCAACAAAACCAAAACATTGGAGACATTACAGGTCTTCAAAAGTAGATAATAGTCAACCAGTTTGGGCATCATAATGAATCCCACTATCTTCAAAGCTGTTGCCTAAACTTTCGAACCTGGTACTATTAAGCAAAACAGAATAGAGAACATCAGTCAAAACAAGATGGCGAGAGCAATACAGGGCTTCAAATCAAGTTAATAGAAAATCAAAGTGGGTTACTATAATATATCCTGCTATTTTTAAATTTATTTTTCTCTTAATTAAAAGGATAAAAATAAAAAAGTAAATAATAAAATGGAGATTGAGATAAAAGAGGGCATAACAACAAAACAGTGCAGATCAAAACATAACTATTTAAGCAAAATAGTGTTTCACCACAAGATAATCCCAACATGAAAGTAGTTACCATATTGTCTCTTTCCTTGAAATCTTTGAGTATAACTTCGTATACTGTAGCCTCAAATATATCAAAACAATGTAAAACCATTCATGAGAATGACAGTATTACAGGGTATTTAAAATCAACTAACAGATAATAAACTATGGTTTCTGTATAATCTCCTTGTCTATAAAAGTTTTTGTTTATACTATCACAGATAATAAAATCCAGTAAGATACAACATGTTAAGACATATGGAGAAAGAAGAACAAAAGCTTGATGGGACTTCAAAACAAGATGATACCAAATCAGCACTACCTATTATGATGTTGTTTTCTCCAAAATAGCTGTTCCTATCATCCAATCTTCTCTGCCTCATTTCTCTTGAGCTCTTTTTCTGTCTTTAGCTGTCAATTTGTCTTCTTCATTTTGTTTTCTGCTCCATTCATTGTGGCCTCTCTGCCACTATTTCTGGATTCTTCGTATTTTTCTTTTTTAGAATATCCTGCAGTATTCTCTGTAGAGTTGAATTGGTGGTTGCATATTCCCCTAGTTCCCCTTTATCCTGAAAGCACCTTGTTTATCCATCAATTTCTAGGGATAGTTGTGCAGGATATCTCAATCTTGGCTGGAGGTTATTATCTTTCAAAGCTTGAATTTTTCCCCCCCATGCTCTTCGTGATTTGATGATTTGTGCCGAGAAGTCGGCTGTAATTCTGATGGATGTTCCCTTGTAGGTGATCTGTTTCTTGTCTCTGACAGCTTTTAATATTCTGTTCTTATATTGGATTTCTGGTATCTTGATTATTATTATATGCCTGGGTGTAGCTCTGTTTGGGTTGTAGGTGGCTAGGGTCCTGTATGCTTCATACATCTGAGTATCTTTATCTTTTGCTAAATTAGGAAAATTCTCCTGGATTATTTCTGTGAGTAGCTTTTGTAGTTCATTTGTTTGTGTCCCTACCTCTTCTTTTATGTTCTTAATTATTAAGTTATAGATCCTCTTATCATCTTCTAGTCTTTGTATTGTTGCTGTTTGTTTCTTTGTTATTTTTAAGAAGTTTTTCATTTCATGCTCCCATATTATAAATCTGCCCTCCAGTTCAGATAATCTATCCTTAGTTTCTTTCCAGCTGTTACACCAGTTTTTGATTGAGTTTTTAGTTTCCTGGTATTCTCTTTGAACCTGCTTCATGTATTCTATGTTTTCTCTATTTTCTCCATCAAACAATTCTCCCCTCTTTTTCTGTTCTTCCATTCCACCATCTGCTTTTTCTTGGGTGGTGCTTAGCATTTCTCTAACTATTCTGCTTATGTCTAGTTCAGGTCATTAATAACTTCATTCCTGAACTCGTCTATGCGGCTCTGGAGATAGCACTTTATGTCTATTGGTACCATGTCTGCTATTATCTGTTTCTCAGGATTGGGGGCTGAGGAGTCTTTCTTATTGCTCCCTCTTCCCATATTCTTTGTTCCTTATATATGCAAGTGTATATAGGAGGCCCAGCTTCCTTCCCTGTTTGGCCATAGTCTGATTGAATTGCGCTGGCTAGGTGTTCCCACCTACCGCAGCGCACCAGGGAGTTACGGACCTGGCAGCCTATGCAGGGCCCGCCCCTCCAGGCTTCACCATTAGGGTGCACCTCCAGGTGCTGGGACCTGGGTTGTGCTAGCCTACTGGGTCTCAGCCAGCAGCGTCATGTAGGCTAGGCACTGCTCACCAATCCCACTTGAGAGGGGGATACGTGACTGAAGTTACTACAGCACCCTGTTCCGGCAAGTCTGCCCAGTCCCAGAATGTCCTTTATTGGAGTCTCCTAGACCGTGGAAGAATCCCAGTTTCCCTCACTCACCACAGGTCTATGCACGGCTCCCCGCTTGTCCAGCTCTCAACTCTGTACACCGATTCCTGTTCTCAGAGCTTTCGCGCGTCTCTCTCCCTGCTGAGCCAATTCAGATGCTGCAGCAGCTGCAAGAAACCCAAATCGCAGCTTCTAATGGTGCGAATTCCAGCTTCCAGGCTGAGGCTTTATCTGTTCCTGTTATAGCACCAGGATTGCATTCCCAGTTGGTTTCTCTCAGCCCAGTTTGTTCTTGGGTCAGCAGGGTATATTTCTCTTGGTTAGGGCTCCTCACTCCACACCATTCCTGGATTCTAAGCTGGGTCTCTCAGAGAGCCTTCATGGCTCCTGCTATCTGTCCACCATGTTCTCCTGGAAGTCCATCAATGAACATGTTTTCAAATCAGTATTTCTTTCAGTCTTAGTTTGAGGAAATCCAACCTAAGACATGAACATTTAAACAAAAAATCAGAATAAATCTCATGATGAACTTAACAAAAATAGCACTTAGTAAAATTCAAAACAAACTAAAAATTTAACAAACTATAAATAGACAGGAAACTCCTCAATCTGATAATGAATATTTACCAAAAAGGCACAATAAACAATCATACTTAAGAAATAGTTGATTTAAATTAAATTTACTTTGATACATGAAAACATAAATATTGTGCATGGTAATGGGACACCAGATAATGTTTTGACAGTTGAATTGTAGCAGTTGAATTTGTAGCATTTCAATTGGGTTAAACATATTTGGATTTGTGGTCTCAAGCATTCAGAGGCCTTCATTCTGAAAGGTGAACATCAAGGGAGATCACATCTCTCTCTAACCTTAGCAGGTACTTTGCTCTAAGTTATAATATTTCTGTATGTCCAGAAAGGTTGGTTACTTTTACTTTGAGTAAGATCAAGTACCAGTACACATGTTCTCTTTACTCCAGTGCACAAAAATCATCATACTCTTTTTTTTTTCAGTGGAGTTGAGTTTATTCATATTAATTTTTTTCCATATTACAATAACCTTCAGTAGTCATCCTTGTCTATTTAACTTTGAACAGTGCAGCCATTGATTTTACGGTATCTATATTCATTTATTCAATTTGGATGCTATCTGAATAAGCATACATTGCACCTGCTAATGGTGCAATCTCACCTGACATTTAAGCAAATGTTTCATGAAGGAAGACAACTAGATTTTATTGAAACTTTCCCTAGTTTATATTCCCTAGCTAGATATTATATATAGCTTAAAACCCTATAAAGCAGATTCTATCATTATATTCACTTTATGGGTTTAGGAAATTATGCCTTCAGAAAAATAAACAACTTTCCTGAAATCATAATCTAAGAAACAATATGATCAAAACTAACACAGACTATCTCTAAAATTAAGGTTTGTTTTCATATTAGTCCACACTCTAGTCTTGGAAACACATAATTACAAATGTAAGCAAGTTAACTTTAAGTTTTAAATTTATACCAACTTATCAAATATAAGTCTAGTCCCTGTAGTATACTAAAAATAGACAGGAAACTCCTCAATCTGATAAAGAATATTTGCTAAAAGGCCACAGTAAACAATCGTACTTAAGAAACATTTTATCTCCAACAAAGGTAAAATTGTTAGAATTATAGGGTCTGACCAGTATTTGGAAATTAGAAAATTCACATTTTTCTAGACACTTGGCCTTCTGAAATAATGAATGAATAGATGAATCTATAAAAATGCATCATTCATTCACATATATCTTATTTCTAAAATAAATTTTTAAAACTATTTATAAAAGCTTATTTTAATCAATTGATTGATAATATAACAATGGGAGAATCCTACCAAAAATGTTTAGGGAGTTCAATATCGAGTCACTTATGAAGAAAAGAAAATTACTTAAGCTGAAAACCCCTATTGAGGAATATGTCCTTGTTTCGCCCACCACTGAGCTTGCTATTAAAGCCCATCTTCCTGGTGAAATATCTTTTTGTGGATATGTGACATTTCAGAGTATCATCTGCACTGTTTTGAGGCAGCCATGATGGTGGCTGGCCATTCTGATGAAGTCTTAAAAACAAAAGCCCCTGAACTCTGACCTGTATTATTTGTAGCAATGTATGAAATAGTCTTCCTCATCCCTGAGCCTCGCTTCATTGCAGAGTCTCTCTCACAGTGTAATTCCCACTTTTGGGAGGGAATCAAGATTAGGTGCCTAAGATATGTGTGAGTTTGGAAACCGTTATAGAGTAGTCAAAAGTCAGTGCTCCACCTAGACGCCCTGGAAAGACCTAGCACAAACTTCGCCACCTATCATGAGCATCCCTCCTCTTGCTCCTACAGTCATTTCCCTCATTGGGTTTACCCCTTGTCAAAGGCAGACATCACCAGTGTTATTCTCCCCACATATGAAAGCTGTCTCCCATGATGGGCTCATAGTCTGGACATCTTTGAAAGACCATGACAGCTCCAGAACATCCAGCATGGCTGACTACGGCCTCAGTCGTGAATTCAAAACTGGTGGCTTCTTCCTTCGCAACACCCTGCCTTCTGCACTTCATTTTAGGAATGTTTCCCTGGGGTGCTCCTCAGTACCATTTTGTGTCTAAGTATGCACCTCAAAGTCTGTTTCCAAGGATCTCAGTTTAAGTTGTTGAATTTTGAGTGATCTAGAACTCACATGTTCTAAGATCTGCATTAAAATTTCTCGAAAAATTGATTTTTCCATTTAACAGCAGTACATTTGAGGCTTTCATTTTAAATTTAAGATAATGATAACTTTTCTCTCCATTTATAACTGCCTAAGAATTCTGGTTTTCTTTATTTGACTTACACATTGTGAGAGTCCAAGACAGATGGTTAGGGTGGTAGTTTGCTACAGTTTAGTCTTTCTTCGTTTCAGCTGTTCAACATTTTAACAGAACTTTATCAGAATTCAGTACAAGTATTTTCTCATTATAAATGTAAGGCAAACTCTTAAAAGTAAAGAACTACATTTAATTGAGTATGGGAACAGTGAATCTACCACAGTCGAGGCTTATGGGGTTTGTAATAAAATCAGAGACATCTCCTATACTCCCAAGGCACTACAAAACCTAACAGGAAAAGACTTGTCTTTGAGCTCTGCTTAGATTCTTCTCCTGACACTGTGGTTATATGAAGAAAATATTACTTAAAAGCCTGAAAAGTTAAATGTTGCAGCCTATTGCAATGCCTGGAAGATAGCAAACTCTGAAAACATGTTTATTGTAAACAATGAATGAATGATAGTTCTCTGCATGGACAGAGAGCTGGAAGAAGCAACCAGCAGTGATGAAGCAATAGAACAGTTAACCTTCCACTGCCAGGAGGATTAGCAGAGCACATGCTTTGACAGACTGACATCGTTCATATTATTATTCACATTGTTTCTAAATGTTTAACAATAGATATTAAAAGTATTTTAAAGTACAAACTAAAATGCATGTTATAATATAAAATACTATCAACTAGATGTAATAGCTTTTAGAATTTTATAATACCTGATTGCGAAGCTTTTCACAGAAATAAAAATAGCTAAATCCTTACTCTTCTTGTCCATTTATTCTACTTCCCTCTACAAAAAATACATGAACTATATATAATACTCATTGGATATTTCATATTTTCAAAACATTTATGTAGTTTAAATTAATAATATCATTTATTTTTAGAACTTAGCTTTTTATCATGTTTGTGTATGTAGTTATGTATTCATATACATATTAGATATCTAATATAACAATTAGAATTCATTTCAGTAAGAATAAATAACAATTTTTATACATTTTACCAAGGAATAATAAGGTTGTTTACACTTTTAAGAAACAAACACTGATTTAAAAAACATTTTGCATATTGTCTTATGTAAAAGAAGATAGGTTTCTGTGCAAATATTCAGAAATAAAATTTCTAGATTGTGGATTATGCATATCAGTCTTACAGGGCACTGATAACAGCTTCACAAAATGATTAAATCATTTGGTATTCTCACAAACACTGCATATTAATCTACCATTTCTCCCCACCTTGTCAAATGTCCTGCTAATTTGAACATGAAGCCGTATTTCATTGTCATATTAATTTACATGCTCCCACCATTAAAGAAGTTTAGCATGTTTATTGCATTTGGGTTTCCTTTTGTGTGATTTGCATGTTAATGTCCTTATTACTGGTTCATTTGTTCTCATTGATATGTAGCCAGTTGTTTTTCCTAGTATAATAAGAACTGAGGTTTCCTAACAGTAATAAGAAATACTATAGGTCAATGCCAAAGAGCCAGGGACTGGGCCAAGTAGGTAACAATTTCTCATCCCCACTAAATCAAAGAGATAGTATCTTTCAGCAGACTCAGAACCCAAAAGCCAGTTATACACGAAGACATTTCTGAGAAGTATTTGTTTCCTAAGAGTTCTAAATACTAGCAATAAAGCTATTCACCATAGGCAATTTAAAAGCATCAACCAAGAATTGAACAAAAAAAAAAAAAAAGAAAAGAAAATGAAAAGACACTTAAACAACTTGCAATACAAGACTTTCAGCTCACGAAAGGTAAACCTAGGTGTCAAGGAGGTAAAACAGCCCAAAAGCAACATGCCTGGACTCTCTGAAATGATAACAATGGGAGTAGCAGCAGATGAATGAGGCTTTAGAAATATCAAATCAGAAATAACCTCTCAGAAATTATCTCAGAGAAAATGAACAAATGAAAGACATGTTTAATGACTTTAGAACCGATACAGATTTTTTTAAAAAATAGAATTTAGGAAAATAGGAAATAGACCTTAGGAAAACGATGGAAAGTGTGAGAACTAAATCCAGCAGGTGCTAGATGCAAAGAAGAATAACATATGATTGACCAGAGTCAATGAAAAAGCAGGAAATAGCACAATCGATGTAAAAAATAAAACCTGTTCACTGAAGTCATAGCAGAAAACTTTCCAAGCAGGGATAAAAGAATTTGACGTAAGGATAAGTAAGAAATACAGAATGTATACTAGCCATCATCCAAAAAAAAAAAGTTTATAGAAAATCATGGTAGTCAAAATTACAGAAATTGAACACAAGAACAAAATATTAAGAACTTTAGAGAAAAGAAACAATACATTCTATACAGGAAAGTCCATCATCACAGCAGACTTCTCAATACCAATCAGCAAGTCAAGGAGTGCTTGGAGAAAACATTTCAAGTCCTAAAAGAAAACAAACTCCAACTCAGATTGATGGACCCTACAAAACTATCTTTTAAAGCTGGTGGAGAAATAAGATACTTTGATGACAAAGAACATCTGAAGAAATAAAAACTTACCAACAAAGAAAAGCCAAAGCATGATAATTCACTGCTGAATTATATAAACAATTTAGAGGAGAATTAATATAATTACTTTTATGAGACTGAAATTGAAAAAGGAGCAATATTCCCAAATTCATTCCTGGAAGCAAGCATTACCCTGATACCAAGACCCGAGAAGAATCCAATGAAAAAAGAAAACTACAGGCCAGTCTCCCTAATCAACATAGATGCTGAAATCCTCCATAAAAATCCTGGCAGACAGAATGCAAGAAATCATCAAGAACTTATACATTATGACAAAGTAGGGTTCATCCCAGGGATGTAGGAATGGTTCAACAAATGCAAATCAAAAGAAGAAAAAAAAAAAAAAAAAAAGAAATGCACCATTTTTGACCCAAGGACAAAAACCATATAAAACTCTCAGTGAATGCAGAAAAAGTGTTTGGAATAAGCAGTCTTTATCTCAATGTAATAAAACAGCAGTGAATATGACATTAAATGGACAAAACTTGGAAGCTTTCACTCTAAAGTTATACATAAGACAAAGATCCCCATCGTCACTATTCATATTAACTATAGTGCCAGAAATATTAGCCAGGCCAATGAAAAAAGAGAAGCAAGGAAAAAGAACAAGGGTACGAAAAGAAGTTAAATTCTCATTATTTGCTGATGACCTGATATTCTACATAATCCCAAAAACTCCAACAAGAGACTTCTATATTTAATAACCAGACTCACCACATAGCTTAGTGTAAAGTCAGTCCTCAAAAATCAATAACATTTCTGTACATGAATAGCAAATTCATTAAGAAAGATACTAGGGAAACAGCACTTTTCACAATAGCTTTAAAAATTTAATACCTAGGAATCAATTTAACAAGAAAGTAAAAGACCTCTACACTGAAAACTATGCCATCTCATGAGTGCCCGGAACAGACACATAATGTTGTTAGGAAGAAATGAGTTTTAATCTTACAAATTCATTCATTCATATTAGTCTTCATCTTTAAATAGTAATGTTTAAATTTAAAACTTACTGTCTTCACAAGGATGTCGTTAAGTGCAAGTATTACGTAGAAAGAACCTGATCAAAATGCATTATACACATTTAACTTTTCTCCTAAAAACGTGAAGCTAAACTGGAAGGTGAGGTAAGAGGAGGGTCAGGGGGACTCCTGAAATGTATGTGCATGTAAAAATCTGTCCAAAAAAGCCCAGTAAGCAGAAGTTTTAAGATGTAAGACTGAGAACAGAAAGAAAGAAAGAAAGAAAGAAAGAAAGAAAGAAAGAAAGAAAGAAAGAAAGAAAGAAAGAAAGAAAGAAAGAAAGAAAGAAAAAAGAAGTCATTACAGGGAATTGCACAGTATAGGAAGGGAAATTGTTTTAAATTAGATACACCTTTCAAGTATCCTTCAAATTTCTCTTGAAAAACTATTTTAACCAAGGCTTGGTTTTCTCACAGTTATAACACACAGTAACCTTCAGGAGACTGAGTAACAGAAGACTAGTCACCAAAGACGATTGCCTATTTATGGAATTATTAATACAAATGGCAAATAAACATACGAAAATATATTCAGCATTGTTGGTCATTCAAGAAATGCAAATTAAAAACAACACTGAGATTTCATCTCACTCCAGAAAGAGTGGCCAAGATCAAGAAATCAACCAATAACAAATGCTGGAGAGGCTGTGACACGAAAGGAACCCTTCTCCATTGTTGGAAGGAGTATAGACTGGTCCAACCACTATGGAAAGCATTCTGGAGGTTCCTCAAAAAGATAGGATTAGAGGTTTGATTTGACCCAGCTACATCACTTCTGGACATTTTCCCAGAAGAACTTAAAACATCATTCCACAGTGATATATGTGCACCCATGTTTATAGCAGCACAATTTGTAATAGCCACATCTTGGAAACAGTCCAAGTGCCCATAAATCAAGGATAAAAAAAGATATGGTATTTTTATACAGTGGAGTACTACTCAGCTACAAAGAAAGACTATTTCAAGGCTTTTATAAGTAAATGGACATGACTCGAGACCATAACTCATAAGTGTAATAAACCAAGCTCATATGTATAAATACCCTATTGACTCCCTAGTGTAAGAAACCGAAAGAGCAAATATGATCCAAAATCTACAATAAATATTGTGTAAGGGTAAGAAACTGATCAAAGAGGAAAAGTAACTGGAATAGAGGAAAGGAGGAAAGAAGGAAGGGAAAAGTAAAAAGACATAAATCTGCATATATATATATATATATACACACACATATATGATGTGGCTAGGATGACTATGCTACTAATTTTATTAGTTCTTGGAAAAGAACAGTTAATACTCATACAATTAGATCAATTTCACATGTCTACATCTGATAATCTAAGCAACCCTTTTGAAGATAATAATATGCAATACTACAACCATTGTTAAATTCCTATCATCTTGTTTTGAAAACTTATACTGCTATTGTTTGGGGTTTGTTGGCTCTTTTGCTTTTTGTTTTCCTTTTCTGTGTTTTTTTCTCTTAAATAAATAAAAAATTATGGAATTATTTTACTTTTTCCTCTACATTTGAAAATTATGACCCTCAAAAATAAAGTTCAGAAGGTGTTGTAACACCATCTTTTCACTACCAGGAGTCATCTCCTTGCTTCCAATTCTTATGTTTAAAGAAATAAAATTTTTAATATAAGATCGAATGTTACAGTACATCACTCACTACTGGTTTATTTTTTCCTTCTACTTCTCTATGTTAGAGATTTAGTGATTATTCTCTTTTAGAGATTTATTATTCCCTAGCATATATAGATATATATTTAATTTTTGCTACATATGTACTTAGAAAATTATATGCTCTGTATATTTAAACATTTCATGCATACATGTAATAAAAATATACAAGGTAATAAATTCTGTTTATTAATCAAAACTATAACTCTAGTTAATTTAACTGTTGTTTTATTGTATATTAATAAATAGGCTATAATTTATATTTTAGTATCTTTTGATAATTAACATTATTATGACCCAACATTTTGTTATTCTAAATAAAGAAGAGTTTTGTACACATGATTCCTTGAAGATAGTGATCAGTTGTAATGAAGTCTTCACAATTTGAATTCCATTACGTAAGGAAAATTAGTATTCAAGTTGTTATGTAATATATTCACTGAAATATGAAAGTTTATTCTTGTCAATCTTTATGATTGTCAGACTTTATAATTAATGCCATCAGCCAAATGTGTACAAACAGCTTGTTGTTTTAATTTGTGTTTCCCTGATTATTAGGTAAATTGAACATATTTTAATGATTTTAGCATTAACTCATGTTCCTTCATAACTGGCAAAGTTTGTGTATTGTTCTATTGTGATTCTTTCATTCTGAGTTTGTACTTAGTAAAACGTGCTGCAAATGTCTCCTCTCTGTATTTATGTAAATTTTAAGTTGTTTTTCAATAAAATAAATGTTGTTTATTTTGTGATGTGATGTGATTTTGCATATAAAGTAAATTTATGTTATATTTGTGTACTTATACTAAAATCCAGGTCAATCATGATAGGAAAAATGCTTTAAAAGCCTTTTAAAGAAAATCTTTACGAGACTGAAGCATAAATGACATAAAAATCAAAAAGAAGGTGACTAAAAGTTTGTCTCACAAAAATTTGAAATTCTTAAAGGACAACAAAATTGAAACTCAACAACGTTTCATTTCTAACATTAAATATAAAAAGAATATATTATTCATGGAAAGAAACTGAAAAACATATTTCAAAATTGTCAGTAAAGCAAGTGTAGAGTTATTGTACATATTGGCATTTAACTTTAAAAAGTTATAAAAGACTCAGTAGAAGTAAATTAAAAATTTAAAGGGACAGATGGAATTAATGCTTAAATAGATGCAGAATATCAAAACATTAGATGATAATTCTAAAAATACCTGAGAGGAAAATTCTATACATGGCTATTCTTTTTTTTTAAAAGACAAAAAAATAAAAATAACAATAAGAAAGAGCGTCAAAACAGGCTAGTAAGAGAGAAACAATAATTAATACATTGCATATTGTTATATTCATAGTAGTTGTTCAGAGTATAAAACATAGACATAAAACACTGTCCAAACAATACTTGCATAAACTTTCCTTTAAGGGGAATTGGCTGTATAGCTATTTTAACTATCTTGTATACACACATATATACTTTTTTTCATTTTTCCTTCCTTTCTCTTTCTCTCATCAGTTTTTCTTTTCTTTGAACAGTTTCTTCACAATTCACAGTATCTATTGTACATTTTGGGTCTTATTTACTTGTTTAGTTTCTCTCACTAGTGAGACAATACTACCTTTACACATGTGGGTCTGATGTATTTATTTCACTTATGAGAATGGTCGCAAGTTACATCAATTTCCAAATAAAAGCCTTAAGTTTATCCTTCTTTATGACTCAAGAGTACCTTATCATATTTAACACACACACACACACACACACACACACACACACACACACACACATCTTTTTTATCCATTCCTTGGTGATGGGAATTTAGTTTGTTTCCAAGATTTGGCTATTACAAATTTTGCTGCTATAAACATGGATGTACATATATCCCTGCAGCATGATGTTTTTAATTCTTCTTAAAAGATGCCCAAAACATGAATGTCTGGATTGAATAGGATCTGTACTTTTAGATGGTTTTTTTTTTTTTTTTTTTTTTTTCTTGTTTGTTCCGTTTTGTTTTGTTTAGGAATCTCCACACTGGTTTCCACAATGGTTGCACCAATCTACACTTCCAATAGTGGAAAAGTGTTCCTTTCCCCACAGTCCTGTCAGTATTTGTTACTGGTTGATTTTTTTTTTTCTTGAGGATATCCATTCTTTCTGCAATGAGATGGAATCACAGTGTTGTTTTAATTTGCATCTCTTGAATGACCAATGATTTTTTCATGTACTTATTTGCCATTTGTATTTCTTCACCTTAGAACTATGCATTCATCTCAGATGTCCATTTTTGGACTTTGGTCTTTGAATTTGGGGAGTTTGATTTTTTTTAATTCTTTATATGTTCTTTATATGTCCTTTATCTGAGGGACAACTAGCTATAATTTTTTTCCCACTCCATGTTGCCCTTTCACTCTGTTGGTGATTTTTTTTTGTTGTTGTTCAAAAGCTTTTTAATGTGACTTCTTTATTTTAAAAACTATCTCTCAGAAATGGAAACTTTACTGGTTAATCTTAAGAGCAGAGTGGGCATTAGAAGAGGTGATACATTTGCTTAGTGGAAAGGCAACAGAAATAACCCAAATTGAATAAACCACTCTGAGAATGTCTTAGGCAGGCAGATAGAACTAAAGAAAGTAATTTCTATTTGAAGATTCCCTAGCAAGGCCGGAATAAGGTGGCCCTGGTACAGTATCTCCCTGTTCTTATCACTTTAGAGCATGCAAGAAGGTTGTGCCTTTGGCCAACACATTCTGGAGAATTAAAAATGGTAGCAACTGAGATAATGAATTCTAATTTAATTTGTAACTACCTATGTGGCACTTATAAAATTCTTCCAAATATTTTCCTACAGTCAACAACTATTTCATTTTTGGAAATTGGTCCAATTGTCCTTAATTCAAAGGATCTGACCATATTTAACTCCTTTAACAAATTTTCTTGATTTTTTTGAATAAATGCTTGTATTTTTTCAGCCTTAATATATTAATACTTATGCTGTGGGTCTTGAATAAAATGTTACAAAAATAATGTAATCAATTATCCGATTAAATTCCCAGATAAGACTTTTTTCTACCTTTCATTGTTTGAACATCCTCATGTAATTTCTATAGCTAGTTTCCCACTTATCCTGTTTTTTAGCCCATACATTATTTTTTGCTTACACAGCCATTGTAATATGGATTAATTTTTTCTATCAAATTCCATTGATCCACTGAAAAGAACCCAAATTTCTGCTGTTGATAGCATACTGCCTAATAGATTTATTTTTTAATTTTTAATCTGTTTAGGCTACATGAGTTCAAGCAAATGTACAAACCTCAAATGCAGTCATATTTGTTAGAAAAATTGAAAATATTCTTAGTCTTCATAATTCATATTTAGTTTAGAATATACAAAAATGCAGTCAAGTACTGAGTCAAAGTTCTACCTATGTTATACAAGGCAATTTAATTGAAGAAAAAAATTTGTGCTGGAATTTTTCGGAGAATTGTAAGCAGATGTCTTTTGACCTGAGTGAATGATTTGATATGTACCATCGTTCTCCCGACTGAGGTATCTTGCAATTTTGTATTAGTTTTTTTCTTCTTTTCCTTGAAATACAAAGGATTTCTTAAAAAATCTTTAAAATATACAAAGCAATTTATTGAGGAAAAGCAGTATGAAAGCAATTACAATGAAAATGTGTATTCATTTAAAAGAATAAATTTTGCCTAATTGTAACATAAGTACAATCTAATCTAACTTAAACTAATCCAATGTAAACTAATACTTTGAAATACTACTTATGGATTTCTGGTCATTGTTCTTGGCAGAGGTATTACATGACATTAGAAATTATAACTAAAGATGTCTTTTAGATAATAACTTAATGAAAAAGAACTTATTATAAACAGCTGCAGAAATTAGCACAAAAATTGATTATATACTAATGTGCCATAAGGATTTTGAGATTTTTCAGTACAATCAATGTAAGTAATCTTGTTTAAACAAAGAAAGCTATAACCTAAGCAATTATATAGAAATCTATTTACTATAGTGTAATAAACATTTTACAATATGCTTGGTATACATAGCAAGTAAAGATGGATAATAGCAATCTTTTTTTTCTTGTTAGAATTTCCATCTTTTTTGGTTTTGTTTCATTTTTTTACTCATTGATATCAACTATGAGTAAAACTAAGATGCAGTGTAAGAATACAACATCTGAGATAGCTTCTATTGAAAAAGAAAGATTACTTATCATAAAATAACTAATTTTATTTTCAGTATGCTTTCTGCGTGTTTGCTTGCAAATATATTTCTTAAATTTTAAGATACTAGAACCAAGAAATCTTCTTAAAAGAAACAATTCCTAAAGTTAGTAAAACTCTTTACTTATAAGCAGAAAATTTCAAATTGGATCTGAAGTATGATTTATTCATATGTGGGCTTTTCATATATGAAAAATGGGCTTGGGAAATGAGTGGCTACCACTAAATATGGTCCACCTGTGGATCCAAATTGAGCAATGAAACAATCTCCTAAACTGTATTGTTTAATTTTTAACTGTGTCAGGTTTTTTAGTTTAATTATACTTATATATTCTTCAAAATTATTGTTAATATATTTGAAATATATAGTACATGTATATACATATATATACATTTCACTATTAAAATTACTTTTCCTCAAATAGTTACAATTGGACACAGTTTAACAAAAATGAACATATTCCACAGGTCTAGTTTTTATTCTTTAGCTTATTCTATTATACAAACTGCACTTGATAAGAAAAACCATCACATTGTTTATAATTTTTTCCTGAAGTAAATGGTAAACGGACAGTAATGCAAATGCATAACGGAAAAAGTTACAGGAAAATAATGAGAAGAGAGGATTTTCATAATCTTTACTGAATCTTGAAAGGTAAAAACAGGAAGCTGCGCCAGAATTTTATGATTCATGGCATGCAAGAGATCCATTACGGAAACAGAAAAGATGTCTACCTATTATCTTCCAATAAATGTGTTTTCCAGGAATTAACTTACTTAACAAGAAGGAAGTATGCATTCTGGTTGAACAGTATATCTAACACTTCTTATTTTTCAGTTAGTAATGTATTTTAAATGGCCAAAAGTCTAGCACAAACAGAACAGTGGCAAGAGGGTAAATCTGATCCTGAACACAAGCAGTCTTGTCTAAGTTTACAGCTGATTAGCAATTGAGACTCAGGGGTTAAGTGATTTTATTATCAATTTGAGAAATAAATGAGCCACATAGAGTAGCTGAATTAACTCAAATCTCTCCCATAAAACACTACATCTATAACAACAAATATAATTACCTGTCACTCATAATTATGACTCGAGGACACTAATATAATGGAATACCAAAGTATCTTCTTTTTTTGCTCATGTAACCAGTTTACTCAATCATTATGTAAGATTCTCCACACACTGAAGAAATTTAAATGTATTTAGATAAAGAAATATTTTTAAATGAAGCAGTAAAGAAACCTATTGTTAATGCTGATTGCTCCAGTCAGCTGTGTGTGTGCTCTGTTGCTGTAAAATCATTCTAAATTAGTGCACTTTGCTCTATTGGACATCAAAAAGCATATGTTCCTAGTACTTAACCCTGTCTGTCTGCCAGAGCCAAAGGCAGGATACAAATGACACTCAAATTATTGCAAACATCATACTGACTGTCTTAATGTTGAAGTAACATGCAGCAAAATTCCATAGTAACCTGACAAAGTTAAACAGATTCTAATTCTTCGAGCTAACACTGGGATTTTTGATCCTTAAACTAAACTACCTAGTATGGCAATGTTTCTTGATCATATTTGCAGGTTAATTTCCACAACTGGTATATCCTTAGTTTTACTTGGGAAAATAAAATAAAATTCTCACTATTATTTGTTACAGCCCTCTTATTAACATGTCATCCACTTTTGGAAACTAATTTACCATATAAGTCTCTGACCTGATCCTGACTTTGTTTTCAATCTTTTATGTAGATATAAGGCTTTAAATACATTATGTATTCTAATATATTGTTTCTTCTCGTGAGCATATTATTTTTGCATATGTTTTTGTTTTGCTTTGTTTTCTCCAACAAAGATAAAATCTTTTTCTATCACGAAAGATGGCAAGCTATAACCGTCTGTTAATCTTTGAATTAAAAATAAATATTATTTCCATCTCTCTAAAAGAGAGACTAGTTATGAAGACTTGGAAACTCTTTTGTGCTCAGTTGTACTTGTTAGGATGGTAAACCTGCCATTAAGGTCATTTGGGTAATTGCCGTTTACTCACGGAGTAAATAGGTACTTTCTGCCAAACGGATGTTCCTAATTTCAAAGCTTCCAAAATTGCTTTTTGCAGGAAGTTACCTGCATAATTTATACATTCTTGCTAAACAGTCCTGGCAAATCTGGTTTATTTCTAATGTTCTTCCTATAAGGTGTCATAAATAATTGGATAATAAAATCTGAATAGGGGTGTTTTAAGTAGATTCTAATACCTACTACAGAAGGCACCTGTACTCTTTCCCATTGACTGACTTATGCATATTTCCCCACATTTCAGGAAAGAAGAAGGATGTCATGTAACCCTTCCCCTTGCCTTGGTTGAGATTTCTCAAAGCCATTCTACATGGTACTTCAGCCCAACAGAGCTACCTACCTAGAGAGTAACACAAAATTCTATCCAAAATTATGTAGTACTCAATCAAATGCTGTTATTAATATTTTTGTTTTAAGAAGGAGTTAAAGCTTATTTCTTCCAACTGGTATGTATGCCAAGTATGACCCTGTTAATTTTTTCTAAGTTTTCAGCTATTCCTTAATCATAGATTTGATATCTGTGATTTCTTCTCTCAACTCTGAACCTTGATTTATCTGAAAAAAAAATTCTGATTCTCCAGCCACATTTTCTTTTATCCAACTTCTGTGGCTTCATGCTGCCAAAGGAAACACTCCTCCAAATTAAAGAGTTCCGTACTCTAAGAGAAAATGCCTTTAGAAGCAAGCCTCAGCCCAGATGCATAGTATTTATTCAATTAAGTAAGTTTTGAATGCATATAAAGTGCATTAATTTAGCTATCCAAACATTGCCATTGAAAACAGTATCGCAATAATTCTAGGTGTTTAATGATCCTACTTCACAAATCATAATTATATACCAAAAGGAAGAGATACTCTCCCATATTAACTGCATGATGAGGTATTTAAAATTCAGAAAACAATTATATGGTAAATTGAATAGAGGATTTCTTACAAAATTAGTAACCAATCCAAGGAACTGCCAAAGATCTAATAATCTTGATTTCATTTAAAACAATGAATACTTCATCTTGAAGCATTTGGAAAAGCAAGTGGGTAATCCATGCTCCCTGAATACAAAGCACAGACTATTGATCTAAAATCAACTTGTTATATTTAAATTGTAGACATTCTTTGAAAACCTTCATTGAATTGGCAGAAAATAAAATTTCAGGTCAAGCATTATAGACAGTGATTTTACCAACTTTATATTGAGAAATACTTTTCCATGAATACATCACATTTCTGCATGATTTGAATCTTTTGAATAACAGTATTTACAGTCAATGAATAACATTTATTATTTATTATTTAAGTAACATACATGTGATTGAAACTAAATAAGTTATTTAACTTGAAAGTAAGTCAATAGGTCTGATATTTTACAGTTTGGTGCTTAACTTCTTTAAATATAAATTACATAATATGAAATAGAAATAATTTCAAATGTAGAATTTAATGACTATTGATGTTTATATTAACATGGAATGATCCATCCATCAAGAGTTCTCTGTGCTCATTCTCAATATCCTCTATACTCACAGAAATAAGCAACCCTTAACATTTTCTATAGCTCTGTATTGAATTTATTTTCCATAAAGATTTATATAAGTGAAATCATACATTTTACTCATCATATCTTCCATTCAACCATGCTATTATTTGTAAGAATAGCATATTTTTTAATTTTTTATTTTTTTTTAATTTCTGATTTTTATAACAGTATGCTAATATTCTACAATGTATGTGTGGATTGCGCTATTGAGAAATATTTGGGATGTTTTCTAGTTTGGAGCTACAATAATAAAGCTTTATGATATCTCTCAATCACTATTAGTTTTGACATCTCTGTGTAGAAACACATTTTATTTCTCTTGAGTAAATATATAAAAGTTAAACGTATGGGTTGTATATTAAACATATTGTTAAGCTTTATAAAGTACTACCAAACTGTTTTCCAATTTGGCTGTATCATTTAAAATTCAGTTAACAACATAGCAAGTTCCACTGGTTTTATATCCTCTCTAAAACTTGTATTGTCAGTCTCTTTAATTTAGGCATTCTGACCTAAGCAATGAGGATGTATCAAATACTAGATATTGTCAATTTGCAGTTGGCATCAAGTTCTCTGTTATTCTGCCCCTTACCCTACCCCTTTGAGTTATAGATTTAGAAAGATAAAGTTGCTTTCTCAAACTTCTTTGTGTTTAGGGTCTTTAAATGAGAATGCTTCATTAAATTTGAAAAATGACAAGGCAACAGAGCCCATACTAGCCTAAAATGATGCAGTTGGACAAGTGAGTGTAGGCAGCAGCTGAGTTCCATATTCTCCATTTTACCAGATTTACGGTTATTAAAAAACTGTAGCATCAGTAGTGGTGATGGTTAAGACAATAGCCCTTTCATCATCTGAAAATCATAGCTGCAGTAGCATACGTCCTTTAACTCAGAAGCAGACTCTGGATCTTAGTTTCTTTCATCTCACTGAGATGAAACACCTAACACCCACAACTTAAAGGAAGACAGATTTATTTTGGTTCATGTTTTTAGTCCATGTGCAACTGGATCAAAGGCAGAACCAGTGTGGTGGAAGACCTGGACAGAAGACACTGCTCATCCCATGCTAGCCAAAAAGCAGAGAAAGGAGGAGTCTGAGAAGGAAATATTTCTTTTGTGTGGCCTTCCTCTTCTTAACAGTCTCCAACTCCTACAGCACATTCAGCTTAACTCATCAGTGAATTAATCCATCTATGAATAATCTGATCACTATTCAAAAATCCCATCTTTGAATCCTGTAGAATGGGGGTATTCTAGATCTAAACCATAGCACTCTCATTTCTTCTGATGACATCAAAATCGATTAAATGTTCTTTATTAAATATTCCTCTCCCTTAAACTCCTGAAGTACCTTTTATTACCTGAATCTGGGTTGATTTAATAGATATTAGAAAAGGAAAAGAAAGAAAAAGAAAAACATCTGTGAAAAATATAAATAAGAGTTTTAAATATGGATTTCCCAGTGAGTAGAACTCTTCTACTTTACTTCTTAGTGGGAATTGTTTAATATCATTATATTTTATTGTTGTAATAATTTGTTAACAAAGATCTGTCGGCAATATATTAGTGATGTTAACATTTTTGGAGAACTTACTATGTCTCAAGCATTGTGCTAATTAATTCAATGCTTATTTTAAACCCATATCAGTCACAGCAGTCATTATTATGTTAAGTTAAATCTATTTCAATCATTTCCAACTGTGTACCAGTGAAGGGTTTAAAAATAGGTCTGTCTGAAACAAAATTTGTATGGTTTTACTTCTACTACATTGCCTCTCTGACACATTTTGACACTAATTACCTACCTAGTTGGGAAAACAGATATGCACTCTCCCAAATGTTTGATATTCATGTGCAAATTTCCAACTTCCTTTCATCCTCTAAGGTCATAATGATCACTTTCTCCCACTTCAGAAAAATCTCTATTATTCATATAACATTAAGTTAGGCTGACAGGGATCCCAGATTCAAAATAATAGGGGATAAAATAAAGTCGATTATGTACAATTTTTATATTGACAGAATTATACATATATATTATGGCATACCACATATATGCTAAATCAAGCTATATAATATATCTGTTGTCTCTTATTTGTTGTGGTAAAAACATTTCAAACCTACTTGTAGAAATTTTCATTATTAATTGTAATCACCATATTTTACAACAGATTCCTTGAACATATTTTTCTAAAGACAACCTCAAACACTCCTCATATGACCCCTAATATTGTGAAATCATTTTCAACTTCACTTGAGTAGAAATTTTACAGGCGATTAGTAAATTCTGGGTGTATCTGTAAATGATTGACATGGAAGCTAGCAAACTGAAGGGGATAAGACCCACCCCATATGTGACGACATCAACCAATGACATTGTAGCTGGGACAGAAAAACAAGGAAAAGAGAAACAAATTGTTTCCCTTTTCAGTGGAATTAATATAAGTTACCCACAGGAAAACCAAAATTATATCAAGAGTAGGATAACTTAAATAAACGCAATAAGATAATGGTAATTTTGATTTGAGATAATGGGCTATCAAAAGCTTTGTAGAGAGGGTCACATAACAGTTTTCTGTGAAAGGGGAGCACTTCTTACCAAACTGTTCATGACAAAAGTAATATCAAAAGTAATAAGATAAAACAAAAGTAAAACAAGGTGGCTGTACACAAAATGTTTCTGTGGTAGACTGTGAGCTGGACAACAAGAAGCCAGCCGCTTCCAGTGACCTGGTGTCATTCGGGGCCTGGGGAAAAGAACCAGACCCCAGCTGCCAGCCCCTTCCTGTGAGTTGGCTCCATTCGAGGGCCACAGGGAAGAGAACAAGATGTCAGCCACTTCCTGTGGGTCAACACCATGTGCAGACCTTGGCGAGTACCAGACCAACCCCTTCTGGTGTGCAGACTGGGAAACAAGAAAAATCTAGCCCCTACCACCACCATAAGCAATTGGCTGATCCATAGAAACGTAGACTGGGATGAAAGGTATTGAAGTAAAATACAATTTAGTGCTTGTAGTATTTAGTGCTTCATTAACTTTGCAGGTCTGAAGTTGGTAATCTGATAATCTATTTAGAGGGTAACAATATGAAATACAGCATGTACGGGGAGTATCCTTTTGAAGGTAGTAGCCATTGTTAAGTCCCTATTGTCTTGTTTGAAGTCCTGTATCATTTTCATTGTTTTTTTTTTTTGAGTTGTGTTTTATTGTTTTGTCTTATTTGATTTTATTATATTTGGCAGCATGGGCAGCTATTTCAAAGATAAAAGCTATATTACGGCAGCCGTTTTGGATTTAGTATTATCTTGTTTAGAAGTCCTGTATCACACTCATTGCTTTGTTTTTGTTGGTTCTATTATGTTCTGTTTCATTTGATTTTACTATGTCTGATGGTATGAGCAGCTATTTTGAAGATAACTAGAGGCATTATGATAGCCATTATTGATTTCCTATTATCTTGTTTTGAAATCTTGTATCACTCACACTGTTTTGGTTTGATTGGCTTTGGTTTGTTTTATTTTGCTTGGTTTTACTTTCTTTAAAATAAAAAATTATAAATAATGTTTATATATGTTGCCTAAGTGTATGTAAAGTAAATTTTTTGTTACTATATTGTATATTGTTATCTTCAAAGTAGTTGCTCAGATTACAGGATATAGGCATGAAAAAATACAGAGTTCTATAAATAAAAATTTTGCTAAGATTTATTCAACCAATCACTCCACCACTGCCATTTTGCAAATTATGATCAAAGTTTATGAGATACAAAGAAAATATTGTACTTATAATCCCTACATTCTTTGAAAATAATATGGCAAGGACTTAGGGGTCCAACATTTTCCTGAGCACCATAACCAATTTTAGCTGTCAAGTCAAATATCCATGAGCCTAATGGAAGAGGCATACACAAATATAGTTCTTCAAATACCCACTTTAATGGCTAGTCAATAAAAAATTTCTTAAATTTTATCAGTTTCAAATATCTTGTCTGTTTTTGTTGGTGAGTATGATATGTCCATTTTTCTCCAGTTCTCTTTTAGTTTAAGTCCATTTTAGGTAATTTTTTAAAAGCCTGAATTGATTTATTTGTAGGAAAAAAACCTTAACATATATTGTGAACATTCTTTTAAAGGGCAAATTACTAAAAGTGTAGCTAAATCATCTGCATTCTTCAAGCTTATACAAATTTGTCTTTTTATTGCTTCTGATACTTTCTCTACCCAATGGAGAAATAAAATTTTGAATTTGGAAAAAATTATACAGAAGCTTTTCTCCAAGAGTTATTTAAATAACAATCTTAACTCTGCCTCATCTCATTTAGCAGAGTTATTGAAATTTTATTAAATTATTTTATTTGCACAATTTTACAGATTAACTCTGCTTTTTGATTGTCATACACACAGACATTTTTCTTTCTAAAAGATAACTTTTATGAAAAGCAAATTAGAAACCAATATAGTTTATTATTTGTGAATCTCAATCTAGTCCAAAGACCTTTCGATATCTGTTATACCATAAGATTTTTATTTCCCTCTCCACAAAACTACCAGATACATGAATGTGAGACTCTATAAAATATTTTTACTTTTTAAAAACATTGTTTTTATATTTCATAGCACTATGAATTATAAACATGTTAAGATAACAACAAAAAGATGTGACATTCTTTGTGAAATTATTTTGCCATTATTAGCTTTTTATACTATAGAGAAAATCTTTCTAATGAAAAAAAAATAAAATGACAGATAAGAAATATGATTTAAATATAAAATTTAAACTCTTAGATCTATTCTCAATGCATTTGTTTTCCTCCTGTAAATGTTTTGGTATTTTGTTACACTTAATTTTTGTAGGTGAAATGAGTTAGGTTCAGACATTTAACTATAGGATTATAAAAAAACATTAAATTTGAAAATGTGTTAATGTGGATTAGTCGATGATGGAACTTTTGTGATATTTTGCAACTTGTTTTTCTCAAGGTTTTCAATGGATTAAAACGAGTTAATTTAAAACATTATGTATTGAAAGTTTATACACAAAGAACATTCTCTCTCTACTGTGCAGCTCCCATATGTGAACTTTGCCAGTTTCTCCCTGCTAACAGTACACAAAGCAATGTGGCTTTATTCTACTTTGGAATCACCTTGTCATATGTTTAGCAAAGAATTAATATCAAGATGGATTTTCATTTTGGAAAAATGAACTGTGCTTTTTTAATAAAATAACAAATCAGGTATTATTTATTATATTTGACAAGCAACCCAGCTAAGCAATCTTTAGTAATGTCCTAGATAGAGCTGATTTAGGTAACATTATATAAATGTATGAGTCCCTAGTGATTCTTGAAGTTTGGCATCATTTGTATTTGTTAGTTTTGCCTCTGCTTGTGAAAAATGGCAGAAAAAGAAAAATGAATCAGTTTAAGGATCCATCAGCCAACTGAAATCTAGAAAGAGATTAAAATATTAGTTAACTAAATGCTATTTTTGTTAGTACCTTAGGCTTATTAAATATATTACAAAAATATAATAGTTTAATATATTTTAAATCAACTATCAAATATGGTAAAATACTTAGAGGAATCTATCATATTCAAAATGTTTTTAAATAATAAAAAGGGCAAGTATTAGCTTTTCTAAAAACTTGAAATAAAACTTTCAAGAATTTGCTTTCTTCTTCCACTATCTTTTGCTATCTTCTTCCAGATAATATCACACTTAAAGCCTAAAGGCTAAAAGTTTTCTACCATTATTTCATGTCCCTTGGATACGTGACACCAGTGTAAAACGTTCTACACACCAATGTATGTGCTTGAAATATCAGAAAAGACTATCTGTTTTGGTTTACGGACAGTATACATGTTTAAAGATAAAATTGTACAAATGAGAAATAGTCTGATATTTTCTAGGAAGGACAAATAGATACAAATATCAAAAGTTAAAATAAAACCAACCTTAGAACTGTGTTGCTTTTTGCTTGTTTGCTTTGTTTTTGGTGTTGATACGCTATGCTAAGAACTATTCTGCTATACACAGGCATTATTTATCTACATGTTGCCACAGGATTTATGAGTTTTGACTTTTGAATCTGATTCTTAAGAAAGTTGAGAGTTTATGAAGGCGACAAAAGTTGATACAAGAAAAACACATATTTGGCAGAAATAAATATACCAAATTAATGAAGCTGGTTTACCAATTTCTCTTCGAGATTACTTTTGCACTCCACTGTTTTAAGGGCTTATTTTTTGTGGTCAGATCCTGGAGTATGCATTATCAATTCTTGAATGTTTGTTCCCTATGCTGTCTTTGTAAAATATTTCTATAACCTTGGAAATTTTGTTTCCTCTTGATGAGAATGATAAGAAAAAAGCTTTCCTATTACTCTGACTATATATTGAAGGCTAGAGAACACAAGATGCATTGCCTTGCCCACTAAACCAAAACAATCTTAAAAGGGTTTCATTACCTACAGAAAATCTGAAAGTAACATATTTGACATGAAAAGAATTCAGAGTTACTTTACAAGGCCAAAGTTTTAATGCATGAAGTGAAAATAAATAAATAAGTAAACTTAAGAGAGAAAGCGAAGTAGCCACAGAGAAAATAACCATGTCATATATAGGTGGTACTTAGGTTTGATTGATGAAATGTTTTGAATTTGTGTCTTAGTTACTTTTCTCTCATTGCTGAGACAAAACACCTGACACCCAAAATTAAGGAATGAAAGTTTATTTAACTCACAGTTTGTAACAGTTTCAGTTTGTAATCAGCTGGCTCCAAAGCAGGGTGGCATGGCACCGGGTCAACAGTTCAAGGTGACAGAAAACAGAAAAAGTAGCAGGAGCAAAAGGAGAGGAGAACAAGCCTCTTCTCTCTGATAGTGAAGCAGGTTACCCACCCTAGGGCAGTGTAGCACTCACACCATTTCCATGTCCTCTTGCACAGGATGAAAATGTTTACAAAGTTAGGCCTCTGGACCCCTGCTGAGTTGCTTAAACTTCTAAACTTCTCAACTTGACACAATGTATCTACCATTACAATTTGCAAAGTGCTATATATTTTTATGCTATATAAATGATCAGTGCAACTCGAAACCAAATTAGCTTTCCTGAAAGTTTCTTTCCTACCACTTAAATTAAATCTGTAATAGAAGACGGGAAACTGGCAGGCATATCCAAATGCTTTGTTTCCTGCATGTCAATCAATAAGCCAGAAGCATTTTGTAAACTCACTAGGAATGTCACACATTCATCACTTGCCCTGTTCATCAGAAATCTCTCTAGTGCAAACTTTTATAGAAAACAAAAAGAAAAATTCTTGAAATCAGAATCATATTGAGTGCTGTTGAGTGCTCCTTAAATATCTACTAAAATGTCTTTCAGGAAAATGAAAAATTATTCTTGCTGAATGAACAAGGAACAAATTAATTCATGCTCTAAATTATTCTTTAGATGACTTAAACCATATTAATGAGAGAAAAGTGTGTCAAACAGTAAAAGCAATATTTTTTTATTTATTCCACTCAAAGGCAATAAAATATTACCCAGAGCAGTATGTTATACTCGACTATACCAATTATCTGTCAAAGCAAATGTCTCACATTCAAGTTACACTGTTTAAAGACTCAGAATTACACAAGCCCATATCCCAAGGAGAGCTGGTGGGGAAGATTAAAATAAAATTCCAACACAAAGTGAAACTGACTCTATTTTAAAGTTAGGAAAATTCAGACTGAGATTTATTTGTATTTCCAGAAATCTTTATGGCAGAGTGAATAGTCCACAGTATTCACTACTTTCTTTCTTTTTTTTCCCTTAGAGTTATGGTCAAGAATTATCTAATTTAATAGAAGAGCAGATACACAATCATGGAATGCCAAATAGCAATTTAATATCCTGCAATGGAGGAAAGGTAGCACAAGATCTTGAAAGGCCAAATAATGAAATAGGACAGTAGTACGGCTCTGAATCTATAAAAAAGACTTGGGTTGGTGTGGTGGACTGAACACTGATGGTCAATTTAAACACCAGCTGAACTGAGTAAGTGTGGTACTGAGTATATATGGCCCAGTTTAAGATTATTGCCAGCATAAAAAGGAGACGTGTAGAGAAAGAAACGTTGCTGTTGTTGTTTGGCGTGTTAGTTCTCTTGGAGGAGCTTGTCAGGCTGCCATCCCTGATATTAACTCAGCTGTGATCATTGGAGGAGCTAGAGACTTTGTCACTGAGAATGGCTGTGGTTCACTTTGGGGGACCTGTGTCCTTACTTTGAGCATCACTTCCTGGCTCTGGAGGGGGAGATGTTTGCTGCTCAAACTCCAGGAGAAGCTTGTCACACTCGTTTCCTGATACAAACTCAGCTGTTTTCTTCATTGTAGGAACTTGGGACTTCCTTGTTGCTTAGGATGGCTGTAGTCCTTTTTGCAGGAGACCTGGTTCTTATTTTGATATTGCTTCTCACCTCCAGTGCAGAACCCCAACCTACTGTCACAGAACCTTCACTCCACTGGCACAGACATTCTAGCTTCCACCGCTGACCCTGCGGTCTTCCCAGCACAGATTTGTAAAACAGACCTGCATGAGTCATTGTTGTGGGCTCTAGGCCTCCAGTTGGACTCATGGGAGGCATTATCATAGCTCTAGTTTTTCAGCTGAACCCACGCAGTGCATTGCCATGGGATCCAGGCTCTTGGCTGGCTTCTCTAGGTCTTTAGTGTGGAGACATATTTCCTGCACTTTCTTTGTATTTGACCCCTTGGGTAACCATCATAAATAATACTATAAATTAGGTGTCCTGTATTGTTCCGTTCTTGCAATCATTGACAACAGTCAGCTAGAATAAGAATGAGTGTATTTCATGTAAGTAAAGCAAACTTTAAAAACAAAGACCAGACATTATATCATTCCTCAAGCTTCTGAGTCTGTCTTTAGATCCATTCACAAAATTGAGTACTTTCTATTCTTGCATCCCCAGGACTGTGTTCCAACCACAGGAGAAACTCACTCTTCCTCTTCATAGTCAATTTTATTTTGAACTATTATTTTAAAACTAAACAGATGTAATCCAATTTAAACTCCCTATTTTACAAAGGAAAAAAAAATATGGTCTTACCCAACTCACATGGAAAAATGGCAAGTCATTCTAGCACACAAGTGTCCTAAAAGTCATTCCAGCGGAATTGAGTAATGCAGGTGATTAACATGCAATGCTTGCTATCTCCCTAATTCAGTGAAAGCTCAGTCAGCTGGGTGACGATTTTCTTTTCTCATACATACTGATTATTGCTAATGTTTCACTGTGATGAAATAAAAAACATCATGATTTTATGGTGCATACCAATTCCTTGACATTCTTTCTTTTCTGGATTCAGATAGCTTTCATCAGAATTCAGGAATAAAACTTTTTTTTTTTTATAGTTTTGGTAGATTTCATTTCTTCCATAGTTTCTCTGAATCAACCTTGAAGACTGATAATTTAGATTTATCCTCTTTTCTTCTTACTTGTTAACTTGAATAAGAAATAACCACACTCCTTAATTAATCATACATGTCCACAGCTTTCCTATGGTATTACCAAAAGAATTTTTGTTTTCCCTCCCACCTGACACTGGTAATTCTTAAAATATGTATATTTATTGATTTTAAAATTGCATAATCTTTGTTTTACTGCTTACCTTTGCTTATCTTATTAATTTTCATTCCCTTCACTTTCTTCTAAAATATTTAACTTCTTCTTTGTACCTGAATTGAATTATTATGTGGATTTAAGAAGAAAATGAAATAACTTGTCTAGGAGCCTCCACTGAAAAGCTTTCATTACTACTCATATTGACAAAGATATGCCAAATTAATTATAAAAGCAATTGGAGATTATGTTTCTCTACTGTAATTGCATAACTCTGACAAGGCATAGCCTTGTTCAACAATGACCCACCCTTGTTTTACAACCAAACTCCAAGTAACTAGAGGGGAAAGATCTATATATTCAGGTAAGCAATCAAAAAACTAGACATGCTTCTCAAGTTAGAAAAAATCTTAAATTATTTTTCATTTATTATAAAAAAAACTGGGAGCAATGATTTGAGAAATTTTACTCTCTATATCGGATTTTTTAAACACTTCAAAGGAAATATAGATCTTATAAAAGAAGGGTAAAAATGTTATACATTTAACTTTCTGGTACAAGTAAGGCACAAACACATGGAAACATATGAAAGCTACAAATGTCACATCCTATCTTTATTCATTGCTTATAGATAGTTTATGACTGATGAAGTAGTCAATGCAAACTGTTCTGGAAGCTCACCTCTGTGTTTCAGTAGGAAGCTGCCAATCTCTTCTCTGTTCTTCAAAAGCTGAATTCTCAGAAAATTGAAAAAAAGAATATGTAAAACTTATTTGCAGTCAAAACGTATGCAAAATTTTTTTGTCTTACATGATTAACACTGATGTTAGAATTTTAACAATATTTATTTTACTTCCTATGAATACCCACAAAATATTCTGTGGAAGTTCTTATTAACATGTTTAAATATCAAATGTCATCAGTTCTTGCTATTGGCATTACGTAATGGACACTAAGAATACTATATGGCCTTTCTAAAATTCAAAATACTTAAATTCCAAGGCATATTTTGTTCACGATATTTGTATGTTACTATCTTCATTTATCTAGAAATATATATTTTTCAAGCATTTTTATTTATATAACTATGCTCTTAAAAATATTGCATGTCATGTACATTTTTCATTTGAAATTGAAGTTTGAGGCAGTTCAGTGGTCTCTGCAGGATTACAAAGTGAGTAATAGCCAGGTCTTAAACCCACAACCAAGCAAAAACCCATTTATTGAATTGAACTTATTAAGTACCTGGCATTGAGTGCTTACCATGTCTTTGGTTTTCTTTTTTTCCAATGTTTGATTTTTTTATCTAAAGTTGTTTGTTTAATGCTTGATGAAAAAGCTTTTCATAAAATTTAGGGAACAGTTTCTAATTTTGGTAAACATAAGTGAGTGTTAAAAGATAAAAGTCTTAGGTGAAACTGGTCTGATTGTTACTTTATCATACACTATCAAACACTAAAGCAACCCAAATAACTATTAAAATGTTTGCATACTTCTAATGTTTTCATCTACTAAAACCAAAACTAAATTATAAAAACAATTATTTTTCTTTTCTTATGTGACTGTATGATCAATTTCATGAGTTTCAGGCAGTTTAGCTGAATACTAAGTACCTGAAGCAATGCTGGTTACTCTTAACTGGCTTCTACTTCAGAGAATTCCTAAATTGGAAGTGTTTTCAGAGATGACTGATCCTTAGTAATCTCACTAACAGAGGTGCAGAGAACAGATGAGTCTCATGACTCATCACATAAAATTTACCAAGTTTCATTAGCTTCTGAGGCATAATATCAAGCACTCACAATTTAGAGGAGGAGCAGTTTAATTTGGTTCACAGTTCCAGTGCGTTCAGTCCGTGGTTGCCTGACTCTAAGACAGAAAGATCATGACAAAATCCAAGATAGAGCAATGCTGCTTAATTCATGGTAGCTAGAAAGCAATACACAAAGATAGCACCAGAGAAGAAAGGGATCAGAGATCACATATGGTACGTAAGTCAAGCTTTCTTCATTAACTCAGATACACCCAGATGCACTACAAATTTGTTAAGACATTTCTCAATCCAATCAAGTCAATAGATCAACATTAAAGATCACTCAAATTGAAGAAAATCTGATTGACACAAAAATACAAAGTTAAAATACAAAAAGTAAAAACAATTGTGTTCTAAATTAAAATTACTGGGAGCCATGGAGGAGATCGGTGGAACACATTTCAGCATGTGTCATGGAGGCATGATCCAGCTATTACATTAACTCTCTCACCCTCCTTCTTTGTGCCGCTTTCCTACTCTGATACCCAGACACCATGACCTAAGCAGCATCGCTTTGCAGCGCCCTCTTCCTTGATATTCCTGCCTTGGAGCCTGCTGACCATAGAATCACCTGAAACAGTGAGCAAATTAAACTGCTCCTCCTGTAAACTGCACTTAATAGAGCTGACTAATCCTAGCTGGCCAATAAAGTGGTATAACTGGGATCCTCAAGGATGAAAGATAATAAAACCTGTTCCTCTTCATTTCATTCTTTCCTTTTACCTTAAATATGTTAGCTTGTTTTCTTTTGGTTTTATAAAGTACTAGAAAAAATATATATAAATATGGTTTAGTTTTCTTCCAGTTATGGAAACTTAAAGTCTAATATCAGGTACCTCTACCTCTTCAGTTCTGCTGAGAGACTCAAGGTGGGCAGAATGGTGGGAGTACATTTGAGAGGAGAGGAGAGATCAAGTGGTGACGCAGTAGGCCAGAGAGGTTCAGAGGCAGGCTTGACACTCCTATAACCACTCATTCACTGTGCTATGAGCAGTATATCAGTCCCTTCTCAGTGTACCATTTCCCAGAACTGAGCCACCCTTCACTAGATCCCAACTCTAAAAGGTCTCATCACTTTAACACTGGGATGGATCTAGGAAATATGAGTATGGATTAAGGATCAGTGGTACTAAATTAGTTTAACATAGTTCTGGGTGTGAATATGGGGCTCCACACTGGATGTGGGTGGCCCTAATTCAAAAGACTTGTAGCCTTGATGTAATATAAAGGGGGGAAATGGAAGGCAGGATTCGCTGTGGGCTGCATCCTGCCTGATCCTCCATGGGCTGTTTCTTTCTTTCTTTTTTTTTTTTTTTTTTTTTTTTTTTTTTTTTTTTGCCATGCCCCTCTGTCACATCACCCTGACTTGGAGCCAGCCAACTATGGACTAAAACTGCTACAAACTGTGAGCTGAAATAAAACCTGCCTTCTTTAACTTGCGAGTGTCAGGCATTTTGTCCCAGCAACAAGAAAAGTAACTAAGACGAACTAGCTATTTTAACTATTATAATATAGATAGAAAAGTGATACAAAAGACAAATCCACTAAAATAGCAGGATAAAATTCAACATGAAGTAGCTTTCTTATGCACTGATAACAAATCCACTGTGAAAGAAATCAGAAGAGTAATTCTTTTCATCATAGCTAATAAATCAATAGATAATAATCTAGGAATAACCCTAACCAAAGATGTGACAGACCTCTACAATAAACGTACAGAAAACTAGAGAGATTGAAAAGAACACTAGAAAATTAAAAAAAATCCCCTATGTTCATCGATTGGCAAAATTAATATTGTTAAAATTGTTAAATGTAATCTACAGAGTCAATGAAACTGTTATCAGAATATCAATGTTGTTTTTCACAGAACATTAAAGATAATCCTAAAACTGGCATGGAAACACAAAAGACCCAAAACATCCAAAGCAATTCTGAGCAAAGAAATAATGCTGCACACATCATAAAATCCAATTTCAAAACGTGCTACAGAGCCATAGTAACAAATGTACTGTGGTACGGGCATTACAACAAAAATGCAGACCAGTGTGACAGAGCACAGAAATACACCCACACTGCTACAGCCATCTGATTTTTAATCAAAATATCAAAAAATGTGTTTTTTAAAACAAACACAGCTTCTCTTAACAAAAAGTATTGAGAAAACTGGATATTTTTAACTGCATGATTGACTAGATCTGTGTCTCACACTGACCCCAAATTAACTCAAAATGAATCGAAAACCTCAGTATGAACTTTGAGTCTTTGAAACTGCCAGAACAAAGCATAGGAGAACCACTGGGAACAGGCAACAACTTCCTAAATAAAATGCTTATAGCAGAAGAAATAATAGTTAAAACTGACCAATGAAATTACATAAATTAAAAAGTTTCTATATCAGAGGAAGTGATTATCAGGATGAAGAGACAGCATACTGAATGGGAGAAATGCAGCTACAAAGACAAAAGCTCAATATCCAGAATATATGAAAAACTTTTTTAAAACAAAAGAACAAATAATCCTGTAAAAATGTGAAAATAAGCTGAACAGATACTTCTCAACGGGTGTACAAATGGTCAGTAAATGTATGTGTAAAATATTAACCATCCAAAAAATGTGACACTTTTATTTTAACAGCAACAAACGAGACAAACAAGCTTAAATATTGTATAGTTTTTCTCATATGAGAAACTTAACCTATAAATAAAGAACAGCCTAAAAGATGAATAATAGGAAGTGGAGAGACAGATCTTTTTCAAATGGGAAAGGGATCAAGAGATGTGGAAAGAGGGAAGAAAGGAGGGAAACGGGGATTAAAAAAGAGTAGAAGTGTGCTGTGTACACGTACCAACTCCCCACGAGCAATGTAATCACATGTGATGTAAACATGTAGTAATAAGACATAAACAATGAAATTTAAAAACCTACATTAAAAATCTATCTGATTCCAATCAGAAGGGTTATCATCAAGAATACAGAAAATAATAAATTCTAGCAAGGGACAGGGAAAAATTAATCCTTATATACTGTGGTTGGGAGTGCAAATCGGTACAACCACTATGGAAGTCAGTATGTGTTAGTTTCTGAAAGAGTTAAAAATAGACCTACCATACAACACAGTTACACTGACTTCCAAATACACCCAAGGATACCAGAGTGCTACGGTGATATCTACATATTCTTTTTTTATTGATTCACAATACACAATAATCAAGCTATAGAATCAGTTCAGATGGCCATCAATGTGTGAGTTAATAAACTATATATATATACATATTTCTGTACATATATATAGAAACATTATTCACCTATAAAGAAAATAAAGTATTTATTTGCAAGAAAATGGGTGGAACTGAAAAATCTTCCTGTTATGTTAAATGAATTAGAGTTGAAAAGTAGTTCATGGTTTCTCTGATATAAGGGGAAATTAGGGGAAAATTGGTGACATATATGTAGAATAGAGATATTAGAGGAAAGGGAGGAGATCAGGAGTAGATAGAGATAATAAAAGGGAATAGAGGGATAATCTGATCAAATTATCTTATATACATGTATGCCAAATGGAGCCTACTACTCTGTATAATTAATATGCACTAATGAAAAGATAGATTTAAGTTTTAAAAAAAACAATCAAAGCTTTAAGTTAGAAAACACAAATTATGAAGCCCCATCTAAATTTGTCACAAAACCATTTTTTCCTTTATTTATTTTTAACTGCCTATATAGCCCACAAATTTTAACATCTTCAAGGAGGTAAATTCTCTCTCAATTCTCAATTTCTAACACTTCTGCTTGTTTTCTATTTATTTGATAGCTGTTTATCTGTTTCCTGTATCTACTTAGAGATCAAATGTGTCTTTGCTTGAGCAAAGTGGAACTCTCCTTTCATGGATGGGAAATTGCCTTGACCTGGACATCCATAACTTTCCTTTTGGTTTTTTCTCACTGTGTAGTAAGTTTTTTCAGGAACTTTCCTGGTTTTTTTTCTTTCTGATAATATCAGGTATTAATGCCATAGACTCTAGATCATACTTCGTCTATGTTTCTCTTTCTTATCCCAGTTACACTCTTCATTAGAAAGATTTCATTTCTTTTTTCTTCGTTTCTTCTTCTCTAAGGAGAAATGAAATCTGAAAAGTGGAAAATAGTTACAAGTAAATTATTATTATTATTATTATTTTTATTTTTATTAGTGATGAAACGTGATGTGAGGCCTGAGACAGAAAATTAAAGTGTTAAATGTTTACATTAGAAGATGACAGCAACCAAAGTACAAATCTTAACAATCTTGAGAATTGTGAAAATAGATGACATATAATGAACCTAAAGACAAGAAAGTGTGTTTATAAAATATTTTATTAGCATACTGGAGATCATTATAATTGAACACTATCATAATCCTGATTAATTTATTATTATCAATACAGTATCCAGGCATGGTGGCACATGCCTGTAATCTCAGTACTTATGAGGCTGAGGCAGGATATTCTCCATGAGTTTGAACACAGCCTGACTACCTAAGTAAGTTCAAGTTCAGTCTGATCTACATAGCAAGACTTTGTATCAGAAAACCTATTATCAGCATGGAACATGTGTATCTCTAAAAAACATGAATTCTAGAGAGTTTATCCACTGACAATTATTGTGATCACTGATACATTTGAATTCTATCAATCATTTGAATTTGTACTATCTAGACATACTATTTTTTTCTTATTGCTTTCCCATGAAATTTGCATTTACTTTCCTCGATTCAAATTTTCGTACTAATTTTAACCTAGGTACTGTCTTCCTTTATTTAAATATTTGTCAAGAAAATTTAAAAATGTGTATTTAGATTAATAAAGTAACCCACTGTATTGTCCTGAATAAAAAGAAAAATTTAAATATCTCAATTTAATCATTTTCTCCTTATATCCATAATTTCTATTCAATGCCCCTTTTTTCACTAGACAAATAAGAAATCCGTCTTCTATTTTGTTTGCTGAACATATATTTAGGGTTACTGTCCCTGAAACTGTCAGTCCCTGCCACATTGCGTAGTAAATACTCACATAACTCTGCTAAGATTTGGCCTCACAAATCACATGCACTGAGACAGGAGAAGCAGTCAATGCTCATACAGAAAAAAAAAAGTCTACATGCTGATTCTATAAAAAAGGAGATGGCTTTTGTGCAGGCATGAACAGCAGCTGTCCACTACAGATGGTCTGGCAGAGGTCAGAGAAGCCCCTAACCGTCACTGTCTACAGTGTGCCCAGATTTCAGTGGAACCGGTCTGTCACTTCTCACATTAAGCACCTAAGATGTTTGACTTTCAGGAGTTTCATAAGACAGAAAAATGGAAACATGCTGACAAAACTTAGTAGAGTTAACTAATCCAAGGGGGACTTTTGTCAACAATTGCTAGAAAACGAAAACAAAGAAATGATTTGGAAGTGATTTACCAGGTCAGCCATTCACAGAGGTGAGGATTAATCAGATACCAGAGAGACAATAATAAGACTGTGTTTCAACAGTTGTCTAGAAAACTGCTCAATTAGGCAGACCTGAAGCATCTCTAGTGAATTTCTCCATTCTAGCACGCTGTGGCAAAAGAGCTCTTCACTTCTCCAAGCGCTCAGCCTTAGTCTGCCTTTGGGGGCTTTCTTGTAAGGCTTGTCTGAAGAAACAGGGTAATGTGATACTGAATGTGCAAAAACACATACACATTAGAGAAAAATAAAATAGTCTGAATTTTTTTTAAATGAGCATTTCAAAACCTTTAAGATTATTATTGCACAGCATTTGCTTCTTACTGTACTGCAGAGAAGCTATTAGGGAAATGATTTAAGCATGAAGGTTTTTGGGTCTATTAGCATGCTTCTAATTGCATATTTAAATACCGAGGTACTTGAAGTGATGGTGCTACATACACAATGACCAAGAAAGGAGCAATAGAGACAGCACGGTCTATTGGATTAAGGACCCAAATGGCTCTGTCATTCTCCCTCTGCTACCGAGAAAAAGTTGTTCCACTGTGCTGTGCCCAAACTTCTCCATCTGTAGGAAGACATAAATTACCGGTAACATAATGACAATAGAAATGTCAGACACTGGATGGAGATGTATTATATAGATATATATGTATTTATTATTTATAGTGCTCTTATGTGACTATATCAAATATGAAAATTGAATAAGAAAAAATATATGCTACTGAGTAACTTGGGCTAAGAAGGTAAGTATGAAACATGATTATTAGAGGAAATGAAACATCTTACTGCTACAAGAGAAAAGAATTGAGAAGATAAATTATGGTCATCTTAGGAACAGGTCTAGAATTAAAATATCCCAAAATTCATACCACTGAGCTCTAAAAGGGAGCTTGCTGTGCAGGCAGTCTGAGTCAATGAGTTCATCATTCCAGGAATACTCATTGCATAAAGCATGAGTCTTTGTTTAAAAGGAGAGCTAATAACAGGATGGTCATTGTCTATCTGACTTCTGCAATTGCTCTCTTTCCTGTTACTACTGCTTTTTTGGCCAGCCTTTTAATATCTTTTCTTCCTCTATCTGGCCATACATCCTACGAATTTTCCCAGGATTCCATTTTCAGGTCACTTTTCTTACTAACCTTAACATTTTCCCTGAGACTGTCAGTTACATCTATAACTTCAAATTCAGTTTTATGCTATTATCTCCCAGGTGAGTCCCCAACATACATTTTCCCAGTTGCCACTTGAGCCCTAAAAGACTCAACCGTACTTCATGCCATACCTGTTTTCAGTGAATCTCATTATGTCAAAGGCTTGTTGCCCCTCCTAATTTACTATCCATGTAATCTCTAATTTATTAAATAACAGTTCACTCACACCAATACCGTCTTCCTACACAGACATTCTGTCCATTCACAAGGTGTCCGTCCAACTCACACTTTCTGTTTCCCCAGAAACACAATATTCAATGTCTAAAACTCAAAGGAGGAAAGATTTAACTAAGTTCAGGTTTCAGAAATTCTGTCCACACATGGTTGGCTGCAAAGCAGAAACTCTATGGTACAAAGGCCTCACTGAAGAAAGCTGCTCACTTCATGGTAGCCAGGAAGAAGAGAAAGAGGGAAGAAGAGAAGAGGAAGAGGAGAGAGAGATATTATACCCTCCAAAGGCAGGTTTCAGTGACACAGCTCTTCCATTCAGGACCTATTTACAGACGGCATGTTTGACTGTGAATTCATCAGTGGACTTATCTGCTGACAAGGATAGCATCATCATGATGAAACCACCACCCAAAAATTCCAGCTCTGAACTCAAAACCCTTGGTGGACATTCAAAATCTAAACTATAACAATGTCTAAACATGTTCTGTTCACTCTGAAACAGTCTTTCCCATTTTGCTACAAATTTCTTACATGAGGATCCATTTATCTTTTATTTAATATACCTTTTCATCTAAAACACATTTTCCAGCCTACCTGTGTATCCTCTTGTACTTCCTATGCTACAAATTTATGCTATTGCTCTTTATAAATCCCCAATACCTTTCCAGTAACTAGCAAACACCTATGCTACTCATCTTCCTCAGTTTTAGGCCTATGTCTTTGCTCCTTTTTTTACCTACCTCCTTAGATAAACATTGGTGAAATCCTGACCACAGCATGCTTGTCCGTACAGCCATGATTGTATTCACCGTGCACTATCAATGGAAGCCTGTCCACCTACTTCTTCGTGAAGGAAGCCTATCCATTCATTACTCAGCACTTATATAAAAAGTCATTTTACCTATCATCTTACTTTTTTCATTGCTGAGACAAAAGATCTGACACCCAAAATTGAAGGAAACAGCATTTATTTCGGATCACAGTTTGTAGAGGTTTCAGTTCACAGTCGGCTGGTTCCAAGGCAGGTGGCATGGCAGAGGGCATCATAGAGGAGGAACAGTTCATGGCAAAACAGGGCAGGGAGAGACAGAAAGCAGCAAATAGCAGCAGAAGTGGAAGGCTTAGCAGAAATCAACCAGCAGTGATCCACAGCAGCCCTCTTTCTGTCCCTTGTATTTTATCCAGGCTGCTCACTCTTACGGTAGCACTCATAGCCAGGTTGGGGCACCCTTAACCCTGGCCTTGCACAGCGAAGCAATTCCAGGATCACACCCTTAGTGCTAATATCACTTACTCTAGATCCAGCTAGCTCCTAAAATCACCACTTAGGAATACATGCAGTTTTGGTGTGCATCTATATATCATAACACCTATTTTCCATAAATGTTTGCTCCTTTGATGGATTCCCTTTCATAATCATTGTTTATAGTTACCACATTATAGTCTGAAAATATCTACCTACTTCTCCCATTTTCCTTTTTTATTCTAAGATGCTCAGTGGGAAAGATGGTATCTTATTTATGTGGACCTCACTTTGAGCATGGAGCGTGGTACATCAAGTTAAAAGCCAGAAAATGTAGCTAAATATATGATCCCAAACTCCAAAAGTCTGAAGTAAATTAGGCATTCTATATTTATGTCAAAAATCACTAAGCACATTTTCAATCATAAAATGAAAATTTTAAAATTTTTTATCTTCAATTTCATCTATCAAAAAAGGGTTTTTAAATATTTTCTTGGATTTTAATCAGAATTTTTATTCTGTAGATACATAATTCAGTGAATTAGAGTGGAAGTTTTATGTCAGAATAGTTTCTGTCTATATTTAATAGAAAATAATCATATAAACTCATGAGACGAATCCATGTTATAAAGATTCATCTCTCTAAAATAAGCTGTATGTTTAGTCAGTCCCAAGATTTTATAATTTATGCAAAAGTTATTATATAATTATAAAATTTATAAAACAGATTGTAATGCTCACATGGCTATTAACTTTTAATAATATGTAAATGTATTTATACACAAAAAGAAGGCAGAATAGTACTTGGGAAAAATAAAAATGAAGACTTGGGAGTAGCACAAAACTGCTCATTCAGACATCGAAGTATGTAATAAAGTTTTAACAATCCAAACAGTGAAATATTAACAAAAAAGAGACTAATATTTTGCTGGAATAGAGTAAAGAACCCAAACTCAATGTACATGTAAATGAGAATTAACAGACTAAGATTCACTAAGCAGTTGTTTTAAAAAGAGCTGCTATAAGTTATTAGCAAAATCAATCACCCGTATAAAAAGATAAAATTATATGTCTATAATACAAAATCCTCAAGAATATACTCTAGATGCATTAAGACCTTAAAAAGTGGCATTTGCTTTTAAATGATGAGAAGATAATACACCTGGGTAGTATTCCTATAAATCTTGCCATATCTTAAACATTGTTTTAAATCCTGTAGAGGAACTTATTCTATCAATAACCTTACTACTTAACGAGGAAGATAATTTTATGTTATTATTTCACTTACAGAAAAGAAGTACAGAGAGGTTAATAAACTAGATAAAGAATCACAGTGAAGAAAGGTTAGAACAAGAATTCAAATTCAAGGGTTCTCCCCTCGGAATTCTTAAGCATTCAGAGTTGATTATTTTGCAATAAAGTCATCTTTGTGTTTGAAGACAAATCAGAGTTGGTAAAAATCCTTACACCACAGATGATCTGTAAATAATTGTTCTAAGATACATGTGAATAAGAAAATCATAAACTGCCACATCAAAAAAAAAATAGAAAACAGAAGGGGGTTGATAGTATATCAACCTAAGTTTTAGAAAATCTAATTTAAATGTCAAACTAATAAATTAAAGTTCTCACTAGGAACCAAGCAAATGAAAACTGAACAAGCAGATCCTATTTTTGCCCAAAAGACTGGGGAAAAAAATTAGTACAGTGTCTTACTTTCAGTGAGAATGGGACCTGATCAACATGAGTGATTGCAATTAGGCAATATGTAGAAAAGTTGAAGATATCACTAATGTTAAAAATAAAAGTGACCAAGAAATCACCCTCCTTGACATCTACCTATAAAGAGGTAACACATAAAGAAGGATGTAGTAGAAAAATGTTGAAAGAAATCTAAGTATATAGCAAATAGAAAGGTAATATATACACAGATGCAAATACACACAAGTGAATAAATGGACTAGTAATAGAAACCTAAAATAATTGTGAGTAAACCAAGAATTCTTCACTGGTGTGAAGCACATAAGAAAATTTAGGCAAATTTCTGAGTGACATAAAAAATCATAAATTCTCTATGACATAGTGAGCAATTATAAGTTCCACTTTCAAAGATCTAAAACCGTATAAACCACTAATGACACAGTTGAATTAAAACAAAATAGATAGGCAGAAGTGATCTACTTTATCTCTAGCACTATTTTTAAGACATGCCTAGTTTTACTTACATAATTTTGGGAAAGCACATTAAAGTCAAGTGTTTTAATTACCTAATTTTAATAAAGCATATAAAATAAGGTACTTTAATTATTTAATTATCTCATGTAGAAATTCCAAGGATACTCAGTGTTAAGTCATTACAAACAGCTTAATGCTAGTTATTTGAAATTTTGAAGAAATCAAATAGAAAACAGAAGGGGGTAAAAGTTTTGTGCAAGCATTTTCCTTCAATCATATCACAAGAAACTTTTATTAAATTGCATTTTAAGCTACAGAAATGCTATTATAGATATAAAAGCAATCTGTGGTAACTGGACAAGAAATGCAAACCCTCTAGCACTCTGATAAATTGCTGGGGCCTCTGTGTTTCTACTTCTTATTCTTTGGAATAAGTATAGAAGAACTGATAAGACAATTTAATTAAAAGAAGTAGAAAAATAGTATTCTGGGATATATTCTAATAATGCTTTTATTATTTCCACTTGTTCTCTCCTTTTGGTCTAGCTGTATGCTTTAAAGCAAAAGTCTCTCCATCTCTATTAATTTTATCCCTAAAATAGACATCAAAGGAGAGAGATAAATTTGCTTTGCTATTCTAATTTCTAAAATTTCTATGTATAGAATATATGTAGTTGTTTTAATGAAGCTATTATGCCTATTTGACTCATTCATTGACTATTATTTACAATTCTAAAACCAAAAGCCTAATGTATAATTTTATTAAGATCAACTTGCAATTCACTGAGCCATAAAAAATAGAGATATGAAATTTATCAAACAATGATGGATTGATAATCCTGTAGGTAGTCTGACTGGCTCAGCAAATATTTCTTTGTGTGAGACATGAATAATTTCCATGTTTTTTGGTTTGTACCTCACTGTAGGCTTCTCTGATTTAAGGGACAAAGTTCACCAACTAGTAGAGAAGCAGTTTCATACACTTTTACAGAAACCAATATTTGGTCAAATAATACAGAAATGCCACTCTACTTCAAGAATCATACAGTCATTACAAATTTCTGGTTATTGGTATTCATCATAATAGACATAAAATTGTCTATTTATGCTATATTTTTATTTATGAAAAATATAGCATATTTTTATGACCAAAGAACAACAATAGATATTGCAACTTCTCTTGAACTCAAATTATTATAAGATGGCAGACACTTTATAATTTGAAAATTTAATATCCTATTAAAGGAATATGCCCCATTATGAGTTATATCCTAAAAATTTATACAGAATACCTCATTTTCTAAGTATGTGTTTATTCAATTATATATTTTCATTTGTTCAATCAACAATTGAGCTATTGTACTTATATTCTGAACTCTTCACTGCACATACACAGTCTCATACATGTGTATATGTTTATTTAGTTTCAGGTAAATCACAGGTGGAAAAAAGCAACACATGCTGAACATAGCTAATCTAATTATCAAAAATTCAGTAATCTCAGAACAATAGGTGGCTGAGGCAAGACAACATCAAGTAGAAGATCAACCCAGAAAACTTATCAAGTTAGCAGGATCTAATTTCAAACAATTTTTAAAAATATTTTTTAAAACTGGGTGTATTGGTCAGTGTGGGGCTCTGGGTTCAATCCCCAAATTAACAACAACAAAAAGAACAACAAAAAATTCCTAATTTTTGAAATCACTGAGACTTCAAGGAATTAAGCCACTTTTGAAATGAGTGAAATGTGCATTATCTATGTGTAGGTCACTCTCTCCTCGGGCGGATGTGAAGAATAGATTTATAACTTATCTCATTTTTCTTTAAGAGTTTTTAAAGTAGAAATACAGACAAAAAAGGACTAGGCTTCTCTACCTTATTCTGTGTTTTGGAAGAACACCAACAGGGGAGAAGGCTCACATACATCCAGGTATAGAGTTAAAAGTGCCATAGCTACATGTTTGTATCGGGACCATTTATATGTGACCATGTAATCTACCCTAGAAACGCTCAAATTCAGATTTGAATTCATAATATTAAGTCTTTATCCATCAATAACCGCCTGAAAGTAAGAGGATTTTCAGTCAAAAGATAGAGGACAGATGAATGAATCGAGAAACAAATACAAGTATACGCTGCACACAAAAGACTAGCTTCGCCTGTGAGGATTCATGTAAACTGAAAATAAACGAATAGAAAAAAACATACCACACAAATGAAAACCTAAAAAGGTTAGTATAACCTATATTTATATCAGAAAAAATAGATTTTTAAGTCCAAAACTGGCACAACAGACATGACCACTATATAATGACAAAAGAATATAACAATGAACATATTAATACATGTGTACCTAACATCAGAGGAAGAGATAGGTTGTAATATAAAAATAGTATGGAGATTAACTGTCTCACTTTCAGCAATGGATATTTCATTCAAACACAAAATCAACAAAGAAATATTAGATATGAGCTATACATTAAACAGATATATCAGACATACAGAACAAAATGAGTCTAGACTTAATTTATGAGTATATATTTAAGTATAATAAGTATATACGCATAATAAGTGTAAGTATATTTAAGTATAATATTATAATATATAACCTCATAATATATAAGTATAATAATGTATATACTAAGGTTGATATCATAAGAATATCACAATGTGATTTTTAACATGTCTAGGATAGACTGTGTGGCCACATATGAATCATACAAATACAAACATGCATCAGTGGCACTTTTCTTATTTTATATAGTTGAATGTATCTGAGCCTTTTTCCACTATCCATATTTTTCTGAAATAAAATAATGTAGAGAAGCCAATCTTTTTTTTGTCCATGCTTCACCATTAAGAACTCTTGATGAAGAATGAGATGAGAAGTTATAAAACTACTATTTATATTTATCTGAGGAAAGAGTGACTTACACATGGGAGCTAAAGATAAAAAATAAAATGAATTTCACAAAATTCATGAGTGCATGAACATTAAATATATTGTTCCTAAACAATCAATGGGTCAAGATGAAATTCAAAAACAGAGATTTAAAGATACTTTGAATGAAGATAATGTATCATAGGCTACAGGTAGAGCAAAAGTAGTCCTACAAAAAACTTATAGCAATAAATGCCAAAATAAAAGTAAAGATCTCAAACAAGCTAATGTGATAACAGAAGAAATTATAAAAGAATAAACTAGAACAAAGTTAGTAGAAGGAAGTAAATAACGAGGTCAGAACAGAAATGAATAAGAGTAAGATAGAAAAAAAAAGTTCAATCAAACTAAAACTTATTTTTTTTTAAATTCTGAAAAAGTTAGCAAACAATAAACTAACAAGAAAAACCACCACAACAAAAAAACAACCCAGATGAAAGACTCAACAAACAAAACCAGAAGCCAGGAGTAGATGTGGGTGCCTGCAGTTTGAATCACTCAGGAGGCTGAGGAAGAAACAGTGCTTGAACAAACAAATTCTGGGCTCGCCTAGGCACCATGGTGAGATTCAGTCTCAAAAAAAGATCAGAAATAGATGAGATATTTTACCTGCCATACAAGTGAACTGCCATACAATGGACAACTATATGTCAGTGTTAAAAAATTAGCTTGTATGGCTACACAGTGAGAACCAAGAAGCAGAAAACTTGAGACCAATAATAATGAAATTGAATCAGAAAAAATCCCACCTCATTAAAGACTATAATCCAGAATCTGGCAGAGTCACTTTTAAATTTGACCAAACATTTTAAGAACTAATACTAACATTCCTTGAAGAATTATTCAGTCATAAACAATGAAATGATATTTGCAGGAAAGTGGATGAAAGTAGAAATCATGATGCTAAGAGGAAGTCCAGATTCAGAAAGACAAGTGTCACATATTTCTCTCATTGCAGAACCTAGAGAAATATAAAAATAGATGGCATGAAAGTATAAGGGAGCCTAACAGAAAAGAAAATCAGGTTTTGGCAAAGAGGAGGGAGAGAATAGTAAGGACAGTAGATTTGATTAAACATGGATATATGTAAATGTCAGAATGAAAACCACGACTTTGCACACTTAATACATGCTAATTATAAAAACAATATTCACTATAATCAAGTGGAGTTTTATTCAGAGATTCAATAATGGTTTAACATCTGTAAACCTATAAATGTAATACGACACATTAAATTTTAAGAGGCAAAATCATGTACAATCATCTCAATACATGCATAAAAAGCAAGTGAAAAACTTCAACAACTTAGGTATGGAAGGAATACATCTCAACACAATAAAGGCTATAGATGACAAACCCACACCATAGTGAAAAGCTGAAAGCTTTCTCTCTAAGATCAGGAACACAGGATTCACATTCTTAGCACTTTTGTTCAGAACGTTATCGAAAGCTATGGCTAGTGTAAATAAGCAAGAGAAAGAAATGACGAGCATCCAAATTTGAAAGAAAATACTTAATTTCTTTCAATTTGCAAACAAGATAATCTTATTCAAGAAGCCCTAAATATTACAGAATATAAAATCTGGTATTGATGGTGTTCAGTATCATTACCATCAGGAATTTCCAAACAAATGCAAAATAAATTTGCACATTAAATTAGTTATTAGTAAAAAGATGAAAAGTCTGAGGTTGTGTAGGTGAATTCTTGCACAATATTAATGAGTATAAATCAATTCAACCATTATAATAGTGTAGAAGTTTCACTGAAAAACATTAAAGCTAGAATTACTATTCTCCTGCTCCAACAAGTCCAGTGTGGGGTAAATATCTATCATGAAATCAGTGTTGAAGAAGTATCTGCCCATGTTCATTGCAGCGTTAGTCACAATAGCCAAGATATGGAATTGATTGGTGTCCGTCAGTGAATGAGGAATAAAAAGATGTGAAGTAAATCGTCAACAGAATAGAGTCAACCTTTTAAAAGAGAGACATCTTGTAATTTTCAAAAGCATCCATGAATCTAGAGTGTATTATACTGACTGAAATAAGCAAGGAACAAAAGGAGAAAGCCACATGATGTCACTTATAATGTAGAATTTATCAGTGTAAAATTCACAGAAATGAAAAGTAAAATGGTGCAATATGGAGGACTCTGAAGACATTATTTCAAAGGAGAGATAATTTCAGTGGCACAGGAAGAATAGATTCAGGGATCTGTTATAAAACATGTTATTCAAGAGGGTGAGATAGGAGGAATTGCCTGAACAATTTAGCAAGACCTTGTCTCAAACTACAAACTGAGAAAAAATAAAATAAAAAGGGGCTGAGCATGTAATTTGTTGATAAAGCATCTCTAAATTCAATCCTCAGTGCATCAAAAATGGTTAATAACAATGTATTACATACTTGAAAATGATTTAGGAAGTTGATCATCATGAAAAATAAAGATATTAGATAATGTATGTGTTGATGAACATACAATATAATTCTTACTTGCCCATAAAGAAAAGCCAATAAGGAATGAAGTACTGACACATGTTACAACACAGATAGACTTAAAGACTCAAATGCAAAGAGCTAAACACAAAAGAACAAACACTGTATGACTCCATGTATAAAAATGTCTAGAATAGACAAATCCTGTAAAGACAAAAGCAGGTTTGTGGATGGAGTGGGGAATGATTTCTTCCTTACAGCTTCATAAAACGACAATGAGAATGTTTGGTAGCTAGACGAGGAAATGGTTAAGTGATACTGAGACTGTACTATCACTAAGCTCTTTAGCTTAAAGTGCTCTGTTTCATTTTAGGTGAATTCCCTTTAATAAATAATGTCTAAAATATGCTCGTTCTATTAAGTGGTTTCATCATTTTATGAGACTCTCTTTCCCAGAAAGACAAGTAAGAAAAGATACACAGATGAACCGGCATGATAAAAGCCTCTTGAATTAATTTTTGTTTATTTTCTTTTGGACCCTAATTTATTATAAAGAGTTCAACTAAAAGGTCACTAGTTGGTGGGAAAGTAAAGATTTTTCATAGATAATAATAAAGATATCTTTACAAGCCCTAGCAAAAATGGTGCTATACCTGTATGGTTTAACTTAATTGTGCAGTTATCTTAGAACAGTATTCTAGAAAATCATAATACTAGCCACTCTTTCAGGAATAAATATTAATTTCAAAGGTTTCATTTTCCTATTTGCTCTTTGTTTATTGAACATGAGATCAAGAAGTAACTTGCTTATAAAGTAACTGAAGTTAATATACCCAAAGAGATAGATACATAGATAGAAAGATAGATCGATCTGACATGACCCTATAAGAGAAATTTTCTTCTTTTATGGCAATATACAAAGTTACATCCTTAAACATACTCTAAATTCCATTCTAAAATTCTCATTTTTTATGAATATATACAAAAATAAGCATTTTTACTGGTACTTTTAGAACTTTCTACATAGAAATTTGGTTTTGTATGTATTTTTGCTACCTTTAGTAAGAACGTAATCAGAGAATTTTATAACATATTGAAAGCTGATACTTTTTTTAATCTTACATTTAATTCAACAAACTATCATTCCCTTAAAAGAAGTCTTACATTATGTAAGCGGCTATAACAGCTTCTTATAAATTTTTCAATAATCCTCTTTTTGAGGTTCCAGGTGAAAGTGATTTCATTCCTAGTAAATATAAAATTTGTTTTGACAACCTCTAAACACACAGTCCATAATCTGTTTATGTGATCATCTAAACTCTTCCTTTCAGTGGAAAACATTTCCCAAAGGTGTGTTGAAGTTCCTTCTGTACTAAGCAAAACCAGGCTTCACTACACCCAGAGATATCTTTGCGTCTTTGCAAGGATCTGGGGTTTTCGTTAGTGCTTTCTGTTTAAGGAGTTGGATCCTGATAAAATCTCTGTAGACTAGTATATTATTTACTAGAATGTCTTCAAATCATTATACTTAATAACAAGAATTTTCCATCCAAACCCCCTTTCTCTGTCAATTCCCTGCCAAAATATTCAGAAGTAAAGTTTTACAATCAATTTCTCAGATTGTTTCAAAACACCTTGGATAGTAGATCTTTGTAATTAGAAATAGATTTGTCCAAGGATCCTTTGTGACTTAATTTTGTGACTAATATCATGGCATACAATGTCCTTAACTTTGTACCTTGTAAATAGAAATAATAATATTAACTTCCACTATAAGGATTTGTGCAGGTATTGTTTTAATGAAGACCATCAAAACAAAATTGTAATTTCTGGACAGCATTAAAACAGACTTCTGGGCAGTATGATGGACTTCCATATACCAGCTCCACAGTGCCCGTTTGATTTGTTCTTCAGTAAAATTTACATGGCCTTACCTGGTTACAGACAGCAAAAACTCAGAATGATAAACAAATGAGAAATTTTTATATTTCTTCATGTAAATATCCTGCAGCTTATACTGAACAAATCGTCATATGCCTAATCTCTCTGTGGCACACATACGAGGTTTAACATTATTGTACCCTTGTCATACCTAATTCAGTAATGCCAATTTATATGGCAAGTTACCTGTTTCTATTGCAAATGCTAAACATCCAACAATTGCGAACTCAAAAGGTTCTTAATTGTCTTTCTCCACCATCCTCCAAGCACCAAAAACAACAAAAAGGTCAAAATGTTTTCATTTTTATGTGAAAATCTGTGATATAAATATAAACTTGGAATTTTTTTAGTCCAATTATGGAAAGCTTGACAATTTAATCACCAAAAAGATTTGAATTATTTTTCTTGTTTCTGTTTTCACTAGAGATAGGATATAGAGATTTAGTCTATTACAACTTTCTCTGGGTAGATGTACAAGACTCTCCACTAATCTCCTGTTTCCATGATGTGTCCATTTATACTTTATATTTACACCAAAGGACACATTCCTGTAATTGATAAAGTTTATTTATTACAACACTTTTCCTAAAATAGAAGCAATTTTATTAGTCATATTGTTATCAATGTAACATAATATCTGACAGAATCATGTTTCCAGAGGTTTCAGTCTGTAGTAGCTTGACCCTTCAGCACCTGTGGTTAGACAATACATTATGACAGAAACATCACATCAAAAAAATAAAACTAGCCTACCTACATACAGTAAACCAGAGACAGACAGAGAGAGAGACTGACAGATAGATACGGATGAAGAGAGACAGAGACAGAAATGGAAAAGATACAAAAACAGACAGACAGACAGACAGACAGACACACACACACACACACACACACACACACACACACAACACACAGAGACAAGCCAGAGCCCAGCACCCACCAAAGGTATTCCCTAAATGATCTAACATCTTCCACTGGGCTCCACCTCATAAAATTTTCATTATCTCCCAAGTCGCTAGCAACAAAACTTTGGATGCCTGAGCCTTTGGGAGATACTCCAGATCCAAACTATTGCATAAGTTGTCTTATTGCATTGAAATCTCTATAGTAAAATTTCTGACAGATGGAAGTAAGGCTTTAAGAACTAGAGACAGTTTTATAATTTACACAAAACCACCATATGTGTTAGTAGCACGTTTATTTCTTCTCTTGTTCCCCCTACAACCATTTTCCACAGAATAACTCAAAATAATATTTTTAAAAGATACAAGATTGTGTTAACCTTCTGGTTTAAACCCAGCGAGGGTTTTTATTATATTCTGAATAAATTCCTAATTCCCTACCATTGCTCTTCAGACCTTACTATTCAAGGTGCAAGCACTTTGCACTGCTTCTGCCTGTGTGCTCTTAGGTTCACATGGCTGGATTTTTTATACTTTTCATCCTAGTTCAAAGATTATCTCCTCAGAGGTGATTCAAAATATTCTTATATAAAGATTTATTTCTCAGTCATTCTCCTCAATTGTTTATTTACTTGTCATATTTTAATCTTTGGTCTTTTCTGCAACAAAATATTAATCCATATAACTACAGGTCTTTAGAAGTAGTTAAGCTTAATGGTGGAACGCTAATCTGATAGAACAGAACTTGGGGCCTTATAAAGAGTAAGACTCTTCCTGACACACTCAGAGGAAAGGTCATGTGAGGACAAAGTGGCCCTCTGTAAGCAGAGAAGTAAGACTTCCCCAGAAGCCAAACCCAGACAGAACCCTGATCTCAGACTTTTCAGACTTGAGAACTACATAGAAATCACATTTCTGTTGTTTAAGCAATATAGTCTATGATATTTTGTTACAAAAGCCTGAGCAGAATAAAATGGAAACTAACTCAGTGCTTGGGTTTTTATGTTAGGTATGTATAAAACCACACAATTGTCTACCTATCTTTTTTCCATTGTATTTCAAATGTCTAATTAAGCATTAATGGGAGGGGAAAAAGCAAAACACATGATTTTATGATTTTTGTCTTTCTGTAAATATCAAATTCTTCAGAACCACTGCGACAACACAGTAAAGAAAGATGGAAAGGAAATTAAATGAACTGTCAGAAAATATAAAGGAGTAACACTTAAACAGATCTTCCCCCAATCTTGGTTTTGCAGTGCTTTACACTCTGCAGATTCAACTGAAGTGCTTCCTCCTCCCTCTACCCTTTCAAGCACAATTAATCACTACTTTTACACTCCAGAAGTCCCTGAATATACTTTTATGTGGTATTGATTCAGTTCTCCCTTGTTCTTAAGACTATTTGTTGACATCTGGACCTCTCACACAATATTGTAAAATTCTCTGGAGTAAGGGTTATGGCTCAGTCTGCCTCTCACAGTATCTGTCACACACTTCATAGAAGAGCTGTTGCATGAATTTTTGTCCAGTGAATGAGAAAATAAAAAGAAGAGATGAATAATTAAGCAAATAGAAGTTAAGAAAAATATTGATACAAAAGATAAGGCAATTCTGTTCAATTATTGGGAGTTAAATTTATGGGGAAATACCATGATTAGAACACCTGATACTAAAATTTAAAAGGTACCTAATACTCATAAATTTGAGGTCTCAGAAAATGATTGACTGGAAAACTCATATGTGTATGTATGTGGGCACCATGTACATATGTATAAATATTACCATATTTTATATGCCTATATATTGCCATAATGTGTGTGTATATATATATATATATAAATGCATATATATATATATAAATGCACAGTAGAATTAATTTCAGAAAAAAGCAGCTTTCAAAAAATCACAAGTTTTTATTACAGCCTAGTCTGCTGGGTAATGACATAGGACAATCAGCTGCATACCCTGATGCTGCCCAGTTCTCTGTCATTCTCATAGTTGTCAAAAATAAATGTAGAATATACAGGAATGCAACATCTTGAGATTAGAGTGAATTTGGGGCATCTTGGGCTTCGTGGCAGTCTACTCTGGAAGTGAAATGTCTTTCAATGCATTAGCCCAGCCAGCCACATCCTCCAGGTATAAATCCCTGAACAGATTGGTTTTCAGGGTCCTTTATCAATGTGTTAGTGAGGCAATACATGGAGGAGTTTCCATCTGCTCTAGGGCACTTTGCTTGAAGGACTGACTTTACCTAAATCTTAGCTCCTGTTATCATTGTTGCATATTTTAAAGTAATAAAGCCAGCCTTTTACCTTCTTGTATGTGCAAGTAGTCTTTCTCACCAGGCTCAGATAATAAAAAGATTGTAAGTACACAGTAAAACTCTTTCACAATTAAATGTAATTCTAATAAAAATACTATTAGCATTACTCACAGATATACGGAAAACACTGTTCAGATTCATTTGGAAACATAAGACACAGAACAACAAAGGCAATAAAGACAATAGAGGGTATGCAGGAGGCATCACAATCGCTGACTTGAAATCACACTACAAAGCTTCTATGATAAAATCAGCATGGTACCAGCAAAAAACAGACTTGAGAATCAGTGGAATGGGTTAGAAGATGCAGACACAGAGACAAGAGACTAAGTCACCTTATCCCTTTTTTTGTTGTTTTTTTTTTAATATCAGTCCCAGGGATCAAACTCATCACCATGTGCTTGCAAGGCAGGTGTTTATGCCACTGAGCTAACTCTCTAGCCCCCTAACTTATCTTTGACAAAGGTGCCAAACATGTTCACTGGAAGACAGCCTCTTTCATAAATGGTGCTGGGAAAATTGATTTTCCAGAAGCCAAAGACTAAAACTAGATGCATGTCTATCATCATGCATTAAACTAAAATCAAAATGGATCAAAGAATTAAATAATAAAACAGAAACACTAAATATGTTGGAAGACATGGTAAGTAAAATCTTAAAGACATAGGGGTAGGCAGAGAGTTCATGAACAAAACTCAAAAATATATAGGAAATACTTCAAAGAATCAAAAACTGGGATCTCATCTTATTTAGAAGCTTTGGTACATCAAAAGAAATCACCAACAAAGGGAAAAGGAAACCCACAGAGTGGGAAAAAATTTTAGCCAACTGTCCCTCCAACAAAGGACTTATATCTAGAACATATAAAGAACTGAAAAAAATCAGGTCCCCCGAATTTAAAGACCCAATCCAAAAATGGATACTTGAGATAGATATGCACTTCTCAGGTAAAGAAATACAAATGTCAAATAAATATATGTAAAAAAATATTCAACATTGTTGATCATTACAGAAGTGCAAATTACAACAACATTAAGGTTCTATCTCTGCAAAGAATGTTTAATATCAAGAAATCAACCTATAACAAATGCTGGTAGGGCTGTGGGGAAAAAGAAATGCTTCTCCACTATTGGTGGGAGTGTAGATTGATACAGCCACTGAGGAAATCAGGTGATGATTCCTCAAAACACTAAGATTGGAGGTTCCTTTGAATCCAGTTATTCCTCTTCTGGATGTTTTCCCAAAATAAATGACAACACTGTATCACAGTGATGTATGTGCACCCATATTTATAGCAAGAGCAATTTGTAATAACTAAAACCTGGGAAATAACTCAAATGCCCATCAACCATAATATAAAGAAAATGTAATATTTTTATACAATGGAGTACTACTCATCTATAAAGAAGGATAATTGTGAGGCTTTTATAGGGCCATTAATGTAACTTGAGAACATCTCATTAAATGAGACTCACATCTGTAAAACTTGTATTGTCTCCCAAGTATAAAGAGCTTGAAGAGTAAGTAAGATCCAAGTAAAAGGCAGTAAAAGGCAAAGAAACGGCTCAAAAGGAGAGAACAACTGGGATAAGGAAAAGGAGAAAGAAAGAAGTAAAAAGATTATATATATGCAGGGCAGCTAACTATATTACTAATCTCTGTTAGGGCATTGAAAGAATGGCTTGTGCTTTCATTATTCATTGATCATTTTTTTTTCATTTTCTATATCTTATAATCCAAACACTACTTTGAAGATAACAATATGCAACATGTTAACCCTTATTAATCTCCTATTACTTTGTTTTGAGTTTAATATCATCATTTTTATTCTTTTTAAAGTATAATTATAAAAGCAATCACTTTTGCAGAAAATAGTAAATAAAGGATACTAGCTAAACAGCTGTATTTTATTTCAGCATTCTATTTCACTGCTTTCTTAGTAAAGATAGACACAAGATAGTTTTCTAAAAGTTCCTGCTTAATGATTACTGGTGGTATGAAGAGATGGTACTCTGAAAACTTTAAAATTGCAAAAATAAAACTTTTATTAAAAATAAACATCATTTATGATCCCATAATAAGTCAGTATTTATCAAAATTGAAGGCTGGAGTGTAGCTCAATGGCAAAGTATGGACTCATGCCCTAGATTCATGATTCAGCATACACACACACACACACACACACACACACACACACACACACAAATTGTGATATTAAACTTTTAGGTATGACCTTTATTGTATTAAGGATTTTTTTTTCTGCTCTTACCAGGATTTGTATTGCTCTGTCACCTTAATTACTTTTATTTATCATAAAAGATCCAGACATTGTGTGACCCAGCCAGCAGCGTGAGCAGGGCCAGGTCAGGCCTGGGACCATCCTGCCACCCAGGTGTCCCAGCCCACCACTTTGCGGGACCCAAGAACTCCAGCCAGCAGTGCATGTGGGGGTCGGAACAGATCTAGATCTCTCTCATGATCCTGCTGTCCTGGCCACTCACCTCAGGACCCAGAAACTCCAGCCAGCGGCGTTGCCCCTGCAGTCCCACCACTGCTGTCAGAACCCCCCCCCCAACCTTCTTCATCTAGTATTGCTGTTGATCTTTGGCTCCCACTCGTCTAGCACCTTGGACTGCAGTGTATTTACCATCCTACATTGAACTGAGATTCAGTGACCCCTTATTCAAACAGAACTCAGCAGGCTTCCATTAGTGAGTTTGATCCTAATATAGGAATGCAGTTTGCCACCTGCAGTGGGCACAGGAGCAATAGCAAAGCCCACTCCAGAAATAGAACCTTGATGACCTTGGCAAGAGTGTGGGTGAGTCCCTCCTCCACAAAGAGAACATCAGGTTGGTTGAAGAAGGTGCCTCCCCAAACCTAGAGAAAATTAAAAGGGCTTATGAAACACCCAGTGACACACTAGGGTCCCAGCCGAGACAAACACTATAAACAAGGAGAGCTGGTGACTCTTAACAACCTGTAGACATAATAACAGCAAGAACTAAGAGTTGATTTCCATCAATACTCCTAGGCTTGTCAGTCTAGGAAGATTATAGAACTCACCCAACAGGCCCTGCAGGGGAAATTCAGGTGACTAGACCACCTTTTTATTATGGGACCCACAACTGGAAAAACAACAACTTTACAGTAGGACCCTAAGATACATACTATCAGCAGTTGAGACTAGTGGGATTGAAAGACCAAAAATTAATGCAAAATGGGCAAATGGCAAAACAAAAATGCAAAATTCAATCTTAAACATCTAGGCCATCAGAAGCAAGTAGAGGAGACATTAAAATAGAGGACCTCAAAGGTCACACACTGGAAATCTCTGAAAAGATAACAAGTGCAATAAAAAAAAAACCAAATTCATGAAGCTATAGAGGAAATCAAATTAGAAGTAGTCTCTTATGTAAAGACAGAAATAATGACCTTAATAAGGTGTTGCTCAGCACAGCTAGAGAAGAAATAGATAAAAAAGTACAGGAGCATGAGAAACTGATTAAAACCTTTTATGAACAACATAGAAAAAAGCAGAATCCATGAAACAAACTCAAAGGTATCCAAGAAACAAAAAATTCTACTGAAAGCTGGAAAAACTGTTTGAATGAAGCTGAGAATAGAATTTTGGACCTTGAAGACAGGATCACAATTAGCAACCATGAAAAGACAAAATTTTTAAAAATAACACAGCAGTATGAAATGACAACTGAGCAGCTTCAAGATGACGCCAAGAGAAACAATATAAGATTAATAGGCATCAGTGAAGATGCAGGGATCAAGGCAAATGACATAACCAAAATATTCACAGAAGTAATAGCAGAAAATTTCCCAAATTTGGGGAAAAATCTGATATGCAGATAAGTGAGGCATATAGAATGCCAAACAGTCACAACCAACATAAATCTAAAACCAGACATATAATAATTAAGACCCCAAACACACAGCATAAAAGAGAATACCAAAAGCTGTTAGAGAAAAGACATAACTCACCTATCAAGGAAAGCCCATTAGAATCACAGCACACTTTTCAGTACAAACTCTAAAGTCAAGACGAGCTTGGAGTGAGGTATTTCAGGACCTGAAAGAAAACAACTTTCAACCTAGATTGATGTACCCAGAAAAACTTTCATTCAAATTTATTAAGGAAACAAGATACTTTCAGGACAAAAAACAACTAAAGAAATTCATGTCCCCCAAACAAACCCTAGAAAGAGTATTGAAAGATACACCTAGATAGAGATAAAAATGACCACAATCACCAGAACAACAACAGAAAGTAAGCACCAGGAAAGACAAGCAATTAAACAAGGGGGAAAAATAGAAAACGAACAACTGGAACATAACATGGCAAAGTCAAGCCAGTACATATCAGTGATATCCATAAATGTGAATGGCCTCAATACACCTATCAAAAGAAATACATTGACAGAATGGATCAAGAAACAAGAGCCCATAATATGCTGTATACAAGAAGCACGTCTGACTCAAAATGAAACTCATAGATTAAAATTCAAAGGATGGAAAACAATATTCCATGCAACAGGAACCCAGAAAAAGGCAGGAGTAAATATTCTGTTTGTAAACAATGTAAACTTCAAACCTAAAATGATTAAAAGAGATAAAGAAGGTCACTACATACTCGTTAGTGGAAAAATTGAAGAAGAACTAACAATTATAAATATATATGCACCAAATACAGGAGCACCCAACTATATAAGACAGATGCTAATGAGCATGAAAAAGCAATTACACAAGAACACAATTATAACAGGGGACCTTAATACCCTATTGTCACAAAGAGGTAGATCAAGTAGACAAAAAGTCAGCATAGAAATAACAGAACTAAATCATACCTGTAAACAAATGGACTTAGTAGATGTCTACAGAGTGTCCCATCCAACCACATCAGAATACACATTCTTCTCAGCTGCACATGGGACATTCTCCAAAATAGACAAATATTGTCCCCTAAAATATCATTAGGTAAATGCAAAGGTATTGAAATTATCTCATGCATAATATCTGACCATAGTGCACTGAAATTGGAAATTAATGGCAACAGAAATTGCAAAACTTGCATAAATACATGGAAATTCAACATTCTGAACAACCAGTGGGCTACAGATGAAATTAAAGAAGAAATAAAGCAATACCCACAATTCAACAAAAATACAGAAACAACATACTCTAATCTGTGGGATGCAATGGAAGTGATCTTAAGAGTGAAATATATAGCAATAAATTGTCATATCAAGAAAACAGGATGTGCACAAATAAACAACCTAATGCTTCATCCCAAGCCTCTAGAAAAAGAAGAGCAAGTTAAACACTAAGCTCATAGAAGAGAGGCAATTGTAAAGATCAAAGCAGAAATTAATACAATTGAAACTAAAAAAAAATTTTTGACTCAAAAGGCTGGTTTTTTGAGAGAATAAACAAAATTGACAAACCTCTAGCTAACCTTATCAAGAAAAAGAAAGAAAAAACTTAGATTCATGCAATAAGGATTGCAAAGCAGGAAATTGCGACATATCCCACAGAAATTCAAAAGATCATGAATACCTACTTTGAAAATCTCTACTCACATAGAGTGGAAAACACAGAGGAAATGGACAGATTTATAGAAACATATGAACTACCAAAGCTCAACCAAGATGATATAGCAATTTTGAATAACCCAATATAAGCTATTGAAATTGAAAACATAATTAAAATCTTACCAACAAAGAAAAGCCCAGGGCCTGATGGATTCATGGTTGAACTCTACAAGAAATTTAGAGAAGATGTGATGCCAACACTCCTTAAAATCTTCAATGAAATTGAAAAGGAAGCAATCCTTCCTAAATCATTTCTCAAGGCCACTTAGGCTGATACCAAACCCAGAGAAAGACTCAACCAAAAAGAACTGTAGGCCAATCTCACTAATGAACACTGATGCAAAGATTCTCAATAACATACTGGCAAATAGAATGCAACAAATCAGCAAGAAGATTATACATCACAACCAAGTGGGATTCATTCCAGGAATGCAGGGATGGTTTAACATATCCAAATAAATAAATGTAATACATCACATCAACAGAGCCAAAAACAAAAACAACATGATCATCTCAACAGACACAGAAAAAGCTTTTGGTAAAGTCCCAACACTTGTTCATGATTTAAAAAAAAAAACCTTCAGAAACTCAGAATACACAGTGTCTACCTCAATCTCATAAAGGCCACCTATGACAAACCAATAGTCAACACAATACTAAATGGACAAAAACTGAAAGTTTTCACTCTAAAATCAGGAACAAGACAAGGTTGTCCTCTATCACCACTCCTATTCAATATAGTTCTGGAAACATTAGCCAGGGCAATCAGATAAGAGAGAGAAATAAAAAGAATAATGATAGGAAAGGAAGAAATTAAATTATCGCTGTTTGCAGATGGCATGATATTCCATATAGAAGACCAAAAAAAAAAAAAACTGCATTAAAAGACTACTAGTGATAATAAATTCAGCACTGTAGCTGGATACAAAGTTAACTTTCAAAAATCAATAGCATTTCTGTACATAAACAATAATTCACCAAGAGAGAAATTATGGAAATATTGTCTTTCACAATAGCATCTAAAAAAATGAAATACATAGAAATCAACCTAACCAAGAATGTAAAAGACCTATATGCTGAAAATTATGCTACAATAAAAAAGGAGATTTAAAAGGATATTAGACAATGGAAGGATACTCCTTGCTCTTGGCTAGGAAGAACCAATATTGTAAAAATGGCCAAATCCCAAAACTGCTATACAGATTTAATGCAATCCCAATCAAAATGCCAATAACATACCTTACAGATCTAGAGGAAACACTCCTAAAATTCATTTGGAAACAGAAGAAACCTATAATAGCAAAGACAATTCTGAGCAACAAAGGCAAGGCAGGAGGCATCTCAATTCCTGACTTGAAACTATACTACAAAGCTACAGTAATAAAATCAGCATGGTACAGGCAAAGAAATATACCTGAGGATCAATGGAACAGATTAAGAGATGCAGACACAACTACAAAGACAAAGGGTCTAAACATGTTCACTGGAAGAAGGATAGCCTGTTTAATAAATGGTTTTGTAAGGATTGGCTCTCCACATGCTGAAGACCGAAACTAGACCCATACCTATCACCATGCACTAAAGTAAAATCAAAATGGATCAAAGATCTAAATATTAAAAACAGAAATACTATATCTACTGGAAGACAAGGTAGGTAGAGGTCTTAGAGACATAGAGGTAGGCAGAGTATTCATAAATAAAATGCAAACTGCACGCAAAACCCTCCAAAGAATCAACAACAGGGATCTCATATTATTGAAGGCTTTTTGCCCTTCAAAAAATCACCAACAGAGTGAAAAGAAAACCCACAGAATGGGAAAGAATTTTAGCCAGAAACCCCTGGAGTATATACACATAACATATAAAGAATTGAAAACATCAAACCCCCCAAATTAAAAGATCCTCTCCAAAAATGGGAATCTGAGATGAACACACATTTCTCAGATGAAGACATACAAGTGGGAAATAAATACATGAAGAAATGCTCACTATTACTGCTCATTTGAGAAATGCAAATTAAAACAGCATTGAGATTTCATCTCACTCCAGAAAAGAATAGCTGCCATCAAGAAATCAACTGATAACAAATGTTGGTCAGGCTGCAGGGAAGAAGGAACACTGCTCCACAGTGGGTGGGAGTGTAGACTGGTGCAACCATTGTGGAAATCACTATGGAGATTTCTCAGAAGACTAGAATTGGAAGTTCCATTCAATCCAGCTATTCCCCTCCTGGATATTTTTCCAGAAAAACTGAAAAGGTCATGTCACAGTGACATGTGTGCACCCATGTTAACAGCAGCAGAATTTGTAATAGCTAAATCTTGGAAACAACCAAAGTGTCCATCAAGCACAGTGTGGATGAGAAAGATGTGGTATTTTTATACAATGAAATACTACTACTCAGCTATAAAAAAGGATGATCTTAAGGCCTTCATACGTAAATGAAGACAATTTGAGGCTATCATCATAAGTAAAATAAATAAGAATCATATTTTTAAATATCACATTGTGTCTCTAGTGTAAAAAGATTTAAGAACTGTAGGAGTAATAAAACCTAAAATGTTTAATACTACTGTAAAAAAAAAAAAGAGAGGAAAAGAAAGTGCCTTAAAGGATATAAGTGTATGCTTAAGTGTGTAAAATGGATAACCATATTACTAAAGTTTTTGTTGGATCACCGAGCAGAACTTTTTGCTCTCTCACTGTTTGAATGTCCACTTTTTATGTTTTTTTTTTTCCTTTTTCATTTTTACCGGTACCAGGGATTGAACTCACGACTGCCTGCTTGCAAGGCAGGCGCTTATGCCGCTGAGCTAAATCCCCAGCCCCCACTTTTTATGTTTTAATTTTTTAACTTGAACAATTTTTTCTAAAAGGACAGTATGTAATTTATCAGCTAGTAATTTCTTAGTGTTTTTTTTTAATTTATGTTGTTTCTACCTTTTCTTCCATTTTGCTTTTTCTCTCTTTAAATACAACCTACTTCTTAATTGCTACAACTATAAATTCTAAAACAAATCAAAGAACTCAGCAAGTCTTCTCCACAATAGGGAAACAGGATGAAAACATGAAACTGAAATAAAAACAAAATGGCAATTATAAACTCAATCATATTAATAATTGTGATTAATGAAAATGACCAAGGTATGATTCAAACTCAGAGAGTGCAGATTGCTTGAATTAAGATCTAAGTACAGTATGTACTATCTCAAAAAATGATTTACATAATTAAAGAGCAAAACAGTGGAAAAAGTCATGAACAGAAAAACACAATTTAAAAGAAAGCTGGAGTAGCTGTATGCACATCAGGAAAAGTATCAAGGACAGAGAAACTTACTAATAAGAAAGAGAATCATTAAATAATTCTGAAGGGAAAATTCACTAAGAAAAATAAAAACTTGGGCTGGGGATTTAGCTCAGTGGCATAAGCACCTGCCTGGCAAGCGCAAGGTGATGAGTTCAATCCCTGGTACCAAAAAAGAAAGGAAAAAGAAAAACTTAATTGTGTATGCACCTAGCAACTAAGCTGTAAAATTCATGAAGAAAAACTATAATAGACCTGAAAAGAGAAATAGACACTTATGCCCAAAGACTGCCACAGCCTTAAAATCACTTACAGCAATGTGGACACAAAATACATCTTTACAAATTTGAAATGATAGAAAACATTATATGACATCTATCACCCTGAAGTTGCCCAACCTCTTCTCACTTCAGACGCATGCAAGGTTGGGCCTACATTAATAGTCATGTGGGATAAATCATTATATAAATTATATTCTTAGACCATAAAACAATGAGAATAGAAACCAGCAATAAGAAGGCAACTAGAAAATTCCAAATGTGTAGCAGGAAGTAATATACTTCAGAAATGTGTGGGACAACAGGGAAGATTCAGCAGAAATGAAAAATATTTTTAAAATAATGGAAACGAAAATGAGACATTGAAATTTTTGTAAAGCTAAAACAGTACTTGAGGAAAATTTATACCATGAATATGCTTATATTTAAAAAATTATCTCAGGGGCTGGGGGTTTAGCTCAGCGGCATAAGCGCCTGCCTTGCACGCAGGCAGTCGTGGGTTCGATCCCCAGTACCGATAAAAAGGAAAAAGAAAAAAAAAAAAAAAAAAAGACTCTGTCATGGTTTAAAATATGTTTTCAAAGTCTTTCAATCTCTCCCCTAAGAAAAGTACCTCTTGTCTTGATTTCAAAATACGCCATCAAGCTACTGTAATCAAGACAGGATGATATTGGTATAACACTAAACAATTAGATCAGTGGACCACAACTGACTCTTGATTACCATAGCTAACACAAACAGATAGTTGATAAATTTTGACAAACACACAAAAACTATTTGTTAGAAAAAGGGTAGATTTTTAAAAAGTAGTTTTAACAAGCAGTGCTGGGACAATTGTATTTCCTTTAACAAATATTAATTAATTAATAACCCATTCTTCATATCTTAGATAAAAATGAATAGAAAATAACTGTTATGCTTAAATGTACAATGTGGAATTATATGACATCTAGAAGAAATCACAGGAAAATAAAATTTGCAATACCAAATTAAGGAAAAAGTTACTAGATATGACACCAAAAGGAAAATCTATAAAAGAAAACAATTGATAAATTAGCTGTTATCAATTCATAAAATTTTGTTTTTTGAAAGAGTGAAAAAGAAAAGCTACATTTGGCAAAAGAATCATGTCTATAACATGTAAAGAACATTCAAGCTCAAAACTAAATGGAAAAACAACATGCTTTTTACTGTAAAAAATGGATACAAGATATAAAAATTATCAAAAACCTAGTGAAAAAGAAAAAAAAAAAACCCTAGTGATAGAAGGCAAATAAGTCTCTGAAAAGAAAATCGACACTATTAGAAAGAATACAAATTCAAGATACAGAAAATTAACTAAAGGATTCAACAAAATAACTAAAAATTTTCTAATTAAAATGAAACTACTAAAACTAAGCAATTATATTAATTTGTAGCAACTGAAACTATTCATTGCTTATGAAATTGTAAAATAAAACAGTAACTCCACTTCTATTTCTGTAGCCAAAATAAATGAATTTTAGTCCATATACAAAGTTGTATATTATTATCTAAACCAATTTTATTATAATTTCCAAAAACTGAAAGGAACTTTGGTATTCTTTACCAAATAGAAGAAACAAGATGTGGTATTGCCATCTGATTGACTAATTATCAATAATAAACAATAAAAGATTGTGTCTGGTTGCTAACCTGTATATAAGATAATTAACTTTATAAGGATTTACAAGATAAAGAAATGAATCTGATGCTGGCAAAAGTGGGGTAGAGCCAGGCATGGTGGCACACACCCATCGTCACAACACTTGGGAGGCAGAGGCAGGATGATCACCACAGGTTCAGGGTCAGTCTGGGTTACATAGTGAGCTCAAAACCAGCACAGTGAGACCCTGTCTCAAAAAACAAAGAGGATAGAAGTGATAGGAGGAATAAAGAATTGAGTTGTGTTATCTATATATATAACAATTTCCCACATGAATGTAGTCATTATGTACTGCAAACATGTAGTAACAAAAAAATTGTAAAGTAAAGTAAAATCTGGATAATAGTAAAAAAATGAATGAAGTACACAAAATGGGAAAGATGAATATCAAATGTATACTCTAAGTGAAAGAAGCCAGCCATACTCAAAAGGCTGTATCCTGTATCTCTGTAATACTCTGAAAAGACAAAATTATACATTCAGAAGACAGATGAATGGTTGCCAGGGTGGTGGGGTAGGAAGCGGAATTGTCTACACCCAGGGCCCATCAGGGAACTTTTGGGTAAGTAGAATTGTTCTCAATGGAACTGCGATAGTGGGGTGCATAGGCACTGTGCCAGGGACACTTACCACTTATTCGACTGCGTTAAGAGACTCCTGGTAAAGTGACTGATCCTGGAGTATTGTGTTCCTCGGTGGGTTCAGCCACTATGTTCCTTGCTGAACGTGGGCCCAGGTGGAGTGGGAGCCCCTGGGGTCACTGGGCATGAACCTTTCAAGGGAAAGGTCTTGCCAGCGCTCTTCCCCAGCTCAGCCTGCTGGCTTCCGTGAAGTGAGCAGCTGTACTTCCCCACACAGTTTTGCCATAATTTGTTGCCTTATCTCAGACTCACAGCAATGGAACTTGGAAACCACAGGCTACAATCTCTGAAACCATGAGCCAGAAATAAAGCTCACCTCCTTTAAATAGTTGGTGTCAGGAAATTTGGCCCAGTGATGGGAATGCTGACCAACACAGACATACAAAATTTTTCAAAATCATAGAAAAATGTGTCTGAAACTTACCAGACTTTTCATTGTAACAAAATAATTTTTAACTGAAAATGACCATTGAAAAGTGAATAAGCTCAGAAATAAATACAAACACATCAACACAGACATGAGTCAATTTTCAGCTAAGATTTATTTGTCAACTCTAAGTCAGTACACCTAATATTTTGCAGTCATTTTTGTGCATGTGCGTATCACCCAGTATATTGGTTAGGATTCTCTACAGACTCACAAGAGGAAGATATTAGATAGATAGGTAGATAGATAGATAGACAGACAGACAGCTATACATACAGACAGTTGTGCAAGGGGATTTACTAAGTAGCCTTACAGGATCAGAGACAGGAAAATCCATGATGGCCATGTGCACACTGAGGATTTGAAAATTCCAACAGCTGCTCAGTCCAAAAAATCTGGGAGCCGCAGAATAAAAGGGGTCAAGAAAGAAGCGCCAGACCAAGACCAAACCGTGAAAGCTCTATAGAAAGTTGCTTTGGTCACGAGTAAAAACTAAAATTTTAGTCATAACTTGGGTTATGTTCCAGGAACGTCAAGTTCTAATGTCCACTCTACCCCAAGAATCCAGCAGTTCTTAATCTAGTCAAGTTGACCATTCGTGATCAGTGGTCATGCACGCCACTCACTTCCCCAGGTAATCTGAAACAAGGCAACATTTTGCCTTTATTTCCGTTCCAAATCTATAAGGAAATGCCTTTTCTTGGTATATTTAATCCCATGTTCTCACATTTTTTGGTCTTTTTGTATTTTAAAGAGAAAAAAGTTAAAACAAAGTGATTTAAACATTTTAAATGTTCATTAAGTCTAGTGCTAAAGCATTGTCTAGTGCACTATAAAGAAGATGGTGAAGTGATGTACAGAAAAATTATGTGTTAGGTAAGTTGTATTTAGGCTTAAGTGCCATGAATTTAATGATATATATTTGAATATATATGTATTTAATATCTTGTCATTTATCTATATGGCAAGGTATCTTCAAACAGATATACTTCAAATAAGATTATGCTTTAATCAGTGAGAAAAAATATTATTAGGATTTTCCCTAAGAGAAATGGTCTCATGTTTACTAGTTCAGTATTCATGATGATCTTACAGAACTTGACAACCATGAGTAATGAGAAACAAGTGAGATAGACAAGTTTTAAACAACACACACACAAATAATAGTATCTTCTTGTTCTAAATATTAAGAAGTATGTATGAAGTTGTTTTAAACTTCCAACAAGATTTAACATTTTTACCATTTTTTCTGAAATTACTTTTATAAATGTATTCCATCTGGAGCCTAATCAAATTCAAAGACTTTACTGAAATTTGACACAAGTCCCTTTTTGTGGTCTTTCTGAGTTTTCAAGTTGTTTGGTGATAATGACACTTTCAGAGTTGAACTCCCCATTCATGGTTGTGTCAGGCACCTTTGACTCACTGAAACAAAATACCAGAGAAACTGTTTATTGGCTCATATTTTTGAAGGTTCCAATCAGTGATCAGGTGACCCTACTGCTCCGCCTATGGTGAGGCAGCTCGTGATGATGGAAGCATGTGGTGAAGCAAACATCTCATCACATGACCATGAAGCAAACAAGTGAGTGAGAAGGGGGGGGGGGTCCCACAGTCCCCTGCAAGGGCTTGACTCCAGTTACCAGAACTCTACTAGGTCCCACCTCCTGAAGTTCCTGCCACCACCCAATAGCACCACCCACTGTCAGAATACGGGCCTTTCCGTGGACCTTTGGAAGACATTCAATATCCAGACCATCCTGGTGGGAGCCTGCCTGCCATGGATGTATTGGTTCATCTTACATTTTATTAGAACCGTGACTCTATTCCACCCCACTCCTATAACAGAAATGAAGAATTATATCATTTGTCTAGCTAATGTCTGCTTTTAACTTTCAATTCAAACAAATAAATATATCGTAATTTTATCTGTATGTTAAAATCACAAATATCATTTATTTTTTATAAAAATAATTCTTTTACCTTAAAACACTTTTCTTTAAATATGAAAGTTCTAGAATTCAACTGTACTCAGAGCCACAGCTTGAAATATGCTTTCACTTCTCTTAAAATCTGATGTTGTATATGCAAACATTAAACACAGACTTCTTTAGTTAAAAGGATGAACACGTGTGACTGAATCTTAAATAATATTTAAGGGGAATGAGGGGTTTTTTTAAAAGTGTTTCCAAAATCATAATTACTATTGAGGCAAGATAATGTTTGAGGAAATGTCAGAAAAGAGAAATGAAGGTCAAAGTGAGATGACAGATTTATACTTTTCATTCTTTCTATTTCATTTATTTATTGAATGTTTGTTGTGTGTCATTTGCAACTCTACATCCCATCCAACTCAACTGTTCTCATTATATCTTTTAAAAGAATATTTCTCACAATAGAATCCTAGCCAAATAGAAAGTCAGTCTTCTTTACAATCTCCATTTACAGGTATTCCCTTCACAGGCCTTAAGCAATCTCCTCTTGACCATGTAGTTTCTTAAAACTTATTCATGATTGAAGGGAAAAATCAGACTGCACACGACTTTATTTTCTCTCTGTGTTGACGATAGTACCTTCACATACTTTAAATAATAAGGCCACATGTTCTATTTTTAAAATTGTAACAAAGCCTAGTGATTAAGACCATTGTGGCTTCTGGAAATCTTTAGAAGAGCTGAGAAGAAATCTCCAGAAAAAGATAAAGTGTTTCTTTGAAAATAACACTAGAGTATTCTATGGTTCTTCCTTATAACTTGGGCGGATTTCTGAAATTCCACGGAGATAGAATTGTTTCTGGCTGAAGACTTTATATAAGGGATTTATACATTTTCTACATTTTTATTGCAAGTAATGGAATACATTCCCATGAAGAATGAACATATGGACTGAAACACTTTTATATGCATGCTTGGGTGGTACTGGAACTCTTTCAGAATACGAAAGTGAACTGGTGAAGAATGTCAACTATTAAACCCATTTTTAAAATGTATCTCTGGACTATTTAACAAGCAGTGGGAGAAAGTGGCAGAGAAGATCTGGCTAGGCCTTTGAGTTTGGAAGTAACTATTTCTCTGTCCAATTTTAAATTTCCTAATGGTAAATGTTAGAGCATGTAGTTTCAAAGCCATCTTGTAGGCTGAGTTATCCTATGAAACTTTCCTCAAAACTACATTATGAAATGTAGAAAATGAGAACATAAGCATAAGATGAAGAGAGAAAAGAAGACCAAGGGGCTGTCTCCATTCTGACTAAAGATTTACTACCACAGTTAGCTCAACAAACATCTAAGGAAGACCTACTCATAGAGGTCTGCAAAAGAGACTAATAGTAAGCCCTAAGAAATCAACATTGCCAAATACACCAAATCACTTGAAGCAAGATGTGTCAAAACTCAGTGAATTATGGATGATAGACATAAACTCATGATAGTAACTGAGGATAGCATTTATGATATGCTTCAAATATATATGCACACATAAATATGGTCCCAATTAAGCCTAAGGACTCCAAAGATATGCCTGTTTTCTTTACCTATATGCCGTGTTATTATCCTCAATACGTTGGTGCACTGCTACATAATTATGGTCCAAATTTTATCAGTGAAACATGCTTTATTTCAAATTTTGCTACCTTAATATTATTCTACTTTTTTTAAAATACAGTATGAGTAACAGAGTTAGTAAAAAGAGTAAGATTTCTCATATCTAGGGTAATGACCACAAATTTAAAGATTTGATTTCTAGACTCAATCTGATTATAATGACATAGTCACCTAATTTTCTTTCTTTCAGTTTCCTCCTGTACAGGTCAAAAATAATCTGATTTTGCTAAAGCAACTTAAGTAGAAAAAATATATTTATTAACTAATAATAAGACCAAGTAGCAAAGACCTTTAACTGTCATACAAAACATGTAAAAAATTGTTTCACAAATTTCATTAGTAATAATTATTTGCTCTTTTCAACGTTTTAGTTAAAGAAAATTAGGTAAATAAGTCTGATTTGATAAAGATGTCTCAATATACACACTGAATGTACCAACTAAATCTTATGACTAATTTTAAAATCATGAAGCAAAGTAACATGTAACAGAAATGCTTTTTAAATTATCATACTCTAATTGTAGTCTTTATAGAGATATTTTAATTAGTATAATAAAATTATTATAATTTATCTCATTGTCCTCCTATCTCAAAGTCCTCTGAAAAGAAAATAGAAATTCAGTTCTAGATTACAAGGATATATGGTTTTATTTTTATTACAACTTTCAAAGCTTGGTAATAATGTGCAGAGTAAATGCTGAACCACAAAACATTTTCACAAAAAGCCCCCACTTACATGCAAAGGAAATAAAAAGCCACCTGAAAAACCACAAGTTTTAATAGCACTTCTTTGAAAATGAAAAAGCACTCAACTCCCTGCTCAATAATCCTATTAAAAACACCTCTTTAAAAGTTTGTACCAAAATACTCAGTTAAAGTAATGATTTTTCTCCAAAAGCTCTTCTGACCTAAAAAGCAGTATCTTCAGTTTTTATCTCACATGAGTTTAAGAGTGAATCCTAACTATAGATACCGGAATACTGACTGATTCTTAATTAAAAATAGGCTAATTTAAATCTGCATTTCTTGAATGAACAGTGATGTTGAACATTTCTTCATAACTTATTTGCCATTTGTATTTTTTTAATTGGTAACAGGGCTCAAACTCATGACCGCCTGCTTGCAAGGCAGGTGCTTATGCCGCTGAGCTAAATCACCATTTGTATTTCTTCATCTGAGAAGTGCATGTTCATCTCAGAGTCTGGGTCTTTGGATCTCTGGACTGGGTCTTTGAATTTTCACTCCAGAAAGAATGGCTGTCATCAAGAAACCAACCAATAACAAATACTGGTGGGACTATGGGGGAAAGGAAACTTTTCCACTGTTGGTGGGAGTGTAGACTGGTACAGCTGCTGTGAAAATCATTGTGGAAATTCCTCAAAAACTAGGACTGGAAGTCCCATTTAATCGAGACATTTGCTTTCTGGGTAGTTTCCCAGAAACTGAAAACATCATGCCTCAGCAAAATATGTGCATCCATGTTTATAGCAGCACAATTTGTAATAGCTAAATCTTGGAAACAACCCAAATGCCCATCAACCATGGAACTGATAAAAAAAAAAAAAAAAGATGTGATTTGTTTATACAATGGAGTATTACTCAGCTATAAAGAAGGATAAGCTTGAAGTTTTTATAGGTAAATGGATGCAACTAGAGACCATACTTATAAGTGAAATAAATCAGACTGGCAGATGTAATTGTATTTGTACTGTAATTGTAATTGTATTATCTCTTTAGTGCAAATTTTTAAAAAATAAATAAGATCCAAAATGTACAATAGATATTGTGAAAATGTAAAGGAAGGAAAGTGCTTAAAAAGAAAAAGCAACTGGAATAGGGGAAAGGAGAAAAGAAAGAAAGGGAAAAGAAAGAAGGTATATATACACACACACATACACACATATATGTGTATGTAAATATATACAAGATAGATAACTATACTGCTAAATCTCTGTTAGTCTATCAAAAAGAACAGTTTGTATTTTTATTGCCTGATTATTTGATCATTTTCCTGCCTCAATCTTGTAATCTTAACAACTATATTCAAGATAACAATATACAATATGTTAACTAGTGTTAATTTCCTACTTCTTTGGAATTTTATATCATTTTCTTTTTTTATATTTTTCAAATAAAAAACAAACAAAATCAGCTAATTACCACTATAATTGTGATCAGTTTTAACAACATCCAATTTCTGATTCTCTTATTTTCTTTGCAAGGAATATTGTAATTTTAAAAAGTAAATAAATAATAGATTATCATTGCAATTGCCCCTAAAGATTTATATGTAAATTAAGAAACTAAAAAAAGAAAAAAACCTGTCAACTCCACCTTTTAAGCATTTTTCTGAAATTAAAAACAAACACAGATTTTTCCTGTCTAAAACCAAAATTGATTCTTATTTTTTTTTTTTTTTGTTCCACTGATTACAGATCATGTGGATTTTTACTGAGCATGATTTCAGAGCCTGCCCAGAGAATATGACAAAGGGGCTGGGAGTTTAGCTCAATGGCATAAGTGCCTGCCTTACAGGTGTGTGGTCGTGAGTTCAATCCCCGATACCGATAAAAAAGAAAAAGTCAAAGAGAGAGACACAGAGAGAGAGAGAGAGAGAGAGAGAGTGAGGATGTTCATTTACCAGTCCCCCATGGAAGAAGTATCACTAGGCCCTGCAAACTCGTACCAACAGAAATTTCAAGCACTTGCTTCCTTAGCTTTCCTAACATTCCCTTGATAACTCTCCATCCTCTCCTTTTCGCTTCCTTTTACATTAGTCTCCTATCCAAAACCCTGCCAGGGCCTGATTTTCCCACAAACACTCGCTATCATCACACCTGTATGCACACACTATTTCTTCCACTTGGGAAGTCTCTTTCCTCCATCCCCATCTGAGTCAGAAGGGTTCTGGGAGTAAAATCTCCTCTCAGGAAACCTCCCTACATCCTTTATCCCAGCTCTAATTGATTTATCCCTACCCCTAGCATCCATGCTATCAATATTCTTTTTATTCCAAAACATAAAGCATCTGATGTTTCATTACAGTTAACTATATACCTTGCTATCTGAATAGTATACACAACTTTAGAGCAAAAATTAAATGTTCCTACTTCTATACAACACAGTGATTTCAAAAATGTTATCTTCCCATGGCAGATTCTCATGTCTGTTGTGTTAATTAAATCTTGTTCAAAGTCATCTCTTCTGAAGAACATATCTGGTTGACAGTGAAATGACAGGAAACACTAGGACTATAGATGTATGAGGTTTTGGAGGCAGAAAAAATATATTGGCACTTAAAATCAACTACAATTTCCAGAAAATTATTAGTTCTTTCCTCCTTGGATTCTTAGGAGACTGAGCCAGACAACTTTTCTATGAGATACATTTGTTAAACAGTATGTCTGACCCAGTCTGTCTGACATTGACAAACTGCTGCAGATTTTGCATTAAAAAGAAGAAATTGCTGAATACATTACTGTTGCTTTTAAAATCTCAAAAAAAAAAAAATGTTGCTCAACATTGGTTATATAAGGAAAAATTTTATGGGAGCTAAGGGCATAAAGGTGTATGTACTTGCAAATGCACAGAGAAAGAAAGATAGAAGGGAAGGCAGAAGATGAATGGAGATTATATAGAGTCACCTGTGCCGGAATGACTGACTTTCACTTCCTTCAAGCACAGGCAATACCCTTTCATTTTTCATTGGCTAGAAAATATGTCAACTGAATTTTTTTACTTCTTTTTTTTTCCCTGGTATCTGCCTTACTTAAAACAATGGGGCTAATTAAAATTTTATTCTTTCTCTATATAAAACTCCATTGTTATGATTAAGAAAATAGGGAAGATATATATATATATGGTAACTTAACTTAAGAACTCAACTTGGGATTTAGCTTAGTGTCATAAGCACCTGCCTGGCAAGTGCTAGGACATGAGTTTGATCCCTTTTACCAAAAAGAAAAAAGAAAAAAAATTTTAAAACTCTATAAGCAACAGAAAAACATCAGAATATCAGTGAATACTTAAAACATCTTTATGTTATATAACATAGAATTGGATCACTAAGATTTCACTTGTTACAAAAATTTTTAATTAGAAAAGACCATCTAAAACTACATTACATTCATGCTTTATTTGCTGCACTAGCGAGTACTGGCTTCCACATTTTCAAGTATTTCTTTTTAAAAATCACCTAATATTAACATTCACTAATCTCCTAGGCATTTCTTAGTCCAGTCAGGCTGACATTTCACAGTTAGTGGTCACACATTTCTACTAAAATACAGAATACTGTTGGAAAAAGCTATGTTACTATATGCATGCTGCTACTACTACAGATTAATAGTCACAAGCTTGAAGGGGGCCTTCAGTGCTGTTCAATGCTGTTTGTGACAGATTCTTTTCTCTTTGACAGTAGCAATTGGATATTTGTCCTTATTTATTAAGCTTCTGAACCTCTTTACTAGCTAATTTCTTTGACACTTCACAGGAAGTGATCTTTTAACATACTGTGATTGACTTATTAATCTTTGTTAATATCAAGAAAAAGAAGTGATGTTTTCTACCTATAGAGTAAGTACCATATTTGTTTAGCTTTTGGACATACACTAAATGTGATCATAGTACACATGCACACACACGCACACACACACACAAAGTCTACACACACACACACATACACACACAAAGTCTAAAAGGAAAAATTATATAGGATACATTTTCCTACAACAAAAACAAGTAAAATAAAATACAGATAATAAGTGATCTCATATTCAGAATTTGTTTTTGTCAGACACCATTTTATTTATACACATATAAACATACAAACAGACAAATAACTGTTTGAGATTTTAAAACCAAATGAAACACAAACTAAAGAATCCTAGAGGATCTATAGTTACTTTAAGACATTTTCTGTCATCACATATAGCAAAAATAACTGAATGATTTATAGTTTAGATTCTGTATTGTCCCAAACACTAATGACTTTACTTATTACTTTTAAAATTATAATTAGACTATTCAAATTTATGAATTTACTTAAAAATTGGTTAAATCTTTGTATTGATTGATTTTTAAGTTATTTTTCTTATTTCTCTTTTAAAACCATAGATAAATAGAATAATTTTTTAAAATTTCCTAGTATGCAAGCTTTCTTAGTGAAAATGCAATATATCATGATTATTAAATGCAGGAACATATAAGTCGTACTGCCCAGGCTTATATACTGAGACTATCATTTAGGTATTGTGAGAATTCAGGCAAATCTCTTAAATCTGCTGAACTTTATAGTCCTTAGCTTATTCTATGAGTTATATAAAAATTAACTCTATGTCACTGTTTCTTTCTATGTTTATGAAACCATCCAAAAACATGTGTACTTTTTGTAGACATGTGTAGTACACATTCATGCATATAAACAATTCTTTCAGAATTTCTAGAAATCATCACAAAGGACTAAGCTGTTTGAGTGAGTAAATAAGACCTTAAAGCACAGATACTTGAATATCAGTATTGCTATACCTCTTAATTGTGCCCTTAGATTGCTGGGGTCATTAACAATCGACATAAATTTATAATGCTTTAAGGTCATAAAAATGCAGCCAATGTACACTTTATTTCAATCAGTGGTATCCCTACCCATCCAAGTGTTCAAACCAGAAGTGTAGAGATAGTAAGCTAGGCGTGGTATCACACACCTATAATCCCAGCACTCTGGTAGGCTAACGAAGTAGGAACACCAGTTTAAGCTCAGTCTGGGCAATTTAGCAAGATCCTGTTTCAAAGTTTTTAAAAATATGAAGGAGGCTGGGAATGTAGCTCTATAGAAAGTCCCAGGTTCAATCTCCAGTACCTAAAAAGTAAATTATGAACATACCCCTGATTCATCTCTATGTTCCACTCCTCAAATATCCTGTGCTCTTTCGGTTCTACTTGTTTAAGTATTTCAACTGCTTTTTTTCCTCTTTGCTACTTATTCATTGTCAATATCCACACTGAAGTCATCACACTCTCTATCCTGGACCATAATGACAACCTGATCCTCTATCTTCTCTTGTTCCCACAATTCTTGTTCTTCAGTGTTGCTATATTACTCCTTTTAAGATGCATTTCTAATCATGGCCTCCTTTCTTAAGGTCTTTTCATAGTTTCTCATTCTGCTTAAAATAAACACCAATATTTTTACCTTACCTTACTATTATTTAAGCTTCCCCTTTGTCATCAGTCCTGAGGAAGATTTGTCTTACAGGCAAAGATAAAACCTTTTAATTCGGTAACCAGCTTTCTCCTATGATTTTCTCTTTCTCTTATGACCGCATCAAACCAGTGATAATCACTGATGTTCTAATATGTGATTATTTGTCATAATTTAATGTCTATTTTTCCTGTAAACTAAAATGCTCATACACTTCATCTCTATTTGAGTTTTTTGTCAGCAATATCACCAGTCTCTATGACAAAGTCTAAAACTCTGAAATGTAAAGGAAAGGTTTGCTATATAAATTTTAAGACTCTAATGATTATTAATGAATCCCTCATAAGTAACTATTGCAATGAAGACTTACTTCCACCAAATGCATTTGTACTTTCCAGCAGGGAAAAAAATGTTGCATTCAATTTTTAAATGTTTAAGTAGATTTCATATCCTTTCTAGGAAAATTCATTTGAATATTCACACCTTTTCTTGCTAACATGTTTCAAAGTCACACACTGAGAAAGTTCTGAGAACAGCTGGCTAGCATATTTCTTGACATTTTTTTTTACTTACATAGGAAAAATAAAGATAAAATCATGAGGATCAGATCTATGTACCGTCTTCTGAAGGAAGAGAAATCGAATAGCTAAAGCTTCTAGTTGAGTTTGCTTGAAAGACAACACCACATAATGAATTATAGAAAAATCCCCTTACCTAAAGTTTATATTCTGTTGGGAGACATCCATTCCTTTTTCATTATTTACAGGGCCCAAACTGAGGCTGCTGAAAATCCATTCCAGTTGGTACAACTTGACAACTATTTTAAAAAAGAGAGCTTATACAGAAGAGAAGAGGAGAAATAGTTATTGCATTATATTCAAATGTGAATACTGTACCTCCATTTCCGTTATAGGTAATAAGCACAATTTGAAAAAATATGAATGAAAAAAATGCACACTTTAAGTAGGTTATTCAAACATACAGTAAAATCTAATTCCAAAGAAATCACAAAATAATTTAAAGTACACTAAGAATAACACAATAAGGATACTAACACTTGTACCAGTAGAGTCCATTTTTATGGAGCTATTTGAAGAAATTTAGACAACACATCTAAAAAGAGGAAAGCAGTGACATGTTTGGCATTAAAATAGATTCAATTGTATATAACCAGGCCCCAAAGAAACCATCTTAAACCACTAAAATGAAGATCACATGTATGTTAGATTTCTAGAGCTTCCACAGCCAGGTTACTTTAGACAACAATAATGTGTTTCCTCACAGCTTTCAAGGTCGAAAGAACAAGAGGCAAGTGCCAACAAACTCAGTGTCCCCCAAAGAACTCTCTTTTTTGACTTACAGATGGCAATTTCCTCCCACTGTCTTCACATGGTCTTCGTATGCTCTCTTTCTGCATTGTGTTCCTGTCTCCTCAACTTTTAAGACACGAGTCATTGGATAGGGACCACTTATGTGACCTCATTTTACCTTACTACAAATGTCCCCTCTTGTCTACAGTTTTGCTCCACACATTGTCAGTTACCTGTCATCAGTTATCATTTGAAAATATTAAGTAGAAAATTTCAGAGTAAATTGATCAGTAATTCATAACTTAAATCGTATACTGAATTATCCTCAGATGCATCTCCAACCACAATTCTGATGTGTTCTCTTTTTGTGCACTGATTCCCTTGAGGGCTCATCCTGTCTGACCCTGTATTAATTTCTATGTAATTTAGCTGCCTATAATAGCATCCACATTTCTTTAATATTTTTCTCCCAGAGATCATCATTAATAATGCCTTTAGTTGATAAAAGTTGGTAAAGAAAAATTTTTTAAAAGCTGTTTTATTAAAGTCTTGGTTCTAGAAACCTCATAAATTTGGTGTTTTCTGTGTAAAATCTCAAAAATCTTTCTGAGGCAGGAACTTGTCCCTTTGCAGTGAACATCTGCATTCTTCCAGTTTATATCCTAGAGATAGGAAGCTGAGGTCTAAACGTGATCTGGCCATGTAGCATCAGAATTAGTTTCTCAGAAAAGATTTCCACTTCATAGCACTTAGTAAGAACACATAAAACTATGATTTTCCTTTTCCTAGACACAACATACAAAGGCTTCGTGCAGACAGAAATATAATGAGGTATGCATTGACAATCAGTGAAAACAGAGCCAAATAAATCCACCTAAGCAATAGCGTTTTGGTGGTCAAAATGTCCAATCATTATCCTTCCAATGAGTATTTCCTTTGATAAAATACAGCTTTTTTCATATATCATTGATTTGGTGACTTTCGGCTGTCCTAAGGGGTAATTTTTGCTTTTTACATAATGAGACATAATGTGTTCTATCTCCAACAAAAATCAGATGGACTATGTATATGTGTTTATATTTGCATGGACAGAGAGGAATTTATACATTTTTGAAGGACAAAATTTCATCCTATACAAGTATATTCCTTTAAAAGATAATAAGGATATAGCTATCTATAAGTATAAACTTATGAAATGTGTCTAGTTAAAAAAATGAAAAATAAACTTTGTGCTATTTTATGAGTCACTTTTTTTATTCCTGTTAATACTATGCAGCACAAATTTCCCATCACATATGTTGGTCTTACTAGAAAATTACCAAACTAATTCATAACTATTTGAGAGTAAACTGTATAATTGAAATAAAATTATCTTTTTCTTATTCTAGAAAAAAAGCTATTACATAACTACATACCAATTAATATTTCTTTGTGATTTTCCACAGGCTGTTGGTGCCCTTGTGAGAGTAAATAAAAATGTCTTTTAATGAGTGTTGCTTTCCTGGATGGCTTCACTGAGCCAAAAGCCCAAAGAAGACAGAAAGGATTCCTCAAGCAGAAATGTCGCACTTAGATTAACACCACAGGGAAGTTCAAGGGGAAAAACTGATCCAAATAGCTCAGCTACTTTCATTCTATTTAGCCTGGTTTATTTTAAAACATATTAAAAATTTCACTGATCTTTAAAGTGGATTCAGAACATCGTAATATGTATAATAAAAGAAAAATGAATGAATGGAGTATCCTTGGTCGTTGATATTTGGATTCCCTCCCTTTTTAAAAGTATTAATTTCCTTTGTTTCATATCAGCTAGATTCCTTTAAAATACTAATATAATAGCTCCCCAGGGGCCCTTGATGGAGCGTGAGGATTAACAATTCCTGAACCCTTTTGGGCTTGATTGCCACAGCACATGGATTACTCTAGAGCCCTCCCTTCCTTTTCAGGGAGAAGTAAATGTTTCTCCGTGCAGGATTCCAAACTAAGCAGCAGGTCTTCCCTCTGATCTCACAAGTCATTACTGCAGAGTATGCGTGCAGGAGAAAATAGGAGATATCACTCAGAAACACTTTCTCCCAAACAGCTGGAGTCCGGTCTTCATTATTCTCCTGAAGCTCTAGCATCTCTGCAAAAAGCAAAACAAAATAAAACAACCACCAAAATACTACCTCAAGAATTCCACTCATTAAGATGTCTTTCACCTGGAAATCTATGCTATGGAATGAAACACACTCAATTCTTTTTCTTCTTTGGGGAAATCTGTTTTTTGTTTTTCCTCTTTGTCTCATGTCTGAAATGAAAATATCTCTCTGAAAATTGTTCTAGGACTAATGTCAGTGAGACAAGTGTTCATCACAAAGAGGCTCTCAAAAAGTAATTTTACCAATTATTTCAGATATAAAAAATTAAAATGAAATGTACAACAGCTACAACAACTATCTCATCACAGCTATTTGCTTTCCCCAAAAGCCTTAAGAAATGGTGATGAGATGTTTAGTAAAAGTGTCACATGGTTCTTATTCTATTCAGGAGATAAAGAATACCTGTTTTTAGAAGAACTGAACTGAAGATACAAATTAAAAAAAAACGGGAATCTGCCAAGCACCTGAGGACTAACGTGTTCTGAGACAGCTGTCTCCATTTTCTGACCAAATGTGATTACTTATTTAACCACTTTGATATCTGGTAGATACACTCATAACAGTAGAGGAGTAAATAATGCACAGAATATTCTCCTGCTTTTTCCAATTCCTACTTGTAATGTGCGTGACAGATGTCCAGTCACGGACCTGTGGCACTCTTCTCAACCAAGGCAGTGACAGCAACTAGCTCACTATAATTTGCCTTGTGTTCTTTCTTTCTATTTAATCTGTTAAACAAGACCCCTCAGATGCCATTTTGGGGACACGTACACCGTACAGTGAGAAGTTGTGTTTTTCTCCACAGGTGGCCATCCTAATTTTGGCTCAAATAAACTTTCCCACATTCAGTGTGATTCAGTGTGTCTTTTCAGTTGACCAGATTGAAGAAGAAAGCACTGTAAGGCAAAAGAGAACAGAATGTAACAGAAAGGGCACTGGGAACTGGGTGTGACTCACCAGTCTCAGTGTAATCAGCCCATGTAAAAAGAGAAGAAAATTTTTACTTTTTAAGAAATAGTACCACGTCACTACTCTTGCTCGTATTTTGAGTTACATCAATTTTTCTATGCTTTTATCAAGCACCCTTTTGTTTTCTTTAGCTCTAAACACTTTCCTTCTTTTACATTTTCTTTCACTCACTCTCAGACAAAGCACAACAGTTACGACTACTGAATCACAAACATTTGTACAATTGATCATGCAAATTGAAGAAGGCAGATATATAAACATATTTTCTTAGTGGGAGCGTATCTACTTTCTGCCTTTGTTCTAGTGTCTAATTTGTTTCTAAAATCAGGTGTTTTTCTTTTTTAATATAATTTTTATTTTATTAGTACATGTTTGGAATTCATGCAAGTTACAGTAATCTTAGTGGCTACATGTACATATTACAGCTAGCTTTTTTTTTAATCTCATTCTTTCTCTCCCACTTCTCCTTCCCTTTTTTCATACTTCTTGATATTGTTTGCTCATGTTGTTACAGCCTAGCGCATTTACATTAATTGTGGGTGGTAAGTTCCTGTGCATGGAATATCTTTATTCCTCTCATTTCTCCTTCCCTTCCTCCTCACCCCTTTCCCTTGTTCCCTTGGACCACTTCCCTGTTATAAGAAATCCATCCCCTTCTGCTTTGCTATCCATCTGCTACCATTTTTTTATTTGTTTGTTTGTACTTTGCCTCACTCAAATGAGCGATTTCATACAGTACTTAAGCTTATATCTTTGGTTTATTCTATTCAAAGTTATATTTCCCAGGTTTGTCTTTAGGGAAGGAACCTGTCAGGAGTTTTGCTGGAAATTTATGATTTCAGTTCTTTGATTTGTCTCCATACTGGTTATACTAGTTTGCATTTACACTAACAATGCAGGAAGGCTCCCTTTTCCCCATAGCCATGTCAGTGTTTGTTACTGTGTGATTTGCTAATGATTGTCATTCTTTCTAAAGTAAGAAGGCATCTTAATGTTGTTTTAATTTGCATTTCTTTAATGGCTAGAGATTTTCAACGTTTTCTCATATATTTGTTGGCCATTTGTTGTACTTCTTCCTCTGTAAAGTGTCTGTTCATTTCTCTTACCCATTTCTTGACTAGATCTTTAATTTTAGATGATTATTGCTTTTTAGTTCTTTGTGTATTCTAGATATTAAGCCTCTGTCTGAGGAGTGGCATGCAAAAGTTTTTTTCTGTTCTATAGGGTGTCTCTTCACTCTGCAAACAGATTCTCTTGCTGTTCAGAAGCTTTTTAGTCTAATATAGTTGCCTTTGTTCTTGCTATTTCTTGTGTAATTTAGGTTTTATACAGAAAGTAATATTCTACGCATATCAAGTGTTTTACCTATTATATCTCCCAAAGTTTTGATGTTTCTATTTTAATATTGGCAATACTAACTTATTTTGATTTTAATTTAGTGGATAGTGAGAGGTAAGGGTCCAGTTTGATTCTTCTACAAATAACACTTGTTGAATAAACTATCTTTTCACACTAACACTAGTTGTTGAAAATGTTGTCTTTTCTCTGATTTATACTTTTTGTCCCTTTGTCAAAAATTAAATAGTTGAATATTTCTGGGAGGTTTCTGCATACTCAGTTCTGTTCCATTGATCCACATGCATGTTCTTGTTCTAGTACTATGCTGTTTTTATCACTATTGCTTTGTAGTATAGCTCAAAGTCAGGTATTGCTATGCTACCTGTTTTGTTTTTAATTCCCATAATTGCTTTTGCTATTCTGGGTCTCTTCTGGTTCCATACGAATTTTAGTATTATTGTTTTAGTTCTGAAAATTATGCTGTTGTTATTTTGACTGGGACTGTATTGAATCTATACAATAGTTTTGGTACTATGGCCATTTTGACAGTATTTGTTCTGCCTATCCAGGAGCAGGAGACATCTTTCTGTTTTCTGATGTCTTCTTCAATTTTGCAGAGTATTGTAGTTTTCTTTGCAGAGGTCTTTCAATTTGGTGGTTAGGTTACTTCCTAGGTATTTCAGTTTTCTTGAAGCTACTGTGCGTGTTATTGTTTTCATCATTTCTATTCCATTCTGCTCATTATTGACCTACCCGATGCTAATGATTTTTGTGAATTGATCGTGTATCCTGCCACTTTGCTGAAGAAGGTTGTTAATTCTAGGAGGGTTTTTTTTTATTTATAGTTCCATGGGTCTTCGATGTAGAGTATCATGTCATGTGCAAATGATAATTTGAGCTCCGTTCCTATATGTATCTCTTTTATTTCTTTATGGCAAAGGATTCAAATGCTGTGTTGACTAGAAGAGGTGGTAGTGGACATCCTTGTCATTTCTTTAGTTGTAAATATTTAGATTTTAGCCTTTATTATAATCAAGTATGGTCTTTCTACACATGTTTTCATCAGGGTTTTTTTTATCATGAAGGAATGTTAGATTTTGTTGAAAGCCTTTTCTGCATTTATTGATGATCTTGTAGTTTTTACTTTGTTCCTATTTGAGTGATGCATTACATGTATTGACTTATATATGTTGAACCATCCTTGCATTTCTGGGATTAAACCTACTCAATCAGGATGTATTATCTTTTTGATAATGTCTGCATGGTATTTGCTAATATCTTGTTGAGGACTCATGCGACTATGTTCTTTAAAGATATTGACCAATAGTTTTCTTTTTTAGCTTGGCCTTTATCCAGTTATGGAATCAGGGTGAAAATGGCTACCTTAAATGAATTTTGGAGCTCTGCATCACTTTCAATGTCTTTGAGGATGTTGGTGGTAGAACATCCTTAAAGATTTTGTGGAATTCAATAGTGCATCTAACAGGTCCAGGACTTTTATTGTTTGGTAGGCTCCTTATTATAGAGTTAATTTTATTGCTTGTTATTTGGAGATTAAACATATTTATGGTTTCTTGGATTAATTTTGATAGTTTTTATATGTCTAGGAATCTGTTCATTTCTTTAAAATTTGCTGACTTGTTGGAATATAATTTTTTCAAAGTAGTTACTATTTTCTTAAGTTCAACAGCATCTCTTATGATTTCAACATCTTTTCATCTCCAATTGCATTGATGAGAATCTTTCCCTTGATGAGTCTTGCTAAGAGCTTATCTGTTTCATTTGTTCTTTTAAAGAACCAAGTATTTGATTTGTTGATCTTTATTTATAGTTTTTTCTCACTTTAATTGATTTCCACTCTCATTTTTATAATCTTCCTCTTTAATTTTGGTTTGAGGTTGGTTTGTTGTTGCTTCTCAAGTATCTTAACATTTCGCATAGGAATATTTACTTAGCCTTGCTCTGATTTTCTTTTTTTATGTTAAAAATAGGATATAACAAAACAGAACAAAGCAAAATCAGAAAAAAACAATATAAGTGACACAGATTTCAAACCAAGAGACCAGGATATCTACAAAGCTACCATAATGTCTCTTGCTTTCTTCTAAATAGTTGTCTGTATCTTCACACACAATGAATTCATACAAAACCAATTAGTATAAAACTGATCAGAACAGAGTAATGAAGGCATTACAGGCTTTCAAAACCAGACAATATGAAAATTAACAATGGCTGCCATAATGACTCTTGTTCTCTTCAAAATAGCTGTCCATACCTTCATGTACGTTGAAATTAAACAACACAAAACAGATTAAACCCACTCTGACCAAAGAATAGAAACATTACTGGCATTCACAGTGTGATGATATGGAATCAAGAATGAACACCATAATGTTAGCTGTTCATTTCATCACATATAATATAATCAATTCTCATAAACTGTTTAGGAGAAGTTCTAGGCATGTATAAGCCTCTTCATGTATACATATCCTTTCTGCATTAGAATGAAAAACAAAACAAAACAGATTACTAGAAAAATAAAAAACAAAAGAGACAAATAAATAACAATATAGCACAGCGCCCAAAACAATGATATAGGGTTTCAAAACACGGTGGTAGGAACAAAACTAAGGTTAATATTTTACATAGTAATCTTCAAGAATTCCTCAAGTTACCTGACACAAACATGCAAAATTGTTCCAATCCTATGACCATGAACTGCTTTGTTTTACGAAGTTAGAGAATTTGTAGTGCAATCATCTTAACTATCCTAAGTGTGTTTGTACAAATTTAGATATTTTTTTCTTTTCCCTTCTTTATTGTTTTTCCTCGTTTTCCCAGAGATATTATTTTCCACCTTTTAACAGATTCTTACCCTTTCACAGTATTTATTGAGGATTTTGTATCTTATGTATTCTGACCATTTCTTACACTAGGGAGACAATACAGTACTTACTCATGTGAGTTTGATTTATTTCACTTGTGAGTATGGTCTCAAGTTGCATCCACTTACTTATAAATACCCCAGTGTGATCATTCTTTATATCTGAGTAGTACTACTCCATTGTATAAAAATACCACATCTTGTTTATCCATTCCTCAGTTGATGGGTACTTAGGTTTTTTCCCAAGATCTGGCTATTACAAATTGTGCTGCTGTAAACATGGGTTCACATATATCACCATGATATGATGCTTTCAATTCTTCTGGAAATATGCCCAGAAGTGGAACAGCTGGGTCAAATGGGATTTCCAATCCCAGCTTTTCGAGGAACATTCAGACTGACCTCCACAGTGGTAACACCAATCTACACTCCCACCAGCAGTGCAGAAGAGTTCCTTTTCCCTGGCAGACTCTCCAACATTTGTTGTTGGTAGTTTCGTTTATCCTAGCCATTTTTTCTGGACTGAGATGGAATCTCAGTGTGGTTTTAATTTGCATTTCTCTAATGACTAATGGGGCTGAACATTTTTTCATGTATTTATTTGCCATTTGTATTTCTTTATTGGAGAACTATGTATTCATCTTAGATGTCCATTTTTGAACTGGGTCTTTGAACTTTCAGAGTCTGATTTTTTTTTTAATTCTTTATATGTTTTAGACAGAAGTCCTTTATCTAAGTAACACGGTTGGCTAAGATTTTTTTTTTTTAAATTCATGGGTTTCCTTTTTAGTCTTGGAAATTCTTTTGACAGACAAAAACTTTTTAATAAGATTAGATCCCAGTTATCGATCTTGGGAAGTATTTCCCATGTGGTTTGATTTTTGTTCATGAATTCTCTACCTACCCCTATGTCTTCAAGATTTCTATCTACTTTGTCTTCCAGCAGACTTAGTGTTTCTATTTTAATATTTAGATTTTTGATCCATTTTGACTTTATTTTAGTACATGGTGACAGGTATGGGTCTAGATTTAGTTCTTGGGCAAATGGAGAGCCAGTTTTTCCAGCACCATTTGTTAAAGAGACTATCCTTCTTTCAGTGAATGTGTTTGGCCCCTTTATCAAAGATAAGGTGACTGAGTGTGTTTGTAGTTGTAGTAGTTGTATCTCTGATTTTCTAATGTGAGAATTGATTACAATGAATTTTCCTTTCATAGTTTCTAATAGATTTCATTGAGTTGCCCATTATTTGTCATTAATTTTCAGAAATTTTTCAGTTTCTTCTTTTATCTCCCTTGTGACACACTGATTATTTAGGAATATGCTACTCATTTTCCAGGAGTTTTTGCCTTTTCCAAAATTTCTTTGGTCACTGATTTCTATTTTCATTGCACAGTGGTCTGACAGCATGCATTCAATGGTTTCATTTCTTGTATATTTACTTAAGCAAGCTTTGTGAATTAATATGTGATCTATTTTGGAAAAATAACATGTACTACTGAGAAGAATTTATACTCTGTTGTAGAGAGGTAAAATACTTTGCTATACCCATTAAGTCCATATTTTCAAGGATTTGGTTCAGCTCCAAAATTTGTTTGCTTGTTTGTTTGTTTAGTTGCTCTGTGTCTTTGTGAAAAAAAGAGTATAAAAATCTCCTAGTATGATTGTGTTAATGGTAATTTGATCTTTTGATTTCAACACTTTTTGTTTTATAAAAAGAAGTACTCCAGTTCAGGTGTGTTTATGTTCATCAGTGTTATCTCTTCTTGTTCGGTTGTTCCTTTAACTAGCATATAGTCAGCATCTTTATCTCTTCCAATCAATTTCAACTTAAAATATATCATGTCTGATATTAGAATTGCCATTCTTGCTTTTTTTAGGGGTTCTGCTGCATGAAATGTTATTTTCTATCCTCTAATTTTTGTGTATGAATATCATTTTGAGTTAGATGAGTTTTTTTAATGCAACAGATTTTTGGATTCTGTTATTTGATCTAGGCTGCAACCTTGTCTTTTGTTTGGAGAGTTGAGGCTATTAACATTGAGATGTGTTAGTTATTTACTAGCATTACCTTCTTTTTCTTCTGATACGTCCTTTTTTATGTTTTCTGTTTCTGATGTTTCTGTTGCTGTTTTACCTTGACCTCATTACTTTCCTCTGTGTGTTTAGCTGTTTCCAATTCATTATTTCTGTGGATAATATTCTTGAGTATTTTCTTTAGAGCTGTTTTAGTACTCATACATGTTGTGAGTTGGTGTTTCCCATGGGAATATACTATTTATTCATCTTCTTGAAGAATAGCTTTGCTGAATAAGTTAATTGGAATGAACTACTTTTTGGGATTGAACTCCTTCACTCCAAGCTGTTCTAACACTCAAAGTTTCTGCTAAGAAGTCTGCTGTGATCCTAATTGGTTTAACTTTATATGTATTTTTTTTCTCTAGGTACCTTTAAAAGTTTGTTAGTTTGCTGGATATGTGTGAATTTAATGAGCATATGCCTTGGTGAACATCTTTTTATCATGATTATTTGGTGTTCTATTAGCTGTTGCTTGCTGGTATTTTAAACTTTTCTTACATTTAGGAAATTTCCTTCCATAATTTCTGTAATCATGTTAGTGAATCCATCTGTGCTAGCTTTGAGAGTTTCTCCAATCCTGATTCAGCCTTAGATTGGCATTCTTGCTGCATAGACTTTTCTCATTCTCTTACTTCCTTTTTGCCTTCTTGAGCTCTTTATCCTAATTTTTTATTTTGTTCTCAGTATCAGACTCTGTCCTCATGTTTGTCATTTCTGCAATATATGAATTCTAAACTGGTTTTTATTTCAGGTATTTCCGTCCGACATTTTTTTAGGATTCCATATCCTTTTGGATTCTGTCACTCAAATTTTGAACTGATTAAGTGAGGTTGGCCCGTTTTTACTTGTTTTCCCCCAAATCACGATGGGCGACTGAGTGAAATTTCTGTGAACTTTTGGTTTATTTCCTTTTTGAACTCTTCTATTTTGTTTATTCCTTCTAAGAACTTTTCATAAATTTCTGCCACCTGGTATTTATTTTCTCCTCCCTTTGTGATCCCTTGCTCTGCCTTGGGGGAGTTCAGGTGGGTGGTTAGAGAGCTTCTATTTTCTTGTTTCTCCACTTTCCTACTTGCACCTGTGTTTATTTCTATCTATCTATGTTTAAAATAGAGATAGAGATAGAGATAGAGATAGAGATAGAGATAGAGATAGAGATGATATAGATATAGATAGTTCCCTCTTTTTCCTCCTTATTTTGGGAATGGGAAGTGACTTCAGATTGAGGACTAAAGAAATAGGGAGAATTTGTGGTTTTTATAGAGTTTTTTTTTGTAGGATGTTACTACCCTTTGAATAGTTTTCTAGCTTAATATGTCCAGTGCTAGAGATTATCCCTTCTGTTATTTAAGTGATTTAGACTTTACCCCTATATTTTACCAAAAGAAGTGCTTCTATTTATAACAGCATCTTCAGAGTCAATCTTCTATAACTTCTACATAATAGTCCTTTCAGTTACTTTTCTTCTTTTTGCCTGTTCTCTGTGTACTCTATGGCTGTTGATTATTTGTGGTTACTCTGCAGTGAAATAGATGATGTTGTATGGGAAGAATTAGGAGGGATGTTTGTGAATAGTGTCGAACATGAAAGAGGAGATTTGAATAGAAGACTAGTGGTAGATGGAAAGACAAGCTTGATATAGTGGTCTGATGTATTAGAGTATTTTAGTTGAGTAAAAAGTTTAATATTGAGAGTTGTCAGAGAATATTTTGTGGAGGCAATGGTGAGATATGGGACAAAGGGGATTTGCTTGATGATAGAGGAAAGTTATATGATTATCAGAATTTATTTAGAGGGAATACAGTAAGATATGGACGAGCCAAAGGCTTAGGATGTGGGGGATCAAGGAATTATACTTGGGTAGAAAGGAATGACTGTAAGGAGACTTAAGTATGGTGAATTTGTAAACTTGGAAATAGGGAAAGAAACTTCAAAAGAGCAGTTTATCCGTTTGGAAAAATAATAAATATGTTAATAGTATTGTCTCAGGAAGGGTCTTGAGGCAAAGAAGCTAAGGGCTAAAATGAAGAAGACAATCCAGACAGCTACTAAATCCGTGTCAATGAAAGAACAAATAAAAAGTAACAAATATAATAAACACATGAAACCATAAAACAGTATAACATAACACCACGTTATTAAATACCTCAAGAAACACAAAAATTTAAACCAATAAAGTATACAATGGGAACACATATTAAATATCGCAATGCACATTGCATACGTGACTCCTAAGCACCTTCTTTAACAGAGGCTGAATTATTCCCCAATTATTCCTCTGATCCCTCCACTGCAAAACTTAAATTAACTCAGACTCAAGACCTCTGTCTGCCAGGTTGGAAGCTTGCTTGTACAGTTTGATCTATTCTGGGTTCTTGGTTAGGAACTCTTGCCACCACTCTCCCTGGGTATGTTGGTGGAATAAGCAGCCAAGTCCACTGGCACTAAATTGTCCACTGAGTCAGAATTATTTCTGTGCAATCAATTGAACTGCAGCAGTAACAGAACAATTTATTTCAATGGTTTCTATTGGGGCTAGTTGAGATATATCATAACACTGCTTTGAGTCTCACTTTAGCAGTGGGAACTTGTGCCAGTGTGAGGTTCCAATTCTATGTTACTCAGTGCAACTGGCATTTGACCACAGGAACTGAGTCCATGATCCCCTAGTCCCTACCTGCTTTCCAGCTGCAGCAATCTCCCAAGACTGTTCTTGCCTCATCCACTTTTGAACTTAACAGTGAGAAGCAGCCAAGGAGCCATTCTGGGACCAACATTCAAACAGCCAGCCGTTTCATACAATGAAATCCCCGCCAGCTCCTGCTCTATGTGAATGTGTCCTCAGGTGCTTGTACCACAGTCTTTCATCAACTGTGGGCTGTTGACTCCCGAGGGGTGCTTGGGAAGCAGTATCAGATTCTTCCTCTGTCTGCAGTGGCATATGATTCTCCTGGTCCTGATGCAGTTCTCCACAAGCAAAGAAGTTATTATTTTCACTTTGCCTCCCAGCTGGCGGCTACCCAACTGCTATCAGCAGCATCACAGTTTCTCCTCTGTGATGCAGGGCACTTCTTCTGTATCACTTAATCCTATTTTTTCTCCTCTGTCAGTTCCCTCATGGTTCCTTTGAACTGTCCTTTCGCTTTGGTGCCTCTTCAAGCTACTGTTTTACAGAATCTAGATATTTTTTCCTGGAGAAGCTGATCTGCCATTTTTGCTTTCTCTCTCATATAGTTTTTAAAAGCAAATCTAATTCAGTTGTGATTAGGTCAGAGAATAGACTCAAGTTGATTTATTCAGTCATCAGAGATTTCTATCCTAGTGCTCAAGGATTAAAATTGAGCCTGATACAAAGATTACAGTCCTAAAAACAAAGCCTAAGGATTGCTTGTCTCATCTGAAGAACAACCATTAAATTATCAATGACAACCTCAGCAACTATTCCATACTCCAGAGGAACTCCTACGTAAAAGGCCTGGTACCCTCTTCTATTCATACAGGCCATTAGTATTTCTTTCATTAGAATAGGTTTCCCTGGTTATAGATACTGAAGTACAAGGTAAAGATGTTGGGAACCACGAAAGATGGAAATTAAACACACATGCAGTGCTGAGGCAGGGCTGTGGTGGAGAACAAAGCAATCCCTTAAAGAGCAAGGTAAGACCATAGTTGAGGACAGCTGGCTCCAACCTCAGTTAACAAGATAGAGACTAAAGCTGCAAGCATTTCACACCTGTAGTGAAAGTAACCTGGAGACTCTCTCCTAAAATACTTCTAAATTAGCATCAGATATTTCTCCTAAATCAACATAATCTGTTACTTGGGACCACTTGAACCACTCCCAAGATCCTGCTCAGTTTCCTGTGTTTTCCACTCTGACTCCTTCCTTGTTTGAAAAACTACATAAATATGGGCCACCCAGAGACATTCCTTGACTTAGCCCCTAGAGTCTCAAACTCTGCTAGAGGGTTTTGAATGTCCTGGAGCCCAAAAATCATATCACTTGTCAAATTTTTTTAAGCCTTTGAAGTACATTCACTTGGGAGATTTAGGATCTTGGCCAGGTCCCCCATATAAAGAGACAGTGAAAGCAGGAGAATTCAACAATTTTGCAATTAGGCTACCTTGTAGCTTATGTAGTATTTAAAAGATGCTTTATAATGCTTAGAGCCAATTTTTATACCTGTTACCTTAGAACTCTGGGAGACTGAGGAAAAAAGATTGCAACACAGCATATCCTGACAACTTAATGACTTAGTAATGCTCTGACTTAAGTTTTTGAAATTAATCATAACAATAAAAATTGGGGATTAGATTAGCACGAAATCTTTAGGTTCAATGCTCAGTTCTGCAGAAGGTAGGTAGATAGAAAGGGAAAAACAGGAAAATAATATCCATGAAATGCCTACCTAGAATTGTTATATTTTCAAAAAAAAAAAAAAAAAAAAAAAAAACTAAAGAGTTAAAACAGTGACCAGAAAACATTTTGTGTAAATTTAGAGCCAGGGAACAGATACTTCAGGTTTTACTGGCCATAGAATTTCTGTCACAACTATTCAAACTCATCTTTGCAGCATGAACACAGCCATATTCAACATGTAAACAAAGCACTCAACTTTATTCCATTCAAGACTAATTTGTGAATCCAGAAAATCAAATTTTAAACATTCTGATATATCATACAATCCTTCTTTTGTCTTTTTTCAACCATTTAAAGTAAACAAATGGTTCTTTCTTCCTAAGTTGAAAAAAACAGGGGAGTGGGTCACATTTGATCCACTGGCCATTGTAAGCCAAACCTGGCCTACGAGATGAGCCATTTGTCTGATCTAAACTATAACATGCATGTCTGCAATAAATGCTCGTACTTGTAAGGAGTATAAGCACCTATACACTATATAAAATCAGAAAGCAGGGTCATCATTAATCACTTCATTTTTGAACCACTAACCTATTTATTACTCATGCCAATTTTCACTACTGTAGTCTTCTTTATATATTCATTAGTACATAGATTTTTACATTCACATCTGGATTTTTACATTCACATTAAATGTTGCCTCCATCATGCATGTTTCACATTTAAAATAAATATTTCTGTACTTTATCTTCCAAAATGACCTATGTTTTAGTAGAGACTTGTGTAAGACATTGAATACAGGTGGGCAACCAAATTTAAGGAATAATGCGCTTTCAACTAGAAATTAGAAAGAACCTATTTACCAAAATGAGCATATGGGCTCTGAACATGAGCATTAAGTGGACAGTAAGCAGAAAACTGAACTGGTGCCAAAATATTTTAAGGGTTTTATGGGTTCAGGAATGTTTTAGTCAGCCTGGAATCTCAATCTTCAAAGCTCTAAAATGAAATAATGGGTCTAAGCCAAGGCTCTTACTGGAGAGTTGGACTATAGCCTTAGGTTCAGAGATTCTGTTCTTTATGGACAGTGAAGAGAGGTTGTGTAGACACTACAGCCATAAAGATCATACCTCATGAATCATGGGGCCAGTATCCTCTTATCGATCCACTGTGGTTCACAGGTGAATGTGCTTTTAGGAAGTGGGACCCATTTGAAGGAGGTGAGACTGGGTGTGTGCCTTTGGAGAGTAGACAGCTTAATGGCACTATTTCCCTGTTCTCTGCTTCCCATTGCCATGAAGTAAACAACTTTACCCCACTATTCCCTGAGGCCATGATTCTTCTGTTTGGAGTCAGTGACAATGTACTGAACCTTTGAAACTGTGAGCCAAAATAGGTTAAGTACGAGCTTGTTTTAAATCAGATACATTGTCCAGTAATAAGCAAATACAATGGCTTATCTCTGAATCACTAGTTTCCAACTATAACTAAAATGATTTTCAAACTAATATGAGATATACTAATTACATAATTGGCTGCAAATTGTGAATGTAAATCTTAATTCTAAATTCCATTGGTAACAAAGCCTGCAACTGGTGATCAGAAGTTGAGAATGTAATAGAAATTATACCAAAATCAGGTTCTTAAATTTGTCCAATGGAAAAGGGAGGAATGCAAATTGTACTAGACAGTGGTTACTAGAAAAATAGCTGTAATGCAAGAAATACAAATACAAGAAGAATTTACAAGACTGGCTTAGAGTAGCCACCCACAGAGTCAGATGTGGAAGAATTCAAAAGTCCTATCTGTCCACTGGAGAGCTGCAGAGACTAGTCAAAGGCATGAGGCTCGGTGTAGTTTTCCATTAGAGTCCACATGAGGAGGCTGATGTTTCTGCAATGGAAGGCTGAAAAGTCTGTGCCAAAAGCTGAAGAGTCTGTTAGAATTCAGGAGAGGATGTCTAAGGTGAAGGCAAAGATTGGAGCTCCTCCAAAAAAATGGTAGCAATTATTCTTCCTTTATTTCCCTTTATACCATTCTTGTGACAATTTCTTCTAGATTGGGCTTGAAAATAACATCCAGAACTATTCTGAGCCAAGTTAGTTGGCCATTTCTTGCTCAAATTGACACCATCAGTTAACTGTCACAATCCACCCCTTGTCAACTTGACAACAAGACGTATTTCTTTAAGCCATAGTTTCCAGATACAAAGCTCATAATTATGCCTAATATTGTATAACTATCCTCTGTACCAATGGAAATACACTAATTCACTCCCCAAAATAAAAGGCAAGTTTTCTTTGGGTGGTGCTTACTCCTAATGTTTCATAACTTGAACATTGTAACTACACAGGTTTAACAATAAGTCTAGCACCATTATGTTACATAGGAATCATATTAGGAGAGAACCATCACAATTACAATCCTCATTTCTGTAGGTGATCATAGAGTCATATCTGGTGGTTAGAACTACCTTCTTCTATTATCCATTTGCATTTCCTTGGCTTTCAGAAAGCACCTCAGCATGTCTTTGTTCTTTCCCTGGTGGGGGTGACATAATTTCATTGCTGAAGGCCCTGGATGATTAATTCTTCCTGGATTGGGTTATTGTAGTTGTCTATTGTATTTAGTGACAGTATATAGCAATAATAGGAGATACCTAAGTATCTCCTGCACCTCAAGTATATTCTTCTTTTCCTCCATTGTGGAGTAATAGACTAATTTCCCCTTGACAGTCATGGCCAGTCACCCTTACCAACCCTCTAACTCCATTTTTAGCTTGTTTAGTGAGTCATGAGATTAAAAGAGAGACATTTCATTTTCTAATATAATGGTATCACTTTTCTGCTTCCTGGTACAAGACTTTCCCCTTTTGGAAATAAGACTAATGTCATGGGAACAATAAGCAAAATTTTGTCACTGGATCAATAGGAATAATGTTGAGTTGTACCATTTCCACTCCTATCGCTTGACTCCTGAATCCATGAATCCTGGCTATGGGTGACGCAGAGCAGATGCTGATTCAAAGCATATAAATATTTTTCAAATTCCTTGCCCCAACTTGCAAGTTATGACCACCTAGCTGGCACTGTAATTGTGTCTTGAAAAGACTACTCTACCTTTCCATCAGTTCAGCCACTTCTGGATGGTTAAAAATATTATAAGACTGATGAAAGGAGCCTGAGCATGAGAATGAACTCATTGTCTCACTTTTTTGGCCATAAAATGTGTTCCTTGGTCAGATGCTATGCTGGGGATATGCTATGATGTGTGGAATGCTATGATGGGGATAAGGCAGTCTGTAAGTCCATGATGGTAGTTTTGGCAGAAATATTACATGCAAAGAGGCAAGTCCATATCTAGAATAAGTGTTTATGCCATAAAGACAAAGTGTAGTCCTTTCCATGAGGAAAGTGGTTCAATATGTTCAGCCATCATCAGGTCACAAGCTGATTACCCCAGGGAATAGCAAGATGTTGGAATCTCAGTGTTGGTCTCTGATTCAGTAGTGGCTCTGGCCAGGTCAGAGTTGGTGCATGATAACCATGTTGGGGAATCCATAAATAACTTTCATCATTCCCACCACGGCCACTATGTTCATGAGCACATTGGGCAATGACAGGCGTGACTGAATAAAGAGGTTGATCACTATCTACAGAAAGTAGATCATCTTATTTACTTCATGGTTAAAGTTGTCTTCTCTGAGGTCACTATTTGGTGAGCATTTAGATAGGATAGAAATAATTTTACAACTATTGCACATATAGCGAAATATTTGACATAATTTTTCTCCGTATATATGTGTCATCAATTCTCCAATCATGTTTTTTCCCAAGTTTCTGACCAATTAACCAGACCATCTACATCCCATGAATCAGTAGACTGTCACAGATCTGCCCATTTCTCATTCCAGGCAAAATACACTATCAGGTGCACTGCCCAAAGCGCTGCTCACTGTGAAGATTTCCCTTCACCATTGTCCTTCAGGACATCCTGAAAAAGGCTGTAATGCTGCAGCTATCCACTTGTGGTGGTGCCTACATCATGTTCAGAACCATCCATTAAATCAGACCCTAGCTTCTTTTCTTCCTCTACTACCTGAACATATGGTCCATGCCATGAGAGTGAATTCTGAGAAACAGAAGGCAACATAGAAGGAGTAGGAGCATGAATGCCCGGGAAACTTCTTTAGGCAATTTGCTTGTACCTTCTGGACCTGCTCTGGTTTAATCACATAAATGTCATTTCCATTTAATGATATCCTTGCTATGCATATCCTAACTCACAAACTCGATGGATCAGATTTTATATATAGCTCATGATAGGCAACTCATGTCACATGGTAAGCTGATGTTCCATATTCAATTATTCAGTTTTCACTGAGGCCCAGTAGCATGATATTAAAGGATGTGGGGTGGTGGTTAGCATGGCATCTCCATTTAATTCTCTCATTTGCCTGTGGAGAAGATTGATAGCCCTTGGGGAATGATGGTAGGTTACTGTAAACTGAATCAAGTGGTACCTCGGATTGTACCTGCTGTACATTTTCTTAATCATTTTAGTGTGGAAGATTAGGTTTGATGTTGGAGACCACTATGAAGCAGCTCTGAACAGGATTTAAATTTTACTAATTGGTTTTCCATGTTTATCTGTGAGTCTGTCCTAGGTCTCAGACCCTTGCCTGGTGATGGGAGCGGAGTAAGTAAAGCTCTATGAATTACTGGTCCTGGCTGAGGCCTGTAGTGGCCTATGAGGCCAGAGATACTGCAAAGGGCAAGATAAGGCACAGCTGTGGATACTGGCTCCAACCCCAATTAACAAGATAGAGACTGCAGCTGCAGAAATTACTCCTACAGTCTCACTCCTACCATGTCTTCATGATGAGACAGTTCTACTGAATTGACTTGATTCATTATTTGGAGACATCCTTGAAGTGACTCCCAAGGTCCTGCTCATTGCCCCTGCTTTCCCCAGTTTCTTGCCCTTTGTTGTTGGACCTTATAAAATGGGCGGTCCAGAGAAGCTTTTGTCGTAGCCCTCAGAGACGCAAGCTTAACTAAAGGATTTTGACCCTCCTGGAGCTCTAAAAAATCATGCAATTTGTCTCTTTTTATTTAACCTTAAATATACACTTGTTTGGGAGATCGAAGATCTAGGTCAAAACCCAAAAGTCTGATATGTTATTAGGCCAAATAGTTTTGACAGATCCACTCTAGCACTGCCATTTTCTTAGGCCTCTGAATCTCATCAGTAGCACACCACGGAATGTCTGGCATTTCTAACACATTCATAATTAGCTTTTGATCCATACTCCTGCCAATGAGCCAAATAAACTAGTAACACCTTTCTTTATTCAATGAGCTGCAACATTAAATTCGAAATTCCTGCTTAACAGGCCCATATCAGCAAACTCAGTCTGATCCAGGTGTATATTTTTGGCACCATTATCTCACACTTACAAAATTCATTCCCACACTAGCTCATCAGGCCTCTGCTTATAAGAATTAGAAATGTGAAGATGTTTGTGAGAATCACAGGCCTTCTCACAGATCACATTTATACCTCACCCTTGGGATTCTAATGCTATTTGAACCTGGGTATAGGCCTAGAGGCAAAAGTGAATCATGAGAGTGGGTCCTGAGGAATGTCAGTGTTATCACGCTTGGTCAACACAGGATTTCTTTCCTCAGGTACACTAGGAGAGGTCAACCCCATAGGTGATGGGTGGGCCTGCCTCTGCCAACATGGGCAGAGAAATCTCTTCCTCTGGCAAAGTAATCTTTTTGGAGTCTAGGAGTTCAACATTCTCAGCCTTATCAGGATCTTTCCCAAAAACTCAATCTGAGTTCATGAGATGCCCTCTTTTCCAATCAGGGCTTTCATCTTTACTTCAGCTACCTTTCAAGATTGAGCATTAAACTTATACCATATTTCATTCATTTAAATTGTAAGAGCTCACGGTTAAAGGAAAAGAGATTCCTTTCAGATGCAATTACTGGACTCCTGGTACCAAAATTTATATCAGTCATGCTTACTAGAGAAATAAATTTAATGAAAGATATACACATATGTAATAATTTATAAAACTGGCTTGCAATGATCACCCACAGAGTCAGGTGTGCCAGTATGCAAAAAGTCTGTCTAAGCACTGACGATCTGAAGAATCCAGTCAAAGACATGGAACTCATTGCAGTGTCCTGTGCATCTCTCTATCAAGGTCTGGGATGGAAGGCTGAAGGGTGTATGCCACAAGCTGGAGAATCTCTGTTGAAAGACTGAAAAGTCTGGACTGGAAGCCAAGAGATCATATCTAAAGTGAAGGCAAAGACTGGAGCCCTCGAAAAAGGAAGACGCAATCTTTCTTTCTTCATGTCCCTCTTATACAGTTCTGGTGGCAATCCTCCATAGGGTAAATCTCCCGCATCCAGAACTGTGCTGAGCAGTTTAGTTGGGAGTTTCTTACTCAGGCTGACACTACCAGTTAACTATCACACAAATGTAAGGGAACAAGGTAAAAACTTATAGATGAGATGGTGAGGCAAAGTAACTATTACAGGGTGGTTTTCACATTCCTGGTACAAATGATTAGATTCATAGTAGAAATTTCAAATTGGAAGTTTTTAAACATGTGGAAGATGACAAGTAATGCAAAAACTGAAAAATTAACATTGAATTTTTAATTAGAAAATCATTACTACTGGTTGCTGTGATTAGCAACTGTCATGTGCATTTCGCAGAAAGACCTTATTTTGCTTTTGTCTGTTTCATGAGGAAGATAGGATTCATTATTCATAGTGTTTCTAAAAATATCATTAGATCTTTAGTAAAAAAACATATAAATATCAGTTTATCATCTCCTGATTATCATCATGATAATTAGTAGTCCAGACTCCCCAAGTAAGATAAGGAAAGGGGTTTTGTCCGCTTTACTTGAAATAAGTATGAGCTTTCATACCTATTAATGAATAGGTGAACAAATATATTTTCTAATTATCAGCCATTAGCACTATACTATATTAATACATTTTGAAGTTGATTTTTTAGATTAGTTTCTATTTCCCCAAAGCTAAGACTAAGAACTGTTTATAATAGTAAAGAAAGATATTTTCCTAAGTGCCCAAGTGTGTATTTTAAATCTGACAAAGGTAAAAGTAGGCATTAAATTATTAAAATGTATATTTCTAGAGTTTATCGAGTTGTGAGAAAACTTCTTTCACAAAGTAGAATTTGTAAGCTGTGTGAAAGAGTAGATGGTTTTATGGCTATCTTCAGACATAAAATATCTGGAGGAAAATTTAACCATATTTTTTAAAAGTTTTAAATACTTTAGTAGAAATTACTTTTATTATCCTGGAAACATCCTAAGAGATTCACTAAGAATCTGAACAAATTTTTGATGTTAGGAGGAGAAAAGGAAGTAAAAAGGATCAAGAAGTGATATATGTATGTACCAATTCTCCTAGAATGACCGCATTTAATGTATACTGCAAACATATACTAATAAAATTGGGAACTTTTAAAAAATAAAAATGTTTATAATAACATGGTATGTAATATTATAGGAAAATAACAATCTAGATGGTCATAAGAGATTAAACAAATTTTATTGCATTTGTACAACACTAAGCAGCTGTTTTAATTGATATATATATTTATACATTTATGCCACATTTATTATATTAAAGATATAAAGATACCCATGTTATGATAGGTGAAAAGGCAATACATAGAGCACAATATCAATTTTATTTTATTGAGAGAGTAAAATAGTGATACTGGGAAAACAAAGAATTAGCAAAATAGAAGTAATCAAGACGCAAAGCTGGTAGTGTTTCTTAAGCAATCTTATCCCCTTTCCTAGGAACTGTTTACCATTTGATTCTATCCTTTCTCCATAAATTCACAGTTTTCTTTATCACTACTGTTATAATCTTTATTTAATTACATCATTTTTCAAGTTTGCATAAAACATGAACTATTTTTACATTTCCAAGACTTGCCCTTCTCAAGGGCACATTTCCCAGGAAAGATGGAGAAAGAATAATATTTTTCATTTCCCAATCCAAATGTGACACCATGCTTCCAGGAAGGGCAAAGCCTGTGGCATCACATGCTGGACTGTTAGAGCCAGGACATCTATTTACCTATCTCTGCAGCACATTAATCTTTCTCTCCATCATTTGACTTTACGTCAAACTGAACTGTTTTCACATTTCCTAAGGTTACCATGTTCATCTTCTTGTATGTTTTCACAGGCTTCTTTATCTCTTAAAAGTAAACTTGTCTCCTCATCTGGTTGCAGTTCATCTTTTACAGAGATAAAATCATTGCTGTTTAACATCAAAACTGATATCAGCTCTTCTGGTAATGTGGCCATTCATTTCAATGACAAACTATAGTTCCACATTTGGAAAAGATAAGAGACCATGGAAAGCTAAAATTTCAAGGTCTGTGTCAGCTTGTCATGAAAGCAAACAAGAATAAAAATGAACCTCAAGTGGTACTTTAGTTAACTGAGTATATTTGTAAGCCTTTTATAGACAAAGTAATACATCCTTTTAGAAGAACATGAAGAGCTCAATTGTTTTGTATGGTATCAAAAGTAGATTTGCAATAAGAAGTAATAACAGAGTACAAAAAGCAGTAAAGAGAAAAGATTATTAAGAGAAAAATGAGGTGGGGCACATTAGGAGAAGGCCAAGGCCTCTACGCATTGAGCACTACCAGCTTGCAGCTGTGTCTTTCTTGTATTATTTTTCTATTAACAACAGCACCGACCTAATTCAAAAACTCTTGAGAGTTTACACCTTCTTCCAAGGGAAAGACAGTAACTGGATAACACAGGGGTATAAAAACCTGCTCTTTTGTCCCTATTGAGAACAATACCATGCTACCATTTTCATGGTCAAGTTTAAATTGGATCGTATGAAACCACATGTTTCCATTTGTCTTAGCCGATTTTCTTCATTTTAACTTTCAGATTCCCCTGGAGCCACTGCCTCAATAAATCACGGCCCAAGAATTGTCCCCCCAAATCCTAAGGAACCCAGACTGGGATAGTAGTGATGAACTTTTCAAGGTTAAGAATGTGCAAACTTTAAAGTATTTGTATTGCAGAGATGAAAACTCTCCCACTGGGCTTATCTTCTGAAGATTGTGCTGCACATCCATCAAAACACACCCTGCAAAAGTGCCTTATGTAAGATTTCAGGGGAAATCAAAAATAAATGGCTTAAGTTTCAGCATGTGTTTCAACACAAAGTTAAAGGAAGAAAACAACTGCAATGAAATAGATCATTCACTAGGGTTAGAAACTCAGAACCAACAAAAACATCAAAATGTTAAGTCTCTGGAAATTCATGAAAGTGAAAGAATAAGATTGCTTACAGAAAGTGGAAGTTGTAGCAGATGAAGTTGATGCTACCCACATCCCTTGGCTGACCTGAGTTTATCTACCTTCCAGCACAAGGACAGTATATGCCTCTTTTATTTCCCAGCTGGATTTCTCCAGGACCACAGAGAATAGTTTACTGCACATAGTCAGGAAGTTTAGAGGGACTAAGATCCCAAGAACAGTGAGCAAGCATTCTAAGAGGGAGTAATGGATCAATTTGCTGATCCTCTCATTCAGTTGTCCAACATAATCTACTTATCAATGCTTCTTTTATTTGCTTTTTTGTATCACCTTTCCATTATATTATATTCTTATATTTTCTGGGATTATGTCCCAAAGAAATGTCTTTTATCCATGTCCTATATCCTGGGCTGCTTTTGAAGAAATCCAAACTTTGGTAGGTTTCAAACCAATTAAATACATATATATATATATATATATATATATATGCCTTGTTTGCTCTATTCCTATCCCAACCTGAGCTTTCCAGTTCCATGCATGATTCATGCATTAGATTAACTGTTCTGTATGTACATATTTTCCTAAGATGTGTGAATTCTTTGAAATCAAAAGCAGTGCTTCATATCTCTTATTATCCCTGATACAAAAAGCTATGCCATTTTTCATGTGCCAGTGAAAATATTTCTGCTGTTAGTAAAAACTCAAGTTAAAAAATAGGGGACAGGAGCATGCATTATGTTAAATAACTAGGCAGGCAGGAGCTAGATATGGAGTTCATCCTCTTTCAAGCCTTAAATCATGGTATCAAAGATCATTTCTTCACATTTATTTCTTTAGATCTGTTATCTTGAAGATGGCACTTTTTAAAAAATGATTGCAAAATTACCACAGTAGAAATAGTCACTAATCCTATAACTTTCATATCCAGTAAGCAAAAGAAAAGGGATTTATCTCAGCACAGAGAGAGAAAGAAAGAAAGAAAGAAAGAAAGAAAGAAAGAAAGAAAGAAAGAAAGAAAGAAAGAAACTCACTGCCTCTCAATTAGCCTCCAGAGTTCATAAGAACTTGACTAAATCAGTCACTGCTACCAACGTATTAATTGAGGTTTGGATCATTTCCTTCATTTATAACCTAAAGGAAATGCCCTGCTAATTCAAAGGCCTGAAAAAGGATATTTCCTGGAGAAAAATTAGACAACCATTAGCAGGAGAGAAGCAAATATGCTAGAAAGCAAATAGATGTTTTGCTACAATGAGTAAATAAACAATGATGGATGATAATCTACATTTTTTGTTAATGCCATGGTAAAACCATAGTATTTCACTATAATTCTGGGAATATAGTATGTTTTTGTACCCTATTCATGAAAATATGCATAAACAAACAGACTAAAACAATCATTTTAATCTAAAATATCTTCTATCTTGACAGATTGGGACATTTTTGTTTCCTTGCCCAGATATGGTGCTTCTGTCTGCTTGACTGGGTAAAGACATTTGTTTTAATAGAAACTTGCCTAATACTTGGAACTATGACAACATATATAAATTTATTTCTAAGGCGAGACTCGATTCAGCCTCAAGGGAATAGATCTGCCCCATTAACTAGAACTCTCATTGCTTCACATACGGACAGAGCTGATGTTCTGAGAATGAGTGTTAATAGGTCCCACAAAACTGGGCACAGTTTAATGTTTATAACAAGTACAAAAGGCTATAATGTAAAAACGTGTCCAGGGAAATCCAAGACTCCCTCTGTGGTGTATATTTCAGCAGGCTACAATTAGAGAATTAAAACAATTAACACTGCACTTAAAGTAGAAAATAAAATCTCACTTCATTTTTACTGCCTTATTTTAATTCTCAAATCAAATGAAAACTTCTCATTGAATTATATAGATCTCAACCATAACCTCAAGACATTCTTGTACTGATGAAAAATTACTTTTTAAGAATTGAGGGTGAGGCATATTTAAATTTTCAAAAAGGGCTTACAAAGTAAATTAAAAAGTATCCCTTTAAGTAGAAAAATGTCGAGTGTACATTAAGTAATATATATTTTTCATAAATATATCCCTCTCAGAAATATACCCCAAAATGCCCAAAGGCAATGAGAGAAAACTTAGGCTGTTTTGTGAGTTTGACTCATGCCTCCTTTTTCCTCACCCTGGAAGTGTAAGCCCTCCTACACATTCCTGGAGTGCAAAGCTGGGTCTGGCACTTTTGGGTTCCATATGCTTCTATGCACTAAAACTCAGCAAGCATGAGGCTTTATCATATTCCGCATAAATTAGTAGTGTGATTTGCCAATATGACTGGGCAACAGTCCAGCTGTCTTGAAAAATTAAGAAAAGAGATAGAAAGAAGCATTTTTTTCCTCTTTCTCGCCACATGGGAAAGGAAGGTGTAAGTTCAAACTAAATCGAATAAATATAATATCTCACACCCAAAGTACTGAGCTATCTGAAGTTTTATAAAAGGGAAAAATAGTCCTTGTACTTAAATGACAAAAATTTTGAGGATCATAAAAATACAGTGGTCCAGCTTTTTTCATGGATAGTGATAAATTATACACTCACATTTCTTTACAATTGAACATATGGGTACAAGAGATAAAAGAAGAAGCTTTCAAGATATAATATCTTTTTGTTAGCTTTTGTATCCAACAACACCATGCCCAGGGCCAATGAAAGATATGTAATATCACCAAAAAAAAAGTCAGATACACCTAGTTTAATGGGTGAAGGCTGGATATGGAGCCATGAGAGAACTCTAAATCAAGATAACTAAAAGTTGCAGGGAAAGAGAAGCAAAAACTTCATAACTGGACTTTTAAATATGATACTGAGAAAATTCAATTTTCTTGGAGGTTGGAATGCTTTGGGAAAAACATCATCATCATACATTGTTCAATGATTTTGTGCATATACTATATTCTGAATGACATTATTCCTGTCCACAAGTGTTATCTCCCAGTTGATTCTATAACCGAGTATTCAAAAAAACCATTTAATTCATCCATTGGGCCAGCTGTCACAAGACGGTGAGGAAAATGATAAGATCAGTAATTTCCACAAGCATAGACCAATGCTAGATTTCATTAGCTGTAAAATTAGTTTCCTTGTCACAAACTTTCTAAGTGAACTACCATGGCAATGAATAAGGTGTCTAAAAGTTCACAGATGCTGGTTTTGTAAGAAGTATTCTGTACAGACAAAACCAATCCACATTCAGAAAACCTATTCTAGAAAAATAAATTGCCTTGCCATGGTGATGTGATGAAAGTTATTCAGGGCGCCAATAAGTTTATGACTGGACTCCTTGGGGAATAAGACCGTACTACAACTAACCTTTGGCTTCTGATCTGGACAGGAAGGAACTTAGCAACAGCTCAAATCAGACTGGTCTTAGTGAGCAAAAGTTCAGTTTTCTAAAACAGTCAACTTTTTTTTTTATCACATACCTATTGGGCAAGAACAAGGCCATTATGACTGTCATTCACCAGACAAGTTATCATACTTACCTAATGATTGAGAAACACAAATACTTTTATACTATGCCCAGTTGGGAGATTCACATACTATTTCTATATATCATCTTGTGACCAATACATATTGTGTTTCTTCTAAACCAAGATGTTAGTCACTTTAGGCAATGCTAGCATATCATACACAACCCTATGAGAATCCAAAGATTTTATTCCTTGGAAAATGAGGCCATAAATGTGGGTTAATGACAGGAAAAGGCATACAAAGAGTAGGCACTGTGAACATTTAAGCCATCTTAGAAGCAATTCACTTGTGCTTTTAGGACACGCTCAAGCTCAGGGTCTTGTATATACCACTTCCATTTATGGATGGAACAAAGCTCTATAAGGCCAAATTTATGGTTCAACCTCCATTTGCAATGAACAAATAAGTTTACTGATAGCATAAAGACATAGAATGATAGTTCAGACTCTTCTGCGATCCAGTACTCATGGTGAAGTCTTCTAAAGAAGACTTCTTTTAATCTAAACAAGATATATTGATATTACACAAAAATCTTAATCATTTGAATTGTAATTGACCTATAGGATCCTGATAAAAATTCTGCAAAATATTTCTTAACTTCCACAGACATGACAAACGTCACAGATTTGACAGTCAAGTAGCTCAAATTTAAGTTTTACCCTGGAATTCTCAAAATTGCAACTTTCCAAGTTAGACAATAATGAAATAAATATTATCTTTATAACCTAAAGTGGTCTATGAGACATTGAGCTTTTTATCTCCAGAGCAGGAAGAGAGAGAGAGAGAGAGAGAGAGAGAGAGAGAGAGAGAGAGAGAGAGATAGAGAGAGAACAGATATATGTATATACGGCACAAAATATATATTGCACAAAAATATAGAGTGAGAAACAGAAAAGGATACAGTGAGAAAGAAAAAATTGGATTTTATTGAATATTAGAATAATTGTATATTTTTTAATTGCAAAGGTGATCCAGAATCCAAAGACCAGGTTATACAGACAGAAAGTTTCTACAGGTCTGAAGGGAAAGGTATGTCCCTGGCTATGCCAAATGAAAGTTAACTGCTTTTCATTGTTGCTAGTAACACACAGGAAGAAAATAATTCAACAAATTAACTGCATAACAGGGAATATTTTGATCTGCTCCAGTGAAGAAACCACACGAAACAGCTGCTGCAATTGAATTTACCATCTGACTAAATCATTTTCTAACATTATTTTCTGCACAGGCCAGGTAGGAAACTTATATGTGAATGTGTTACAGGTAATTTCTACTTCCTTAAATTTTTGATGGTGACCCTAATCATAAAACCTATCCAGCAAAGAGGTGTCACCATAGATAGAAGTTGATAAAAATGCTTTTCTCTTGGTCCTTTCCACCATAAAAATTCTCAGGTCACAGATCTAGAAATTATTATGAGTATTCTGTGAATTTCTTGTACTTGTATGGCTACTCCAGTTAGACATTTTTGAAATGGGCTGTTAGGTTCCCAGTGAAACAAACATAAACTAAAACATAATTAATATGCTGACCTCCTAAGTCCTGTCTGCTGATTGGCGAATGATAGTGGTATTTTGTGTATTTGGAGACCAATGTCTAGTTAGAGACAATGTCTAGTGATTCCTAAATATCGTGGCAATTTCTCTTTCTCAACACATCCTTGTAAATGGGCGCACGTTCCTTAGGAGAAGGTTACAGGAAAATATACTGTGTAAGTTTTTGGCAATGCAAAGCCCTTCCTTAAGGAAATCTGCCTCTCCTTCATCCAAGATGCCCTGGAAGTGTGAACTAGCTTACAAATGGAAATTGCTTATCTATTTTGGTGATCCAAGTTAAACTTCCATGCAATAGACTCAGTTTTTCCATTTCTATAAGTAAAAAGTTTATTAAATTTTCCATGCATTCAATCCTTGAGGCACCAAATGACAAAATGTGAAAAATAATCATTCTGATTATTCTTCTAGGTCTATTACCTGTATTTTACCCCCATTGTCTCTGACAGTTAAGTGTCACCACTCAGGCCCTGCCACTTTGGGATCCTATCATCTCTAGCTCAGGAATCCCATTTTGATAATAGGACTTTCTACTGTTATTCCTATCCTGCGGAAAAAAGTCAATACTAAGCTTTTCTAGGGTGATGATTCTACCTTCATCAATGTGTTTCTCAAAGTCTTGAAAAAAATACCCTTCAAACTTTTATATGGGTCAAACATAGGAAGATGAACAATATTTTCAATACTTCTGCACCTTTAAATACTTCCTACATATGATACCAAGGAAACTCTGGTACCTTGACTTTAGTCCACTAATCAAGCCAAGAGTTAGAACTAATTACTGGTCGCTTAGAACACACTGAAGACAGAAACATTGTTTCATGAACTGATTTCAATAAATGCAACCTGCCCCAAAACTATACTCTCCCACTCTGACCAACATATGTTCAATTCCTTTATATACATATTCCCTAGGTTTCTGTTTAAGTAAATATAAAATATATAAAAGGAACTTTTTGGTGTGAGCTATATGTACCTTTATTCTGGACATAATTTTTGTCTGTTCTACAATAGTATGTCGTGATCTGCATCATATCATAAATTTATTAGCAGAAAGAATTGGTGGGATATATGTAGATGAGGATCAGCATTTTCCTGTAAGTAAAATTCAAGACAATTGAATTCTACAGGCAAAAGACTAAGTTCTTCATACTTGGGAGGAAAGTGTGTTTCCCCTGGTAAATGAAGCTTAATATAATTAAAAGGTTGAAGTTTTTGCATTATCAGAATCAGTTCATATATTCCCAACTGAATTATCATGTACCTACTTACCCAATCAATCTCATATTCATAATCTAAGAAATACTGAAATATTAGATAGAATTATAATTCATCCACTCTCTAGATTAGATTTTGGGTTTGATTTTAAGAAATTTTCTTGGAAGTATGTTTTTTTTTTCTCTCAGAGAAAAAAATAGAAAATCTTTCTAATCCACTACCATGCTCTTAATCTTGAAAGCTAACTCCTATATTCATTTTTTCTTCATATTTCCTAGTATAATCAATCAATGCTATTATATTAATTTTCATTAAAGTATTCTACTGCAGAATCTAACTCACTTGATGAATCAAAACTTTATTATTAAACCACATTAAATAAAAACTTTTGGACATTAAACCACAAGTACTGCTTTTATTTTTTGAAAATTTTTTATGACGATATTTTTTGTTTTATTTAGGGTTTTACCATTGCATGTCACAGTTTACCAGTGTCCCCTTTATTACAGCTAGTAACAACATCAAATTTAATCAGTAGTGAGCTAATTATTCATTCCTATCTTTAATGTTCTGTTTTGGTAGCAAAATTTTTGGTAACAAAAAATGACATAATCAGAGTGTAATTATAATAATAGAAACTTTAACAACATTAAGAATTAAAAGATTTATTATTGCCAGAATAAGGTCTTGCACAATTGTTAGAGAGGTTAGAAAAGCAAACAAACATAAAAATTGAACAATTGGGGAAAAGTGCTTTCTGAACCACTGGACCAAGTGACAAATTGAGGTTTTGCAAGGCAGCCAGAAGACCAAGTTTCCACCAGGGTGCTGGAAGGACACCACAAAGAAAAGGTCACAGAACAAAAGGTGGGGGGTTCTTGGGATTATACTTGTGATCCAGGAATCTCTATTGTTCAGAGAAAGCACTGTGAGGATGTGGACACAAATAAGAAAGTAAGGACACGTTGGCAATTGTCTCTCACTGCGACTGACAGTGATCTTCGGCTTCTAATGGCTCCCCAATTCACTTCTGCCCCAAATCCCACAATATTTTATTTCTTGGCAAAGTTCGGCTTGGACCCATATGGGGAAGAGGACTGTGGGAAAGATAGTTCCAGTTTAGCCAAGTTGACATACTACAAGATCACCGCAGCATATTTTCCATATTGAAATCCTATTAGATTTAAATTATGTGCCATTGTTATTAAATCATGGGTTTGTTGGTTTTTAAAACATGTGCCAACTCTGACTGGATAAGAATGGTATTCATTATAATTTTTTTGGTTGTAAGCCACAGAAATGTACTCGGATTAACGTTGAAAAAAAAAAAACTCACTGGAATACTTGGGAAAGCTCATAGTATAAATGGCACAGAAGATGTTTAGAAAGGAAAAAGAAACAAGAAAAAAAAAACCCAAGTCATCCTTCACTGTTTCATCAGCGATTGTGTGCTAGAATGAAGTTTTTTGTGGTGGTTGTGATATATATTTTTTAATCCTGATTTACTCTGCTCAGTATTCTAACTCATTGGAAAAAAGACTTCTCTTTAGCCAAATTAGCTCATAGACTTACATTTGTGTCACCAAAGACAATGAGATTTGACAGAAATAACTTGTTAAAGCCACTAGAAAACCCTTCATCTTTCACAGGAACAGTCTAACTTGATTTGCTTTACAGTTTCAACCAGCTTTATCAAAAGATAGTGAGGTCATTTAATTTGCCGTCAAAAAATTAGAGTGACATTACAAAGAAAGAACAATTATGAAATAGCCAAAAACTGTGTAATGAATATCCTCCCCTCAATAAGGGTTTTGAGGACTCATCCAAGCCTAATCAAAAATAGTATTTGTCTACTAGCATTGCTTACCTATGAGTACAGAAAAAGTTCATAATAGCAAGTTTACTGTAAGCTTCTGATGATCCCAAATTTTGACACAGCCTCTTCGATTGGATCATGTACACAGTGAAAAAATGTGTAGCTACTTCACAGGAGATCCTCAAGCACTTCCCCTGGTAAACTTTGAAGGTCTAGGATAATCCTTAGCCAGGCTCACTGTCATTGTTTTAATCTCAAAGTTTTTGTTTTGTTTTGTTTTGTTTTGTTTTTCACATAGGGTGCATCAGTTCATTGTGGAGAAAGAAATTCTTCAGATAAAATCCAGCAGAACTGGATTTGAATCCTGCTTTTACCATATGCCAGTTATGTGAACTCTACAACTGTACTTAAATCTTTTGATCATCGTTGTATTTAACTGTGAAATTCATGGAGTCATTAGGAGAATTAAATTTTAAAAGTTACACAAACACCACAATCTCAGGGTCAAGTTGGTGTGTAACATATAGGGTTCATGGCATATATACCAGTTTCTTATTTCTTAGTTTCCCTTTCCTAAAAGTCTTTGGTTACTTTTGACCTAATCAAATCTTGTACCATAAACAGTTGGAAGTTGGCTACTAGTCAACATTTGAATACCAACTATGACTTGCCAGGAACTACCCTAGAAACTTAGGTAACATAGAGAAGAATAACATATACACAGTAACTGGAAGACATTTGCAATGCCTTGGGGAAGATAATATGCAGAATAATATGATATGGTAGAATGATGTGCACTCAAGAAACAAAGAGAACAAATAGGACACCTGATCCAGACAGATTATGATAAGGCTCAGGAGGGAAGGTTCATTAGCAAAAGTTTGAACTGGGACTGAAGTTTAAAGAATACAATGGATGTAGTGAGACAAACCATTGGAGTCAACAAAGGTTGAAAACTATACAAAAAGAAGTGAAATAAAAAGACTGCTGTTGGGATCTGCAAAGAATTCACTCACTGGAAAACAGTGAAAAAAGAAAGTAGCAGAAAATGAAGGTAGAGGTGGGGAAGCCAAAAGAGGAACTATAGTAAAAGATTGCTTATATCACTCAAAGCATTAAGATTTTAAACATGATAGAGAAGTATTAAAAGAATTCAAACAGGAAGAGCTATAATAAGTATCAATCACATCAAGAAGAATAGCAATGGTAATCATAATAATTATATGTTGATCACTATCTATATGATTATTTACCCTCAAAACAAAATTCTAAGATACTAATTATAATCTCAGTTTCCAAGTGAGGAAATTAAAGTTTACAGGGGTTAAAGAACTTGCCCTAGATTATATATATTAAACGTTGGAACTGGTTATAAATCCAACTCTGTCTCATTCAAAAGCCCACAGTCTTAACCACATATTTGGGTTTATGTTTTCAAAAGATCACTTGGGCTGAAATGTGAAGAACTGATTGAAGGGGACTAAGCCTGGAGGCAAAGACTTCATTTAAAACACTAATGCACAAATGTCATACTAAAAGGTTTAGAGCCCACACCAAGTTAGAGTGCAAGAGATGGATCCAAGAGATAAAAAAGGAGATGTAATTGCAAACAGTTGGTAACTGGCTGGTTGCAGGACATGAATGCAGGAAATCAAAGGTGATTTCAAGTAACTGGTTTATTAATGGTGTCAAAATAGGATGTCTCAGATGAGGAAACAGGGAGATAATAAAATCCATTTAGAGGAGTGTGGAGATTATAGTGCTTATAGAAAATTCCCATAAAATCTCTCTTGGTATCCAGAGAGACTTATATGGCAGGTGTCAGGATATAGGTCGTAGATACAGGTATGGCAGATGTGAATTGGGAGAATACCCAGCCAGAGAATCTATAGAATAAGTCAAGAAGTGAGATAATAATTAAGAGCTAAAAGACATAGCAGAAAAAAGATGTCTAATGAAGCTTAGTCCCTGTCCTGATATTTTTTAATGAGTTGGAAAAGAAGCTGAATAGTTTCAACTTATAACCTTTATTTTCTCTACAAAGTATGAAATTAGACCTCAAACCATATTCAATACTCCAAAGCTGCAGTCAGCACTCTAAGAAAGTTGACATCCCTAGAGATGGCCCATTTCCAAATAAAAAAAAGAAGTTAGAGCCATTCTTGCATTTAACTGGAAATCGATTTTTTCCTCCCTGATTCATTTTTTTTTTTACAATAGGTTTTCATTTTCTCATACATAACTGATCAACACTATTTTTAGTTTTGCCCTTTGGGTAGAAAGAATGGAGACTAATTCAATCTGCTCCAAGATGATAAGGTTTTATTTTAGGAACGCTTGTGGACTAGACCTAGAATCAGGTAACACTGAGAAACTAAATCTATTTCAGCTCCAGGACTCAAGCATACAGGTTTGCTGTTCAAGGTCCCTCAGCTTCCCTCAGTAGAGAAGAAAGGGAGATGAAGGACAGTGTGATATAGAATGTGACTGTCTGGAAACGCAACTTGGAAATAGGCAATTATATTAGAGGCAATTAAATAGATAGCAGGACAAGTATGCATATTCTTATGTTGGTCTTCGATAAGTATTTTTTGTACAGTAGAAAAACATATCATGTTTCTCCCCTACGTTTTCATATATACTTAGACTGAATCACATTTGTGCTTTCCCCTAAATCTTCCTCAGATTCACTTCCATCCACTTACATATATCCTACTGGAACAGTGAGAGCTCTTTGAACAGGTCTTTAAAATTTTTCCCATTCAAGAAATAGCCAAAAAATTCCAACTTAATCTGAATGCTGAAGCATCCTCCCAAGTAGACTGCTAAGTACCTGAATGGGAAGTTCCTCCATCATGTTCCCTAAATGCATGCCCACAGAACCTAAAAGAGATTGAAACATATAAAGACATGCTCAACTAACACTGAAAGTACTAAAGGAGGCTCACAGAGATGACCTGATCCATTGGTTAACTGTGAAAGACAAATATGAACCATAATTTTTTGTCCATTATCCTTCTACTCCAAATTATCTCTCTATCTGAGAGGCGATCTACGTAAAACCTCCAACTTACAGGTCCTGAACCAAATCATATAATATTTGTACATTAAAGAATAAGAATATTCAATATATTACCATTTTATTCACATACCCTGAAACTTAACTGAAAATAAACAGCTTTGTTTTGCCTGTAAAAAAAAAAAAACTAAAAACATACAAGCAAGCAATTTTAAACTATTTACCATTTAATATATGAATTAACTCACCAATTGTTTTGGTTTGGAGACTTCCTTTTCAACTGAAAATGCTAAAACCTATTTCTCACAGTGATTCTTTTCCCTTTAATGTCATCAGATAGACAAATAACATTACAAACATTTTCCTAGGTCTGGGAATAAGAGATGCAAAGATGAATATGAAGTATGATCTCAAAGAACTTACTCTTGAGAAAAAAACATAAACAGTTCATTATACTACCTTATAATGTACAATGCTAGATATCCAAAACAAACTTCCTCTTTCCATTGCTTCTCCAAACAGCTACTAATATGTCAGTTTGTTCCTCTTCAAACTCCACCTCCAGTCAGACCTAGTAAAAGCCTAACTACCTCTTTGTCTGGCTCAGAGAGAACTTACATTCCTCTGCAGCCTTCCTGTGCCTACAATAAAGACATCTTTATCTCTCTCACTCTCTCTCTGTCTCTTTCTTTCTCTCTCTCTCTCAATCTGTGTGTGTGTATGTGTGTGTCTGTCTCTGTCTCTTAACTACCCTGAAAACTTAACATTTTTCTTGCAGTGCACCATAGATCCAGCCTACCTTAACTAACAGTGATTTCCATGAAAGGTGATTAGTGAGTCAATTAATAAAATAACTTTTGAGCCAAAAGAGACTTTGGGTAGGAGAATTTAAAGACAGAACCTACATAAGTCTCTAGAGTCTTTTATTTCATGTCTCAACTGAACTCTTTGTCTTCTCTTGTTTTCTGTATCCATTCTTAATGCTGTTATCTCTAGAACACTGCTTCCTTTCTTAGAGAAGCTGTCAAAGCCCAGCTGGGCTAGTCAGCAAGATATTGGTGTTGCTGTGACACCCTGTCAACAATGACATTCCCTGTACCTGCCGAAAAAACAGAATGTTATGTGGAGAGGAGAGTTATAGCAAGAAGAAAATGAATTAATTATTCATAGTAGGAGTTTTTACAGCATTTAGGAAAAGCCCAAGACGGATAAGGTTGTTTAGATTTCTCTGGCCACTGTCATACAGATTTTAATTCTCTAAACACCAAATTCAAACCCAGATTTCAAGAACTATAAATGCTAAGAGATACTAACTTTTGCTTTAGCAGAAACTCTCCCAAAAAGGATTATAATTAAAGAGACCTGTACCAATATGCTGTGTACACATTTTCAACCTAATACACCTTCCACACACACTACACCTTAAAATCCAATTTATGTAACTTAGGTTTTACAAAATGAAAATGCTAGTCACAGTTATTTATAGCACAATGAAAGCTGTTAAAAGTCTAAAACATGACGATGACCTTTACATTATCCTGTAGCGCTACCTAGAAAAGGCAATTTCTTTCATAGTCTATTGAATATAGAAGCCATTTTCAGGTACATCTAGTTTAAGTGATAAAATTGCAGAAAATTACACATACAGCATGATAGCATTTTTTTCCTGCTCTAAGAAAACCACCTAAGCACCTTCAAATTCTGTAAAATCACTGTTCTTTTAGAATTAATGGTTTCCTAAATTATCACAAGGCTATCAAATTTTGCAACCATTTGTGATTATTTTATGATTAATATGGCAAATGGGGATGACTAAATTTAACCCAAACTATAAGAGATGTCATACTGAAACTAAAGAGCACCTAGCATCGTTCTATGGGGAGAAGGGAAATAGAAGTAAAGAAGTGAGTACAAATATTCCTCTTGAAGCATCATTGCAGACCTGACCTAGCAAAAACTCCCACTCCTTATGGGTCTTTCATCTCTATATTTATCTACATTCTTTAATTTTATAAATTATACCATGTTGCACACTTTCTCTTACTTTCTCTTGGGAACTGTGATTTATGAACCTGAGAAGTGTCCCACAATATTAGTACTAGGCTTGAAAAGGTTCCTGTTAATCCTTTACAACTTTCTGTGATTGTCTGAATTTTGATCTTTCTCACTCATCAGCATTTTGAAATTTTAGACTGGAGTTCAATATACGTAGTTTATTTTCAGAGTTAAAGAATCTAAATCTCCTTGATCATTTAAATTTCTCCTTCTTTAAACTTTCTTTGCTCTTTTAATGTAGTAAGTCCCATTCCTTTTAACTCTATGCAAACCAGATGATTGCCACTTCTTGGGCACCAAGATTGTTAACATGCTGACTCTTGAAGATTTACACTTTTCATTAGATACAGAAGTCAATGAAAAAACCACATCAGGTCGTGAACTTTTAAATTAAATGTAAGCCAAGCTTCACTCCACATCTGTGTAGGATACTAATTTCTATCAAATAGTCTAGTCTCATCTTAGTGTCAAAACACATGCCTATCTAAATAATATCCTTCTACTTATGAAATATGGTGTCTGAAATTATCAGTGTTATAACCATTCCTTAACACAATCAATTTTTTATCTGAGAAAGAAATCTTGATAATGCATTATGATTCTATTAAATAATAACACATCCTTCAACATGGTGAGTTTGGTGTGCCAAACAGGTGGAAATGGATAAATATATGTCTGCAAATGTCTGAGTTTAAGAGATAGAAGATCTAGGTAAGTAGATCTAGGTAAATTTTTTTAGGAAATAATGAATAATCAATTATTGGCATTCTATGGGGGGGGCATGAAGGTGGGCATCTATAAAAAGGAAAATGGATTACAGTAGCAGATTCTACTACCTTAAATTAAAAATTTACTTAATTCAAATGGATTAGCTGTATTAGGGATAAACCATGACTTGGAAAATAAGACATTATTTAGAAGTAGATTCATATGTGCAAATGATAACGTATTTTAATCTTGATGGTTAACTACTATATATGAATAACATTAGAATGCTGAGAAACTATGACTTCACTTCAAAAGGTTTACACAAGGACTCAGCAAAAACTGAGTGTTAAAAATATAACATTATTAAACAATGTGTGCAAATTAAGAATCTATGATATTTTCACATATTTAAATTGTAAATATTTTTAAATGTTATCTTAAATGTTGCAATAATATAACTGGTAGATATACAAATTGGCACAAACTCTCTATGAAATGTTTTACCAATATACACCAAGGTCCTAAGAAATATTACACCCTCAGAGGAGAATCTATTTTCAAAACTTTCTCCTTGAGAAATAAACAAAGATTCAGAAAGGATTTGTTGCTAGTATTACTTGCAATTAGATAACCTTGAAAATATGAATGTACCTAAATTGTTAGAGAAACAATAGTTTAAATACAAAAGAATATGTATATATACTTACTATAAATTATCTAAATAAATATGCAGTGATATGAGATAATAGCTATGACTCAAGAAAAAGTGGAAATATTACACTTTATATGAGACTTTTTTCTGGGTAATAAAATTATACTTGATTTTTACTTTTTCTTTTATGCTTTTCTGAATTTGCTACAAAATTATTCCTTATTCTTTGGGGAAGAAACTAACATTTTAAAAATAAGTACAATTCTAAAAATGGACTTCCTGGGCTTTAGTAATAACTGCAAAGTGCTTCCAGATAGAAGCAATGTAGAAGCAAAGTGGAAACCAGATAGAAAACTAAAAGGAGCCCATGATGACAGTATCAATGAAAATATTTCCTCCAGGCTCTATGTCAAAAGAGGCACAATAACCTAAGTTTTTAAATTTTACTATCTTACAATTTTGAATGTTGGATATGCAGATTTGGAAAAACAATGCCTATTCTGGAGAATAAATAATTAAAATATCAATATTTATAGAAAAGCTAAATATGCTAACTGAAAGAATTTATCCTCAGTATACTGTTAAATCAAGGAGAATTTGGAGATTAAAAAGTTAATTGATGTTTTACAAATGCTATCTAGAACTCAGCCGTGGGACAGGTTTCTGCGAAACATCATTACATGGCTAGTTAGCAGCTGAAAAAATGTTGACCAGCCTAGAACCAAGAGCATTTTTTAGGGAAAAAAAAACTTGGGGAAGGAAATCGTAAGTCATTCACACTGAACACAGAGTCACTATAGGCAATGGAAAGAGGATTATAGGATGAAAATGAGAAAGCTTTGGGATAGTCCATGAGGTAATTGTTTCTCCACAGATTCCGATTAACAGTTCAGAAAGTTTATGCATCAATAGAGAAAGGCCGTCCTGGTGCTCTTCTTAAGTGGGACTTAAATCAAGGTTTCAACACAGACTTTGACTGATTTCACTTGATCAGCTTTGGCCCTGTCCTCTCGGCCCTGCATTCTCCAGCCCTTGTTATTAAATAGAAGATATCTAAGAATTTTTCATTCATTAATACTATGTTTACAGATGAGGACACAGAACCAAGGAGCCTAACAAACACTCTACTGTTGATAAAAAAAATAAGTAGCATATACCCATGAAGCAATACAGCCAAAACTGAAACTCAAGCAATTAGCAATTTTAATAATTAAATGATATTTGTAACAGAAGTTTATAAGTAAGGAAGTGTATGTTAAGCTAAGGAAAGTAGAGAGGGGGAGAAGTTTTTATTACTATTAACTAGGCTTTGACCTAGTTTCAGACAACGCTAGCAGTCATCTCTTTACTTCAGTTTTCAGAAATACAGGTGATTGACCACTCCATGTGCAAAAGATCACTTTCCCATCACTACCTAGTCTGTGGGGAGGAGTTTAGGATTCGAGATACAACTACAATTTTAACAAAACACATACTTTGTATAGTTTCAATGCTAAAATTTATTTAGATTTTTTTTAAGTTCTCAAGCTCTCTACTTTGAGATGGGAAAAAAACTTTCCCTATAATTAAGAATCTGCCACTTTATGCCTTATAAAAATTCACCTGCCAACAAATTCGCCACCAAAAACTTCTCTGCAACATATTATTGCATTCTAAATAAATGAGAAGAGCATTCTACTACAAATGAAAAGTAGAATCCTATATTGAATATCCAATAAATCACTTCTTTTACAACAACTTTCCCTGGAGTTTTGCTTATTAACTCCCCAAAATGCTGCAAATTAAGATAAGAAAAATATAGGAATTGATGCAACGACTATACAAAATTTTGTTCTCTTTTGTTTAAACTTAAGCAAAAGGACAGAATGTTGATACATTTAAAAGTAAGGTAAAATAAAGGAACTAGCACAAATGTCTACTCAGTAATTTAACAAAAAAGATAAGATCTTTCCTCACACCTCCCATCAATACGTCCCATCCATAGTTTCCCCTCAGCGCCATCAGCATTTGCCATTGATTGATTGATTGATAATAGCCTTCCTTCCTAGACTGGAAGCTTAGCAGTGTTTTAATTGGCATCTCTCAAAACACCAGTGATGTTGAACATTTTTTCATATATTTATTTGCTGTTTCTGCTTTTTCATCTGAGAAGTATCTATTCATTTCAGAGCCCATTGTTGTAGTGGGTCTTTAAATTTTGTAGTGGGGACTTTGGAGACTTGGGACATGGAAGGAGCTTAGGTAGGAAGTGTGCTAAGGTGTTTGGGATGCTGCTTTCTAATGCTGAAGGAAGCGGAGGCTTGGTGCTAGCTTCCGCTATTTTTAAATTCTCTTAGGCATATTGTGTTTGTATTAAATATGACTAAGCTTTAGATGAAGGGATCAGGAGCTAGTATGGGCATCAGAGAAATTTAACTAATTAATTCCTTTTTTTGTACTAAGGAATAACCCTAGCATCTCACACATAATATTCAAACACTCTACCACTGAGCTAGAATTCCAACCCTAGTTATTGTTTGACAGAGAGGTCTCACTTACTACGCTCCCTAGAGTGGTCTTGGCTTTAAACTATATCCTTGCCTAGCTGTCTCTCCCTCCCCAATAGCTGGCACTACAGGAACACTGTAACACCTCTCTCTCTGTGTCTGTCTGTATCTGTGTCTGTCTGTGTCTGTGTCTGTGTCTGTGTCTGTGTCTGTGTCTGTGTCTGTGTCTGTGTCTGTGTCTGTGTCTGTGTCTGTGTCTGTGTCTGTGTCTCTGTGTCTGTGTCTGTGTCTCTCTCTCTCTCTCTCTGTCTCTCTCTGTCTCTCTCTCTCTCTCTGTCTCTCTCTCTCTGTCTCTCTCTCTCTCTCTGTCTCTCTCTCTGTCTCTCTCTCTCTCTGTCTCTCTCTCTCTCTCTCTCTCTCTCTCTCTCTCTCTCTCTCTCTCTCTCTCTCTTTTTCTCTCTCTCTCTCTAATAGAAGGAAGTTGGAGAGAGAAAGAGAACATTTACCAGCATTGCCTGCAAGGAAAGCATTATATGGAACATGTCAGCAGTTAATGTGTAGAACCCTGATTTGACGGAAACTGTCAACTTACTTTAACTTCTTTGATGGGATAAGGATATGGTTAAAAACACAAGCAAAAGCCTTCCTTTAGCTGGACATGGTGGTGGAAGAGTAGTGATCCCAACAGGAAGCTGAGGCAGGAAGATCAAAAGCTTCAGCCCAGTCTCAGCAATTTAGTTAGACACTAACAATAAATAAATTTTTAAAAATAACTTTGAGGGATATATTACTTTTTGATTCTTCATATGTTCCAGATATTAGAACTTTGTCTGAGGAATGACTGACAAAGATGTTTTCCCACCTTGAGAGTTGTCTCTTTACTCTGTTGATGACTTGTTTGCTGTGCAAAAGCTTTTTTTAATAGATGAGATTCCAATTGTTGATACTTAGTAATATTTCCCATATAAGAGGGGGTTTGTTTTTTGTCTACACCTGTCTTCAATTCTCTCTGCCAGCAGATTTATTGTTTCTGTTTTAATATTTAGATCTTTGATCCATTTTTATTTTAGTTTAAAGCAAGGTTGGAGACATGGCTCTAGTTTTAGTCTTTGCTGTGTGGAAAGTCAGTTCGTCCAGCACCATTTATTAAAGATACTAACTTCCTTTTAGTAAAGGTGCTTGACCCCTTTGATGAAAATAAAAGATTAGGAATTTAGATTGCTCTTGCCTTAGCTTTGTTATACAGGATTGTTTTTGCTATTTTAGTTCCTTTTTGATTCTAAATAAATTTTAGAATTGTTTGCTCTAATTACATAAGGTATGCTGTTGTTATTTTAATTGCTATTACATTAAGTCTGTATAATAATTTTTGGAGTATGGATATTTTCATTATATTGGCTCTGGCAATCCAAAATCAAGCAATATTTTTCCATTTTCTGATATCCTCTTTCATTGCCTTTTGCAGAGTACTATAGTTTTCACTGTAAAGATCCTTTACTTCCTTTATTAAAATGATTCCTAAGTATTTCATTTTTTTCAGGACTGTTATGAAATATGTGGGCTCCCTAATTTCTTTCTTAATGATTTTATTATTTGTGTATAGGAATGCTATTAATTTTTCAGTAGACTTTGTATCTAGCTATGAAGTTGAATTTGGTTATCAAATCTAGAAGCCATTTGATGGAGATATTGGGGTCCCCGATGTAGAGCATGTTGTTATCTGTAGATATCAATTATTTAAATTATTCTTTTCCTATCCTTAATCATTTTATTTCTCTCTCTTGTCAAATTGCTCTAACTGTTTTCAGAACTATATTAAATAGGAGCAGTAAAGGGCCTGGAATGTAGCTCAGTGACACAGTACCTGCTTGGCAAGTGAGAGATCCTGAATTTGGTTCCCAGCACCAAAATAAAATAAATAGGAGTCATGATAGTAGACATCCTTATTCCTGATTTTAGAGTGAATACTTTCAATTTTTTTCACCATTTAGTATGTGAACTATTGGTTTGCCATAGAAGATATTATCAGATTGTGATAAATACCATCTATTCCAATCTTCTGTAAATGTTTTACCATGAATGGGTGTTGGGCTTTGTCAAAATCTTTTTTCTGCTTCTCTCGAGATGATCAAATGGTTTTGTGTTTGGTTGGTTAAGATAGTGTATTAAATTTGTTGATTTGCCTATGTTGAAATATCTTACAGTCCTGGGATGAGTCACACTTGGTCAAGATGTACAAAATTCTTGATGATTTGCTGCATTCTGTCTGCCAGTAATTTATGGAAGATTTTTGCATCTATTTTCATTAGGGAAATTGGTTTGTAGTTTTCTTTTTTGATTGGATCCTTCTCTGTCTCCAGGAATGAGTTAGGGACACTGCTTTCCCTTCAAATTCATTAAAGATTTTGAAGAATAATGGCATTAGTTCTTCTGTTTATTTCCTGTAGGATCAGTAATGAATATGTTAGAACCTGGACTTTTCTTTATTGGTATGTCTTTTATAATATTTTCAATGTCATTAACTGGTATCAGGTTATGTAAAAATATTACATCCTCTTGATCCAAAACTTTAGTAATTTGTATGGATCTAGGAATCTGTCTATGTCTTCATTATTTTCCACCTTATTAACGTAAATATTCCTGAAGTAGGTATTAATGACCTTGATACCATACTCTTAAGTGAAATAAATTGGATCCACAGTGCAAATATCACAATTTCTAACTGGTGTGAGAACCTGAAAATGTAAGCAAGAACCAAATTGTACGAGAGCTATGATGAAATAGGAATAAATCGGGGGCTGGGGATTTAGCTCAGCGGCATAAGCACCTGCCTTGCAAGCAGGCAGTCGTGAGTTCGATCCCTGGTACCAGAAAAAAGAAAAAGAAAAGAAAAAAAAAAGAAATGGGAATAAATTGATCAAAAGGAGAAAGGAATTAGGGAAGGGGAAGGGAAAAGGAAGGGAGGAAGGAAAAGAAAAAGAAATGAGAAAAATAGATAAAATGGAAACAAAGCTTTGTAAATAAGCAGGGAGAAGGGCTGAGGGGGAAAGGAATGAGAGAAAAAGACAAATTAAGGCATGTCATGTATAGGTACGAATTCCCCATGATAAATGTGATCATCATATATAGTAAATTCTACCAATAAACTTAATTTAATTTTTAAAATTTAACAGCCCAGGTCCCAATGAGTTCTACAAGAATTCAGCAGAAATTCCAGAGAAAGAGAAACTGAAACTGAGAGAAAAGAAATAAATAACCTACAAAGGAAAGTCCCTTACAATCATAGCAAACTTCTCAACACAAAAGATAAAATTTCTTTGGCAAATAACTTTATAATTAGTATTGAGGCTTGCCTAAGCAGTATCTATTTCTGAGACATATCTTTTAGGTCTAACTGGTTCTTGGTCTTGGTATCTGTTCCAAGTTCATACCTTTCCAATACATTAGGGATGAGTAGTTGATATGTATTTGGTTTCACAATGGGTCCTTTCTTACTGGACTATTGTGATGATTACAAGCCCAGACAATCACAGTGTTGTCATACAAATGAAAACATACAACAAGTATGACACCCTGCCTAAAGTAGTCCAGTTAGTAATACCAGTAGCATCGAACAGAAGCTAGAATGTGACTAACTGTGGTAACTGTTAACTTGGTAACTTTACCCATAAGGGTAAAATCTATAGTTACATAATAAAATTCAATATAAATGAGGAATTTGTATGGAAAGATTTCCCCCTTAGTAGAGTGATTTTACTCTAAAGTAAGGAAATTTAAGAGAAGGGATAAAACAGAGAGATATAGTAGAAAAAGGCTGGAGGACAGAGGATGATCATGCAAGCTTTGGAAAACTAGAGCAGAAGACAGAGCAGAAAGAATGAAGGAGAAGGCAAAAGATTACTGAAGTGAACCAGAAAGACTGGAGACAGTGCCCAGGCACATGAGAATATCATGAAATCAAGACAGATAATTGAGGAAGGATGAATAGAGCCAAAACAACCAAAAGAAAAAAAAAAAAAAAAAAAACAGAAAGCAGACTACAAAATTAAAATGAAACAGAGAAAAAAATAAAATAAAACTCCTCTGGTACCCACAGTTCTGTGGAAGTGTCCAACTCAGAGCCAAAAACTACTGGGCCATGTCACCAAGCCTACCGTAGGATTAGTGCTGGATGAGGGGCTGATTTTGGCCTCTGGACTTGAAAGTCTAGGGCCAGAGTCTTTAGCCAGTAGCTTTCTGCATCTTCCTTCATAGCCTAAGCATCTGTTTCTGCATCCCTCTCCCAGTTGCTGTGCCGCCCTGGACGGAGTCAGCCCAAGGATGTTCGCAGTCCTTTGGCTCCTTCTGGTCCTTGCACAACCTTCTCTGTTCCACTTCCACTAGCACCTCTCTCTCCTCTCACGCCACTTGTTGCAGGGTGAAGTTGGGGTGGGGCGCTGTGGGCTCTCCTGTGTGGGCTCTCCTGAGTTTGTTAACCTATTGCAGTCCACCAGCGTTTGGGGAACTTGCGAGAATAGTGTTTCCTGCTCTGTGTGCAGGCAGATTTCCCCCAGGCAGCCCTATTGGCTGCCTCCCCTTTTTATAAAGTCCCATGCCTTCATTTTGTTTGATCTACAAGTCTCTTGTTTCAGACAGATTTTGGCCTCAGGATGTATGCCCTTCCCTTTCTTCCAATCCCTGTGTTTTTAGATGATTTTCTCTCAAATAAATCCACAGTGGCTTCATCTCTACTTAACCAAGTTTAATCTCTTTTCAAGTTCTCAAATTTAACTTTTACAAAAGAAATAAAAATCAACTCACATCTTATTCATATATAATCCATTATATGTTTTATAAAGCATGAATATATAAAAAATAATGCTAAGTCAATGAATTATGGAGCAAGGTTTCTTTTTTCTTGGATTTAATACTTTAATTTTCAGTGTTATAAGGCACATTTCTTGAATGTGGAAAATATAAGATGGACTAAGAAGAAAATCCAAGGATTCTTTTTTTTTTCATATGAGGCAACATTAAAGATTTGATTTTTTTTACTAGTAATACTACATTGTCAACTACATTGAAACAGATTTTCGAACTCAAGTGACTAATATTTTAAAAGGCAGCCTAATGGCAAGTAGCTAGGATCTGTACTTCTTTTCTGAAAGGAAAGATTTTTTGTTGACTAACTTCTTATGACACTTGTTTAGAAGCTTATGAATTCAATTTACCTCTCAAAAATATGCTTTCATATTGAGTAAAAGGTCATATTTCTTTCATTTATTGAGAAGTTTATATATTTTTATTCCCACTAATATCCACATAGCAGCTAAAAATCTTTCATTCAGTGAGAAAATTTAGATTAAAAGTTGAAAAGCCCACTTTTGATATGGTAACTAATCAAATGCAAGGTTATGGTTAGAATGATTTTTTCCACTCTATTGGAAAGTATCTAATATTGCAGCTGACACTTTCTTTGAAATCTTGCCCAGAATTAGGTTACTAAAAAAATTGATGTTGAAGTACTACTGACTGAATGTTTTTCCTTTGAGACCATACAAAATGTTGACATATTTTACCCAAGCAAACTTATTTATTTGGATTAGGATATGTGAATCACCTTATTAACAAAAGTGTGGACACTAGTCCAAAGCCATCAAGTGATGTAAGCCCTCTGTCACTGGTAAAGCAATAGTCTTGAAGCTACATTTCAAATGCCTAATTAAATATGGCAGGTTCATTTGCCATTAAAAAAGGAAGGAATTATAAAATTTCTTAATCACATACAAAACTGGCTAATGACTTCTAGGGCAATAAACTGTGAATTAAACTTTGCTACATAGAAAAAATGTGCATTTCTACTGGAAAAGTTCATTTGCATAATTATTTATTGGATAAAGATAAATTTCATCATTATGTCTTCCATAAGTTAAAAATTAACCTTAAATAGGTATAAAATGCCCAAAAGAACAATAAATATTAAACAAACATACAGATTCCTGCAAGACTTGATAACTTTTAGGTAAATCTCTTAGATAATGTTCTAATAGAACATCCAAAAGATATGTAACTATCCTTTGACCTATTTGCAAATTTTGGATTTAATTTTTTCCTTGATATTCCACTTTGTGATAAAAATATGATCCCCCAAAATTAATGTAAATTATAATAATGCTGGACTCTTTATCACTTTGCTTTATGAATGAAGTGTTGAATAATTTGTTAACATGACTAAGCATTCTCATAAAACTTTCAGTAAATATAGAACTGGATGATGATAAGAAATCACTAAATGTAGGAAATTATTCTATCTGGAGATTTCATAAGGAATCTGGAATAGTATCTACAATACCATGATAGTTTCTTCACTTCAAAGGGCTCACATTAAGGCATTCCCTTTTTTCTGCCAAACATAGAAAATAGAATTTAAGAAATTAATATCTACCAGTTTTGTTGGTAATTATATAAATATGAATGTATTTTTCTAATCTGCAGTCTCCATCCTCAGATAATGTTCTGACTTGCCAAGAAGTGGTTTCTCTCATCATATCTGACACTGAGATCCTATAAACCATACATCTCTACCAGACAAGTTTCTTGGGAGGTTATTGTAAACAAAATTTCTACATACAAAATACAATTCTTAGCCCCAAGTGATACACAGGCTTCAATGATATGAATGAATTTTGCTCTTATATATTATATACTTCAGGTATGGTTTTGTATGCAAAATTGATTTGTCCATTTATATCTTGATAAAAAAGACACATTATTACTCAATCTATGCAAATTACATTGTCATAAAAGGTAAAAATTGTCAGGAAAAATGTTTGCTCCAAAATTTTAATTCAGAAAATAAGTCTTAATGAACTACGAGAAAAAGAGATTAGATTTTAAAAGTAAACTTTGTTTCAATCACCATAGTCATGACGATCATGTTGATAAAAATCATGTGAAATATACCAAAAACTACTAAAACTAATAACAACATAAAGTCACAGATACAAAGTCAGCATTAAAAAAATTAATTGCACTTCTTTATACTAGTAACAATTACAAAATGGAATTGCAAAATTACCATTTATACTAGCTTCAAAACCATGAAACATGTAAGGGATAAATTTGATAGATATGGTGTCTTAGTCTCTTCAGCCTGCTATAATAATCATATCATAAAATGGGGAGCTTATAAACAGCATTTATTTCCCTCAGCACTGGAGAGAGGGAAAGTCAAGATTAAGATGTCAGTAGATTCAGTGTCTACTTGTGGTTTTTCCTTACAGTATCTTTATGTCCTCAGTTGCTAGAAAAGACTAGCTGGCTCTCTGTGATCACCTTTGGGAGGGCAATGACCCCATTCTGAAGTACTTCGACTTCATTTTAAATTACTCCCGGTAAGCCTCTACCTCTTAATGCAATCACATTAGATAATAAGCTTCAACATCTAAATTTGGGACACAAGTCCCAGACTTTGACTGTAATATATGAGTCTATGAAATATTGCTAAAAGAAATTGTACAAGACCTAATAAACGAGAGCTATAGCTATACTCATCAACTACAAGTCAGTATTATTTTGTTGTGCCTAATGCCCAGTAAATCTATAGATTTTGAAACAATCTACATATTTAGAAAAAGTGACAAGCTAATTCTAAAACTCAGGAAAATGCAATAGGCCTAAACAAGCCAAGACAATTTTTGAAAATCAAAAAAGAGTGTGTTACTTACTTTCAAGGTTTGCTTCTGTAAGGAAGTCCCTGTTCTGTTGATATAATGATGAACATACACTGAAACAGAAGTCCAAAAAAGTATTTCTCTCCTATTCTTTTTTCCTATATACAGAAAATAGCCATGTATGATATATGTTAATGCTATATATTTAATATATAAAATATATTTGCTTATTTAATATATTATTTTATATTCATTTTGATTTTTTTTAAGAAATAGTACTGAGAAAATTCAAGTGCTGCTAAAACTTTTTTAAAATGGTACCAGCACAACTGCATCTATATGAAAAAAGAAATATTTGGGGGCTGGAGATTTAGCTCAGCGGCATAAGTGCCTGCCTTACAAGCAAGCAGTCATGAGTTCGATCCCTGGTACTGATAAAAAAAAGGTAAAAGACAAAAAAAAAAAAAAAAAAAAAAGAAATGTTCCTTTGACCTCTACCTCTTACTGTTCAAAAAAGTTCACTCAAAATGGCTCTTAAAAACTGGATGAGGTGACACGTGCCTGTAACCTCAGCCCTCAGGAGGCTGATGCAAGAGGATTGTTGGGAGTTCAAGGCCACAAAGTGAGTTCAAAGTCACCCTGAAATGCATAGTGAGACCCTATCTCAAAAAGACAAAAAAAAAAGTCTTTCACAGTTGTAATAATTTTAAAACTCTAAAAATTTTAGAAGACCACATAGATTCTTTCTATGAGTTTATAGTAAGCAAAGATTTCTTTGAAGCAAAATGAAACACAAACCTCACTAAAAATAACTGGAAAACTTCTGCAAAAAAACTTTAATTTAAACATTTGACAAACTTCAGTGAAAATAATAACTTCTTTGCTTTAAAAGATAACACTAACATGCAAGTAAAAGCAGAGGAAATAAGCAACGATACCTAGACAAACCGCAAGTGATCACAAATGCACAAATAGCAATGCACAAATCAGTAAAGCAAAGCTGAACCCCATAGCTCATCCATTAAATAACTGTTAACTGTTGTATACCACATAGATTTAGTAATTGTTTACTACACAGCAGTATTAAGATAACAGAAGTACAAGAAGATAAGTGATATTCAGTGAATGGAATTTACCAGAATTGAAGAGAATATACCATGTAAAATAAATATGACATCATGGTGGATTCAGGAATTTCAAGGAGTTCTCTATTATGGCTAGTTCTGTATTATGGACAGAATGCTTCAACATATCTCAAAGACACAAACTAACACAAGACATGCAGGATTTTTTGAGGTTAAAAAAAAGCACTACTAAGTCAAATTGCCCTAAGCTTACACCCCAAAAGAGCCTTTTAACCATGTGCTGCTTTCCCAGGGCTGCTATAACAAAACACCCCAAACTAAATGCCTAAGCACTGTGACAGTTTATTGCCCAACAGTTCTAGAGGCTGAGTTGTCTGATCTCTATGAAATACATAAGGAAGAATTTTTTCTTGCCTTTTATCACCGTCTGGTGCCTCCTCAGAAGTACTTAGCCTACTTTGGCTTCAAATTTTAACACATCAGTCTTTACCGTCATCATCACCACTTCCGTTGTATCTCTTCTCTCCTAATACACCACACATACTGGCTTAGAACCCACTCTAATTGAATATGACCTCATGTTGACTTATATTTATAAAGTCCCAATTTCCCATAAGCCAGAAGTTATATTTCAACCTATTTTGGGGAGGAATCCAACCCATAAAAAATTGTGCTTCTAAAACTCATGAAATATATCCATAGCTTTTCATGGTTTTTATCCAGCATATGCTATTTTAATGTGCACAAAATTAGTTTAATATTCTGAGTGTCAAACACGTACTGAGATTAACATTAAGTATATTAATATTACTAATGTGATTTTAAAATCAAAATATATGTATCTGTATTCTTCAATATTAATAAGCAAATCAAAATCATATTATTCTGACTAAATTAGCTAAAGTACTGAACATACATGAGATATAGTATTTTTCAGTGTATAACTGGATTCTCAGATAAGTTTGTGGATAAAAATGGAATATAGCTGTTTGTACTACTACAATGTGAAAAAACTATTTTCAAAAGAAAACTAAAATTGAAAGTCATTTTTCTTTTTACCATATTCTAACCAATGTGTGTTCATATTTTAAGACTACTCTGTAAAAAAAATTGATAGAGTTTCTAGAAAAACTCATAACATGTAGTCAGCCTATAATATATATTAAATATTGCTTTTCGTTGTTGTGCGTTTGAGAAATTTTTAAAAGATCTTTATTGTGACAGAGACAGTTTAAACTGAGTTATGCTGGAAGTGATTCATTCCCTTTAGTTTTAATCTTTCATGTGAACTTTTTAAGCTACTTATATTCAAAATACATAGTATGTTAAGTTGTTCTCTTTCTTGGAAAATTAAATGTATAGAAAATGCAGAGTTCACATTATCACTAATGACAAGACATCTAGACAATCCAGTAACTTGAGAAGAAACTATTTAAATTTTTGAAATAAAGAAACACATAACAATACAATAACTTCAAAATTCCTACACTGTGTAAAATGAATGTTTGCCATGGCAACCTCCAAGGATATTCATTTGATAGGCACCAACATCAACTATTTTAAAGATACTTCCTAAAGTGCTCCATAATGCTGAAGCTCTACTGCAATGTGATACTATTAAAATATAGAGGTTTGAGGGAAATAAACCTAAGTATTTCTCCAAGGCCGATTCCATTAGACAGCCAGTCTAGAAACACATTACATAATATCACTAAGAGCTCTGCAGATAGGAAAGTTGCAGATAAACAATGCAAACAAATTTAAAAAGACTGACATATCTTACTGCCACTCGGAGACTTTGCTAGCTAATTTGTTGAATGAACAATTCTACTGGTTAATAATATTTTAAAAATCAATAGCCAAGGGATCTAGATGTCATTATCATTTCTTTAAAATTAGACAATATCACCCATATTCTCCAAATAAACAAGTCAATAGAATTTTAAATGAGCTGATCTTTATGAATCATATGATCAAATTGTTCATAACAATTATCACAGCTTTCTAGATAAGAAACAAAAAAATGAACACAAAATAATGTGCTGTGGTTCAAGTAAGGCCACAATATGCTGATTGCTAATAATTTCCTACAGCAGTGAGGAGTATTGCTGAATGTGCCACTTTCAAATGTTAGTCAGCAATCTGTTTTCTGAGCACTGTTTTCTATTAGGCAGCATCAGATAAGAGTGTATATTATGTTAAACAGTTTTCTGACTGACCATTTCTGAAAAACTCTATGTAGATACTGTAACTCACCAGCATATTTATTCATAGATGTTATTGAGGGGATGGAATAGTTTTAAGAATCCCAAACAAAAAGAAAATATCAATCTTCAAAGGAAAGTTTCTCACTCTGAATTTCATGATGTATACTTAATGGGGTTTTATCTAATTCTGAGCACCTAGTCTTTGGATCATTGAGTGCTTTCTGAACACATATGATAACTCAGTCACTGTGCTAGGTATTGCAGATTATATTGAATAAGAAACCCAGATAATCCCACATGTAGTAAACCTAAAGTTAGGTGTGACATCTGTAAGGTAATCTCATTTAATGTAAATCTACAACCCTGAGAAAAGTAAAAAAAAAAAAAAAAAAAATGATACACAAAGCTAAGTGTATAAATAATATCAAGTCTGGAAGTATCAGAAAAGGCTAGGGACATTTCTCAGAGGAAGTGACAATGAAACAAAGATTTAAGGATACTAACTAGGAAAATTAAGGATAAGGATATTGTTGTGGTTTGTTTAAATGTCCTCCCAAAGCCTCATGTGGTCATAGAGGCAGCTGACTCTAACACTGGTGATTGGTTCATTGTTATGCACCCACCAGGATTATGCAGCACACGGGAGGGAAAGAGGCATGCTTTTCCCCTTTCTGAGGCTTCACTCTTACCACTTGGAGCCTGAAGGGCATGAACGGTTGCCCCTCGAGTACATTACCCTGCCTTGGAGCCAGCTGAGTAGAGACTGAAACTTCCAAAACCATATGATAAGTAAACCTTTCCTTCCTTCATTTTTGAATGTCAGGTATTTTTACCTCAACAATGAGAAAAAAGTAATCAAAGAACCTAAGCATTCATAAAGTCAAAAAGAGAAGGTATGAATTGCTGGAACAAGATTAAGAAGACTTTGCTGGGGAAGTCTTAAATGTAGAAAATATGGAAATTACTCAAAACAAGAGGAAAGACTTAAAACTAAGAATTAGAGGATCCTGTTAAATAGTTGACCCAGAGACGTGGCAAAATTCTGGCTTCTTCTGGCATTAATTTCTTTATCTATAAATATCTTAGTCATTTGCTTGTCACTGAGACAAAATAACTGACACCCACAACTCAAAGGAGTTATTTTAGCTCAGAATTTTTAGAGAATTTAGTCTGCTGACGCCAAGGCTGGAAGGACACAGTGGAAGGATGTAGTGGAGAAATTATGTTAGTGTCATGGCAGCCAGAAGTGGAGAAAACAGGAAAGAGGCAGGTCAAGAATACATCCTTCCAGGTCAGCCCCAGTGACCCACTTCCAACCAGGTGCCACCTCCTGACAGCACATTTCCCCACTAACTCTTCAACAGATGAATCTGCTGATGAAGATAAAGTCCCCAAGATTCAATCACGTTTGTTATTCTAGATTCAGAATCTACCTTATAGGGAACACACACACACACATACTGAAGTGAAAAATAACTGAATGTTTAGTTTAGTTTAGTGTAGTGTAGTTTAGTTTATAGTTTAGTTTAGTTTAGTTTAGTTTAGTTTAGTTTAGTTTAGTTTAGTTTAGTTTAGTTTTTGGCACAGAATCTCAAAACATAGTCCAGGCTAGTCTCCTAGCCTCAGAATTTTTAATTCTCCTGCCCTACCCTCCCAAGTGCTGGGATTACAGGCATATGCCACCATTCCCAGTTCTGCATAAACTGTAATTCATATACCCATACCATATCTGAAAATAGTTTTTCAAATGTTTAATCCATATCAATTGACTTGGAGGGTTTTCAGCAACATAATGAGCAAGAAAAGTAAAATGGAAAGAAGCTTATATAACTTAATTTATAAGGAGTATAATGAGGATTATCACCAAAATATTAATAATGCTTACCTCTATATATATAGGATTTCTAGTGATTTTTAGCTTTTCTTCATATTTCAGGAGAAAATCATTGAAACATATTCAAATTATAATTTGTCACAGAAATTATACATATGTATATATGTATATATATAATAGATTTTAGTTTTCATGTTTATACACTTATATACATTTTGACCAGAGAATCATTGACTCCTACTATATATTGAATATTTTATTATCTAAAGCATTCATTTACATATGTCATTTAATTGAATGTTCAAAGTAAATAGCTGACAGGTCAAGGCCATATAATTATTCAGACATAAAACAAATTAGACCAGAAGGACCAATAAGGATTAAACGATTTATAGGGTAGGTTGCCAAGATCATTTCATTTCTAAATTAATTTTTTCAACTGACTTTATATACCAAATTGAAGCTACTAAATATATTATAAAGTAAAACAAAGGCTTGTCAATTTGACTTCTCAAGTTTTATGAAACACCCTTAATCTTAAATTGATTAATTGGTAATGCAAATAATGACTTTTCTTCAATCGCTGGTAAAAAAAAAAGCAAAGATACAATATCTCCTTTATAAAGTGCTTTACTTCTAAATAGTGAAACATCAAGATTGAATGATAACCTCCAGATTTCCACCTGGACATATTCTCAACAACATTGTTCTTGACCAATCCTTGACCTTCCTTCTATTATCCCTGCAAAAGGAAGAATGATTTATTAAATTGGTCCTCCAGGTCTCAGCCACTTTTGGGCTCTCCACTGTCAGTCTTCATTTATGGAAAAGATACTCTAAGGTATTTCCTCAGATTTATAGGCAAAGGCCACTGCCCTGTGATGTCTAATTCAGTGGTGATGTATTAGAATCACTAAGAACTAAAGCAGTTCATCTAACCTAATTCTTTGTAGTAGTAAAGCTGATGTCTTTGCATCTTTTACCTCTTTTTTAACTATCTTCAAATATGGGAATGAAGAAACAAAGACTATTACTGATGAGTCTCCTAAAACTTGAATATCTGATTTTGAGAGCCAACAAATTTGCTAATCCTATATAAGCACTGGTATGCGCAAAACAAAGTAACATCTGTGGAAACTGACTGACATGGCAAGGATGGATGGCTTTAGACGACAAGCTTTAGCTAGCAAGACTATAAAAGATTTTAAACACAGTTGTTAGCAACTATATTGCATTATGCTATAGTTCACAGTTGGCTTGAACTCTATGGCAAATGGCTTTTCTCTGGTGCATCTGAATGAGCAAAGTTAGTCTTTCACTTTGGGAGCACCAGCAACACAAGAATTTTACCTTTTGGGGTTAACTTCATCAAACGTGAGTGGTCAATTTAAATGAGCATCGCTGACTTACATACTGTCTTAACAAATAAGAGTTCAGATCCCACTATGTAAGTTCAGTTGAAATAAAATTTGCTTAGAGGAAAATAAACTATTTCAGTATAGAAAACTCTTAGACATTAAAGCAAAAGAATATTCTGTTCTTCTTATTATGCTTCTCATCCAAGTTTGCAAACCAGAAAGTCATATTTTAAACTTCGCAAGCAAATGAATTTTGCACATAATAGAGACATCAGTGAGCTTCTAGCTTTAATGTTTAGAAAAATCTATGGTAAGACATACTAGGAAGTACATGTTGGGCTTTTATACCAAGCCACTATTCATAGATTCACAGTACAAAAATGAGGTGAACCATCACAGAAAAGTCATATTGTCAATCTGCCTGTTGAGTTTCTTCTATTCAGTGCAGGCTTTGGAAAGCATGCAAAAACTTGAAGAAAACTCATAAAATTCATGCATGTACCTTTTCCCTGTGTTATCTTCTCTGAAATCTTGCAGTGTCCCTCTTCTCAGGCCTGAACCAAAATCCAAGCTCTTCTCTTCTACTCAGTATATGTGTATACATGGATCATGTGATTCCCCCTCCATCCATTTGTGTTGATGATCAGTATTCTTTTTGATGCTCTGTACCTTTGGAAGGAATTATTTTACTACTAGACTTTAGGACACTTGAGAATTTATTGTGAGAGTAACATACTTTTTCATCTTATATTATAGTATTCTGTGGGGTTATCAAAGAAGCAAGCCTGAACTTCTTCCTACCATTAGCTAGTTATAAGAAACTCTAATGAGTAAGTTGTTAGCTCATAGAGAGATATTGATAAAGTTAGGTGACATAAAGGATTGATCTATTTGTTCATAATTTGGGCCTTGCTCATGTATCTGAATCATAAACTCTGAACCTGGTCAGATCCAATCCCAAGTACCTTGGATAAAATACATGATGGATTACTTCTGGACCCAAACTATGACCAAAGTGAATCTGATAAACTCTAGCTTATGTTAGGTAGCTTTGTTGTCACAGTGACTTCATGACCAGTTCTTCGTTTCAACTAGCTTCCAATAGTATGGCAAAAGAGAGGAATTTAATCTCAAATAGAGAGCAATTTCCCCTCTACATAAGGTGTATCACTGCTCCATAATCTATTGCATACCACTTTCAACCTCTGGGTCCCTTTAAAGGATGTCAATATTCAAAGTCACTTCATAGATGGGTTTAAGTAGTGTTCCTCAAAGATACAAAAACAAATATACCCTTATTTTGAGCTGGTAGGAAATACACCTTAAAGATTTCTCCCAGCAATCTCAAATCACTGAACTCCCAAAAGTTTCAATAATTTGATCCACTTCTAAATTATGCCAACTTCTGTTTGATAACTTCTACCAGAGCATCAAGAAGAGGAACATGCCAGGAAATTAAAAACTCCATGGAAAGATGGCAAATCTGTTTGAAAGAAGCTAAGGATAGATTATCCAAATTGGAAGACAGTTTTGCAATGTAGGATTATGAAAGGAAAAACTTTTTTAAAATAACAAGGAAACAAACAGTAACAATACAAAGGCTAGAAGATGACAAGATGATCCACAATTTGAGAATAAAGAAGCAGGGGTACAAACAAAGGAAATACAAAGGCTATTCACAGAAATAATTAAGGAAAACTTCTCAAACATAGGAAAAGGAAATGATATTCTGAGGTATGAAGCATACAGAACTCCAGCTACCTACAACCAAAACAGAGCTATACCCAGGCATATAATAATCAAGATTTCAGAAATTCAATATACGAACAGAATATTAAAAGCTGTTGGAGACAAGAACATAACCTATAAAGGAAGGCCCGTTAGAATGACAGCAAACTTCTCAACACAAACCATCAAGTCAAGAAAAGCGTGTAGTGAAATATTCCAACTCCTGAAAGAAAACAACCTCCAACCCAGATTGATATACCCTGATAAACTGTCTCTGGAAATTAGTGGAGAAACAAAATGCTTCCAAGACAAAGAGGAACTTGGAAATTCACAACCACCAATCCAAGTCTACAGAGAATACTGCAGGGCATTCTAGAAAGAGAGAAAAGTACTAGGATTCCAGGAACACTGGCAGAGAATCCTCAACGAATGGAACAGAAAACAGAATAAGAAGATAAGCAAACAACTGATGGCAAAAAAAGACCATAACAGAAATAAGAAAGAGAAGGTTGGTTATAATCTCTAATATAGATGGCCTTGATACACTAAAATTAAAAAAAAAAAAAAAAAGAACCACACATGGAGTAGATCAGGAGGCAGGGTCCACCAAGATGCTATTTATAGGAAATATAATTAACATGAAAAAGAGCACATGGACTGAAAATCAAATATGAGAAAACAATGCTCTATGTGACAGAGAACCAGAGAGTAATAGGGGCAACTAGACCAGTATTTGCGGATAGGTTGGAAAGACAGGCTTTAATAGGTAAAGGAGTACAATTAGAGATCTAGTCCAAAAGAGAGAAGGTTGGGAACCACTTAGGTAAGAAGCAGGTTGCCCCCTCCCCAATTTAAAACCAACAGTCTAGGTCAGACCCAAAAATCCACAGTGTACCCTGAGAAAATGAAAGGGGAGGGAGAGTCTTGAAAAAGGTGGCAGAAGATATTGTTAATAGTATACCAGAATTTAAAACCCACATTACTCGCACCACTCTGCTTAGATAGATTTTATTCTTTTGTTGTTGTTGTTGTTGTTGATAGATTTCATTCTGTCCCAGTTGCATTAAATTTGAGGGCACCGACAGCTATCCCAAAAATATCAGGATATAGCACAGTAATCATCTTTAATTTCATATTATCTTAATCTAGAGCCCTATATGACTTACACTGTTTTAATATGACTGGTCTTAGTTAAATCTGGGTTGTCTCATTGCTGTTTGGTATTGACATTTTATTCAAAACTGTTATGATTATCAATCAGACTATCAGTATCAAGTCTGAGAGTATAGGCAACTACACCGAAGATAACAAGACTCTACAATACACATTCTGGTGTGATAACTGCTGGTTTTTGAAGTTTTATACTGTATACAAAGTTGTGTTTATATTAATACTGTTATGTACTGATATATTCAATTACACTATGTCTGATGATATTGCCAATTCTGTTGAAAATAACAGTAGACAACACAAGAACCATGGTAGAACTCCTTGTACAACGGTCTTATATGTCTTTTTCATTTCATGTGTTTATAGGAATATGTTTTGTTTTGCCTTGCTTTGTTTTGTTTCTCCCTCTAATATAGAAAGGAAAGAAATATACATTAAGACTCATGCATGTGTAGAATCTATAAACAGTTTTATGAGAACTGATCTTATGACACATGATGAAATGAACAGATACTTTGATGAAAAAGAGACACTAAACTACCCAATGCTGATCCTGGAGGGTCATAATGTGAAACCCAGCAATAGTACCATCCTTTGTTCAGAGTGATATTAGACTGCTTGGGTTGGTTCATTCTCAACATAATTTAAAATATGGATAACCACATGTGTATTTAAGTGTATAAGATTGACAACCACATTTCTAAGTTTTTGTTAGATAATTGAACAGAACTAGTTGCAGTCTCACTGTTTGAATCCCCACTTTATATGCTCCACTTTAGTATCTTGAATAACTATCTGTAAGAGGACAATCTGTAATAATCAACTAGTGATTTCTTACTGTTTATTTTTTCTTTGAAATTATGTATTATTTTTACCTGTTTTATGTTTTTTTAATCTTTCTTTAAATAAAATTTAAAAAGACACTACAGTACCCAGTGCTGATCCCAGAGTGTCATGATGTGAAATCCAGCAATACTATTATTCTTTGTTCAGAATGATGTTAGCCTGCTTTAGTTTGTTTAATCCCAACATAAATGAAGATATGGATAACTGCATGTATGTTTAAGTGAATAGGATTGACAACCATATTACTAAGTTTTGTTGGGTAGCTGAACAGAACTGTTCGCAGTCTCGCTGTTTGAATTCCCACTTTATATGCTCCACTTTTATATCTTGAACAACTATTTGTAAAAGGACAGAATTTAAACATTAACTAGTGATTTTTTTACTGTTTATTTTTTCTAGGAATGTATGTATTATTTCTACCCATTTTCTGTTTAGTCTTTTTTTAAATAAAATTTTTTAAAAAAAGAAAAACACTAGGAGAGAAGCTGGAAATTTTCCAAGGTGGCAGTTAATTTTAATTTTTAAATATTACTTTATGTACTTCCAGAGGGATCATACCATGCGGACTCAAGGCAGAGCCTGCACTGAGTTAGAAGTTGGAAAACCTGAGTATGCTATTGTCTTTTTTCATGCTTTCCAGAAGGTTTAATAAAAGCTATCTGGTTTCATCATTTACAAAATGATCTTGATCTCTATTTCCTCCTGTTCTATATATTGCCTGAGCCAGTGTTTTGCCTATCACAACATCCCAGTCTACCAAGAATTGGAGTCTTATTTATAAAGGTGCTATCGAAAGCCAGTCCACTTTACTAGCAGATTTCCTAGTTGCCATTTGTTGGTCATTGATTCATTTCCAGTACTCTATTCTGGGAGTGTGCTCTGTAGCTCTGTAGCATAATTTCTAATTGAGCTATTCTAAATTGGGTTGTCCCAAAATCGACAATGAGACAAGGATATTCTCATTAGATCTTTAGATCTTTTTCATATGTCTCTCTCTGGATAATCTAGTATGGCATGTTGAATGTAATGCTCAGTAAATCATTTATAAACATGAATGAACAAGAAGGAAATCATATTTTCAGTGGGGAAATGAATAAGACATGGTACCTGTTGCCAGCTTAGCCTGCTGTAGATATTTGAATCTTTGCTTATGTCATTAGACAGAAGTCTACAAGATAAGTGATATGAGAAACAGAAGCCACCGTAGCTGTCACAGGACCTGCCACCACTCCCAGTGGGCTGTACTTGATACCAGAAGAAGCCAGTGGGATTCTTAGGCTATTTTATATTCAATTCATCAGTCATGTTGTGTTGATTATGTACACATATTTTTGATCAGACAGAATAGTTTTGATAATGAAAAACTATGCTTCTTAATCAAGTGGTAAAAATTTCTCCAAATCTTTATTCGCTACAGATTGTGGGGGAACAAACATGGAGGATAATAGTGACAAAGCAGAGTACCATACACTGCAAGCAGGAAAAGGAAGGGAAGGAGTGTGGTAGAGTTTAATAAAGAAGCTATTGTTTTTATAGTGTGATTAATAGAAAGAAAACATTTTGAAACACAAGAAACCTTTGATTAAAAGAAAAATTGAATTTCATCAAAATTTAGCCAATAAGATTAGAAGCAATTACTGTGCATGTGAAAACACTCAACACAAAGAAAGAAAGTGCTCAAAATATGTTAATTTTTAGTTTTCTTATCTAATTTTAGAAAAATAATTAATTCATTTAATAAGCTCTAGTCAGCAGAAAGGTTGTTGCTCTTAATATTATAATATATTGTTTCATCAACATATAAATATAGCCAGGTCAGTGCAGAGCTGGACCCGCAATTAAAATTCATGTACCCCATATAGGTAAAGCTATGGCTGCCCACATTTAATTCACAATTAATAGTTTTTTACATGAAGAATCCAGCTGCTTTAGGAACTGAAAGAAACTAAGTACATTATCCAAAATGCTAAATTAGTAAAGACCTCCCTCAAAGAAAGTAAAAAAAAGAAAAGAAAAAGAAAATAAACACTGGCTTTTAAAGAGCACATCGAGGATCTTTATGTGACAGAATTGTCAAGACCACAAAAAAGAGATATAAAAAACCTCAGATTCTAACTGAACCATAAATATCAATTCTGTGTGTACATGTGTGTGTGTGTTTGTGTGTGTACATGGATTCTTTTAAGACAGGATCTGGGATGTTGTGATAGGCAAACTAGATAAACTAAGTTGCCATGAATAACCAAAAATTCATAATCCTTTCTTAGCCTTGAAAGTATTGATGACACAGATATGAGCCAAAAAGGCCAAATTTTTAAATTTTAAAGGGTATCTGCTCTATGAAATTTAATCAACACAACAGAAACTATTTTGTCAGTCTTCTAACATTCTGATAATATTGGTTGTTATCGATTTCAAAGAGTCTTAATAAATTTTTTTAGAGGAAAATATTTTCAGTTGCTATAAATCAAAGTTTAAATCTGACATGAAAGCATGCTAACAAAAATAATGATAATACAAAGTATTTACTTTGAATATCTTACTTTAAGTGATCATTTACATAAATTTTCTTCTCTCAAATGAAAATGGAAAAACAGGAAATGTATCATAAATCAAATGGCCATCTTTGTTCTCTAATATAAATGATTGACTGAAAGCTAAATATTATGACTGACTTCTATGTGAAAAATGTACTGGTGTTTACTGCTATTTATGAATATCAAAAAGCTACTCTGTAGGTAAATTCTCACATCTCCATATATCTGCAGAATAAATTTTCCACATATTAGAATAAAAGGTATGCGGAGGACAATTCAGCTACACATTTTCAATGAAGGACCCAGGATTACAAGCGAGTTCTCAGGATTACCCATATGCCCCAGCTCCTTCTTTTGATCCGTGAGATTTCTGAGAACAAAAATACTCCTAACCAATGTCTTCAATTAATCTTGAGATGCCAATTTCAAATTAAGTAATTATTTATTTGCATTATCTATGGAAACAGAAAAATGATGGTGAGGTTAATGCAATTAAGTTACCAGAGGCAGCAGACCAAATTCACCTACTGACTGTCTCAACAACCTGTTTCAGAGAGAGACAAGGTGACAAGATCAATAATTTATTCTTCAGTATGGCCACAGTGGAAAAAAACAAAGACTCTGTCCTAAGACTTGTCTTTGAATTGCAGGGGGTTGCGGGGGAGACGAAAAAGAAAACTGAGGCCAAGAAGTGTGTATAGTCCAGCAGTGATCAAACTGTGGCCTGGCTAATCATTACCTCAGGATGGCCATAGGAAACTGTCTCTGCTCAGAAATTGCTGCTGCCAAAGGGTAGTTTTAACTCCTGTCATAAGCTTTTTATCAATCACATCTGTTGTTCCTGGAATCCAAAGTAACTACAGGAGAGAATGACCCAAGAGCATCTAGTAGTCAGACAACAGAAAAGGGGGAGGAAGAGGAACATGAAACAGAGGAAGAGAGAAGCACAGAGAGGAGAGAGGGGCCATACAAAGATCTGTTATGTACGCGGGTGTTATGTATGCGTGCCAACTCCTGCAATGCATGAAGTCATTACATGCTGCAAAGAATAAAAATACATTTTAAAAATGAAGATTGAGTAAGAATTGTACCTAGGGCAGTAATGGGAGATTTCTAGGCTCTGCTTTGGTGGTCTGGAGCAAGACACTGGAAGAGGGGGAGTTGACAATTTGTTGATTACGATGTGCCTAAAACTGTTGGAGATATCTAACTTTTACAATGGCTTCAGCCTTGAGATGGAGGACTATCAGTTTTAAAGGACCATTCAAAGTTGAACAGGATTATGAGGCTGAAGGTAGAGAGACAACGATTTACCCTGCTTTCAGTTTCCACTGGACCTCTTCAGACCCAAGTGAGGAGTACATACTCTACTATCAATCCTTCCCTTTCCACACTTCCCATTTTAGACTTTCGGTCACAAGAGAAATCTTGTAGCCCTCTCCACCAGCTCTTACTACTCTCCTTCTAAATATTAATCATTCATGGCATCCATGTATTACAGACATCTAAGGTAGAAATATGATAGGCAGTCAGATACGGCCAGGTCCTTGAAAGAGTCAGTCCAAAGATGAAAACTCATTGCAGCTGTGGATGCAGATGCATCTGTTGGAGGCCAGGGCTCACCAGGCCTAAGATAAGTCATAACATCTGATCTAATAAAGTCTAGATAGACATCAGTAACCTCAGAGGATGACCAAGACCCTCCAGCTTATCCTTTCCGGAAAAGCTCTTTTTTCTTTCCAGACACATTTGCCATGTAACTTGCTTCTCTGTTGGATCAATATAAGTGATTATACTTATAATCTTTTTGGTCAATCGTAGATTTAACCCATGTTATGCCCACATGGTTGTGTACAATAAAACTTCCCCTGAAAAGTGGGGTTCTTAACAACCCACTTGGGACCCCTCTTGCCTCTAAGGAGCTATATCTCTCCCCTTCAATGAGTATTTCATACTCTTAACCTTCTTTGATTTTGGGGAACACAAACTTGGCATATCAGACATGTAGCAGACTGGGAGTTATGTTTTCCCTATATATTTGGAGGTCCTATATCATATTGACATTGGTTAATGAGACTTTCTGTTTACATGTCATGCAAAAGACCAAAATAAGAGCCACTCAAATAATACTGTAAATAATACAGTCTGAAATGGTAGCATTTTTATCACAGTGATGGTCTATGCCTATACTGAGGTATAATCAAAATACACGGTAAATCTTTAAATAAAAATTTATAGGACTTGGGATTTAGCTCAGGGGCTCAAGTGCTTGCCTGGTAAGTATTAGGTCATGAGTTGGATCCCCATACAAAAATTAATTAATTAATTAATTAAAATTTATAGTAAGATTTTACAGTAAAGATACTTTGCCATTAATCCCCCTCAAAATGCCACAGCTCACTTCTAACACATTTAACCTCTTATTCTTGTCACTTTTTGAAACACCTCTGGAAGTCCTTTTTAGTGAGTAGCTTCTCGTGGCTGTTTCAATATTGTGAATTGATTCAAAATATTTATGGCAGTGTCTGTCAAATAAAGCATGTGTGTCATCATCCACGCTATTTACCAGATCTGGCACCATGTGACATCTGGTTCATCTGTATTGTCAAGATGTCCATAAAAAGTAAATGATTTGAATTGATTCAAAACATTGAGGTAATCACAACAGTGTAACTAAAGGTTCTCTGGAGTAATGACTTCCAGAACTGCCACAGAAAGTAAAAGAATGTTTGAAGTGAGACGAAATACTTTGAGAGGGATTAAAAGTCTTTTTACTATAAAATTGTCTTTAAAAAATTAAATATTGTATTTTTATCCCATTTCTTATGTTAAATGTACAATTCTAACACATAGTATTAATCCTTGCTAAATGAGAAGGTTGAAATTGCTATAAAATTTTGATACAATAATAATTCTTATAGCTTGTGATTTACTGTTTCGGAACTGGTAATGCCTTCTCATTAAAAAAAAAAAGCTGTATCCCTTTAAGGTGCTTAAAACAGAATTTGAAAATAAATGATAAACACTTAACACCGTTAGCTAAAAGCTATGACAACTTTTAACATCTGAAAAGTCCTCCTACCTTCTATGGGTTTGTTTAACTTCCTATTCTTCATCTGGAATTAACTTTATAATTCATTCATCTTGTAAATATGCAAGACAAAATATAAGAAGCTAAAGCAATTTACAAGATTACCCTTTCATCCCTCTTGTCTTTAAGGTAAGTTTTGATTCATACATTGAGAAAAAATTAGCTTTTTAGAACATAGAATCCTCTTATTCAAGAATAAGAAATGATTTTACATGTATCCAATACCATTACTCAGAAAATTTATGAAACATTTTGACACAGATTCTACACATTTCTGATTAAATTCTTGCTTATGGGATGTTTGATTGATGGTACTGGCAATTGAATCTAGAGTCTCATAAATGCTGGATTAAGTACTCCTCACTAAGCTACACCCCAAACCCTTTAAAAAGATTTTATTTTGAGATAACATCTCACTAAATTGCACAAGCTGGCCTCAAAATTGTAATTTTTCTTCCTCAGGCTTCCAGAGGCAGGACTCACAGGCTTGTACCTCCATATCAAGCTTATTTTATCATTTTCTCTAACAGCTTGTTTTTGAAGCAAAGTGTTGATTTCCATGTTATTTTCTCACCCAACTTTGTTTCTGACTTTTGCTTTGCAAATGAATTTTTCAGTTTCTTTGCACAAATATCTATAATCACATTGCCTGTAAACAATGATACTTTCAGTATTTAAAATTTCCTAGAAAAATAACTTTCATTCAGCTTATCAACTTTATGTACGTAAAGACAAACAGACCTTTATCTCATAATTCTTTTTGTTTCACTGATATGTGAAGTCATTTAGATATTCTTATTTCTAAGTTTTGTATATTTGGGGGTTTTGGTTCTAATTAAGGTAGTTAGTGATTGCTTGGTTCATTTATTCACTTTATCTTTGTAGAAATCAAGTCTATTTGTTTTTCTATTTTCTAACTCATTTGTTTTCTCTTATTGATTATGTGCTCCCTTTTTAATCCTGAGTAGAGTGGAAATTCAATTATTTCCACTTTCTGTCTGTTAGTAATAAGCACCCTGAAAGCTTTGAATTTTTCTCTGCACAGATTTAGTTATATGTAATAACCAATGATAGCAAATGCTTTCATTAGCCTTGTTTTCTAGACATTTCTAGGTCTGTTTTGAATCTCCACACTGACAAAAGTTGTTTAGCAGAGAGCTTTTTCATTTCTTAATTTCTAGTGATTGAGATTTTATGTTCCTATATTTCATGTTTATTTCTACCTTTATTCAATTATAGCTTACACTAGTTTTACTACTGGAATTTATTGAGATTATTTTGTGAACTAGAATGTCAAATTTTTCAAATATGATTTCTAGGATGCTTTACTCTCTGGGTTCAAAGTATAAATTGTGCTGTGTTTATTACAGCCACCTTATTTACCACCTGTTTACATTCTATATCCATAAGTCCTTTTCAATTACTTCATTTGTCATATTGTTGTATTTCTTTCCAATTTCCTGCAGCTTTTGCTTTATCGATGTTATGCTATGCTGTGGTACATTAAGATTCATGACACAGCCTCCTTGTGATCCCTCTTTATCCTGCTAAATAAGTTTTGTCTGGAAGTCAACCTTGTCTGATGTTTGTATTTGTGAGTCTCTGGTGTACTTTTAACTTTCCTTTAGCACTCAACCTTTTCCTTACTTGACCTTTCCTTCACATTACTGTATTCTATTTACTTTATTGAACTTTAATTTCACTTAAACTACAGATCCACAGATTGGGCATATATTTTTTCATTATTGCTTGACCTTCTTAGATATTTAGAACATAATATTCACTGTTGATGACTTTGACAGGACACCTATATTTTAGATACAGTGAGACTTGCCACTGTTTGATGTAAGTTTTATTTGCCAATTTTATTTCATCTGTGACCCTTTTGCTTTCTATATTTTACTGAATGATCACTTTTATTAGGATGTGCTGGGAAGTATTTTCTTTTAGTTAATATACACTCCTTGGTCAACATGTCAGGGACAACATCTCAGTATTTAGTCTCATTTTTTAAAATATTCATAAGTATTTTGTCTCCACAAGATAAATAGTGAAACTCACATGTTTTTGTACACCTTCCCTTTCTCTTCTTTTTTTGTAATATACATATATATATATATCTATATATATTAAGTTTCAGAATACATAACTTTTGTAGTACATTCTAACTATAAATATCTAGAATTGTTTAGCTTTGCATTCACAAAGATTCAATATTCATTTCTAGTCCTGTCACATTACTGCTTCTCCCTTGATCTCTGTATGTTTTCTCTAAACTTTTTATTTTGAAAACTTTTAAGCCTATGGAAAAATTTTTTTAAAAGTACATCAATGAAGAGTCAAGAATTTTCCCTTAGATTTGCAATTAGTGTCACCACATTTACTTTATACACGTATTGATTTTGTTCTCTCTATATATACTTAGAGACATAATACTTCTTTAGACTAAATATTTAGCACATCTCCTAATAAGCACTCCCTAGCATAGCTATAACACTAAATAGCTACTCATGTTTCACATCCAGTTCATAGCCAGTTTTTCTGTAAAGTATACATGACAGTCTTATTATTGCTGATTCATGGCCCAATCCAGGTTCATGACCTGCTTAGTATCTCTTAGGTCTCCCTTACAAAACAGAAGTATACCTCATTTTAATAACATTGGCTTTCTAAAGTTCCAGGCCAAGTATCAGGTAGAATTTCTCAGTTTTTTATTTTACTCAATTATTTTAACTGAATATCATTTGAATTGCTGTCCTATACCCTGATCTTCAAGTTCATGTGATTTGAATTAAACATTTTATAAGACTTTTATAAATAGTCTCTTGTTGTTTACAATGTAACCACAACAAGAGGCATGTAATTTTATATGGCACACTCTATTTTGAGCCATCCTTGGACAAGATGTGTTGAATAATTAAATCACTTTTGCCTTTTTTTTTTCAAGAACTATGGATTATAGCCTATTGTCACAGAATTGTCAAGATATAAACATTTGATCAAACTATTTTTTTCAGATATTTCCCAACATCACAAAAGTGATTTCTAGTTTTATAATGTTTCTGTGGTATAAATATAGCCAACTTAAATTTTTTCCCTTATAGTCAACCTGCTTTGCTTGCCTAGAGGTCTGGTAAATAATTCAAATTAACTTAATACTTATCAGTTATTACCCATCATTGCTCTGCCTTTGTGTATCACTTTTGAGTCTGCTATATATTTTTAGAATTGCATGTTTGGTTTTTGTTTCTATGTTGGTGTCATAGTTTATGTCGGTGGCCCTCAGGCCTCATGAATTTGTGATTGGTTTATTGTTTGGTGCTTAGATTGATGGAGTCAGTGCTACACTCACACATGGAGCCAGCATATAATACAATTGTTATAACTTGTAATTTTCACAGATCGCTCCATGCCATGTTCCTATTCTGTATGCACCACCCACCCCCTTTTTTCTGTTCCTTTTTAGCTGGGCTCATGAAGATAAGTTAAGCCTTGTACCTCCCCCACCCCTTTATCATAGAAACATTCTGCATCTAGCCCTCAGCCCAACGCAGCACAGCACCCTGTTTTCTGGGATCACTGTGCTCCAGATGTCCCATGTAAAATTCCCCAGACTCCCACCCTGTTTTGCAAACCTCCACCTTGTTTTGTGATTTTGGCCAATAAAAGCTGTTCTCCCCATTATCTCCGTATGCAGAGGCTGTCAGTTCTCCACTGCTATCAGTCTCCACGGTTCTCCGTGTTGCTGGATACCAGCCAAAATAAAGTGCTTCTTTTTCTTCAAAGACATCTTGCCTCATTTAGAACAACATTCTGTGGTCTCGTTTTGGAGGTACAACAATAATGGCAGGGAAAAGGCGTGTCTCTCTCTCTTTCACTGGTTTCTGCCTTGCTGTTTGCAGCCGCCATGAACTGCGGCCCTGCCATGCCACCCTGACTTGGAACCAACTGAGTATGGACTGAAACCTCCAAAAACTGTAAGAAATAAACCTTTCCTTTCCCAACTTTGGCCATCAGGTATTTTGTCTCAGCGACAAATAAAAAGCAACTAAGACAAATTTGGTACTGAGGTCGTTGCTATGACTATACCTGACCATGTTTTGCAAGAGGCTTTGGAAATGGCTTATGGGCAGAAATTGGAAAGGTTTGAACATGCTGCCCGGATGCAGAGAACTTGGAGCAGCTTAGGCTGTTCTACAGAGGAGATTCTGTTCAGAGCTCAGGAGACCAGAGGGCTGATAGAAAGCCTAATGGTAAAGACCAGGCTTGGGAGGTTTCTTCTGGAAAGAAGGACTACATTGGTTGTTGGACTCCCTGTGATATGTGCTATGGCTTGGCAGAAAGTTTGTCTGCATTTTGCCCATGACCAGAGACTTTGCCTGAGACTGAGACTAAAGACTGAGACTGATTAATCTGGCAAAAAAAATTTCAGGGGAGGCAAATGAGGCTGTGGCATGGCTATTGTTGGGGGCTTTTAGCCAGCTTTATGTTACAAATCAAGAGCAAAGAGCCCAGTGCTGTGAGTTTGGCTAAAATAAAAAATCCAGTAAAGCTTTAGATTATAAAGATAGAACTGACATTTTGATTGCTAAAAAAAACAAAAAATAGAGAAAGATAAAAAAGATATTGAGGAGCATTCCATGAGGCAGCAGGTCTTCACCCTTTGCAGGCAAAAGTGAAAAAAATTGCTCAGAGAAAAAAGGCTGCAGAACACCATGCTCCAGAATGGCAACAGAGACCACATGAGGTTCCAAAATGGTGGCAACATAGAAAAGCCTTTCTTCACAATCAGGTTCACAGGGACCAGTGATCCAGGCAATCAATCCCTACAGGCAAAAAAAAAAAAAAAAAAAAAAAAAAAGCCTGCCTACTATTCCAGCTGGCAACAAAACTTGGTGGCATCCACATGGTGTTGATTTTAGATACAAAAAAATACACTAATTCTGAGGATAAGATGGCTTCCACCTCTATTGCAAAGGGCCTGGGTGGCCAAGCAGTGTGCCCCGAGAGGGCAATTTATGAAGATGTAAGGGTAGAGACCCCAAAAGTTTTAAAAAGCCAAAAATGTAGATCATCCAAAAAAAGCTGCAAAAAGCAAGCAGAGAGGGTTTAAGAGAAAAGCTACAAAAGCTAAAATCTCTAAAAGTGCCAAAAGAGTAAAATCACCCAAGTCTTTTAGAGCTTACAACCAGATTGCTTCAACTGTTGAGCATAAAACTCTAAGACTTAATGTTTGCCCTACTGGATGTTGGACTTGCTTTGTTTCCAATGCTTTATATTCTCATTTGTAACTTTCAAAATGGTAATGTTTACCTTGTGCTTTTACATTTCGAAAATGTTTAACCTTGTTTCATTTATACAAGGGGTTATAGTTAAGAGTTTGCCATAGGTTTTAAAAGAGACTTTAGATTTAAATTTCTCAGCAATGCTAAAACTGTTAAGACTTTGGCAATTATTAGACTACATGTCTTTTACATAAAAGACGTACATGAGTCCTGGGGGCCAGGAGTGAAATGTGATGGCTTGTATCTGTGGCCCCCAGGCCTCATGCATTTGCATTAGGCATTTGTGATTGGTTCATTGTCTAGCGCTTAGATTGACGGTGTCAGTGCTACACCCACATGAGTTATGTCTCTCTCTTTTGCCAATTTCTGCCTTGCTGTTTGCAGCCACCATGACCTGCAGCACCACCATGCCACCCTGCCAACTAAATATAGACTAAAACCTCCAAAAACTATTAAAAAAAAAACCTTTCCTTTCCCAACTTTGGGCATCAGGTATATATATTGTTTTGGAAAAAGTAAGAAATCATAGCTAAAAGAGTTGCCAAGTTACAGAAAAAATTTTGAGATCTGTCTCTTCCATCAAGGGATCAAGGGCAGAAGTTATTCTTTCTCATGAACTCCTTGCAACCTTCTAACAGACCAAAGCATTCATCAGGCATTCTTAATAGCTTCCTAATTACATTTTACCTCTTTTTTAAGAATAAATTCAAACACATTGTTCATATAATCTTAAAATAACCGTAGGTGGTAATAGATTAGTAACAATATATGCTCTTCTAAAATGTTCAGCTCATCTAGCAAAGAGAGGATGTTGCATAAGACATAGAAGTAGAAGTTGTATAGAAATTGGTTTTATGATCAACCAGCTAGGATCATTGTCACTTCAAATGTCTGAAAATTATTCTACAGAAGTATTTTTCATTATTTTCTACATAGAGTGACTCAAAATTTTCAATTTTTCTGTACTCAGAAGAATATAATTTATAGACTGTTTTTTTAGTCTGATAGACCATTTAAAAGATTAATATTAACTAAATTACAAAAGGCATTTGAAACTGACAGTCTTTTAAAATATCAAAACACTTTACCATTCCAAAACACAGCAAAGAAAACAGAAAAAATTACAGAAATTACAAATTACTTTAAGAGATATCAATTAAAATCTAAATCTAATCTACCAAGAAAATATAATATTGAATACTGAATGTAAGCTGTTGAAATTCCTGTTAAAAATTCATTTAATTAATATAGCCATATAATTTGATGAGTTCTATTTTTTCACATATATATTGGGTTATAACTATGTGATATCCTGCATAGATAAAAATTATTAATTTCACATTTCAGGAATGTTTTCTTTGGACACAGTTTCATTCTGGTACTAAATCTAAAAACTTGTACATGTTAGCCAAATGCTGTAACAGTTAGCCACATTTCAAGGTGTAAGGAATGTTTTTTTTTATTATACCTTTGAATTTTTTTCTGTCTCATTTATTATTTCTCTCTTAAAAATAATATTAACTTGTAGCTTTTTTAAGTTTTATTTTTAAAACAATAAAGTATGATAATACAGGATTTCAAAGCAAAATAATAGTAGATTAACACTGGTTAATATATTGCATATTGTTATCAAGAAAGTAGTTATTCAGATTACAAGATATAGGCATAAAAAAATCAAACAATCAAAAAATGTAAACACAAACTGTTCTTTTTGATGATCTACCAGAGCTTAATATTAGATTAATATTTATCATTTTCTCACTTCAGAGAGATAATTCAAGATTTCCTTTATTTCTGCATGTATTCTGAAGAAAATCATTAATTTTTCCTTTTGCTCCAGATAATTGCAATGTTTATTCATACAGAAAACAGGTATAAGTGACAGACACAGTGTCTCTAGAAAAGAAGGAAAATATTTTTTACTAGTTTATTAAAAAATATCTTCTGGAACAACAATCAGGCAGTATATTTTCCATTAAAATTTTTTAATCTATTTCAAAATTTATAGATATGTTCAGAATCTTCAGATGGGATACAAACTTGTGCACGATATCCACTAGGGCCATTTTTCAAATTTTATGCACATAGGGGTATTCCCAAAACATTCCTCAGTGGCATAGGGATTATTTTAAGCTAAAAGCAATTAAGAAAGAATTACATGCAGGGAAAAGAGAATCAAGCACTCCTGTTTATAAAGAAATTTGCAATAGTTAAGGAAATTTCCACTTATAAAAGTGGCTGCTTCTCTTGCATCAAGAAGATAGAGTATGAATTTTAACTCTTATTAATGATTAATATCTAAATCTGCATAACAAACATTAAAACAACCTTTTTATTGAACATTCCTCTCCTGTTGCCTTCCACAACTTATTCCCTCTCTCGTTTTTCCTTTTCCTCATTTAACATGTTATATAATCTCTCAGATTCTGGCCATTTGCTTCAGTCTCATTTCTTCATGGGTTCTCATATGCATGAATATAATTTAATTTGTTCTCTCTCTCTCTCTCTCTCTCTCTCTCTCTCTCTCTCTCTCTGTCTCTCCCATTAATCTGCCTTTCATCAGTTTGATTCAGAATTCCCAGCCATAGAAGCTTGGAAAGTAGAAGGAAAAACTTTTCCTTCCCTATAGTAACCATGATATCGTAAACATGAAACCATACTGCTCCCAAGGCTATACATAATTGCTCTCTATGTTTGAAACATAAATTTTGTGTCTTTGTGCTACATTCTCAAAACTACAATAGACTGGGTTTGGGGTTTAGCTCAAAGCAGCACAAGCGCCCGCCTGGCACGTGCTAGGTCATGAGTTCAATCAACAGTACCAAAAAAAAAAAAAGAAAGAAAAGAAAGAAAGAAAGAAAGAAACTACAATAGTCTTATAAATGTGATAGCTCGGACCCTGGAATAAAATCCAAGGAAGCAAGAAATTAAGAAATTTGGAGCAAAGGCTTTATTTTAGGCCAGGCCTAGGACGCAGCCTCCGGTAGCCAATATGGAAAACTGCATGCCTAACAGATTAAGGGTGGGGTTTTTTAAGCTAAAAACCGGAAAGCTGTTGACCTATTAACATCTGGGATTCTTGGTACATTCTATTGCTATCTGCAGTTAAATATTTTCCCGGAAACAGCACACCTTGCAGAAACATAGGGAAGGAGAGCTGGAGGGGGCAGGATTTACAAGAAGCTGAAACTTAAGTCTTTTCTGGAAATGGAAATTTATTCCATCGAAAACAGCGCACAAAGAACAGGAGAAAGCGCATTGATTAGAACTAGCCCATAACAATAAATGTGTCAACTTCAGAAGGGTAATATTTCAGACATCGGACTAGTTTCAATTCATACTAATCACTTTACTTTCTTTGTTATCTTACACCTATCTTTTAATTATTTTAAAAATTGACCCATAATGTTTTCTTTGTTTGCACTAGATTACTCAATCTTTGGACTTCATTTTTCTCAGCTCCTAAATGATAATAATAGCATTTAATTGATAAAGTCAATAAAAGATTAATTCATCTAATATGTGTGTCAGAATACTGTTACATTGTAAGCATCAAGAAATAATTGTTTCTTTTATTTGCATTATTTCTACTTGCGTTTTCATACCTTTTATAGGTTTAATTTTTCTTACATATTTTCTGTTCCCATCCAGCTCACTTTTCCTGTCTGAGGATTTTATCATTTGGAACTCTTGCATCTGCTTTTGGAGTTGCATATATTTAGATTCAAGGCTTCTCATGAGCAACTCAAATATCTTTCCAAAATTATTTTCTAATGCAAGTATCTCACTAATTCCAATATATAATCAGGAAAGCAGCGAATATTCAAACTAAAGAAATGGTTGTGGTTTGTAGGGAAAAAAGGCAACCAAATCTCTCTTAGGGAAGAAATGGAAAATAATGTTAGAAAATACATTTGAGCTGACTGTGAGAAACCTTGAATCTAAAGCAACTCTGAATTTCATCCTGTTAGTTATGGTGACTCAATTTAGGATTTTAAATGCACACAGCAGAAATGTAATTAAATAATTATCTTGGTGTCTCTTTATAGCAAAGCTTCCCAATCAGTACAGAGAAGTTCTGCCAGGAAGAGTTGCAAGTGTTTTGTAACATGCATTGCTCTTTGCAGAGTGGGGAAAAATTCCCCAGCCCCTAACCTACAAATTTGAGTAGCTTGTGTATCCCAGTATGTTTATTAAATTTACTTTGTACATGTGCCATGAAATCAAAATAATTGTGAAGCTCATGTTTGAATGAATGTTGGAAGAGAAAAAGTTTAAAAGTGGGGGAAATGGTTAATCAATTAATATGTGAGAGAATAACAATAACAAGAGAAACTGGGTCACAGGCTTTGAGAGTGAAAGCTCATTCTGGAGAATGATCAATGTTGAAACCAACTAAATTTGGTATTTGACTGAAAGAGGAGGAAAGAAAGAGAAAATTCAAATAACACGTTGGATTTCCTGTTTGGAGAATTGGTTGGATAATAACGAGCACCAGCATGGCAGAGACTGAATGAAGAATTCAAGCAGAATGATTAATCCAACAATGAAAAGGACAAATAAATTATTCTATAGACCTAATAACGTAAAGCTTTGAAATAAAGATGAAAGTTAACAGATATGTACAAGAATCTACCAGGGATATATACAGCTTAATGCAGAAGCTTGACTCTTTAGAGATGCATTTCTAATAGCAATGACCAGATAGCTCTGTTCTAATGCAACTTGTCAATCAAAAGCAAGTTAAGTATCAACACAATTTGAGTGATGTATTACCAATGCAAATGTCAAGCTACCTCTGATAGAATAGGATAAACAAAATAAATCTGCCATTAGACGGCACAGGTGACACACTCAGCCTTTAAGGACCCTGGTTTGATTACTTCGAAAGGCAGAAAAAGGCAGCATAACAAATTTCCACTTGAACAGAGTGTGTTTATTCAGCTTGATGCAAGTCAGAAGAAATAGCCCTAATGGTTTTGAATTGCCATAAAAGGTTGTATGCACTTGTCAGATTTATACAAGTTAGGCCATAAAAGCTAAAGAGTCTTTCAAAGGCATTTTCTTAATTAAGCAATTCAGGTATAAATTCAAGGATAGAGTGGAAATACAAGCTTCATATACACCACAGCATGTGCCACAAGTGACCTTTCTCACACTTTCCACCCTAAAATTTCCTTTTCAGGTTTAAAATTAGCTCAGAGCTTTCACCAGTGAAGCAGCTCCTAAACCCCTCTGCCCATCACTTCTGCTAGTTAATAATTTCCACCGACTTGTACATGCCTCTGTTGGATGCTTTGTTTTGTAATCATTGGCCTATATTTCTCCCAATTGTGTATAATATTTTCAAAAACAAAGATTATATACCATCTGTGCTCTGAATCTTAGAAGTACTCACCAAAAGAATTTGATCCACATCTATCTATGCACAACCAAAATCAAGAAGAAAAATATTCCTAATTCTATAAAATTTGCTGAATTTTTATAAAGCTCATGGAGAGTCATAAATCTGATAATGTAATACCAGAAAACTGTTAAAGGATAATTGCAAAAAAAGGGTGAAGTTATGGCCCTCAGAATTATATTATTAAACTAATTATTAATGAAGGAATCAGGCAACTAATTCAAGGAGAATTTTAGCACAAATTTGTATGCAATAAATTTCTTTTATAGCAGAATGTGGAAGCCAAATTATTGTGGCTCACCTGTAATCCCAATATATGGGCATAGGGTGAGCCAAGACATCACAAGTTCAATAGCAAGTTTTAGGTCAGGCTTGACTACATAGCAACACTGTGTTAAAAAAAAAAAAAAAAAGTTGAAATTAATTTACAAATAGATGCAAAACTGACTTTTTCCATGGGAAAAACATCAGGAAAATCAAGTAAACCTCCACCAGACAGAATTTATTTGCATGTCTAAGAATAAGAATTATTTTGCATCCCTAATAATTATCTACTACTAGCAGAACTGTTACAAGGTTTAGGTTTTATTGGTGTTGTTCTCTACTGTTTTGTTCAACTTTATAATACCTAATGAGATAGACAATTCTTTTTAAAGAAGCAAGAGGCATTATGGTAACCATGGTTGATAACCTTGTACTCTGTTTTACATCATGTGCTATGTCTATCCTTGGTTTTGACTGACAGCTTTGTTGTGCCATCTTTGACTTTATTCTCTTCCAAAAAAAAAGTAATAAGAACTAAGGAATAATAAAACTCAAAATGTATAAATTTTGTTGTAAAAAAGAGAGGGAAAAAAAGAGCTCTAAAGATAGAACTGCAAGTGTGTTTAGGGGTGTTAAATAGCAGACCATATTAATGTTTTTGGTTGGATCATTGAACACAACTGTTTGCAGTCTCACTGTTTGAATGTCCACTTTGTATGCTTTGATACTGTGACTTGAGCAACTATCTCTAGGATGATAATTGTAATCTATTAACTGGTGATTTCTTACTGTTTTATTTTGTAGTTCTGTATTAATTATACCCTTACACTGCTTTGTTTTGTTTTGTTTTTTCTCTTTTTCCTTTTAAATAAAATTTTTTAAAAATCTCAAAGGTAAAGAAAGGCTATATTCAAATAAACTGGAAGGGTGGTAGAACAAATGGACATGTTTGTGTTCATTCTCATTATGTACTCAAAGAGGCCCTAATAAACTTTTTAAATGCATATATGAAACCCTCCCATTATGATGATATTTAGATATCAATGTTAAAAGGTAAATAATAAAAGTGGAAGCCTGAGTGATGAGATTAGAGACCTTCAAAAGACACTCGAGAGATCTTCTCATGTTGCATGAAAGTACAGAGAGGAGCCTTCACTAAGAAGCCAGTTGTACATGTACTGCCAACTTTATGTCAGATCAGACTGTGAAAGGTAAATTTCTGTTGTTTATAAGACACCCTGACAATGGTATTCTGTTACAGAAGCTGAATGTACCTAAGACAGTTGTGCAGTGACCTAAATAATGCAGTTTTCTTAGAAACTTCCCATAGTTTTTTCCTTTAAAATTGCCTTAAAGAATCAAGTATCACTTTAAAAGTGAAGTGTGGAGTAACCTTTGCTCAACAACTGGTTTACTTCTAGGAAGAAGTTTCTGGCCTCACAGTACCTTCAGTTACATCACTAATCCTTTTTAATGATAAATATAAACTAACAATTATTAAGAGCTTACTATTTGTACAATAAAACGAGTGCATTATCTACACAATTTGTTTAATCTTCATACTAAAATGATGAATCAAAAATGTTATAATAATTTTCATTTTATCTAAGAGGAAAATGAGTATTAGCAAAACCTCTAAATGACGTGGCTGGTATATAACAGCGCTGAATTTTAAGCAGAAAGCTCTGTCTATGCTGTTTACCATAATAGCAAATTGGCTTGTATCATTACTGAGATTTAAAATATGTCCATTTTAAAATATGTCCATTGACTTGAGATATTCTGTAGGTGTAAACTACAGTGGGTTTTTAAGACTTAGTGCCAAGAAAAATGCTTTGAAATAATAGTTTGGATAATTGGGTTAAACAGAATGTATTAACATTCCCATCTTTCACATTTACCTTTTTAAATGTAACTAGTAGAAAAGTTAGTCAACTGTCTGGCTCATGGTACATTTTCACTGGATAGCCAATCCAGGTACAGTGAACCTTTTAGAGCTTTCAGGGATAACAAACAGCCCAGTGTGGCATGCATACAATAGGTCATCCACTGAACGGCAGACTCAAATTGACAGAAGATGCCAACAAAAATCATATGAGTTTTCTTTTAAAAAATAATTAAACGATTTAATTAGAATATTTACTGTATTTAAATATCCATTACCATGATTGTGGCCTCTTGTAATTAGCAGACGTTTTTCTGCTTTAATTACAGCTTTTCTTAGGATTCACCACCATACAAAATGAAACAGTACCACACTGTATTACATCTGTAAATGCCAATAATGTTTATATCATCAAAGAGGGTGGCGTGAGGCTTGGGATTCATTGTGGTTAGGAATCTATACCCAGGGAAGGAGGCCAAGCTTTCAGCCTTAGTTCTTCCACGTCCCCTGGTGAGAAATTTTGAGCTGCAACTTCCTTGTCTATCAAAGGAAGGTGTTTTGAAATCCCTTCCAGCTACAAACGTTCATTAATTCTGTGCTCATTCTAGACCTTTGCCTATTACATTTTTCAATATGACTTAGAATGGCTGTTCTCAAATTTGAGTCTGTCAGAGTTACATGAAAGGTTGCTAAGCTACAGATTTCTGGGTCCTACTTCCATTTTCTGACCCAGTTGCTCTTAGGCAAGTTTGGGAGCTGCATTTCTAGGACTATTAGGTACTACTGCGGCTGGTCTGGGGGCCACACCTGGAGGACTACAGCCCAAGACCCTCATCACCAACGCTCTTATCAAGGAGAACCCAGGTGCTGCCCCCTTCAGGACAGAATGTGATTAACGCCTACTCAAGAGGTCTTGGATTTGAAAGTTTAGGAATTTTGAAACTTTTTGTTAAGAGTGATTCTAATTTGCATGTTCCATTCCAGAAAGAGAATTTAGACCAATAATGACACTAATGACTGCTTTTCCCTGCAAGCATTTTGCCTTTCTTTTAAAGAATTATTATTCACTCTCAAGGGAAATACTAACTCAGGTTCTGAGGGTTTGTTTGTTTATTTGTTTGTTTTCCATTGCCTCAGATTTTAAATGTAAAACTACAGGGTTATTTTAAATATTGGTGGTGGGAAAAGTCTCCATCTATAACATTTCATCATACATACACTCAAATCTGTATATCTGTTGATAATCTAATGTTTAAGGAATGTCAATGATAAATGCATTTTACCTTTATTTGCCATTGACAATTTTTATTTTTTATTTTACTACAAAGTCTAATTTGTACTTTGGGGAGGGTAAAGTCAGCGTCTGCTTAAATTTATAATACTTAAAACCTTCTTCCTGTTCTCTTAATGTTTTACCATTTTTATTGCTTCTCGTCTGGATATTTTTAGGACGTAATGTACAATTTCACGGTTCTATAAGAACATCAACTGACTGTGCAAATATGCATTACAGCAGTGGGAATTTAGGTTACCTTGTCCAGCCCATAGTGACAGAAGCATCCTACAAGCATGATTATAAATATGATTTTTTAAATCAATAGAAATGACAAAGACATCTACAGAGTTAGGAAAATAGATTGCTTTTAGCTCTGTTCAGTGCTCTGATTTGTTTTAATTTGTTCACCTAGTAAAAGTGCTAAGATCAAGAAATCATAGACCCTCTGCTTTCTTTTTCAAAAACAACCTTCAACTTAAATTATCTATTAAAAAGCTTTGTATGCTTATGTTAATTTCCTCTTAAGAATTGCAATTAAGCCTGATTTCTATGAGAAATTAAATTAATAGATATTCTTTTTTTTACAAAAATAAGAGTTATAAATTCATGGTGGTAGGTTTTCTTAAATTAAATTCACTGATTTAGAATTGCCAAGAAAATAACAGTCAGTCAATTATCCATATGGTATGATGTCAAAACAATCAATAATGAAGGGATTTGTTCCTGCTATTCATCTATTGCTTGATTTATATGGCTATAATCTTTGTCTCTGGAATGATTAATACTATAGCCATTTTAATACTTACTTTTAGGCTTCAGAGTATTCATGATTATTGTCCCCGGTACTCATTAATAATGGCCATCTGCTCTTCCTTTCTTTTAATGAGTGGAGTGATTTTACTTTATCATCAGTATGTTCTGGGAACAGCACTGTGAATGTTATACTCAGAGAAGTGCCTGAGGTAATTATGGAGCCCATCTGAAATTTCAAAATTAAAGCATTTCCAGAAGCCTTGTAATATTTATTTCAGACACAACTTCACCATTATTTTTAACTAGCAAATGTCCAGTAAAGTCTTTTACCAAATCAATTATTTTTTGAATAGGAAATAAATAAAATCAAAAACTAATCTTTCATTGTTTCAACACTGTTGTGCTAACTAATAACCCAATTGAGAATAAACTTTATTCTTTTTAAGGTATTCTCTGTTTTTCTGTTAAAATATAAAGCAAGCCTGTAAGCAAAGAAAGAAATGAGCCCTGCTTTGCTGGGTAATAACACCCAATATCAGGAACAGCATACAGTCATTCTGTCTGTCTGCAGAGTCCTCTAAAGGTCAACTCTTTCTTAACAGCCTGAATTCACTAAGGGCTAAATGTATGTTCTACAGCACAAAATAATTGCATTTACTTTGTATTTTCTATTTTTTCAAGTTTCTTAAACTTTATCATTAACAAGACATAGTGTGAAAATTCCAAATTACTAGTAAAAACTGCCAAAAACCTTTCAAAAGTATACCTTGAAGAACAGCTTCTAATCCTTTTAAAGTCAATTCTGATATGTCCCTCTGTTTGTCCTCTCAATTAAAGGTATTATAATAAATCTAATTTGATACCATGTTACATTCCATTATTCAAAGATAGACACATTGAACTTATTAAATATATTACTGCTTTTATTATTACTATAAATATCATTTAATAGACATTATGATGTGTCCTTAGGTATATACTTTGCATATAATGTGTGCAAGGTGCTCACACCTTGCAAGTGAAGATTCCCCAGGTTGCAAGAACAAACTCAACAGAAAACCAAAATCTCAATGAAGTAAAAATTTACTTATGCGAAAAGGTGGGCAAGATCTCGAAGGCCAGGCAACAAGTATGCTGGGCAGGTGTCAGCCTGATCTTGTACTCCTAATGCAGGGCATTGTCTCCATCCTTTGGCCTCACTAGCTGGGGCTCAGGCTTACAACCTTGTTCTAGGTAAGTTCGTGAAAATGGCACAGCGTGAGCAAGCAACTGTGGAATGGGGAAGTTAGAAAGTACCTAAACTATCCTGAGATCTTGTGCAGCCTTCCCAAGTTAGACTTAGTGTCTAAAACAGAGAGCAGTTACAAGATGCAGGCATTTCAGTTAGACAGGAAGACCTGTCTCTTACAAAGGCATCAGACAGGTTTCATTTGCAGCTAGGAGTAACTGAGAATTGCAGGAAAGAATTTGGAGATGTACATCCATATAATGAAGACAGTTTTTGAAAACTGGCATTCATTTTGGCATTTTTTCTGACTCTAACTGGAACTACAGAGGTTTCATTTCAAATGCTATCTTCTGTGATTATTTTCTGTGATTTTGATTTGATAGGTCTGGGATAAGACCCAAGAATTGATAGTTTAGAGAGCTCTTCATGTGATGTTGCGGTGTAATTAATTTGTGAACTTATTATTCTCACCAGTAGGGAGATTTAAAGACCAGAAGACAATGTAACCCATCCTGCCAGAGAGCCTGATATCACCACAACAATTTACTTCCTTGAAACTTTTCACATTTCAATATTTAAATAGAAACATTTGCATGAGAATTTGTTGACAATCAAAGACAATAAAAACAAGGGCTACAACCCAGGATGTATAATTAGAGAAAAGTTTAGATTTTTTAAGGGAACTAAGTTGAGAATGTGATTGATTTAATTTTCACTTTCATTATTACAAGAGACAATGCTAATGACTCATAAAGTAAGTGGAACAGACAGTCTTTGCCCTCTTATAAAAGTGTAAGAATAGAGATAATGTAATTGAAGTCCTGAAAGTTTCACTGACTTCCACCAAATTGTAGAATTTTGGGCCAGAACTGTGACCTAAACCCCAAGTCAGGACAGCAAACTCTCCGCTATTTAGTGCTACAAACTTGTCTAATTTCCAAAGTAGGAATGCATGCATCAGGGCAATACAAAATTTTTACAAGTTGAAATAGTTCAATTAGTACCTTGTAAAGTTTAACATAGATATGTTCAAAAATATATATTTAAATAAATGATCCATAGTGGTCAAAATTTTTTATAAATGTCAATTCAGTTTACTTTATCATCTATTCTTCAATCAACTTTATTTTAAAATTATAATTCTAGTTTTTAACAACTTTACATGTCAGGGTTTAAGAAAACTAAAAACATTCTAAGCATGAGAGAAGGGAATAAAATATTCTTTCTTGTGTTAGTCTTTATTTTATGTATTGGCAGAATATGTCAGGTATTGACAATAACAGTGAAGAATTTCTGAAAGAATTCATGGAATTCAGCCAGTATGCACAGCCTGACACCGAAGCCTTTCACAATCTTGCCCAACAATTTTACTGTTTTCAAATTCCCTTTCTTGCAGTTCTTCTCACACTTAAAACATTCTCTTTATTAAACAAGTCATTGTTCTCATCTAGTTTTTGATTTTTATTATAATAGTTCTGCTTTCTGTTTGCTGTCTCAATCTCTGCAGGATTCAAATGCAACCTACCTCTCAAAGACAACTACAGATATCGTTCCCTCTTGCCCTCATTGAGAACTATTTTATTTCCCTTGAAATTTCAACTGCACTTTTTATTTATTTGCATGGAGTGTACAACGTCCACCTTAAACTATACAGGAGTTATTTCAGGACATGATTTCTTCTACACAATATTTTGTCCAATGGTGAATTATTCTGTTGAATAAATACTTGAACAAATGAATGGATTATTGTTGAGATTTTTTTGAAATTTAGGATTCAGTTTCAAGTTATGTCATTATTTCTGAACACATTAGCACAGACTTCATTTCCCATGCCTACAAAAAACTGTTCAAAAATATATCTGTGATTTTAAACTGTATCATTTCTATTCAGTTTTGATGCAATCAGCATGAAGTTCACAAGCACCTATTTGCTTTTGAAGATTGTAAAGAAAAAAAATAGGCAATTCTGTTTTCCTGTTGTATATTTTAAGTTACTATTTCCCTTAAATTCTAAATCTATAAACACTTGAAGATATCATTTAGTTATAGTCATATTCTATAACTTTTTAAAATAAGAAGCTACTGTCTGAAGAATCACTAAAATGCAATAATCATTTCCTTCTTCTAGTTCTATCTTATTTACCTATGACAAAAGAAGCAGTAAACTTTATTAGGAAAGTTAAAAAATACTTTCAGCAAAATTTTTAAAACTCCAAGTTATTTTTGAACATTTTTTAACTTACATTTTTCTAGCTTAATATGCAATTAAATTAGTAAGGTATATTTGATAAAAGAAACTATGTAAAACATGATTTGATATATACATAATGAAATGATTGGCTAGATCAAATTAACACACCCATCACCACACCCTTCCCAGTGTGTGTGTGTGTGTGTGTGTGTGTGTGTGTGTGTGTGTGTATGTAATGAAGACACTTCAGATATACTAACTTAGCAATTTTCAAGTACATAATTCTATAGTATTAACTAAAGTCACTATGCTGCAGATTAGATGCCAAGAACTTACCATCTCACAGCTAAAATTCACCAACTTAACTAACATATCCCCATTTCATCCATCCTTAAGGCTGCTGAAACCACCATTCTACTATCTGTTTCTGTGAGTTGGACTTTTTTTTGACTCTACATACAGGTGAGATACAGTTTTATCCTGTCTGTCCTGCACTTACTGTCTGTGTTGTTACCAATGCTAGGACTTCCTCCTTTTTATGATTGATTAACATTTGATTTTATATATGCTCTGTCATATGTGTATATATGTGTCATATGTATATAGTCTTATGCATGTGTCAGTGGGCACTTAGGTTGATTGCATGTTTCACTCTTATAGATGAAGCAGCATTAGACATAGGGGTACATAATATCCCTTTAAGATACTGACTTTATTTCATATGGATATATACACAGAGTTGTTTTCCTAAACTTAACCCATTGCAACAAATGTATTCTTCAATAGTTCCTCATTGTTCTTTTATTGAAAAAAAAAGCAAAACAGAAAAAAGAGGAGAAATAACACAGATTTTCAAAAAAACAACAGTAAGAAATCACTAGTTAATAAATTACATATTGTTATCTTGGAAGCAGTTGTTCAAGTTACAAAATAAAGCATAAAAAATGGACAAACAATGACAGTAGAAACTATTCTGTTTGATGAACTAATAAAAATTTAGTACTATGGTTATCTATCTTGCACACTTAAGCATACATACAGTTATATCCTTTAGAGCACTTTCTTTCCCTTTCATTATTATAACATCTTTTCCCAGAAAATTTGAATGTGCACCTATGTTTATAGCAGCGCAATTTGTAATATCTAAATCTTGGAAACAACAAAAATGTTCATCAGTCGCAGAATGGATGAAAAAGATGTGGTATTTGTATACAATGGAATATTATTCAGCTATAAAAAGGATGATCTTGATGCTTTTATAAGCAAATGGAGGCAACTTGAGTCTATCCTAATAAGTGAAATAACTCAAGACTCACATTTGTAAATATCATATAGCCTCTCTAGTATAAAAAATAATAATAAAAAACTGAAAGAGTAATAAGATCCGCATTATTCTATGGTTCCTCAGTATTATCTGCAGAGAAATAGTATAATTCTAAGAAATTTCATGGTAAAACAGAATCTTAACTTTAAAAACTAAAGAAATAAGATAATAATGATACTGGATAATGGATACTGGATACTGGATAATGTAGGATGCCAGACTAAGAAAATGATAGCAATTCCTTTCTTAGATAGGATGCCATGGTTTCACTCTTCTTAGTTGATAGGGATATTATTATGATGCACAGTTGCGAGTCTTATATCAGTATTCAATAAAATTCAGATGCACTGATAAATGAGGTGGGCATCTCAGTATAAAACAGAACAAATCTAGTTTTTCATATGAACTACCAGCTATGTAATAGACTTTTCAGTAGTATCAATGTGTAATGAAGAAAATAAATGACAGGACTGAAATAAAACAAAATATCATGTTTCCTCTGCATATTTCTTGATAACAAATGATCACAAATCTGAACAATGATTTAGTAACTCAGTAATATTTATAAATGCAATGTAACAAAAAAGGAATTTTCAAATTAGGGCCAATGCATGTAATAAACGGGAGTTGTGTACAAAAATAATAGTGCCATAAAAGAACTGTGTCATTCATTTAAAAGCAGATTCTAATGTAGATTTATGTTCATGTTCAATTTTTTTAAAAAATTCTCTAATATGCAAATCAAAGAACCCCCAAACTGCAATGATTTATAAAAGATAAAGACTAACCTTTCACTCATACAGTACCTATGTGCACATAGGCAACTGGTCCCCAGGAAGCTCTCTAAGAACACAAATATTTCTTCTACCTTGATACGTCACTGTCTTTTAGAGCACAGACTTCAATTTTAACTTTTTGTGAGAAAGGCTAGGTAGAGGTTGAGATCTTTTTACAGTTATAAATCCTCATCTCAGAAAAATGCACATACACATAATACCCTCCTACACTGTTTCTGGCTGGGTTCAGAAGTTTATAGATCCTTATTGTAGGTATTATACAGGCACGAGCTACATTCACACAGCTAAAGTTAGCTCAACAGCTAGACCACATAATTCACACTGTGAGAATGCTGTAAGAGAAGTTGGAAACCATGTGTCTGTTATACTCAGGAAGGGAACTGTGATCACTGATTAAGTAATGGTCTATCACCAAGAAGATCAGGAAAAGGAGAATTAACTCAGTGAACATTTAGCACTCTGTACCATTTACATGACAGATATTGATTATTTTTATGTCTGAGTCATAAAATAAATTATATTTATATATTTACATTTAAATTTCCTTTGAATTCACTTTATTTCTATGTTTATTTTTTGATTTTGAGTATTTTTTATGCATTCTTCTGAATTCCTTGACATGCTTGGTGGTCTAGTATGTCTAGACCACATTTTGTAATGGTTTATATGTACTGTTAAAAAATATAGATCTGCTATGATTTGTATTTGAATATTCAAGTCATATATTAATGTTTGCTTGATGAAAGAATTATATAACAAATTTCTGTGCTTGCAATTTTGAAACTTTTTCTGCAATAAATAATTATCCATTTGCTATATTTTGAGACTTGTAATTTCATAAAAGTATATAATTGTTTTATACTTTTTATGAAATTTTCCTTTTCTTCATCAAGTACTGTAGTACTTGATATCTCTATTAATGAATTTGTATTTAATTCTAGATTGTCTAATATTAGTATTGCTACAGTAGCTTTCTTTGGTTTAGTGTTGTTCTATCAATTTTTAATTAGAATATTTCAAAATTTATGAGTCAAATTTCTTTACATGTGTCTTTTAGATGCTACATAATTTCATTTTCTTTTTACGTAGACTAATTCCTAATTATTTTATTTTTCTGTTATTAATTTATTTCTTCTGTTCATTACGTAAAGTTTATATTTTCTCTTTTTCTGCTCTCTGTTGGATTAAATTGGCTGGTTTTCTTTTAATCCTTCTAACCACTCACTTCTTTGTAAATTATGTGCTTTTTTTCCTTTAGTACCTTACTTTAAAATTTTAACATGGCCATGTAACAAGATTTAAAGTTAATCAATATCTCTGTTCTCCTCCTGAAGAGCTAAAGGATCTCAGGACACTTTAACTCTGATTTTTTCCTCACTCTACTTCTACATTATTGTACCCTAATGATCAACATGACTCAAGTGTTTGAAATAGAAGGGAAGTTGCTTCAACTCAATATGCCACATTGTCAGGAAATCTATGATAGAAATTTTCTCCCATGACCCAGTCAGGCATAAGACCCTGGTGTCACACTCAGGGGTGTGTCCCTGGTAGCTACACAGAGGATTTAAGTTCTGTCCAGCCTAGCATCCAAGTATAATCTATTGGGGGATAAACCCAGCCAGCCTCACAGCTTAGAGAGATACAAAGCCCTGCCCAGCCCAGAGCCCCAGAGCCATCCATCAGGGAGTGATCAGCCTAGCCAACAGATCCTGAAGATTTTGAGCTCTGCCCATCACAGCATAAGGTTCCAGCACTATAGTTAGGGGGTTCATCCCAGCTAGCCACAAGAATATCAGAGGATCAAAGCTCTTCCCAGAGAAGCATTCCAATGCAGTCCATCAAGAGGGTGCCTAACCAGCCATACAGGTCTCAAAGGCAAATTACAAAATGAAAGAGTAAGCTATAGTTTCAGTCTTCCAGCCCACCCAGAAGAAACGCAGGAAATATTGAAATGGAAAACACTGCAAATTGCTCAACTGAACTGTCTGAAATGAAGAGCAACTGAAGTAAAGAAATAACTTCATGAAACTTTAGAGGAAATCAGATCAGAAATAATCTCTTTGATAAAAAAGAGAAGTGACAAACATTATGAAAGAAATGTTGAGTGTATCTAAAGAAGACCTTGATTAAAAAATAGAGGAACTTAAGAAAATGATGAAAATCTTGAATGAACAGCACAAGACAGAATTAGAATGTATGAAACAGATTCAAAGGGTTATACAAGAAATTAAAAATTCCATTCAAAGCTAGCAAAATCTTTTGAATGAAGCTAAAGACATAAAGCTCAGACATTGAAGACAGGATGGAAACTTATGATGACAAAAGAAAAGATCTCTTAAAAATAACAAGCAACCAGTAAATAATAATTCGACAGCTTCAAGATGGTACAAAAAGAAATAATATAAGGCTGATAGGTGTCAACCAAAAAGCAGGGGTCAACACAAATGACATACGAAGACTGTTTACAGATATAATAGCAGAAAATTTTTCAAACATGGGAAAAGAATGTTATAGAGATTAATGAGACATATAGATCCCCAATTAGTCAAAACCAAAATAAATCTTCACTTATATAATAAGTAAGCTCTCAGGAATTCAATGCAAGAATAGAATACTAAAAACTGTTAGAGAAAAGAAACCAGATCACCTATGAAAGAAAGCCTATTAGAGTAACAAGAGACCTTTCAACACAAACTTTCAAGTTAAAAAGAGCTTGGAGTGATGTATTTCAAGTCTTAAGAGAAGACTATTTCCAACCCAGATTGATGTATCCTGCAAAACTATCTTTGAAAATTGTTGGAGAAGTAAAATGGTTCCATGATAAAGAACAACTGAAGAAATTCATGACCACAAACCAACACTACAAGAACTGAAAGATGCTCTAGAAAGAGATAATGATCATTACAATTCCAAGAACAGCAGAAGGAAACCACTAAGCAGGGAAAACAATTAAACAAGAAAAGTAGAAAACCAACAACAGAAGATAACATGACAGAGAAAAATCAGTACATAACAGGTATATCCATCAATGTAAATGATCTTAATTCACCAATAAAAAGAAACAGAATGGCTGGGTGGGTTAAGAAGCAAAATTCAACAATATTCTGTACATATGAAACCCATTTAATTCAAAGGGATTTCATAGACTCAGAGGCAAAGGATGGAAAACAATACTCCATGTGAAAAGAACCCAGAAAAAACAGGGGAACAAGTTTTGTTTGCAAACAATGCAAAATTCAAACCAAGAATGAGCAAAAGAGGTAAAGAAGATCACTACATACTTCTTAGGGGAAAATTTGAAGAGGAAGAGATTACAATTATAAATATATATGCACTAAATATGAGAGCACCCAACTATGTAAGACAAATCTTAATAGATGTGAAAAATTAAGTAAGTACTAATACAGTTATAATGGGGGACCTTAGCACCCTTGTCACAAAGAGACAAAAAAATCAAAAAGAAATAACAGAATCAAATCAAACCTGTGAACAAATGGACCTAGTAAATGTGTATCAAGTGATCTACTCAACAACATCAGGAAACACATTCTTCTCAGCAGCACATGAGTCATTCTCTAAAGTAGACCATATACTATCCCACAGAACATACTTATGTAAATGGAAAGGAACTTAAATAATCCCATGTATATTGTCTGACAATAGTACAATAAAATTGGAAATCAATGATGAAAAACAAGAGACACCTAGTCACCTTCATTAAGCCTGGGAGCTGAGAGCATGTGAGGTGATTTCCAGCATACTTGCCCTCACTTGAAGAGAGCTTTGGACCATCACTCCAAGTGGGAAGGACCTCACCCAGCTTCTTGAAAGACCTGAGGAGGCACAGAAGGTCCCATCGGCCTGATCTAACCACGTCCATAAAGCCCCAGTACTTGAGGGTGCACAAGGTAATTTCTAATATGCTTGAACTTGTAGAGACCTTTGGACCATTGCTCCCAGTGGTTAGGACCCTGGCCAGCATCCTAGACCATCTGAGGAGGCACAGGACGTCCAGTGGGCCTGACTAGCCACACCCAACAACCTCCATTCAGTCTCAGGAGCATGAGGTGATTTCCAGCACACCCGGCGGAAGCTTTAGAACATCTCTCTAAACCCAGACATATAGGAAAAATGACAAAACAAAAGACCAAAATGCAATCTCAAACTTCCAGACCACACCAAACAAGCCTAGAAGCCATGTACATAGAAAAATATAAGCCATACATCTGAAATGCCTTAAATGATATCAACTGAAATGAAAAAACTTTAAGAAGCTATAAAAGAACTCAAATCAGAAATAATCTCCCAGGTAAAAGAAGAAATGATAAATGCAATGAAAGAAATGCTGAACACATCTAAAGAAGACATAGTTAACAAATTAGAGGAGCAGTGCAAAAAGATGTAAACCCTGAAAGAACAATATAAGAAACAAACAGAATGCATGAAGCAATTCAAAGAGATATACAGGAAATCAAATTTCCATTGAAAGTTGGAACTCAGCAAGAACCATCTCAATGGAAAGTGAAGATAGAATTTCACACCTTGAAGACAAGATTGCAGCTAGTAAACAGGAAAGGAAAGATCTTTTAAAAATAACAAGAAATGAGGAAATAACAATTCAACAGTTGCAAGATGATGCAAAGAAAAACAACATAATATTGACAGGAATAAATGAAAAAGAAGGGGATAACACAAACAATATCAAGAGGCTATTTACAGAAGTAATAGCTGAAAAGTTCCCAAACATGAGAATGGAAACTGACATATGGATCAGAGAAGCATATAGAACTCCAAATAGCCATACCCGAAATAAAACTGCATGCAGATATATAATAATAAACATCCCAGAAATCCAATGTAAGGACATAAAACTATACCCAGACATATAATAGTAAGCATCCCCAAAATCCAACATAAGAACAGAATATTAGAAGCTGTAAGAAAAGACAGATCACCTATAAAGAAAAAGCTATCAGAATCACAGCAGACTTCTCAACACAAACAATGAACTCAAGAAGAACATGGAGTAAAGTATTTCAGATCCTAAAAGGAAAACAACTTCCAACCCAACTGATGTACTCTTCAAAACTGTCCTTCAAAATGGATAGAGAAATAAGATACTTCCATGACAAAGAACAGCTGAAGAACTTGATAATCACCAAACCAATCCTGCAAAGAATACTTAAAGACATTCTAGATAGACATAGGAAAAAATCACTAAACAAGGCAGACAATTAAACAATGTGGAAAGGTAAACATGCAACAGCAGAAAGATAACATGTCAAAAATAATCCAATATATAATACTTATAACCATTAACGTAAATGGCCTCAAATCACCAGCATGGCAGAATGAATCAAGAAACAACATCCACCCATATTCTCTCTACAAGAAACCCAAAAGTAAATTCATAAACTGAAAGTCAAAGGATGGAAAACAATATTTCATGCAACAGGAACCCAAAAAAGCATGTGAGGTGTTTCTGTTTTCTGGCAATGTGAACTTCAAACCAAGAATGATCCAAAGAGATAAAGAAGGTCACTACATTACTAGTTAGGAGAAAAATTCAAGAGGAAGAGATAAAAGTCTTAAGTATATATGCACTAAATTCAGGAACATTCCAGCTATACAAAACAAGTATTAACAGAAAAGAAAAATCAAGTAAGCAATAACACAATTATAACAGGAGATCTTAACATGCCATTGATACAAAAGGAAAGATCAACCAGACAGAAAATCAACAAAGGAATGACAGAACCGAATCACACCTATGAACAAATGGACTGGATAGACATATACAGAGTGTTCTACCCAAGAACAACAGGACATACATTCTTCTCAGCAGTACATGGGATATTCTCTAAAACAGACCATATAATAGTCCATTGAACATACTTAAGTAAATGCAAAAGAATTGAAACTATTCCGTGCATGTTATCAGATCATAATGCCATGAAACTAGAAATCAATGATAAAAGAAACTGCAAAAACTCCACAAACACATGGAAATCAAATAATACACTCGAGCAATTACTGGGTCAAGAGGAAATTAATGAAGAAATTAAACAATATTTACAAGCAAATGAAAATACAAATACAACTTACCAAAATCTGTGGGATGCAATGAAAGCAGTCCTCAGATGAAAATTTATTGCAGTGAATTTCCACATCAGGAAAACAGAACAAACACAAATAACCTAATGCTACACCTCAAGCATCTAGAAAAAGAAGAGCAAGTCAAGCCCAAAGCAAAAGAAAGGAGGGAATTATAAAGATCAGAGCAGAAATTAATGCAATAGCGACTAAGAAAACAATCCAAAGAATTGATAAATCAAAGAGTTGGTTCTTTAAAAGAATAAATAAAATTGATAAATCCCTAGCCAACCTTATTTTTAAAAGGGAAGAAAAAACTCAAATTCATGCAATAAGGAATGAAAAGGATGAAATCACAACAGACTCTGTGGAAATGCAGAAGATCATCAACACCTGTTTTGAAAACCTCTACTCTTATAGGTTCAATAACACAGGAGAAATGGACAGATTCCTACAAACATATGAAATACCAAAACTGGATCAAGAAAATGTAAAATTGCTGAATAACCCAATTTCTATTAATGAAATTGAAAATGTAATTAAATCCTTACCAACAATGAAGAGGCCAGACCTGAAGGATTCAGTGAGGAATGCTACAAGAAATACAAAAGACTTAATGCTGACACTTCTCAAACTCTTCAATGAAAATGAAAGGGAACAATTCTTCCTAAATCATTCCTGGAAGCAAAATTACTCTCATACCAAAACTTGAGAAAGACCCAACTAAAAAAGAGAACTACAGGTCACTCTCCCTAATGAACATAGGTGCAAAAATTCTCAATAAAATATTGGCAAACAGAATGCAGTAAATCATCAAGAAGATTATAAACATGACAAATGGGATTCATCCCAGGAATGCAGGGATGGTTCAAATCAATAAATGTAATCCACCATATCAATAGGGCCAAAAGTAAGAATCACATGATCATTTCTATAGATGCCGAAAAATCTTTTGATAAGGTCCAACACTTATTCACGATAAGAATGTTACAGAGAATTGGAATAGGTGGTCTTTACCTCAATATGATAGATGCCATCTATTACAAACTAACAGCCAGCATCATACTAAATGGTCAAAAACTGAAAGCCTTTATCTTAAAATCAGGCACAAGAAGATGATTTACATTAACACCACCTCTATTCAACATAGTGCTGGAAATACTAGCCAGAGAAATTACATAAGAGAGAAATAAAAGGAATAAGGATAGGAAAAGAGGAAGTTAAATTATCATTACTTGCAGATGACATGATACTCTATAATTTTATTATAACTGATGATATAGGCAATTCTTTTTAAGATAAGAGGCAGTATGGTAACCATTGTTGATCACCTGGCATTTTGTTTTTACATTATCTATTATGTCCATCTTTTTCATTTAACTGACTCTGTTCTGTTATGTCACATTTGGTTTTACTCTCTTCAAAAAAAAAAAAAGTAATAAGAATTTTGGGAGTAATAAAACCCAAAATGTGTAATTGTCATTGTACAAAAAAAGGAAAAGAAAGTGCTCTAAAGGATATAACTGCATATATATGTAAGTGTATAAGATAGATAACCATATTACTGAGTTTTGTTGGATCACTGAACAAAACTGTTTGCAGTCTCACTGTTTGAAAGTCCACTTTATATGCTTTAATTTTGTAACTTGCACAACTATTTCTAAGATAACAATATGTAATCTATTAACTAGTGATTTCCTACTGTTTATTCTTTCTGAAATTCTGTATAACTTGTACCCTTTTTGTTTTTTTTTTCTTTTTCTCCTTAAATAAAATTTTTAAAAAAAGAATAAATGATTAAATCAGAGTAGCTTTTGTAGCTAAAATATTTTCTGAAAACCAAAGTAGAAAACACAAATGACTAAATATCAAAATAATATGTGATTCTTCTTTTGGAGAATTGTTTAGGCAACTGAAAAACAGTAAACAATTTGAAAATGCAAAATATAAAGTTAGAAATGAGTAAAGTATTTGGTTTCAGTTTTGGAGGTGGTTTGATTTCGGTTGGGTTTTTGTTAAAGAATGTCAAAGCTTTGCTTTTGGCTGTAATCATCATTTATTATTTCATTATTTTCTTATGTTCAGAAAAATTTTTGAGCATTATTTATAGACATCTTAGTCTAAAGATGTGGAGCATGCAACATATTGAGCTGGAAGAATAAGGATGTAGGTAGAGACTAGACATCCTTATCTTGCCTCTCTTGAATTTCCATTTCACAATTAAGCATAAGCAAAGCAGTGACTAACAAAGTACTTCAGAGGTGATGCCAAAAGTTCTAATTCCAATCTTCCTGTTCAATTTAAAAGATTTCTTTAAAGGCCATCAAATGAATCATTGTTCAAATGTTGATCATTTCGTTTTACAAAAAAGAAATAAATGTAAGACCAGCTTGTGTATTCACTTGTGTTCATACATTGAATATACTTCATAAAGCACAATTATTTTCCATTTATTTTCTTTGGGATTAAGTCAATGAATTATTTTATTGTTTTGCAAAGTTCTTTGTTTAAAAACTACTGATAGCTGATGTACATTATAATGGTTAAGATTAAGAATCAGTATATACCTGAAAGATATATTTATTAAAATAAGAAAGTAAAACAATATCTTTCTGGTAATCTATGAAATAGGGCTACAAAATCCAGATTTACCTTTCTCAAATTCAGCATACAAAATGAGCTCCAAGACCTTTCAAAGATGACAAGGATGATGACAGTGGTATTAATCATCTCTGTACATCAAGTGCTTTGTATAACCAACCCCATTTTCCTTCACCACATTCTTACAAGACAGGTAATGAGTACTTGGCCTATTTCACAGACAAAGAAACTGAAATTGTAAGAGAATAAGTGATTTGTAAAAATTCAAACATTAGGTATCTTAGTGCTGGGACTCAGCCCACCTAATTACAACTATTACACTTTTAACTATTAAACTAAACTACCTCTCCATCCTGAAATATTCACACAACACCTGTCCCTTTGATTGTTTCCCTCCCCAAAAGGCCCAAATAAGTCGTCCCATTTCTTTATTTTCCCAATGCAAAATCCATTTGGTGGAGTGCAACCTAAGGAGTATAATTCCCCATACACTGAAACATGAGCATAATTGAAGACCTGCTTTAATTAGTGCCAGCACTTTCTCGGGGTTATTGTTCAATGAGAAAGGTGATGTTAAAATCAGAATTGTTGCTGGGATCTAAATAGCCCTTTTTTGTAACAAGTATAATCATAAACAGTAGGTGGCTGTTCTTGGATCTTCTCCAGCACATAGTGCTTACCCAAAAGGGCAATTCTCTCTGTCTATTGCTCGCTTTTGATAGCAGTCAGTTAGGGTTTACATGGTGGCAGAGTGTTTAGAGTTTTCTTGGCATTGAGCAAATAGAAAAAATTATGTCAGTATATTTCTTGGCAATGCCAATTTCATCATTTTTATATGACTGAAATATCCTGCTTATTGTTAAGACCATATTTGAATATAATCTCCAACACACTTAGTTTAAAAACAAATTATTTCTTTTTTGTTTTCAAAGGACATAATGTAAAAGACATATTTAGTGAGGAGATGACTTTGTCATTCTTACCAAAGACTGTCTTTCATTTCTGATCCAAGTGGGTTATCAAGAATTAATAAGCAATATTTCTAAAACTTTAGTTAGGGCAGAAATAGTCAAGCACATCTGTAAGCCCAAAATTCTGAGAGGTTGAGACCAGAGGATCTCAAGTTTAAACTCAGTCTGGGAAACTTAGCAATTTAGCAAGACCTTGTCTCAAAATTTAAAAAAAAATAAAAAGGACTGGAACTGTAGCTTAGCAGTAAGATTCAATCCTTAGTATTTTCTCTGAAAAACGTTATTCAGAGAAAAGCTGCTTTTTCATTGTGGTGAGCTTGACTTTGGTTCCCCTGAGTTGTTCTTTTGATTCCAATTGTTCTGTGTCTTGACTTAATTATATTAATACCTCAGTCACTATGTGGCATATTTCTGAATAGAAACATCCAAGTGTACAATTAGCTGGGTTTGTTCTACTTTCATAAATTTTATACAAATGTTCAAAATGAATACTACCTTTTATCCTCTCTTTATAGGTATTTTGAAGTCTTAAAATAAAAGTAACGCCTCATTTGTAGTCTTATGAGAGCCTAATGGCTGTATATTACTTTTTCTCTTGTAAGATTTTTTCATTCTAATAAAAATATAAAAGTGCAATAGAGTATTATAACTCTTTCACACTGTATTTTACTTTTATAGTATATTTTGATTGATAGAGATCAGATAGTTCTTTAAAAGACTTACTTTTGATAGATAGTGTTGTCACATAAGATGCTTCTGTGAACTACTGTAGTGCCCTATAGTCAATGATGGCCATAAAATGGCTTGAACACTTGTTAAAAATTAGAGACAAGCATAAAATATTTACTAAGGCCAGAAAACATTGATTGAATTAAATAGTTGCAACCATAGAATGAGAAGAAATCAACCAATCTTTTAAACTATTTTAAACTTTTAAACTATTTTCCAGCCTTAACCAAGAAAAGGATTTGTTTAGTGTCCCTGTATTTGAAAGCATTATTTAGTCACCCTGTATTTGTAAAAAACTGTTTAGTCTCCCTGTATTTGGAAAAAAAATTCTGAGACTATGGTGTAATATATGACAAATAAAATAGAATCCAAAAGATAAAAGTAAAATATCAATGAGAATGTAGTACATCTCCTTAATCTAACATATCCACAGGTTTCTGCACCCCAACTGACAATGAATACAACACTTAAAAGTCAAAATGCATTCATGTAAAACAGTAAATAAAATATTAAGTGTTAATGGTAAATCATATGTAAACAACAGAAAAAAATAATTAAGCTGGTATAGACTACAAAAATTGAGGCCAGGGATATAGCTCAGCAGCATAAGTGACGGCCTAGCAAGCTCAAGGTCCTGAGTTTGATCCCAGGTACAAAAAGAAAAGACTACAAAAATCAGAGACTACATGTTTAATGAGGAGGGAATAGGTGTGTGACTCACAAACCTGTGTACCTTGTCTGTGCACAGCAGCAATGACTTTGAAGTTATGCCAAATGATTAGCTTACAGCCCTCTTGCTGTCTGCTCTTTTACAAAAAATTTGTAATTCTGAAAAATATACTGATGTCCATTGAACTCAACAATGATGCAAGCCAGATGGATACTAGGCAGTAAAATTATCTTCCCAAGAGAAGGCTGCACAAATTGTCTTATCTGTGTCTACAGTCTGGGTTATCTGTTCTCAAAAATACACTAAGTAAATTCTAGCTGGATGGAAGGTTGCCAGGTTTTTAAGTAGAATTTGATGGGCTAGTTCATGGGGAAAAAATAGATTTTTTTAGGACACTAAGTCACTTAACATAAATAAGAAACTGCATATTTTTAAGAAATATGTTAAAGCTGAAATGTTTGGGAACCATTGAAAGCTATTGCTTACAGCAAATAATATTACTAACGTTTTAGGAACATGTCTGATAATACACAGCATGAAGTTTATAATTTGCCACTACCAATTAATTTGATCACAAGGTCAGATAGTGATACCTGTACACATCAAGCCAGGAATTCATATGTTTTATTCTTCACAGTAAATGCAACTGTCAGAATTGAGAACACTATGATGAGGCTTTTGGAGGATGCTGAGCTATATCTTACACAGCGTATCTAAATATATGACAAACATATGTTTTTCTTTTCAATCACTCAAATACATTTTATTTTATTTTATTTTTTAAATTGAAAAAATAAGGCAGTCACCTCCTGAGTGTTCAGTTACAGAGAAGAAACAAATAGTATAGCTCTGAAGTGACACAGAGAGGGAGAGATCACAGCCTTAGGGGTCAAACTGGGGTTCTCATGCTGGTTTTGTTATTTGCCATTCATACAAGGTTAGGCAAGAGCATTAATTCCATTGGACTTACTCTTTAATTAGTGAAGTGATGATAATAATATACTGTGGCTGATTATAGATAAATTATATGCATGGTATTCAACCTTTTAGGATGCATATGGAAAAATTCCTACCATTATAGATACGTAGATACATAGATCTCAATCCTTGGTGTCAAATCCAGACAGACATAATGACTAGAAATATTCAGCACTAGGATTGCAATTCTGGCCACCAGTCATGGATTGGACTCTTATTTCCATTAAGCTAGCTTCATTTGACTTTAGGGAATCAACTATCAGCCACCAAGAGGTATCTACACAGAATTTTTGGTTTCAATTTTTGTTGTCTAAGCTTACTTACTATATGAAGGTAAACAGCACCAAAACCCAAGTGTGTACAGAATGCTATAAGTTTCAGTTAATTTTAATATTCATTCAATGAGTTGTCAGAGACAATACTCAGCAAAAGACAAGAAGACAATCCGATTGTCTTTTCCTAACTACAGCATTAGGTTTAAGAGCCTCATCCCAGTCACATGATCAGTGTTAAAAATTCAAATAGACTGCATAAAGGAGTAGTTTTTATAATTCCATTTTGGTATTACTACAATTTAAAATTAAAGAATAGTTTAAAATTAAAATCTAAAATGCAAATGAAACATCGTAACCTGTGCTGTTAAAAGGACCATGTTAGTTTAAATTGGGCAAAAGATGCCCAGTTTTGTTCTTTAAAAGGAAGCATCCAGGCAAGCAAAAGTACATTTTAGTTAAATGTCATGTTTGGAGAATGCAATGAAAGGACCTGAAAATATTTCTGGGTTTCAGAAAGATCGTGCATGAGAACTTATATAGGTCTTAATCCTGTTGCCAAGTAAGATTTCAGGGCTTCAAAGCAAACATATTAAAAATAAAATGGTTCTTTCAAATAGCAAAAAAAAAAAAATTGTATGTAATCAAGACAAGTAATGATGCAAAAAATTACTCCTGAAATAATCAATTCTCTATTCTTGTTTCATTAATGGATAATATAGTCAGATATCATTACAACATCACTGTTAGACTTTACAGATTTGATTTCAATCCAAAATTTGTAGCAGAACTCAGCACTTTAGACACAAAGAAACAAAGGAAAAAGGTAAATCCAACACAGATGTATATTTTCATAACATTTAATGCATAACAGCATAGTTGTGGCATATTAGTCATCATGGCAACCAGGCTACAAAAAGTTTTAAAGAAACCTGATGACAAGCATTATATTTCTGTTCAGTCTTCAATAGAACCCTGGGCATCCAGCAAACATATTACCATTTTAAATATATTAATGTTATATTCATTTCTAGTGATATTTTGGACTCTTCCACGTATATCTGTTCCTAAGAACTGGGCAGTAGATTTCCAAAAATTAAATAAAATCTAAAAAACAATGGATTAAACAATCATCAACATACCTAATATACCCCTAATGCTACTGACTATATGCCCCCAAAATAATTAGGTTTCTTGAAACAAAAAATGCTGGAATAATGAGTCTCCTACCTCACACTTAACAATTATGTTTTTATATTAGAGTTTTTATTCAAATATCATAACTCATTGACAAAATATGTAACTTACAATTGATCTCTCAAAGAGTTACATAAATATATTGCATCTAAACCTTATAATAAAATATAAAGAGAATTGATAAATGTTTCTGGAAAATAAAGCCCATAAAATAGTTGAATGTCAATGTAGCATAAACACTGTTGAATTAGATAGTGAATACTTAAAATCCAAGGTCTATCACATACTACAAATGAAAAATGTTTAACTTATTTTTTAATTTCCTTTTCATTTATAAAATAAAGAAATATTAGGTATGGAATGCCCATCTGTCATTATTTTCAGATGTGATTATATCCCTAGAAAGTCTAAGATAATTAACAAAAAACCTTAGAAATAATGAGTTTTCTAACAATGACATAAAATAAATTACATCTCAATTCACCAGAAACATCTTTTAGAAAACGATAATGAATAAATCTCATTCCAAAAACATCTACTACCACGGAATAAATTTTATTAGAATTGTGTATGACACGAATGAAAAATATTGTGGAAAATTTATTGAAAATATGGGAAAAACTTATTTTAAATTGGAAAGACCGTATTTTCTTGATAAAATTCATTTCTTCCCAAATCAAGTTTCCAAATTAAGAATCCAAATCAAACTCCAAAAACAAATTTTTTTGCATCTTGAAAGCTTATTTTAATGTTTCTCTGAAAGAAAATGTGTAGATGGCAACTGACCAAAACAAAGTTCTCTTCACTGTTGTTGAAGTTTAGACAGATTTCTTCTTGACCATAGCTCTCTGACCTCCCCTTATTTTCCTTGCAAAAATGCAAGTGCAGGAGGCTGAAAGAGAGGGATTTCTGCAAGTTTGAGGCCAGCTTGGGCTATGTAGTGAGTTCACAACCAGCCTGAGCTATAGAGGGAGACCATATCTCAGTCTCCACACCCCAAAAAATTAAAAGTGCAAACTCAGAACCTGCCTTTTAAAATGTAAATCTTTTCGTGCCACTTGGCAGTTTCATAACCCACTTGCTAGCCTCACTGCTTAAAATCTGCCTTTTGTCACAGTTGAATTAAATTCAATCATTTCCCTAGTGCAAGAGTGATGATTTATTCTATCTTTGACACAGTCATGAAATTGTTTTTAAAAAAGAAGAGGATGTGAAAAGAAAATATATCAATCAGATAATAAACACCATAAATATACAACAATTAAAAACTAAGTTATTGGCATACATAAAGACCAAATGATAAATCTGTGTGGTCAGAAACAAAACATCTGATAGATATATACACACTAATGCATGATACACAAATTTCAAATCAGTAAAATAAGAAAATAAGCTACCTAATAAAATATATCAGGACAATGGGACATCTTCATGAATAGAATACAATTTGATCCCAGCTGGGGATTAAAACTCCATCATTTAGGTCTTTGGGGGACATTTAAGATCCAGACAGTAGCAGTTGTACATATGATTAACTACCTAAACAGAGGCAGGGTCCAAGACAACAGAAACTGGCTAATACAGCAGGGCAGACACCCCAAATAAATTTAGTCAACTTCACAGTTTAATCTTTTGTTCATGATAATATTATGATGCTCTCAAACTAAAATCAATGAACAAGTCTTCAGGCATATTTGGTCCACTGGCTCTATATTTTCAAGCTATTTGAAGCTTTAATCTATTTTTGTATATGCGATGAAACTGGGATCAAACAGCATTTCATTATAATAATGTAAATACTACCGGAATGAGATGACACTATTTAGAGCAGTGTCATATATATTAGACATAATATATATGAGACACTGCAATTGCTCTATTATAAAAATTCACAATGTGATAATTTCTCCCATTTTGTAGTGGTAAAGATATACATGCATTTCCCTTTTTTGTTTCTAATAATAAATTATCACACGTTGCACACAAACATTTAAATAAAAGAATTGCAATAGGGCTCTGATGAACCCTTGATATCTAAAGAAAATTTGGAATTAAAAATACTGCCATACATGTGTTGTCCTTCAGTTCCTGTGGCATGTAAAATAGCCCCTATAGTCATGGCAGCATCCGCATGAGTGTCAGCATCTGCATAAGCTTATGTAATATGTAAACCAAGGAAGAAATCTAGTTGCAGTCAGTATTTCTTTCAATAGAAAGACTTAATAAATGGGTATCAAAATGTTTGATACTATGCACTATACTCCACACATAAAAAGAAAAAAAAATCTGGTAGCAAAAGGTTCTTGCTAATGTGGACATGGAATTGTTAGTCACAAAAGAGATGTCATAGAACGTGAAGTATAGGAAAGAGCCAGATAGATTCCAAGATCACAAGACAGTATTACTTTCACCCAACCTTTTTTTCCAGTAAAACAGGAATCACTAAAAATCACAATAGATAAGAAATAATGAACTCAGATCATTCTCTCACTTTTATACCAACTACAGAGAAAGAACAAAAGGTGATCCTTGCTCAAAGGAAATTTACATTCAAGTAGAAATATTGAGCTAACCCCATTAAATGACTAATTAAAAGCTGAACCCTGACACACTCTTGAATCATAATAATTCAAAGATTATCAATGTGGAACTTACCAAGTTGTTTTATATCTAAAATTCTGTAGGGAGCATTGTTCTCCAAACTCTAGCCAAAGTAACTGCATCTCATAATGGACTTCAAAATACACACAGTATCTAGATACCCATGTGGCCCTCCAGCAGTTGCTAAGGGTGTGTGCCCAACTGCAGTTCAACAAGGCTACTCACCACTGTAGCTGGACAGTGTTTACTGAAACTGACAGAGCTCTCCATAAAAATGGGATGGGGAGAGCACACACAGCTTTACTCCAAGACTTCTGGCTTTTGATTGTGGTTTTATCATTTTAGTTACAGCCCTATAAAACCTGTCTCTTATCAAAGGGGCGAGTTATAATTTAAATACTTCTGCAGCCCAGAAGTTGTCCAATTACTTTGTTAGTAATCCCTAATAAATCATTTACTTGCCTAATTGAACTTGTCCAGTCATTCCTCAGACTGAATATACATCCCAATTCAGAGGCAGATATTTCTTTCATATCTCTTCAGGAAATTCACACAAAAATGTGATGACAACGACGATGATGATGATGATGATGATATTCAACTACAAAATATCATTTAAATCCATCTTAAATGGGTTTCTAAGTATTTCATATATATTAGTCACTTTGTCCTCCCCAAGTAAAGCCTAAAAGAGTTAAGTGATTTGCCAAGTATCACAGATTTGTAGTTGTAGAATAATTACTATGTAGTATTCAAAATTTGAACCCAGGGATTCTAGCTTTAGACCTAATGCTACTGAGCAAACATCAATAAAGCTTGCACCTTGAAAAGATGTCAGAAATGATTGCAGTTGTGGCATGGATGCAAGTATATACCCTTTCATACAGTGCCATTTGGGCAAACTGTCTTACTATTGAGTAACAATTTTCCAAGGCTCAGGAACAGATCAAAGAGGGACACAAGCTCAGAATGCATCTTATCTAGTGGGTAATTAGAATACAGAGTCCTCATCTGCTTACATGTGAATGCTGAAGTGTCTTGTATGGCTAGGACCTTAGAAGAGAGAAGAGGAAAAATTAAAATCAACCCTGCTGGTTTTCATAGGGATCAGTGGGACAAGGGAAATTATCTTCATGACAACCAAAAAGAAAGAAAATCATTTGCAGGGAGCCTGGTACCATGAAGAATGATACATCATTTCCTAAGGTGGTGGGTGGTTCTCAAGTCTTAGCATACACCAGGATCCCCTAGAGAGCTTTCTGAAGTAACTTCCTGAATGTGTCTAACAATTTCCAGATTCCACTTTGGTGCTGCTTTGAGGACCGTAATGAGAAACAATGTCTATAGCATGCTCACCACACCTCTGGGCTTTTGCTGTAGATCCTGTCATATGTCTGATGAAATGCATTTTATAACTTGTAATTAGAGTGAGCAATGGAATTTCCTCTGTTATGGTGTGTCTTAGTTACTTTTCACTCGTTGCTGAGACAAAATACCTGAAGCCCAAGTTGGGAAAGGAAAGGTTTATTTCTTACAGTTTTTGGAGGTTTCAGTCCACACTCAGTTGGCTCCCAGGCAGGCAAGCATGGCTGGGCCACAATTCATGGCGGCTGCAAAACAGCAAACAGGAACCAGCAAAGAGCAAGACACACCTTCTTCCTGCCATTACATCACATCCTGGCTCCACCCCTTTGTGGGTGGAGCACTGACACCATCAATCCAAGCACTAAACAATGAATAAATAACAAATGCACAATTCAAACTCATGAGGCCTGGGGGGACACAGACTTAAACCATGACATGGTGCATGGCCTGGCAGGCATTGATGAATTTAGCCTTGTGTTTCATAAAACCTATAATGTTAGATTATTTTGTTTTTTAACTTCTACTGGTGTCACAGGCATGGTGTAACAAATCCCACACAAAAAAAAATCCTGCTGGATTTGAAACAACTGAATATTTTCTCATAGTTCCAAAGGCCATAAAAGGCACAGTGTCAGAAGGTTTCATTCCTTCTGAAGGCTCTACGAGAAAAGCTGCTCTGTGCCTCTTTCCTAGCTTCTAGTGGTTTCTCGACCACTCTTTGTGTGCTTTGACTTGGACTTCTGTCACTCCCACCTCTGCCTCCACCAATGAGTAGAGTTCTCCCGGTGTGTGTTTCTCCCTGGAAGGACGCTAGTGATCTGACTTAAAGCCCTAATCCACGATGACCTCAACTTCACCTAAGACTGCAAAATATTATTACTACATAATAACATTTTCTTTTTTTAAAATTTTATTTAAAGAGAAAAAGAAAAAAAAGACAGAAAAAGGGTACAAGTAATACAGAATTTCAAAAAAATGAACAGTAACAAATCACTAGTTAATAGATTACATATTGTCATCTTAGAAATAGTTGTTCAAGTTAAAAAAGTAAAGCATACGAAGTAGACATTCAAACAGTGAGACTGCAAACAGTTCTGTTCGATGATCCAACAAAAACTCAGTAATATGGTTATCTATCTTATATGCTTAAATATACAGGCAGTTATATCCTTTAGAGCACTTTCTTTTCCTCTCTTTTTTACAATAACATTTTGGGTTTTATTACTCTCACAGTTCTTATTAGGTTTTTGTTTTTGTTTTTTTTTTTTTTTTTTTGGAAGAGAGTAAAACCAAATGTGACATAACAAAACAAAGTTAGTCAAATCAAAAGGATGGACATAGTACATAATAACATTTTCTTAGACTCTAAATGGACATGAATTTGAGGGCACATTATTCAATCCAGTATGTTTTTGACATGAAAGTTTCTAAAGTACTTTATCATAGACGGTTGTAAAATATGGTTCTTCCCTAGCCTTCCAAGATGACTGGAAGTGTTACAGGGACATTGATCTCTTGGCATTTCTTCTTCTCCTTTGTCTCCATTTTTAATTTCTTCTTTAAAAAAGCAAACTCATTTCAATAATCGCTAAGATGTGTTATGGTATTGGGCTTCATCTTTGGGTCTTTATGTATGTTCATTTCTTTAGTGATGTCTTCTTGCTTGTGACTTCAAACACCATTTACACATCTTTGCTCTGTGTATCTTCCTGCTTGGAAACTCTCTCCTGATTTCTAGATCCCTTCATCCAAAGATCTCAGCTACACATATTTTAATAATATTATCTGAGCTTTTGATATTCACAAATAAAATCATAAAACCTATCTGTCCCCTACTTCCATCATTCTAAGTAAATTCCTATCATTGCTCAGACAAAAAAAAAAATCTTGCTATCATCTTTGACACATCTCCTTTTCTTACTGCTCTAATCCAATTCATCATTAAATCTGACTGCCTTCATTGCCCACTACACATACTCAGGATCAGCTACATTTTGCAGTGTCCACACAAGCACCACCTAGCCCTATCATCTCTCACTTGGATTGTGGTGAATACTTTCTGGCTGGTCTATTTACTTGATCAATCTGTTTTCAAGATATCAGTCAGTGATATTTTGAAAATTTAAGTAACATTATGGAACTTTGGAAAGTAATATTTTACTTCCAATATTTTCTTACCTTGCTAAAAGAAAATCAAAGATCTTACATGAATCCATGAGGTCTCCAGGATCTGCCCATGTGCCTCTTGCTCCATCTCTGTCACATGTACCACCACCTTCATCCTTTTATTCTCTGCTACAGCCATTATTAACTTTCTAGAGGCTTCCCCAGGACTTTTTCCATCCCTTCCTTCAGTAATATGCACTACAAGAGGAAACTAATAACATGACTGTGTTTGTCTCTTCTTTTCTCAAAATAGACTACTACAGTTGTGCCAACTTTTCAGTTTGTAAATCTTTTCTGATATGCTTTCTATCCATTCATTGATGCAGGAAAAATTAAAATTAAAATTCATGCATGTTCTTTTAAATACAGTTCTCAGTGTAAGTAGCAAAAACTTCTCTGCAAGAAGAAGGCATTCCTAAACAACCTTCCACTCAAGGCTTCCAAGTGACAAATGAAGAGTTCTTGGAAAATCTTAATCTCTAGAAAGGCAAAAGGGATATGAGAGAGAGACAGAGAGAATGACAAAGAGAGAGACCGTGTCTGCCATCCTAAACTGAAATGAGAAATAGACATTATAAAAACATTTGCAGTTGATAGCATTACTTTATTTAACACTACCATTGCATGATTATATTATAAAGGAAAAATTCAAATAAAATATATAACTAGAAATGAATCTCAAAGCCCTTTACACTTCTTACAAGCAACTGCAAGTCCTTTCTTCTTCACTGTCTATGGCTCTCAACCCTTTGTGCTATTTCTTTTCTATATAGCTGCATATGTGTATACTTACACGTGTATATCTTCAGGGGAACTTTCCCATAAATAAATCACCTTTGAAAGTTGCTCAGCAAGTTGCATTTTTCAGTTTAACATTTTTAAAATCTTACATTGACAATGCACACAGAGCAATCTTGTTCTTTTACAAGAGCTGCTTAGTCTTCCAGAGAATAAATAACTCATAATGTGTTTATCTACTGAGCTCTACAGAGCAGCTTCTCTACCTGGTAAGAACCTGCCTTCAACAGTGGACTTCATTTTAGCCCTCTGTCTCATGACTGCTGTATGTTAAAGCTTGACATTAGCAAGGCAACCTATGAAAGCAGGTGCAAGTTCCATTTTTTAAAATTTTATTTGAGACATGTACATGTATGTGGATTAATTTTATGATACCTGAAAAATAGTCAATTCAAAAGCCATGTGTTTTGAAACAATTGATTCTTAGTTTTCAATTAGAGTTTCACATAGAAAAAAAAGTCAATATAATGATCTGTTTACTTGGAAATAGCATTTATAACATAACTCATAGAAAGTTTCATCACTAGAAGTTTACAGAGTACATGACTTTAATCATTATAAACAATAAGTTTTCCCTAGTGCTTTAAACTTTCACATTTGTAAAGCTCTGAAGTACTCCTTCATAGCTAAAGCAGTCATATCTTGGATTTCTTTGAAAAATTATTTCAGGGCAAGTTTCGCTCTCGGGCATCTCTCCTCAGAAGGAGATAGCCCTTCCAGCCCTAGAAAATTGTATCCTTCAAAGTTAACATGGAAAGCCTATTAAATAAGAATAAATTAATGATTCATAACCCAAGCCCCATCTCACTCTCTTTCTAGCACACAACTGACTTTCAGATCCCATCCAAGCTTGTGAGAAATAATAGAATTCTGCATTCAAAAAATCTTCAAACATATAAGCTGAATACCAGAGTTAATTTTTACATTGTTTTAAACAGAGGAATTGTTGATATTATTTGCTTTCTAAAATCACAAATAGAAAAAAACCAAAATGAAACAAAACAAAGAAAGCAGACTATGATTGTTTATTAACCAGATTGTTTATTGGCCAAGAATAAATAAACCCAGAGTGATCACTACTTTGAAAATAAAAGACAATCATTTAAAATGGATCTTTTCTCACTTCCTAAACACTAACTTGCTAAGAATTATGCTGAAAAATTGACATTTACTTGCTTTTGTTCCAGTTGTTCCAAAATGAATCATCTTTCTGCTTTGTTATCATTTTACCAAGAAATGCATCAATAGGACTAAAAACTTATTATATTGATTTTTTTTCTATTAGTTCTTTCATTTTCTATTCATCAAGATCTACTTTTTTCTAGTCTTCTATCAGTTTCTCCACTGCAGCACTATTGACATTGGCACCAATAATAGTCTCTTATGAGAACTTTCCTGTGCATCACAAAAAGTTCAGCAGTGTTCCCAGCCCCTGTCCACTAGATGCCACTAGCCTCTGCTCAGTTGTGACAACAAAGACATCTTTATATACTGTTTATTACCAGAAGAACTTGCCACTAGTTGAAAATCACTAGTGTAGCATTTATTAAACATTAAATCTTCTGTAACAATTTTTTTCCATTTTCCTCATCTACTCTTGCCTGCCTATAAAGTGATGGCAGTTCTATCTGCTACTACTTATTCCAGGAAGTAAGTCTTCAGTTACTATTCTTAACATTTGCTTTCTTCCAGAAGTGGGAAATCAAACAGAAATGTTGGCAATAATTTCCAGGCTCTATTCTAATAAGGCACTTTCACATAATTTCTTTGTGATTCAGTTTCCTTATCTATAAATAGGATATCATAATAACTGTCTAATCAAATTGTGAGAATTATATAATTGATTATCTAAAATGCTTAATTGTTTCTGGAACTTAGTAAACACTATATTAAGTGCTAATGATTTTTACCCTTATTAGATTGGGGGTTTTGTTTTGCTTTGCTTTGTTGTTATATGGTGCTGGAGATCAAACCCACAACCTTGCATATGTTGGGCAAATGCTCTACCAATGAGCTACATCTCCAGTCTACTTGCCTCATGGTTACTGTTGTTCTCTTCTGTTCAAGCCCCACCAGTGGAATGGGATGAAGATAGGGACCAAATCTCACAGCCTGACTTTATAAACATTAATGCTGACTTTAAAGAAAAAGCACTAAAAGAGATCAATTAAGAGCTACATCTGTAATTTTAAATTTTCTAGTAACTTTAAGAAACAAATGAAAGCAATATTACATTTATTTTATCCCAATATATCTCAAATATTGTAATTTCAATATAGAATATCAATAGGACACTTACATTTTTTGTGCTTATAACATATCTCAATCTAAACTAACTAGTATCTAGGCTACTATGTTGAATAGTACAGGATTATACCAGAGACAGATGACAGGTGAAAACACAATAAATACAAAGGGTTCTGCCCTAACCCTCATATTATGTCAGTTATGTGTTTGAAAGTCTTGCCTTCTTCATTAGATTGGACATTTAGCTGAAGGCCTCAAGTTTGTTAGTCCTTGTGTAGCATACACTGCCAAAAATGCCCTACATTTATCAAGCAGAAGATGAATACAAGAAATTAATAAATGCATGGAAGAATGTAACGGTAAAATGCAATAAAAAACCATATAGCAGACTGCATATTTTTTCTAACCTTGGAGAAGCAGATGAATTTGAAAACCCTAAACCTCGACAGTAAGATCATTTGGCTGTTGGAGAGGAGTATCAAAGATACAACAGATGCGCAGCTCTGTCTCCTGCTGTCATTCTGATAAAGTCCTGAATGTTTTTACATCAGAAATGCACATACAATTTTTATGTATTCACATCTCCCAGCAGAATTACTAGGTTCTATAAAATTCTTTTCTATTCTCTTTGAGGAGAGCATTTCAGCATATTTTTTTAAATTTCGGGATAAATTATAGAAACAATAACAAAAGAATGGATTGTTAACATTTGAACCTCAGTTATCATCAAGTTATAGGGTGACTAAATATTCTGTTACTTGAGTTATTTTAAGCAATACTCCTTATACACTCCGGCTCTTCTTAAAATGTGAAGCACAAACCAAGCACAATATTCTACACAGTCTAACAAGCAAGAATAAGATGAAATTATGAACTCTCTTTGTAGATTTTGCAGCTATGAAATTGTACATCATGCTAAATTTTAAAAGCTAATATTATTGACTCACTGTTATAGGTCATTTTCAGATGAATGTCCATTAATCAATCATTGCCCAGCTTCCCCAATTGCTACATGCACACAAGTGCACATGCATTTATAGATAAAATTAAACCTAAATTCAAGATCAGATGAATTTCTACTAGAACTTAGCTAATTAATTTGGGTTCATATTTCCAGATTTTTTGTCAGATTTTGCCTCTGACTTCTACTACATTAGCTAGTAGCTAATATTCCCAGGATTATGACAATCATCAGTCTCATAAGGACATTCCTGTCTTTATCCAAGAGTCTACAAAAATATTACACATATCAAAATTTAGGATGAAGTTCCATGAGTGTCATTAGATGTAGAAGTTTTCAAATGCCATATGTATAAGAATCACCCTGAGGAGCTTTTTCCAAAATTTAGACTTCCTGGCCTTCTCTTCAGAAATTGTGCTTCAGTGAATCTGACTGGGACCGAGGACTATAAATGTTTAAAATGTACCTATAGGAGTAAATAAATAAATAGCATCTAAGTGATAGTAAGCAAAGACTACTTGTTCAGGGCTTGCTCTAATAAGGGAGTCGACGACCAGCATTTGAATTTGGCAAAGACTTGAAGGCAAGCAGAGTAGAAGAAAATCTGGATGGTGAGGGAAATCAAAAGGAAAGGGAAATGTTTCTGAAATGTCCTGATTGGAAACTGTCCATGTAAGGAAGCTTATAAGTGTAGTAATGAAAGCAGAATATCCCATGTGATTGGTAATAGGTAAATGTTTGAGTTTTTCCAGTTGGTTCTAACTTGAAAGCAATGGTAAAAAGTAGAGAAGTTATCGTGTATTAATAAAGTTTTGGCCATTGGACCTGATTTTTGTTATTGTCTTTCCTCCTGAATTACTGGGTACGAGCACTAATAAAATTTCCTAGAGCAGTTACTGTAAGTAATAAATTGCTTGCTAGACCAGTTGATGTAGCATGTGAGTCAGGTTTCTATTTTTATATGGAGATGAACCATTATCTATCTGTATTTTGTCTCTTATACCCAATGGACTTTGATATAAGAAGTTTTCAAACATAGCAGGTAGGCATTTAAAATAAGCATCCTTACCTTCTTTCTTAACTAGCATTAAACCAAGTTCTCAATTAGTTGACAGTTGATAAGAATATTTAGATAGAAGGATGGGTTGGAATGGTAATCACTTATTTGTGTAACCTTTCTCAATTAAATGTTTTACATTCTTTTTTACATTCTTTCCTCATATCACCTTCATTTAGGAAAGACATGACTCAGAATTGCCGGAATAATAGTGTTTATATACATAAAATATCTTGCCTATCATATATTCAAGGTGGTTACATAAGAAAACGTAAATAGCCAAAAATAAATTCTGAAATTTTTCTAAGCACATTCACTATCAGAAAAATGAAAGACAATTTAAGGAAAAAATTTAACATGATTATTTCATAGAAAAATGCATAAACCTTATCTACTACATTCTCTGACTGCTGCATATCTATTATTAAGTCAACAACAATAACAAACCTGACAGCACTAAGTGCTGATGAGAATGCAGAGTAACAGTCTCATATATGTTGGTGGCAATAAATGAAAAGGCCACTTTGGAAAACACTTTGAAGAGTTATTTTAAAGTAAAATATTAACTTACAATATGACCCAATACTGTTATTATTTTTTATCCTAGAGAAATGAGAATCTACATTTATGTATAAACTTCTATGTGAACATTTACAATCACCTCATTCATTATTACTGCAGATTGCAAATGGCCTAAATGTCCTTTAACAAATGAATAGAAAAATAAAGTTGATTATATACATACAATAGAATACTATGCAGCATTAAATAGGAAAACTAATAATTCAACAAATAACACAGAGAATCTTGCATGTTTTCGCTAAGTATATGGCTGTCTAGTACATGATTTCGTATTATACTCTAGAAAGGGTAAGATTATAAAGATGGACAATGAATCAGTGGTAGACAGGGGTTTGAGAATTAAGAGGAAAGGAAATTTACCAAGGAGGCATCATGGCAATACATGATTTCAAATCATGTATTGAATGTATACACCACAAAGAGGAAATTTTCACTTACGTAAATTTTAAAATAAGCCAACAAATAGAAATAAAGCATGACAGAACATGATCTGTAGCCAATGAACCAAACTATATCATAAATAAATAATACAAGCACAAAACATATGGTAGGGGAAGAGTGCTGTGTATAATGGGAAACAGTGATTTGCCTGGATAATATAATTCTAAAGACTGTAAAAATAGTGCGACAGAGAGTATTTGACAAACTTGTTTCTCACTGGAATATGGGTTAAAGATTATTTAAATATTTTATGAATAGTAGAGTCAAATAAATAGGCAAATAAATGACACATAATGGAAAAGGCAACACTTTCAGGCCTTACTCTTGATGGACAAGACAAAATTTGCTAATAGATACCAGCGTTCTTATGTCTAGAAAATGGCAAAAATCGCTCCATGATATTTGAATCCTAGAAAATAACAAATTAGTGCAAAGGAACCGGGCATTGCTTAATGACACCACAAAGAATGTTGCCTGTATTTGCTTCTGTTTTTGATTTAGAGCCTACCTCTCCCGAATGGCCAATGATAAGATAAAAATATAATAAACTGTTGCAATTATTTTAAAATAATAGCAATAAGTAAAATCATCAATCAAACATGTGAAAGTTTAAAATATCCACATAGCAAGATCCTGTTCCTATCCATTATTGAGTCAGCACACTGATTACAGAAGGAGATAGGGAAATACAAAAGGACCAGATGATCAATGGTGATGACTTTGCTGGGGTTTGTGGGTTACAAAAACAAAAATAAAGCACCACTATCATCCTGCCAGAATGAGTTTGCTCCTGTTCCTCCCGATATTATTGGCATAGAAAAAGTGAAGAAAGCTGTTTTGTAGGGTTATATCCAGCCTAACAGGAATCAGGATGACTCCTCCCTTCAATTTTGTATTTCAGAAGTAGAATCTGCCCTGGAGAGACCTTTCGCTTCTCTTAACTCTTATTAAACATCTACATTCTCTGAGGCACTGAACTACATTCACTTTAGTTTTCAAGCCCTGGATCCTACTTTGGGTCATTCTAGTTCTCATTAATGTAGGATTAATGAGTGTTTGGTTTTCACGATAGTGGAATCCTATGTAGAGGTTATTTTTCATAAGAAAAATAAGTGAGTAAAGTAACTACAATACTTTAAGAACTACTACTTTGAGTTCAGAATTTTGAGATCTGATCATGCTACTTCCTTATTTTGGGAAAAAAAAAAAAACTTTCTTTCTCTGGCCCTTTTTCCTTGGTTTGCAAATGCTGGTAATAATCCCTTTGGTGCTCACTTCACAAGATCGTACGTGACAGTTAAATGAGATTGTCCTGGCATTAACCTCTTGTAATCTATTACATAAAAACTACAAATGAGTTTTTATGAAGTCTATAACTATGAATAATAAAACTCCTGATATCCATGAAAATCAGATAAAACTCTTTTGATAAAAATTATAATTTGATTTACTACATTGATACAATTATGTGTTTCCCAAAAACATTACAAGGACTATTAAAATGCTATTACTTATAAAATAATCAATGAAAAGGAGAGACCAAGTAAATTTGAGATATAATACAGTATCTTCAATAATTTATAAGTACAAAAATTATGAAAGAAAATAGAAGTCATAATATCCCTCCTATTTCCTTTCCTTGCTTAGGAATAAATATGTCATTCATTCACAGAAAAATACTGCTAATTACTGAAAATCCTCCAATGTGTGCCACGGAGTTATTAGGACAATAAGACTGAATACAGGAGGAATGAGTTGAAGGGAGAATTTTGTCATCAGGGAAAGATTGACCTCCTTTCAGTCACACTAGGTAAGCAGTTATGTGTTTGCACATAAAGTTACAGCTTCTCTTACCATGCTAATAAAAGCAAATGAAACAAGGGGTCTTTTTTTAATCTTGTGCAATGATAGAAAGCAAAAACACCAGGAACAAGACGAAGAGATTTTCTTGCTAGTTCCAATTCTGTCCCATTATTAGCTCCTCTGGATTGCAAATTTATTAACTGGTAACTCCACAGGTGTGTGTAAAAAAAGAGACAGAAAAAATGAGACAGACAGAGATACAGAGACACAGAGACAGACACAAGAGACAAGAAGGAAGAGAGAAGAAAGGAGTGTAATAAATGTGGAGTCCTTAAATAGTACATTTCATGAATAAGATTATGATTTTACATTCAGAAACTATTTGTACCACATGATAACCCTCATAATTGAAACACTAGGGTGTCCGTAACCTAAAGGTCAATGTCATCAAGATCGACCTTTCTTGGAAGCTGAGAATCTAACTGGCACACTACTATAATCACAGCAATTTGGAGGCTGAGGCCAGAAGAACACAAGTTCAAGCCCATCCTGGACAACTTAGTGACTTAGTGATCTCTGTGTCAAAACAAAAAAGCAGACTGGGGATGTAGCTCAATGTGAAGGCCTTGGCTTCAGTACCTAATACTGAAAAAAATAAATAAAAAGAATGTAACTTACACTATTTCTTAAAATCATCTCTTCCTGTCCTGGAAGAGCATTGTCACAGAGCAGGCTTCTCTTTGAGGATCTTCTGAGCCTTTACACTTCAGTTTTATCATACTGTAAACAAAGAACAGTTTTGGACTTTTCTCTCCCTTTCTCAGCCTCTCACAAATGTGAGTGCCCCACTGATTTTTCAAGTGCTGCAGGCTTGCCTTCCCCCTTCTTCATGGGCCAGCAGCCTAGACAGGTCTTAGACACCAGAGAAGACCAACATCATTCTCACCGCAGATTCCTCACCCAAACCATGAGATTCCTATAGGATAGGCCTTAAGACCTGCCTTAATCTGTTTTCCATTACTATAATGACATACTTGAGGATGGGTAATTCTGTAAAGCAAGACATTTATTTGTGCACAGTCATGCAGGTTCAAGAGCAACACCAGCTAGCTTCTGATAACATCACAGCAGTCCTCACTACATGGGAGGGAGCACATCCATGACAGATCACATACTGGTACAGAAGCCCGAAGAGTGACTCGAGTTCTATGACAATTGCCTTAAACTCTTCCCAGTGCACAACCTGAAACACTCACAGCGTCCTCGAGGCCCAACATTTTAAAGGTGCCAAATGTGGCCTCTCAACATCTGAAGTTCAAGCTACAGGAATCTTTAGAAGACATATCTGCACCATGTCCAAGCCAAACTGGGTCTTTTGCTTCCACCAAACTCCATCCCCATATCTACAACCAACAAAAAGAAGCCAGTTCCCACTGTTTTGTTTTGTTGTGATTTATTGTTTTGTTTTATTTGATTTTACTATGTCTGATGGAATAGACAACTATTGGGATGATAACAGAATATATGATGGTAGCCATTGTTGACTTCTTATTATCCTGTTTTGAAGTTCTGTGCACTTTCACTGTTTTGTTTTGATTGTTTTTATTCTGTTTTGTGTTTTTAGGTTTCATTCTCTTTAAAATAATTTTTTTGTCTTAAGGTTAAAAAAACACTAGTTAAACTTTATGTCACTGAATGAGGAATATTTGTACTCCACTCACAGTCATCTGTGAATCAAGAAAATATTTCTGGAAGCCATGTTTGTTACTAGGTTAGCTAACAGTAACTTCATGATGCATGAAAGTAGTTTTAAATTATGTGGACAGCACTGAATTCAAATTAAATGCGTCCTTAATTTAACTTTCCATTAGCTGAATCTCACAGTTCCTATCACTATTCTGAACAACCTGACATGAAAAAGAGGAATTTGAAGGGAAATTAGAAATGGAAATATAAAGAAGACTTAATAAGATGGAAGTACAGCATCGAATTGTGACATTTTACAGAGACAAAGCTTGCTCTCAGGCCTTTGGAAGGCAACAGGTGAGAGCACCTATAAGTGCTCTATAAATAGTTTAACTTTATAGTATGTCTCTGTCCTTCCAAAGGGCTCCTCCCTATCTTGTCACCAGCAGCCAGAATAGAACAGAGCCCTAAACTAGAGACTGTGAGAGTAAAGGCTGAAAAATCACACAATCAAAGAATTCCTGGGCACCTCCTAAATGTCGTATGAAGAAAGTCTCTTCTCCATCTTACAGTGGGAACAATAGGAATACAGGCAGCTCCTTGTGCAAACATCAGTGTGCTCCCAGAAAAGTGAGGCACTGATCGGAGGCACTCAGGATCACTTCCAAGAGTGGAATTTAGATACATTCAGATGAATTCTGCTGCAAGTGTGTTTTCTTCCTAGGAAATTACAGTGGAGGATGGTGATTCACCTGAGGGCATCATAAGGACAAAAGAAGTCGGCAAACTACAGAAGTCACCGAGGGAGGTAACACCACACTTCAATCTTATTTTACTAGGCCAGCCGTGCTGCTTATGTCCTGTTTTGAATATTCTATTTCTGTTTAACTACATTCTGTGATTCTGTCCCCTGATGGCAGATGCTCCACACTTGGCAAACTCTGTGGGCAATTGAAGGATTTGTTTACCTTTGCTCTGAAGCTCTATGACACTTGTTCTTACATTCCCATGCAGGCAACAGAAGGAAAATAAATGCAGAGAAGCAACCATTACCTCAAAAATAGGCTGGCTAGATATGTGTTTTCCCTAAACTGCAATTAAATATTTTTTATAATAGAAAATGTCAAATAAGTGCAATGGTCCAAGAGAAAATAGAGAAAACAAATGCTAACAACTGCCATGCAGCAGTCCCAGTTGTATTTGCATATAATCATTAACTTTGTTTCTCTAGAATTTACAGAGGAAATAGCGTTAGTGTCTACCATTATTCAGAACCCTTGCAAATTCAGTTGCTGTCAAGTGGATTCAAGATTTGTGCTTTTAAAAAAAATGGATAAAGATTAGAAATTTAGCAAGGAGGGATTGAGGGATTTCCCCTATTTTTCAAAACATATTCAGTTTCATTTTTTAAAGAAAACTATAGCAAACACAGGGTAGAAATCTTTTAGTCAATAATATATGACTTTATAAATTCCCCCTTTATAAATTCCTAGTTGCTCCTTGGAGACCATGACTTGAACTGTATTATTTCTATTTTAGGTAGATTAGATGAATTTTTAAATCGATTCAATTTCCAGGCACAGCAAAACACATTATTTAGAATATTAAAACTTTCTTCTCTTGCCTCTCTACCATTGTTTCTCTCTTCTTTTACAGACCAGTGATATTCACAAAGATTCTAAATTCAAATAAGTTGGTGGCCAAATATAAGCTTAGGAAAGATATATTTGATTTTATTATCTACATAAAACAAGGATTATTTTATGTACTGTTTACATTTTATTATTGCTAATATATAAATATAATAAGCCATTCCTTAATTATTTCTTTCAATTTACTTTTACCATTTTCTTAGGCATTTCTTTGAAAGATTCATATAGGCATTTTAAAATGATTGATACTTTATACAGATGACTTCAAATTAGATGGTTTAGTTCATCCTAGAGGATAACACTTACACTCTGGTTCATTTTACATTTCAATTCAATTGACCTGGTGCCATTTTCTCAGAGCAGAGCAATGAGAATGATCACCGTGGTCCCAATAGGACTTCAGAAAAACAATACCACACACATACCATTTAGTTACCCTAGGATTAAATAGGCATTTGTTATGCAGTATTCCCCTGCCAGGAATAACTTCCACACTGTGGTTTGTGAATGAGTTCATATGTTTGCAGTACATCTCTTTCATCAAAGTCAGGTTTTAAAGTTCTTTCTAATTTCCTTTAAGTGTGGAAATTAATCATCTGGGGCTGTAACTAAATATGAATCTCAAGAAAAGAATCCAGTACAGAGAGTCTCCAATAGACATGTTAGATAAAACTGGAGGTATTTTATATCCTGTTAAGGCTTTATTCCTTGTAGGCTGTGTATAAAATGATTTTTGAAATGGTTTTAGCATTTTTTAAATTACATAATTTTCTATCTGAATAAGTTTGGGACCAGCACTATAAAATGAGCCATGTGGAAGAATTGCTCTCTCTTGGTCAATATATTAATATTAATAATACAGGAATTAAACTATTAATTTTCCTATTATCTAAAAGAAGTCACATTATTATGATAATTCAAACATAGAAAATATAAGGGATTCAGGATTGCAGTTGAATTCAGATAGAATTTAAATATGTATGTTTCAGTTTAATGTTATTGGCATATGCTCAAAATGTAGCTTAGTATTTTGTGGAATTTTTGTTGCTTGTTTTCTTAGATATATAAAATCATTTAGCTAATTTTCCTCTTTGCTTACAAAGGAAATATTTTCGCAGTGTAGTTTTATGTGCATCTGACCTAAAGGATATTTCCTTCAGTCCCTTTTTGATCCATTTTTTTTTGTAAACTTATATATTAGTCCACCTTTGAAATCACAGCTTCGGTCCACCTGAAATGAGCATCATTCCCGTACAATCAGGAGTTTTTCCAACCCCAGAATGACAGTTTTCTCAGGTTTCTCTCACATAATTTGGACACTTGTCAAATACACAAAGCTATGAACTTACTCCAGACATACCAAACTACAGTCCTTGTAGGGATTATAATCTATCTTGCCTGAGGTATTTTCTATACAGAAGTATTATGTGAAGAGTGTTGAAACATACAGAGGTCATCTGGTACTAAAATGAATTCCTTACACTTAATCTCTTTTAAGATCGGATAAAACTAGGCATCTGCCAATTATTATTGGGAGTGGTTTTCAAATGTGATTTATGTGGCTTAAACCATCATACTTCCCTCAAATATTAATGTAAGACCTTCCATCTGGACTCTTGGGACATGCCATGTTCCTACATCCTTCATCAATAAAGACTTTCCTGCTGTCTTAGTCAGACGGGGTAAGTTTGCCTGTAGTAAAAATTCACTCATCTCCATGGCCCAACAACACAGAGATTTATCATTTACATGAAATCTAATGGAAACCAGAAGATTCTCCCAGGCATCGAGCCTCAGTAATCAAGCTGTTTTCCATCTGAACAATTACAATATAGCAATTACCCGGAGATCACATAGTGGTTGTTCTGAGCTTTGGCCCAGATGTGGCAGCTGGTTTTGAATTCTACATCAATTGATGAGGTATAGTTATATAATTCTGGATCTAGAACCAGAGGAAGAAACTTAGAATGTCTTTCTGCTGGTGGAATTCTTAGGATAGTCACTTTTCCACTACAAAAATAGTTGTGCAAAAATTAGCAAAGTCCTAAAGGACAAATAGGGTCTGGGAATACTTGTACAAAACTCAATCATTTTTTACTCTTTCAGTGAAGAAAACACCAGGACCAGACATTTATTAAATGATCCTTTTGTTTTTTATTATGAAATAAATGTGGTTATACAGTTAAACAATTGAATAGCTTATATGACTTGAGCCCTCTTCAGAAGTAAAATACTGTTCACAAATTAAACCCTTAAGATTTTAATAGAGCAAATATAATATTTCTTTTAAATTTCATTTAGAAACATAAAGAATAATATTGATGGACCGACATGAATTTACAGTGCATCTTTTCCTCATTCCTAGCACCTAGCTTCCCATTTCTGCATCACTAATGGTAGATACTAAAATTATTGTTCATCTTTAACTCATTAGGGTAACTAATTAATTGTCAATGTTTGCAGTGTAGTTACTCAACAAAACTAAAAATCAACACCATTCATCTCGTTCATTTTTGTCATCTTTTATATATTAACCACTATAAAATTCTGTCAATTTTAACTCCACAGCCTTCAAATCAGCTAACTTTCTAGTTTCTCCACTGTCACAATCTCTTATTTCACATTCTTGCTACCTCTCATCTGAATAACTAGGAAAACCTCCTAAGTGATCTCCCTGAGCCTCGTGCTGTACCCCTTTGACTCATCCTCTGCTTTTCATCTAAAATATTATATATAACAGCATATGCTTTCAGTTTTGTATACATTCAAATATGGGCAACTAACTGTCATTTTCTACTGGACTAAGTCAACTGCTTAGCGTAAAATGTCAAAGCATGCTATGTCCTGCTTGTCTCTCTGGCTTCATCCCCACCAACCTACCCCACTGCAGTTACTGAGGTCTACTTGCTCCTCCCAGAATCATAAAGATCTACTTGCCCTTTTCCAGAATCATAAGGGTTGATACTAGAGAGATGAGCATGCATCTACTTTCTGAAATACCCTGACTTCATCACTCCCACTCCCAACATTCCTATTTGTCCTTCAGGACTTCAATTAATGATTGTCTCTGATGAGACAAATCTTAAAGATCACCAAGCTTTCATATTCTGTGTTGGCCCCATCATATTATAGCATGGATTGCTTAAAATGGTAATTTCCTCCATGTGGGTTCTATAACTACATTAGAATTGTTCAAAGTGTGGTCCAAAGTACATTTCTCTTTACCATTTAGAGAGCCTGTTAAAAATGTTAGGCTGTAAGATGGCACTGCAGACTTACTGAGTCAGCATCCCTATACATAAACACCCTGTTCTGAAAATAGTGAGGCCTACTGAAGTTGGGGAACAGTATTAGTAGGCTGCAGGTTCTTTCAGAGACAGACTGTGGCTGGTGTCCTTTATCTCTGTGCATCTTCTTATGTCACATGCACTGCCTAGTGCAGAGTATGTGAGAAAGAAAGAAGTATGAACTTTATCCATTTTCACCTGTTTTTCAATATGAAAAGATCAGCCTTGGTTTATTTACCTAACTAAATATATAAAACAATCTGCAATTTTAAAATCTTGTACTAAAGTTTTACCAGTTTTTTTCTAGCTTATTAATCATTTTTTCTTTCTAGTGGAGCTTTATTTATAGCTACTATTTAATATGTGAAAATTGAAAAGGACACTAGACTGCACTTGGCAGGTTTATGGCCTGCCAAGGACACGCCCAGTGACCTCCCAAACTGGGAAACAGCTGGCTGGAGTGAGTCCGCTCCTCATGCGGGGCCCCAGGGAGACTTTAAGAACATCTCTTCCGATGTTCAAGGACCCGCCCAGAGCCCAGCCACACTATGTTGTACTTGGCAGGTTTCAGGCCTGCCCAGGACACGCCCAGTGACCTTGTCCCAAACCTGGAAACTCAGTGGCGGCAGAGAGGTAAGTTTGCACTACCCTGAGCCCCGGGAGACTTGAAGATCATCTCTTCCAGAACTTAAGGACGCATCTAGAGCCCAGGCACACTAGAATCACCTTGGGAAGTTTTGTGGATGAGCTATATTACACCCAGTGACCTTCAACTACAGGATTTGAGAGTAGGTAAAGTGAGTTCCAGGGCATTGGTCTTTGCCTGGGGAGAGCTTCAACCCATCACCCATAATGGTTAGGTGCCTACCAAGCTATCTGAAACACAGAAGGGGGCATGGGAGGGCCTGAGGGCCTAACGGGATCAGGCTCAGCAACTTCCATTCAGTCCCAGGAGCCTAGGGCATGGGAGATGATTTCCAACACATCCTGGGGAAGCCTTAGAACAACACTTGAAGCATAGAAATATAAGAAAATGACAAAAAAAAGACCAAAATGCAATCTCAAACCTCCAGCCCATCCCAAGAAACCTCAGGAGCTGTGTACATAGAAAAAATATATGCCATACACCTGAAATATCTGAAATAATAGCAACTGAAGTAAAGAAACAACTCCAGGAAGCTTTAAAGGAATTCAAACTAGAAATAATCTCCCAGGTAAAAGAAGAAATGATAAAAGTAATGAAGGAAATGCTGAACATACCTAAAGAAGGCACAATTAAAAAATTGGAGGAACTAAACAAAAAGGTAGAATCCCTGGATGAACAATATAAGAAACAAACAGAAAACATAAAGCAGATGTAAAGAGATAAACAGGAAATCAAAAATTCCAGTGAAACTTGTAAAATCCACCTCAATGAAAAAGAAGATGGAATTTCAGACCTGGAAGACAGGGTTGCAGCTAGTGAACAGGAAAGGCAAGATCTTTTAAAAATAACAAGAAATCAGGAAATAACAATTCAATAGCTGCAAGATGATGCAAAGAAAAACAACATACGATTGATAGGGATAAATGAAAAAGAAGGGGACAATATAAAAGATGTCAAGAGGATATTTAGAGATGTAATAGCTGAAAATTTCCCAGAGATGAGAATGGAAACTGACATCAGGATCAGTGAAGCATATAGAACTCGAAATAGTCAGAACCAAAATAAAACTACACCCAGACTTACAATAATCACCATCCCAGAAATCTAACATAGGAATAGAATATTGAAAGTTGTCAGAGAGAAAAGACAGATCACCAAAAAAAAAAAAAAAAAAAAAAAAAGGAAAACCTGTCAGAATTACAGCATACTTCTCAGCACAAACAATAAAGTCAAGAAGAGCATAGAGTGAAGTATTTCATATTCTAAAGGAAAATGATTTCCTACCTAGACTGATGTACCCTGGAAAACTGTCCTTCAAAATGTGAACTTCAAACCAATAATGATCAGAAGAGATAAAGAAGGTCATTACATACTGATTAAGGGAAACTTCAAGAGGAAGAGACAACTATCTTTTTTTTTTTTTATTTAAGGAGAAAAAAAAAGCAGAGAAAGGGTACAAGTTATACAGATTTACAGAAAAAAATAAACAGTAGGAAATCACTAGTTAATGGATTACATATTGTCATCTTAGAAATAATTGTTCAAGTCACAAAGTTAAAGCTTGTAAAGTGGACATTCCAACAGTGAGACTGCAAACAGTTCTGTTCAATGATCCAATAAAACTCTGTGATATCATTTTCTATCTTATACACTTAAACATACATGCAGTTATATCATTTAGAGCACTTTCTTTTCCTCTCTTTTGTACAATGACAATTACACATTTTGGGTTTTGTTACTCCCACAGTTCTTATTATTTTTTGGAAGGGAGTAGAACCAAATGTGATATAACAGAACAGAGTCAATCAAATCAAAAGGGTGGACATAATAGATAATGTAAAAGCATAATACAAGGTGATCAATAATGGTTACCATAATGCCTCCCACTATCTCTAATAGAATTGCCTATATCAGTTATAATAAAATTGAACAAAACAGTAAAGAACAAAACCGACAAAACCAAAACATTGGAGACATTGTAGGTCTTCAAAAGTAGATAAAAAGTCATCGAGAATGGGCGTCATAATGAATCTCACTATCTTCACAGCTGTTGCCTAAACTTTCGAACCTGGTACTATCAAGCAAAGCAGAATAGGGGGACATCAGTCAAAAACAAGATGGTGAGAGTAATACAGGGCTTTAAATCAAGATAATGGAAAGTCAAAGTGGGTTGCTATAATATATCCTGCTATTTTTATTTATTTTTCCCTTAATTAGAAGGATAAAAATAAAAAAGTAAATAATGGAGTGGAGATTGAGATAAAAGAGTGCATAACAGCAATCTTAAATATGCATGCACCAAACTCCACAGCACCCAGTTATATAAAGCAAGCATTAACAGAAATGCAAAACCAAATTATCAGTAGCACAATTTTAACAGGAGACCTTAACACACCATTGACACTAAAGGACATATCAACCAGACAGAAAATCAGCAAAGAAATAACAGAACTAAATCACACATGTGAACAAATGGACTTGATAGATATATACAGAGTGTTCAACCCAACAACATCAGAATACACATTCTTCTCAGCAGTACATGGGACATTCTCTAAAGTAGATCATATATTAGCCCACAGAACATATTCAAATAAATGCAAAAGAGTTGAAATTATCCCATGTATGCTATCAGATCATAATGCCATGAAACTAGAAATTAATAATAAAAGATACAGCAAAAATCCCACAAACACATGGAAACTGAATAAGACACTCCTGAGTAATCAGTGGGTCACAGCGGAAATTAAAGAAGAAATTAAGCAATACCTACAAGCAAACGAAAATACAAATACAACTTACCGGAATCTGTGGGATGCAATGAAAGCTGTCCTCAGAGGGAAGTTTATTGCACTGAGATCCCACATAAGGAAAACAGAACGAATACAAATAAATAACCTGATACTACACCTCCAACATCTAGAAAAAGAAGAGCAAGTCAAGCCCAAAGCCAAAAGAAGGGAGGAAATTATAAAAATCAGAGCAGAAATTAATGCAATAGAGACTAAAAAAAACAATCCAAAGAATCAATGAATCAAAGAGTTGGTTCTTTGAAAGAATAAATAAAATTGATAAGCCCCTAGCCAATCTTATTTTAAAAAGGGAAGAAAAAGCTCAAATTTCATGCAATAAGAAATGAAAAAGGTGAAATCACTAGAGTCTGTAGAAATACAGAAGATCATCAACACCTATTTTGAAAACCTCTACTCTGAAAGTTTGATAACACAGAAGAAATAGATTCCTAGAAACATATGAAGTACCAAAGCTAGATCAAGTAGATATAAAACTGATAAATAACCCAATATCTATTAATGAAATCTATAATGTAATTAAGTTGACACCTACAAAGAAGAGCCCAGGCCCAGACGGATTCACTGCAGAATTCTACAAGAAATACAAAGAAGACTTACTGCAAACACTCCTCAAACTATTCAATGCAATTGAAAGGGAAGCAATCCTTCCTAAGTCATTCCTGGAGTCAAATATTGCTCTAGTACCAAAACATGAGAAAGACGCAATTAAAAAAGAGAACTACAGGCCAATCTCCCTAATCAACACAAATGCAAAAATCCTCAATAAAATATTGACAAATAGGATGCAGCAAATCATCAAGAAGATTATACTCCATGACCAAGTGGGATTCATCCCAGGCATGCAGGGATGGTTCAATATATGTAAATCAATAAATGTAATACACCATAACAATAGAGCCAAAAGTAAGAATCACATGATCATTTCTTAGATGCAGAAAAAGCCTTTGATAAGGTCCAACATTCATTCATGATAAGAACCTTACAGAAAATTGGAATAGATGGTCTTTACCTCAATATAATTAAGGCCATCTATGACAAACCAACAGCCAATATCATACTAAATGGCCAAAAATTGAAGGCCTTTATTTAAAATCAGGCACAAGACAAGGATGTCCCTTATCATTGCTCCTATTTAATATAGTACTGGAAATACTGGCCAGAGCAATTAGACAAGAGAGAGAAATAAAAGGGTAAAGATAGGAAGAGAAGAAGTTAAATTATCATTATTTGTGGATGACATGATACTTTACCTGGAAGACCCCCAAATCTTCATTGAAAGACTCCTAGATATAATAAACAAATTCAGGAATGTAGCTGGATACAAAATCAATACTCAAAAATCAATAGCATTCCTATACACTAACAACAAGATCACAAAGAGAGAAAGAAGAGAAGCCACACCCTTCACACTAACAACCAATTAAATGAAATATTTAGGAATTAGTCTCATGAAAGAAGTGAAAGACCTATACAAGGAAAATTATAATATACTGAAAAAATAAATTGAAGAGGATCTCAGAAGGTGGAAAGATATCTCTTGCTCCTGGCTAGGAAGAATAAATATTGTGAAAATGGCCGTTCTCCCAAAAGTGCTATACAGATTCAATGTAATCCCAATAAAAATACCACCAACATACCTTATGGATCTAGAGAAATCACTCCTCAAATTCGTCCGGAACCAGAAGAGACCTAAAATAGCAAAGACTATTCCAAGCAGCAAAGGCAAGGCAGGAGATATCACAATCCCTGACTTGAAGTTATACTACAAAGCAACTGTAGTAAAATCAACATGGTACTGGAATCAAAACAGAGCCGAAGATCAATGGAATAGATTAGAAGATACAACCACAACTACAAACACACTCAACCACCTTATTTTTGATAAAAGGGCCAAACATGTTCACTGGAAGAACGACAGCATCTTTAATAAATGGTGTTGGAAAACCTGGCTCCACATGCCGAAAACTAAAAGTAGACTCATGCCTATCACCATACTGTAAATTAAAATCTAAATGAATCAAAGATCTGAATATTAAAATAGAAACACTAAATCAATTGGAAATGCAAATTGGGTAAAAACCTTGAAGACATAGGGGTAGGTAGAGAATTCATGAACAGAAATCAAACCTCATCAGAAATACCTCCCAGAATCAATAACTGGTATCACCTCTTATTAAAAAGTTTCTGCACATTAAAAGAAATCTCCAGCATAGTGAAAAGAAACCCCACAAGCTGGGAAAAAAATCTTAGTGAACTGTCCCTCAGACAAAGGACTTCTGTTTAAAACATATAAAGAATTTTTAAAAATCAGACCCCCAAAATTCAAAGATCCAATCCAAAAATGGGCATCTGAGATGAATACACACTTCTCAGATAAAGAAACGCAAATGGCAAATGAATACATGAAAAAATGTTCATCATCATTACTCATTAGAGAAATGCAAATAAAAACCACATTGAACCACATAAAAACTCACTCCTGAAAGAATGGCCAGGATCAAGAAGACTACCAACAACAAATGCTGGAGAGGCTGTGGGGAAAAAGGAACTCTGCTACACTGTTGGTTGGAGTGTAGACTGGTGCAACCACTGTCGAGGTCAGTCTGGAGATTTCTCAAAAAGCTGGGATTGGAAGTCCCATTTGTTCCAGCTATTCCACTTCTAGGTATATTCCCAGAAAAACTGAAAACATCATACCACAGTGATATATGTGCACCCATGTTTATAACAGCACAGTTTGTAATAGCCAGATCTTGGAAACAACCTAAGTGTCCATCAACAGAGGAATGGATAAAAAGTTGTGGTATTTTTATACAATGGAGTACTACTCAGCTATAAAGAATGATCACATTGAGACATTTATAAATAAATGGATGCAGCTTGAGACCATACTCAAAAGCGAAATAAATCAAACTCACATGTATAAATACCTAAGAGTTTCCCTAGTGTAAGAAATGGTAAGAATACATAAAAGTATGCAGTAAACATGATTCCCCATTATATTGCTTTGAAGCCTTATAATGTTTTCGTTAATTGGAATGGTTCTATTCTGGGTTGTTTGAATTTATTGTCTGTGATGGTATGAACAGTTTTGAAGAAAATAAGACAATATAATAGCTAGTGCTGATATACCATCTTATTTTGAAGTCCCATGAAGCTTTTGTTCTTCTATCTCCATCAGTATATCATGTTGTATCTTATTGGATTTTATTATATGTGATAGTATAAACAAAATTTTTTATAGACAAGGAAATAATATAGAAACCATTGTTCATTTTCTGTTAGTTGGTTCTAAACACCCTGTAATATTTTCATTCTCTTGAATGGTTTTACACTGTCATGTTGTGTTTGATACTATAATATATGAAGTTATAGTCAAATATTTGAAGGAAAGAGATACTATGATAGCTACTGTTATGTCACGTTATCTTGTGGTGAAGCACTATGTTGCTTAAATTGTTCTGTTCTGACCTGTGTTATTATGTTGTTATGTTCTCTTTTATCTTAATCTCCTTCTTTTAATTTTTTAATAAAAAGTTGTAATGAAGCTTAATTATTCCTTCTAGATTAACCACCTTAACATGAAGTCATTTCTAAGCATTTAAAATTTTTCATTTAAAGTGACTTGCTAAAGATTCACCATACAATTTTTATAGTTAACCTATCAAAAGATATTATAGATACGTAAGGTGAAGTATTACTATATTTCTTTCTCAGATTAATTCATTTACTTATTGGACAGATATTTAGAAAGCTTTTAAAGAGTATCATGCACAAAATTAAATATTCACTATAAACTGGTAAACAAAACGAAACAGACGTTTCCTGCTGTTATAAAGCTCATATTATTGTTGGAGCACAGATATTAGATAAGCAAGCTGACATACATGTTACTATGCATGTGGGGGGAGGGTGTAAGTACGTGAGTGTGATATAAAAGATGCCATGCTACCTGAGCAGAACTACTCAGAAGACTGAGGCAGGAGAATTGCTAGCTCAAAGCTAGCCTGGGCAACTAAATTAGGCTCCATCTCAAAATACAAATATAACAATGGATGTGTATAAATTCTACTCAGTAGTAGGACTCACTTAAATTCAATTCCAAAGACTGTAAAACATATATGATATAATAAAACACCACATGCTAGGAAAAATTAATAAAGAGTGCTATGTGGGAATGAGGGTGGTGGTTAATTTAATGTCCCACTTGATGCTTCTCTGAAGAAATTGCATTTAATCTGAATTTGAAGAGGGACATATTCATCCAAGAGAAGAGAAGCAGCAGGAAATAAAAGGCCCTGAAGTTGAAACAAAGGCCCCAGAAATAGCCTATCTGGACCACTGTGAGCAAAGAAAAGAGTTTCCCAAAATGATGGTGAAGCAACAGACACAGCCCAAGTCAGGATGGACTGTGAGGGCAGTGACAAAAAGATCTGAATTTTCTTGTCATTGCCATAGGAAGTTACAGGAGGCCTCAGGAGGGGCGAAGTGGTTGAATTCTCCTTTTTAAAGTGATTATACTGTTAGAAGAGTAAAAAATGGTATTTAGAAAAGAAAGAGAACACTGAAGAGAAGACTTAGATAGTGAACAAGATCTGTCCCTGACATCAAGAAGCACAGTATTAGTGGATGCTGTGGCGTGTGCCTGGAGGTCCTTCCACGGCCTCACGTGGTCACAGACTGGCTGAGCCTCTCTAGACTGATTCTAAGCGTGGTGCTGAGATGAAGGGTGAGTGATTGCTGGATCATTCCACTGGTGAGACTGGCACTGCTCTAATCTCGGTAGACTTGACACAGTGTAAGGCACAGAAAGAGGCTCCTCTCTCTCTCTCCTTTGTTGCTTTTGCTGTCTTCCGTCACCATGAGCTGCTGTCCCTCTGCCATGTGCACTGTACCTTGAGCCAGCTGATTTTAGACTAAAACCTCTACATAGTTTCCCCTTATACCTTTGGGTGTCAGGTATTTTGTTTCAGCAGTAAGTAACTAAGACCATGAAAGAGACCCAATGTAAGAGGATAAGTCCTGAAATAAAAAGGAATATAATACACGAAGAGATAAGTTGTGTACATAACTGTTACATGACGAATACCATTCCTAGGATTCATGTGGGAAACAAATTTAGAAAAAAAACCACCTACTTGATAATTAGGAGTCTGGGGATGTAGCTCAGCAGGACAGTGCATACCTGGCAAGCGCAAAGTCCTGAGTTCCAGTACCAAAAAAAAGAAGGAATTTGATAGATGTTCATTTGTTCAGGTATTCAGACTGCAGTTGTTCAAATATGAGGAAGCACAGGCTCATGTTTTGAATGAAGAGGAAAGAAATGACCAGACTAGAAATTAAATCAACAATAATTATAAGTGAGCTATTCAGGGAAGAGAAGGACAAAGTAGAGTTAGAAAGGAAAGAACTCAAGCTTCTAATTTAATTTCATGTTGCCATTTGATGCAAACGACTGAGAGAAAAGGAAGTTGAGGAGTGGATATTCCGCCTACAATGTGCTAAGTTTGAGATGCTTCTAGGATACTGAGGTAGAGATGTCAAGTAGGCATAATTGATTGCTATAACACTGAAACCACATTAGAATCACAAAATATTTTCATCACCTCAGATGTGTTCTTTTATTAACATTAGCAGCATTTCTGTTTTCTTTGGGATTACTGTGAATTTGTACATTTGTGGTAGGGTTTTTGCTGTTGTGACTTTCTATACTGAAGAAACTCAGAAAACCAAGCAAATTTATTCAAATTCTCAAGTAGTTTCATATTTGGCCTGCAGTAAAATGAACATACACACTTAGAAATTTCTTTGAGTGAAGTATTAATAAACAAAATTAGATTCTAATTCAAAAACTATATGCATTTACTCCCATTTTTTAAACAATACTAATGTCTTTCCTTGCAGTTTCACAGACTCCAAATTAACTGCAAATCTGCAGTGACAGCTGTTTTACATGAAGAGGGTAAATTGGTAACTAAAATGGGCATAAATTTGGTAGACAATAATGGTAGGTAATTTTTACTAAGAGCTTACTAATTTCAGTTCTTTTTCATATAATTTTTACTTTGAATCTCAAAAAGTCTAAAGAGGTAAGTGCTATTATAATCCTCATTTCACAAGTAAAGTAATTTAAGTTTTAGAGAACTTAACTTTTCAGTAAGCACACAGGGATTGGCAAGGGCTGTATGTCAAAATTTCTACTGGTAGAGTTACCAACTTCAGAGTTGAAGTTTCACTGACTAAAAACTGTGGAGGGTATAAATGAATGTTATATACTTCAAGTAGTTTTAAAAGTTAAAAAAGATTTGCAACTCAACTTAAAGGAGAGGTACGTGAGGAAATGCTGTCAGTCACTGAGTTCTTGCCGCTATGTTATGCTATAACTAAAACAAAGGAGCCTCACCACCCTCCTCCCACCTTGCTCCACACCTGTGCATATGGAACTGGGTGGGAAGACTCTAGAGCCCTGGGAATGTCATATTTTATAGACATGAGGGTGGAGACCCAGAATGGTGGCTTCCAATACCATCCGGCACACTAAGCTAAAGAAGGTACTCCACAGCTGAGGTGTCAAGGAATTGATTTCAGTGAGAGATGGGGAAACAGACGTTTCCAGGTATTCAAGCTTTACTTGCCAGAAGTCTTCTCTTGAATTTTGGACTAAATCTTACTTAATAAGTATTTGTTTTTGGATGACCTATCCCCCTATTTTAGATATCTCCGTCAAGGGTTTTGCTGGAATAGATTGTAAATTTGGAATTTTCTATGACTATAGCCTAATGACAACAATAATATTATTAAGAACATACCTGTTGTCCTTAATAACCACAATGTGCTGAGATTTTATCATCCACTTCGCAGAACTTTAGTAGTATTACATTCCCTGCTATACCAAAAGGCTCATAATATTGCAAATTAGTTTGTTAGGATCCAGATTTCATAACCCTAGAACAGAATCAAAAACTATGTTGATCTTTATTATGCTGGAATGGTTGTAGATATACTGTAAAGACAACAGCTCCTGATTTGCAACTTAGTACAACTATATTGGAAGTCACTCAAGTCCTCTAACTATACTCTCAATCTCTAAGTGTGACAACTGTGCTTCAGTTGTCGAAAACATTAAAGGGTACCTAGGTTGTTGATGATGATAAAGGATCATAGTAAGGGCTGGAGGATGGAACACTGGAGTGCTCCTACCAGTGCCTGGCATAGTGAAGATTTTTGAGGTGCTGGAGAATACATACATCTCACTTTATACAAAATGTTTACCTGTAATTACCAATCAGCTAGAAATTTTCTCATCTACATCTACATTATATATTGCCTCATTATTCCCTATTACCGAACTAGTCAACATATTTCATCAAACACTATTTGTTGCTTAATAATATTACTGTTTCTTATTAATTCTGAATCACTTTTACCTCCTCTCTTCTCATTTTTGTATCTATTTTATATATGTGTGCAAAGGTTGTTTATTTTTTTTTCTCATGGTTTCTAGGTGATCCTAATTCTGCATGTCAATAAATTTTTCATCATCTAACATTCTCATCATCATCAAAATCTTCCAAAGTATTTTTATGGCTCCCATTTCACAAAGAAGGCAATTATGTGCCCATTTCAGTGTATTCAAGGTTATTACTGAAATTCAGGAAAAAGTACCATTAAGCTTCTTGCCAAGATACTCAGAAAAAATAATGATTGAAAAATAAACTAGAAATATTAATCAAGTACTCAATTAAAGGGTGGTTGCCTTGTATAAAAACATAATCAAAAAGGAAGGCTAAGCAAAAGTACCAAATTTCCAAGGATAGCTTTAAAGGAAAAGGGGGAGAAATTTGATTAGAGGACAGATTAACAATGACTGTGCCTCGGTGGATAGAATCTGAAAATTAAAAGTAACACATGTAAGATCCAGGGAAGAATGCTTTTTGTAGTAAAGGTTAATTGTTTGGAAGTAACAGGACATAAGGTTAAAAAAAAAGAGTGAAAAGAATGATGTACAAACTAAAGAATTTTAAATTAGTATAAAAACATTTTATTTTCAATAATATTTGAGCATTATCTTAGTTTATATGGTGACAACTCCCATTGGCTTCATGAGAATTCTCATGTATCCTTCAGATTTCAACTGAAATATTTTCTCTTCCAAGATGTCCTTCCTAGTTTCTCCAGGGAAAATTAAACACATCATTCTCTTTATTCCCACAGTGCTTAACTAGGAGAATGAAGTATTTATACCTTTGATGACCCAAGTAGTGGGTTGCAGCAGGATGAGAGGCAGTCAAATTGTTGGCATCATAAAATGGATGGGAAATATGATTTTCACAATCTGCAGAAATATTCTAGGCCACATCCTACTGCTGTATCACTGCAAGTATGCAAGAAAAGCTTAATACTGTGACTTTGGTTCCCCAATGTTACCTACAAAAAATCAATAATATTAAAAATTACTTTTATGTAAATTGATCTGATAAATACAGCAAATACAATTTAATTTGAATCAAAAGTTATAAAAAAAACTTCTTTAGCATTGTTTCTAATGAGGCTCATGACATATAATTTAATAAGATTTAGAAACTGGTTGCTAAACTGTTCAAATATTTTTGTGTTTTTTCTTTTAGTAGATATAGTTTACAGAAATTATTGAAAATATTGGAAATTACTATCATATTTGAAATCTATAAATAAAAATTACAGGATCAAATACACTCAAATCAATTTCTTTTATTCTTTCTTGTTTTTCTATTATGTATCATATACACTAAGAGTACAGCATTCTTTGGAAGAAGAAAAGAATGATTTCCCATGGTCTCACTCTTGACTATGTCCCTAAGCAACTGAAAAAAATTTCAAAGTGCCAAACAATTAGGATTCCGTATTGCACTAAATGAATTGACCTTAATGTAATTTAATCTGCCACCTGGTACAATCATTGCATCTCCCTACCTAAAAAATGAGCATACTGTTAATAAGAAACTGAATGTAAATTCAAGTTAGACATTAATATTAAAAAATACTTTCCTTTAAAAATTTTACATTCGTGAAATCACCCATTTTATAGAGGAAAAAGAATCATTTAATTGATTTCCATCATTGCTCAGTGAATATCACCACCTTTAGGCAAAATCCATTAGAAGAACATCTCTACCAGAATGAAACACAAACTCAGTGAATGCTTATATGCAAAATTTAAAAATTCAGGCTCTAGGCTGATGGAAGTGATTCAAGTGACTGCCTCTCATTAAATGTCGAGAGCAAAACAGACCTGACACACCACTCTAAATGAGTAACTCTTTCAACTATAATACAAGGTAGTATGGTTTTTAAGCATTATTAACAAATACCATACTCAGCCATCATATAAAGACTTAATCAGGGAATAGACAAAGCAATAAGTAGAAAACACATATTTTCAAATTAAAATAGTAAATTAAAGAAGCCATATGGCTGAAAAAAATTAATGAATGCCATAAACACAAATTTTTATTCTCAGTATTGCTCCAAAACACTAAACAAACCTAAATTCAGTTTTGTTCTATTAAAATAGCATCATATTAATGAAAACGATTGCTACAACTGATTTTCAAATTGTTTATTTATTGAATTGGTGCAAGTTACTCAATATAGCTCAAGGAAAAGAACTGTCATTATTTTCCATTTTGAACATATAAATCAAAATCTTCTTTTATCTTTTAAGTCATTTCAACGATATTAAAAACAAATTGCTCTGGAAAAGAAAGAAGAATAAAAATCAGTTATTCCATGTACAAAAAGTGACCAATGCATAGCTCAGTGATAGAGGTAGTTTTTGTCAGTTTTTAAAATATTATCTGTAATGTCTTCTCAGTCAGTAAAGAGAAATCAAAAAGTGAGTGCATCCCAGGCAAACATAGGAACAGTATAAGACAGTTGTAAGAGCTGAAAACAATGTTAGATAAGCAGTAAAAATAAGAAAAAGAAAAAGAAAACATAAGTTTCATTCCCAAAAATGAGAGAATCATAACAAGTATATTCAGGAAGTTCTTCCTTCACTTCCTGGAAATCCACTACACTATAGGACTATGTAAAGGACTATTATACCATGCATAGGACTATGTATAGGACTATTATACTATGTATAGGACAAAATCATATCATCTACCATGTACAAAGGTTTTGCAACTCTCCATCCTAGGAATTTTGACCTTTACATTTTTATTAATATCCATTACAGTACTTATCTACTAATGGTTTTCAAAATTTTCTATCTTCTCTATATATGCATTTACCATGATAACAAAAATCTGACAAAAAAGAAATTTCAGAACCCTTAGTTCTCCATAGGAATAGGTAAGAAGATTTATTCTTGTGCCTTTCATTTCCATCTTTGGAAATGAAAGCCTTTCAGACTCCAGGGAATACTCAAGAGAGATTATTCAGAGTAGATAAAATAGATGTCAGGAGGAAAGATAAGCACCTTACAATAAGTTCTGTGAAACTGTCAGTTTCCATTGCTACCCATCAGCTCCATAATCCATTGTGCCCTCTGACACAGGAAGCTGTCTACAATGATGCAGATATGACTGGTCTCCCCAAAGTCCACATGTGTGACAGTTTCCAGTGAGACAGTGTTCAGGCAAGGATAGGGCAACTTTTAAAATTGTGACTGATAATTGATAATTCAGTCATTGAGAGCAATACTGTTAGACAAGATTAATGTGTTTTTCATGGGGCAATTTCCCATCAGAGTGAGTTATAATAAAAAGAGCAAGGCTAGCCACAACCCACCATGTGATCACTTGTACACAGGTTCCCACCATTATGATGCCATGAGCTAGTAATAGTCAATCATGGAATTTGAACCTCCAGGACTGTGAACCAAGTAAATTTTTCTTTATAAAGCAATCAGACTCAGTTATTTTATTATAGCAGCAGAATACCGTCTAAGACATTGGGTTGCTTTTTTTTTTTTTTTTTTTTTTTTTTTAGTTGAGTGGTCAGAGAAAACTACTCTGAGAGCTAACTGGGAATTTGCCTGTCCGCATGGCACCTTGTAAAGCATTAGAAAGACACATCTTTCACATAACTCTTTGGAAAGCATTGGAAAAAGGCACACATTACTGTGACTATTTCTGTGACAGCATAGGCCAGTTTCTCATTGTTATATTTGGTTTATTGAAAAAGTTTTCTGATTCATCTGTCTACCTTCAGCCAGTTCCCTTGTCTTCTAAATTTTCTTGTCCTCTGCCATCAGATTAATTTTAAGTAATCTTGTCTAGCTACCCAGGCAGAGGTAGGCTCTCAGTTTCCATGAGTCTCATAGTTGCAGAGTTGTACAGGACTCAACTCAATGAAATGAGGAAGTGTGATGGGAAGAGCAAATTAAAAATACAGTCCTAAATATGGGGCATGCTTTGCATGTTTAGGCACAGCTAAGAGACTTGAAATGTGGAAAACAAAAGCAAAGTGATAGCAAATGGAGCTGGGTAAGTAGCTCTTACAACCCCGGTAAAGATTTTTGCAATTTTTTCTAAACTTGAAGGACTCTATCAGAAAAAGAAGCTTTCCCTTCTAACAGGAAAAAAAACCTTTCACATAAGCAGTTCAGATTGACTTTAAAATATAGAAATGAGTTAAGAATCATCCTCTTGACAGAGACTAAATGTAGAAGTCACTTGCCAGGTTGAAAGGAATGGTCAAAAACAAGACAGGCTATCTAGTCCTTGCTAGACTAGCAGAATCACAACACCAGAAACACAGTTAGCAAAGCAGAATCTCTGGCTTTTCTGTAGATATATTTAATCTTAATCTGCATTTCAAACAAGGTTAGCAGGGGAGTTGTAAACATGACAAAGGAGGACAGGATGGAAAGGAATAGTGAGCTAACCTAGGTTGCTAAATGCAAGAGTGAGCAAGGAGCCTGGAGAAGATAGATGTAAAGTGATGTTAGATCGATTGAGAAGGGCCTGTGCACTATGATTGAGTGAGAAGCACCCTTTACAAAGAATGCATTTCCATCACTACAGCATAATAACTGTTTCACAGTGGCTGAATACTACCATCTGCAAAATTCAATATTAATCAAAAAAAGTGGAGAAATTTCTTACATTACTTAAAATCAAGTAGCTTAAAATGTTTTTTAGAAACATTATACAATCATACTATTGTCTGGTAGAAATTTAAAAAGCTATTAGCTGATTATATAGTGATATTCATCCATGTTAGTTTACATTCATGCATCAGAAACCCTGAAAAGAAATGGAAAAAAAAAATGGCCCTTGTAGATGTACATCAGTGAATTGTTTATTCTTTTCATTTCTTATGCTCCAGAGGCCAAGCTAAATTGCAAACGTGTTCTTTCTAGGAATGTAAATGTGGTCAATTACAGGACTTCTCATCTTTGTTTTGGCACAGAGGTTGTTCTACCTTCTCTACCTCTTATTGAGCATAATAAATAGGAACACTCAGAATTCATTACAAGGAGAATAACAGAGAAATTGAAAACTCTAAAAAATGATCTGAATATTAATTCTTACTACAATTTGCTTTATCTGTAATATTTTTATTTTTCTTACTGTTATTTCAGCAAGCTTAAGCCTCACAGAGACAAGTACTCTATGGCCTGAGTGAAGCTCAGAAGGAAGTGAGAAAAAGGGCACCATGTTCATTGGGGGAAAAAACTGGGAAGTTCAATCACTTCTTGTTGGCTTCAGAGAAAACTTCTTCAGGAAACTGGCACAAAGTTCCATCAATGAACCAGTACAAAGTTCCATTTAGAAATTGTTCAGTATGCAGGGATAAAAGTTCGTTATGGAGTGTTGAAGCAAATATAATCAACAGCCTTGAATACCATGATGAGAAATCTGGACTTCATCTTGAACTCTGAAAGGTATTACATCCATACCTTATTCTCTTTCACAGAGGTTAAGGCCAATTATCATTCGCAGTAGCCTTCTAAATAACTGTGTCCCTGGCATCCTTGCCACACTGTATAGCAGAAAACACATCCCCCCATCCAGTATAAATCAGTTGCCCAAGAGACAGTTCCTGCTCCAGTTGCAGTTGCTTCTGTCTCCTAGAAGTGACTGGTCACTGTGATCCACAGCTAATCACTATGATGCACAGTATAAGAACCAGCCTCCAACTGACAAGCCATTCTGCCTCTGTACTTCCTGTTTGCTTATCTCATATAAGCCTTAGGTCATCAGAGATTAGAACACATCCATTGTAAAATAAATGTGCCTCCACATCTTATGTTTCTTTTATGTTTCTTCTTGCCAGTGTATCTGGTATGTCAGCCAGGAAGACCAACTGTGCTGACCTGTTTGGTCACCAGTCACAGCCCCCACAAATGGAGCAAGGACATTTCCAGGTCCCAGAGGAAAAGCACATCTTCAAGATTTCTAAAGTCCCCTCAGAGGTTTGGAAGATTCCTGGCCTCCCACTTGAGCAGCTCACATCACACCCCAAAGGGAAGAAGATGTAATCTGTCTATCTATCTGTCTGCCTCCCTGCTTTTCAGCCTGCCTGATTTCAGTAAGACTCCAAGAGTCACCCTAATTAGTCTGTAGTCAGTCCTGCTCAGCTTGAGCAGAAGGAGAATCTAATCTATTCGTGTTAGTCTGGATCACTCACAAGGAAAAAGAATTAGAATGTTTTAACCTCTAGCTACCTGTTGAATGAATATGTAACTGAGTGGAATGAACAGCATAAACAACAGACTGCTCTATCTGTGCACCAAAACTAGGAAGCATTGGTCATGATGGCTGATTGGGCCCTCACCTATGGTTCTGAGATGATCGATATATGGCATAATGGAGACCTTGCAACTTCCTTAGCTGGGCTGCACCTAAGTGCCCACCATGGGCATGGCCAGTTGGGCATCTTAATGGTCTCTTTCTGAGGGGCAGCAATGTTTTGTCTGTTGCACCATCATTCAAGAAAACAGAACACAAAAGTAAGAAGTCAGAGATAAAAATTAATTGCCAAAATCAAAGTGTCTGACTGCAGGAAAAAGTATTTTTCTGAAATTAAAAATGAAACCAAACCACTTCTTACATATCAGAAACTTAAAAAAAAAAAAGCCTAAAAGAGTCCCATTCTTCCTAAAAAAGTATGCCTTGGCACTCTTTGGCTGCTGCAGTTGCTGCAAACACCTATAGCTTCACTCCCTGCTTCTATATCATCTACCCTCTGCCAATTGAACTGGTTCCAGCTAGCCATTGTCTACATTTGGCCATACAGCCCTCTCCTTGAATCTTCTGCTTCATGTTTCACCTATCCAGGTCAGATAGTGTTATCTAATATCCACTCACAATGACTGACAATTCCTTCTGTGTTCCAAAGCCCTTACAAATTAGTTGCCATGGCCTTTCCCAAAGGTGGCCTTGCCTAGAAACAGCCCAATTGAACACTTCTCAAACACATCAAAGATGGGGGCAAAAAGCCCATTAACATGCCAAAATTAACAGATGACAACCTTTCACTGGCCTGACCAGGACAGACCAGGCTCCTTTCTTCAGCTGGGCCATCAGAAGTCCATAGTGCTATCACTGTGTGCAACCAGGACTCTTGCCTCTTGCCTTTTCTGCCAGGTACACACTTGAAGCCTAGGAGGACATCTTCAGAACAAAGCAGTCCCCATACTACTTCTGGGAAGAGACTTGGACTCAACTGCCAAAAGGGGTTAAGAATTTGCCTCCTTTTGGGGGAAGGCTCTAACAACACATTTGGCCAAGCCACCAGCATGTTTTCTCTGAGATTTCTCTGTCCTTTCTAGCCGTGGTCCTCTGAGCAAATAGTATTGACTGTCAAACTCCTGCCTTTAAAGCCAATGCCACCACAATTGCTCTTCATATACATTGCCAGCCTGCTGGTACATCTTCCTGGACCTAAAGAATGCTTTCTTCTGCCTTCAGTTGGCTCTTGTCAGCCAGTCCCTCTTTGCCACTGTTCTGGACTCAGCCTCTCAGAGGTTCAAAAATGTGTTTGTTCTTTGAAAAGCACTTCTGATTAATGACTCTCCCAGACTGCCTGCTGGAAAGATACAGAAGCTCTGGTACAATGTCTGAAAGAAATTAGTTATAAGAGACAGAATGCAAATTTCTTGAAGCTGCTGGCTTCTGTAGAATCTAAATCCTTGAGTTCTCAAAAACAAAGATGCTTACTCAGACCATCAACCCCTGGGAGTACCAAATTACCTAGCTATACAATTACTTGTGTCGCTTGTATCTAGTCACTAAGGGCAGACCACTTCCACAACTTTGCCTTCATGCTTTAATTGCCACTGTCATGATCAAAAAAGCTAGCAAGTTCACCTTAGGCCAAGTCCAGGTGTCACATATTGTACTGGATGACCAAATACAAAAAAATGAAATCCCTGATAGGTGCTGAGTATCCCCTATTTATGGATGGAAGTAGCTCTATAAGGAATAAGTATGACAGGCTAGAAATGCTGTGGTCACTTTGGACAAACCATTTCTGCTACTGCTCCCTGGTGATGTCTGGAAACCTACCACCAATGCAAAATAATTCAATCCAGAGACCTAAACCACCTCCAGGGATCCAATTGACTAAAAAATCAACCCCAGCCAAAAAAAATCTTCACCTGGTACTCCCAAAAGATCAGTGCCAGACCTGCCCCTGTTGTTTGTTCTACAAGCTCAAGCCACAGTGCTGGTACCTATACTCTCTGAAATCAACTTGGGCTTCAGCATCTGTGTTGCTGACCCTGATCTCATGTAATGTACTGGGCTCTCCCCATTTAAAGATATATAGATAGATTACACAGAAATACAACATAGCCCTATAGAAACAGCTTGTAATCAGCTCCATAAAAGCTTGGCTAAAAGATAAGCTATACCTGTAGACATTCAATGTACACACATATATCTTAGATATATATTAACAACCACAAATTTCAGAAATCCAACTTTAAATTCACTGTTTTCAAGTTTTGAAGAATTTACCAGGACTAGACATCTCATGTTGAAAAGACAACATGTCAAAAGTACTGCTCTGGTCACTCTGAATACTGATCAGTCCATGCATGACTGAAACCTGAGGACATCATTTACAGGATTGCTCCATATTTAGTCCCCTAAATTTTTGTGCCTTTTCAGACTGTTTATCTCAGTCCTTGTTTTCCCAACTCCTCTCTGCTAGCTATGGATTTTTTTTTAATATTTTGTTTTTTTTAGTTTTTCTGGTTGTCTTGTTTTGTTTTGTTTTGCCTTTACTCTGTACACAGTTGCCCCAAGAAAATAAAACAATCAATCAAACACTTAGCCAATATTTGATGCGCATCCAAGGCACATTAGACACTCTTCTAAATCAAATTAATTCCCTCATTACCTTGCCAGAGTAATGTTACAGAAGAAACAGGCCTAAATTATATCTTTTCTTAAAAGCAACTTAACAAAAAACTGTATAATAAGACGCATCTTGGGGACCTTAACTAGAGCTCATCCTGGAATTACTGACAACCTTAATGTTACTGCTTATTGAAAGGATTTTTCCCTGGATGGGATGCTGCAGCAGTGAGAGGAGGCTGGGAGGGGAAACCAAGAGGCTTTACCCTGAGGTCATCTTCCCCAGCCCTAGGCAATTTACCTGTGGCACGAAATGAATTCCAGTGTGCTACTTGTACATCAGTAATACCCCTTAGGCACCACCCCAGACCAAAGCTATCTGATGTATGCCCCCATGCCATGTGTCCAACAGAGAAAGCCAGACCCCAGTGGTCATGGAGTTTCTCTCCACATCCTTAAAATAAAAACTACTTCTACTTTATATTTTCTTTCTATCCGCAGCAAAAAACCTATCAGTTTGGTTCCCTCACCAACAATGGCAGTGCCAGTGACTCCTTGGATCTTCCCAGTTTGAGTTCCCCTGCTGATCTTCTTCCCCTGCCTCTCCCAGGGTCCCTTATTCTTTGCCTAGGGCCTCCAAACTCTCCTCCAGTGTCTCTAACCCCCACTAGCGTTTCTCCCCAGTCTCCGACCTCTCACTCCCTTCCACTCGAGCTGTTTGTCCTGTCTGAAGATTCTTTTTTTCCTTCTCCTGCATTGACATTTTTCTGTGTCTGCTCACCATACTCAGTCTCGGGCACTCCAACCTTCTGGCTGGCCACATGGTTGCTGCAGTTCGCATGGGGGACAGCCGCTATCTTATGGCCCTCCACCATGCAGCAGGGTGCCACTATCTTGGGACAGGTCTCATGGTCAATGGCTGGCCTCTTGTGGCTCCTTGTATGATAAGCAACAACCACCCTGTTGCGGACCATATGCCAGTTCACAGTGCTACAAACAGTGGCTAGATCACTGCAGAGCACACAGTGATGCTCCAGCAGCTTGTGTTTCCTTGTCTCGCATTGACGAGCAGCCGCTTTATAGCCAATCATCAGGTAATCGCCCCCACACACCTGCCAGATGATTGGCTGCCCAATGGCCATCTATTCCAGTCTTTTCTGCCTCAATCTCTGCTCCCACTTTAAAAAAAAAAAAAAAAAAAAAAAACAGACTGGCCCTGAGGGACTTGTTAATATACAATTTGGCAGAAAGTCTCCATCTTTAGGCTTTTGTTTTAAGGATGTGTCCTTCTCTCTCTCTGCTCTTCCAGGATCCCTCCCCTTCCCCATACTTAAGATGTGGCTCCTTTTTTTGTCCTCTCCTCTCCTCTTCACCCATTTCTCAGTCCCTCCCCAGCTGCAGACCAGCCCACCTCTCCCTGACAAGATGGGGGGAGGTGTGCGCTTACAGTGTTGGGCTGCACACAGGCAGGCAGCCACAGCACGTGGTGTGCACAGGCTAGCCCACATGGGCTGCTCTGGGCTCTCATGCTGCACACTGGCTCTCCACTCCCTCTGCGGGCTCCACATGCTTCCCAAGTGGCCCCATTCCCTGAGTGTGGCTTGGCTCCAGCCAGACCCCAAGTGTGGCTCCAGTCGGTGGCAGGAGGAAAAGGGGCTATGCCACACAAGGCAACAAGGCAGGGGCACCCGAGTATTCCTTACCATAAATTAGGTTCCTTTTCTGGTATTCTTATTTCAAGAGATCTCTATTAATCAGTCTACAAGAAGGTTCACACTAGTCTTATTTATTATAGTGCAAATTGGCCAAATATATTGAGTGTACTTTAATTTTATAAGATGATCGTCAGTCTATATATCTGCTGTCTGTTTGTTCAGTCTGTTTATAATGTACAGATCATCTGTCCATGTTTGTCCATTTGCCTGCTCTGTAAACAGCTGTTCCTTTTTATTTGAGCTCAACAATATTTTTTCCTTTTATACATTTTTAAACCATTTAATCAAGGTTTATTTAGGTGATAGATTTAAAAACACATGCTTCCACCTAGTTTGCCAGCTGGTCAAAATGATGCTAAAATTGGTGAAACAAATCCCTTGGGGTGAAGAGACATTGGACAGGCCTTCAATTGATAAACAGGAAAATGGCACCTGGTACTTTTAACCAGCTCTTGTTTATTAATTGGAGTCTCCAATGGGAGACACCTCAACTAAAGTTCATATGACTAAGACAATTCATTGTTGCTGGCCTGATGGTATATTCATGCCTTCAAATATAAAATTGAGATTGTTTCTGCTCCCTTTTTCTTGTGTTCTTGTGATAAGACCAACACAAGGTCATCAGTCAAATAATAATTTTTAAACAAAAATTTATGTAACATATGATGACAAGTGCTTTCTCTCAGATCGAGATGTATGCTTACAGATGCTTCATAAATTTCTTCAGCACTCAAATGTTAAAATACCCATGGTTAATAGCCATTTAATGTTCTATGTTAAGCTTGCTGCCTATACCACACTGTACTGTTATCAATCTTCTGGATGTTCAACAACTAAAATTAAGAGATGATTATAAATTCCTTTTGGGTTCTTTTTGCTGGGATCCACCAGATCTTTTCCAAAAAAAAAAATTATATGATACATGCAAAAGAACGAGATCAGCACTGGGGCAGAGGCCAGGTATGAGCCTTTCCCAGCTCATCCACCAGCCCTGGCTCAGCCCTCCACTGAGCCATAACTAACTATACTCAACTGGCATTAAATGACACTGTAGCTGATCTCTCTCCTAAATAAAAAGGTAAAATTAATAAAATAGGCCACCCTCCAAAAATCAGATGGCATTATACATTCTAACAACATAAGAGGTACTTATATATGACAAATGAATGACATGTCAGCTCCTAAAATTCCTTGGACCTTATCCTTATCCTCCTTATGGGAAGCCATTACTAAAGTTATAATCATAAGTACCCTGTTGATTGTATTGTTTGATTCCTTCATACTTAATTGATTCTACAGATACCTTCCACTGTGGGCCAGATCCCAAAACAAAAGACTAAACTTGGCCCTCAAACCCCACAGGGAGACCTTCTTAATATGGTTTTTCATGTTTTCAACAACAGCAATCAAAAATAACAATCTGCAACATTTATAGCTCTGAGACAGGTAAACCAACACAAAGTGAAGCTGCCTGAGCCCCTCCTGAACCCTGTTTCAAATGCAGCAAGAAAAAACATTGGGCAAGAGAATGCCCCAATCCTGGAGTTCCTTTGGGGCCTTGCCCCAGGGCCATTAAAAGAGTGACTGTCCTAGCCACCAGAGAGTGGATAAGCCGTCCTCTTAACTCCTAGCCCTCACAGAAAACACCATCACTGCCAGATTCATCACTGACAGATCTCCTTGGACTTGCTGCTGAAGATTGATGGGGCTCGGGGCCCACAGACCCCATTATGGTGTTCTCAGAGCCCCAAGTCCCACTAGAGGTCTCAGGTAAGACATTCTCTATATTAGTGGACATAGAAGCCATGTATAGGGTTCTTCCTGAGTTTTTAGGCCACTATATTAAGTCCTACGTCTGAGATCAACCTATGCAGCCTTTAAAGACAGGATCTATTTCATGCAGGTTCCAGACTCTATTCTTCTTTGGTTGATCCCATAGTTGGAGATACCTCCAATTCCACTTGGCACTGCCCCTGCCATGCCTATTTTAATTTGTTTCAGGGATCATTCAAATTTTCCTTGTGTTCCCCAATATCCCCTAGCTCCTAAACACTTACAGGGATTTAAACCTATAATTAAGTGCCCTTTAGACAATGGTTTTCTTAAACATACCCATTCACCCTATAATAGTCCCATTCTCCCAGTACTCAAGCCTGATGGGTCCTATCACCTGGTGCAGGACCTTAGGGTAATCAATAGTCCTGTTACCCCAATCCACCCAGTGTTGCCAAACCCTTATACCATGATCTCTCATGTTCCTCCCTCCACCACTCACTTTATAGTCCTAGATCTTAAAAATGCCTTTTTATTCCTTTGTGTTTATATATACTAACCCAGACACTCTGAGGTCTCAACAGCTTACACTTGTTATCTCTAGTAAAACCTCTCCTCAGGGACACATAGCACCACCTTCCTTTCCCATTCATCAATTTCTCAGACACAACCCTGGTCAAGACTAACAAATAGATTTTACACACATGCCCTGCACAAAACTCTCAAATATCTTCTCACCTTTGTTTGTATTTTTTCAAAATAGATAAAAGCCTTTCCCACAACCAGGGAGACTGCTGATATACTTACTAAAATCCTATTACAACAAATCATCACAAGGACTAAAACCAAGGTGGAGCGGCCCATACCTGGTCTTCTTTGCAAGCCCAACAATGGTCAAAGTTGCTAGACTCGGGGCTGGGGATTTAGCTCAGCAGCATAAGCACCTGCCTTGCAAGCAGGCAGTCGTGAGTTCGATCCCCAGTACCAATAAAAAAGAAAAAAGAAAAAAAAAAAAAAAGGTTGCTAGACTGCCACCCTGGTTCCACGTCATTCAAGCAGTGCCCTCCCAGCCCTAAATTGAACCATCCTATTGCCCACCCATCTCTGTTTCATCAAAGCCTCACAGCCACAACTGTCAGGCTAAGTCATGTTTTGTTACTCAATTTGGTTCTTAACTTCTTACCTTCTATTAATCATCCTTTTTACAGCAGGACAACTGTCTTAGTTCTCTCTACCCTCAGCTGTTTGGTCAAACATGACATCCCTAAAGGCCTAGGCTCGACTTCCTTATAGTGACATAGCCACAGCCATCCCCATCCCTTCTATTCTATATAACGCAACTCCTGGACAAGAGACAAGTCTTACCTACCTACCCTTTTAACTTTTACCCTTTCAAATGGAAGAATAATCACCTCTCATAACTTTACTCCTCCTAACCCCACACTTGTTTTTCAGAACTCTGCTTCATCATGGTAATGATTCTACCTCATCGTGATAATGATTCTACATATCTAAATCTTTTCTTCTACCTCACCTGGATGCTTAAATATGATAATGGCCTGCCTCCTCATAACATCTTGTCTCTTTGTTTTTCCAGTTTAATGTGCAGGCATTCACCAGTGATAAAGTTGTCCTGGCTAAAACACCTGGCACCAATTTCTACATGGGCATCAAACATCATCCCATCAACCCTCCTAAACCCCAATACAGTGCCTCCTCCTTCAGCAGGAATTAGTAAAAGAGAAAAAACTTCACCCTTTTCCTAATAATACAAAGTCAGGAATGAAATGATTTTGCCCTGGATGGGATGCTGCAGCAGCAATGGGAGGCTGGGAGGGGAAACCAGAGGGCTTTACCCTGAGGTCATCTTCCCTGCCCCTAGGCAATTTACCTGTGGCATGAAATAAATTCCAATGTGCTACTTGTGCATCAGTAATACCCCTTAGGCACCACCCCAAACCAAAGCTATATATATATATATGTCCCACATGTCCAACAGAGAAAGTCAGACCCCAGCAGTCACGGAATTTCTCTCCACATCCTTAAAACAAAAGCCACTTCTACTTTATATTTTCTATCTTTCTAGCCACGCCAAAAAACTTATCACTTATAGTTGGGCATTGTCTCAGATGACCACATGTAATATGCTCAGAAAAGATTTGCTGAGCAAACTAAAAGAGGAAAAAATGTAACAGAAACTGTCCACTATCCCAAGCCATTCTACGTTAATTGCCCAGGTGATAGTTCCTGTTCTAGTTCCAGTTGCTTCTGTCTCCTAGAAATGACTGGCCACTGTGATGCATAGCTAGTCACTATGATGCAAATTTTAAGAACCAACCCCCAATTGACAAGCCATTTTACTTCTGTACCTCCTGCTTGCTTATCTCATATAAGCCCTAGACCACCAGAGACTGTGGCCTGACATTTTGAAGGACAATTGATTCCTAATCAGTTTCTGACATAAAATAATCTGCCTCCAAATCCTGGGTATCATTTGATGTTTCTGCTTGCCATTGCAACCTCAGCTCATGAGCCCATACCTCACAAGGTAGTTAAATGGTAGGTTGGACCACTTCTCTGCTTCAAATCCTTCAAAGACTTCCTGGGCAATGCCAGTGAAATCTTAATTCACTAATCTTAGCTCAAACATCTACTTATTGTTACCCTTTAAGTTTCACTTAAGGAAAAAAAATTTGTTTTAAAAATATGCTGACTTCTTTGTGAAAAAGGAATCCTCTAAAATAGGAAAAACAAAATCAGAAAGAATAGTAAGATGCTGTTGCTGGAATCTAAGAAATGGAGAAGATTTCAAAGAGCATAAGAATCTTGGTCAACATTGAAAACACAAGTGAATAGGAGGAGCTGGGGTGGTTATATGTGGAGGTGTGGCTGAGGGGGGGATAGGGAGTGTAGTCACTTTTGCATCACTGGGACACAATACCTGAAATCTGCAACTTAAAAAATGAAAAGCTTCTTTGGTTCATGGTTTCAAGTGTTACAGACCAAGGCCAGCTAGAACCAACACAGAAATGGCATGGTAGAATAGTATGACAAAGGAAAGTTATTTACCCATCAGGCATCTGGGAAAAAGGTAGAGAAAGAAAGAGCCAGGGATCAGAATATTCTCTTTCAATTCATGTTAGTAGTAGCCCACACCTGCCAGGTTCCACCTCCAAATGTAAGACTTGCGGTTCATTTTAGATCTGAACCATAATAGAATCTGTTGCTAGAATCTTAAATGAAGGAGGCTGCAAAGAACAGAGGAAAAGGATTGATTAACATTGTGGAAATGAATAGTTAGGGATGCTGTATGTGAGGAGGTAGCTGGGCTAGAGGGGACTGGGAATAACAGAGATTGGCAACAGAGACAAGTCCCAGTCATGTGCTTTTGAAAATGGATAGATAGTGGTAACAGTTGTTGAACTAGTAATCAAAGAGAAGAGAATCAGGTAAGGGATAGAGCTGAGCCAGGACAGAATATTTGAGTTTTGGGTTGACTCTGGGACTTCCAGGCATAGAAGACCAGAAGCACATACAGGACTCTAGAGCCAAAGATTAATCTGGGTTCCTGATTGTCCTTAGTTGAAGGAAAATATTAGCCACAAATTATAAGTGCAAACAAACAACTTCTAATGGACATCTGAGAGATGAACATGCTGTCTGCTACAAAACTCAGAGGAATTTGGGGACAAAAAAATCCAAGAAATACTTTCCTAAGTGTTTCTCCTAGCCTTTCTCACTTATTATTCTACATTATAGTATATTAACCATCAGTTCAGACTTAAAGACAGATAATAAGTATTGTTTTTAATCTCTGCTTGCAATGGAAATAATATCAAAACATTAATGCCATATAAAAATATAAATTTTTAAAAAATGAACAGAAATGAGAGAAATTGAAAACTTATGAAATGTTAGCAAACAGAAAACAAATAGGCAACAACTGACTAAGTGCAAAAGAAAGATGAAACCTAAGTGCCCACAGATGGGGACAGTGCTGAAAGCAACTTTTGCCCTATAAATCACTTGAAAGATAGGGATATGAGACTTTATGCGTACTAGTTACCCTTGATAGGTATGGAAGTGGGCATTTTTTTTGGAAGATCTGCATATTGAATAAAAGAAAAAACCTGTCTTCCTATCCCTTCCTCATCCTACATAGTGAGATTAATAACCCTTTTTAATTACCTCCCTCAAAAAAGCCAGAAATTGTGCTATCGAGACGTCATACTAGAAGCATCAGGAACGATGCAGAGTATGATGGTGCTGAAGTAAAAACAGGAAGCACATATACAGACACAAATTTTTAAAAATTCTTTATTATAAAATTTCCAAGATTTTTTAAAGTAACGTAGAAGTAGTAATTCAACAAAAATATAAGTTTGCCTATAAGTAAAAGTAATCCTCACATAATTTTTTCTTTCTTTTTACTTCATTTTATTTATTTATTTTGGTATCAGGGATCAAACTCATGATCTTGTACTTGCCAGGCAAGAGCTTATGCCACTGAGCTAAATCCCCAGCCCTTTTATTTTTTTTTTTTTAACTTGGAAGAAATATGTAAAACCATCCAGATTTTGTGACACCAATATGCTTTTGAGCAACATTCTGTATTTTGACAGTGATATAAGGAGAGGTATGCAAGATTGGAATCTGCATCTCTGTGACCAAGCCTCCTGCTGCCTGTTTTAGGAACGTCAGCAGTGCCAAAAGGTCAGGGGAGATGAAATTCTAATCCCACCCATCCCTCCACTATTTCAGATTTTCTTGAATTCTTTATCCTTCTAATGGAGGATTCTCCCAAGAAAGGGTATGGCAAGATCTCAAATCCATTTTTGTTGGCTGGGAAGACAGGTGCAGAGCATGAGCTCACTCCTGCTGTTCCCCAGGGCTGCAGCTGCACATTTCCAGCTATCAAATCCTTGTTGTGTGACCTCTCCAATATGCTAACTGGTGTCTAGAAAGCATTGCTAGTGGCCATGTGGTTCTCAAACCTGCCATACCCCCTGTTTTCCTGATACATCCTCACAGACCCAAATGATGAAAAATGCCTCTTTGCCTCTGCCCTGTATATTAATGACTAAGACATCCTGCCAGTTAGAACCTGGATATCTCCACCAGTCAGGCCAAATTTTAATTGCTACACCTCTTTATTTCTCCTATCCTGACCTAAATCAGCAATTCTGAACTTATTACACTGTTCCCTAACGTCATGGTGCAGACAGAGTCAAAACTCTGCAGAGAGATGTCAAGAAATTTACCCACAGATGTGTACCTACCTGCTCTGTCTCAGACACTTGGGGAGAAGCCCCATTTCTCACAATGGAAAACTTCCTTTTATTCCTGAAGGAGATAATCTTATTTTTTTTCTTAAATACAGGTTTTCTTAATACCTCAGTATTGTTTCACTTATCCTCTTAGTTTTTCCTTTGTTCTATTGTTCCTTTACTTCAACTGACCATACATCAACTTCCATTTCTTTCTGATTCCTAATAATGTTTCTGAAATTATATGCTCATGAACAGTCTCTCGATGTCTCTGTCTCTGTCTTTGTCTCTGCCTCTCTCTTTCTCTCTCTCTCTCTCTCTCTCTCTCTCTCACACACACACACACACACACACACACACACACACACACAAAATGTTCATGACTGGATGGCAGTTTTACTGTTGCCATGGAGACAGATCAGTTCCTATCAAGTAAGAGATGAATCACAAGCATGAAAATTTACTTCATTTTATATTTGATTATTCCATTTTTAACATTCATGACAAAAAGGAGTTTCCTTTTCAATATGTTTTTAATTCAAGTTTTTCCTTTTATAGACAGCATTTCATTCTCACTAAAAAAAGAAAACCACAATGAATTGTTAATGCTATTTATAAGACCAATATCTTAATAAGTTAAATTTCTAAACAAGTACATAGACTGTTAATACATATAAAACTTCATTGCTTTATTTGGCATTTCTCTGTTGTATATTTATTAATGAATGTATCCACTTGAAGAATTACATATCATTATTAAAACTCATTTAACCACAAGATGTGTGTACTTGTTTTACACCTATCATAAATCCTGGGATTCATGTGGAGAAGAACTTTAGAAAATGTCACTAAATCAGAGTATATCTATACCACTTGCTAAGGCTTATGGGTGGTTCAGTGGTTCTTGTGCCCCTGTAGATTTCTGGATCGCTTTTCAGTTTCTGAAGCACTTTCACATATGGAACAGCGTATGAGCATTCAATCTTCTTTATTATGGAAACAACTGTTTTGCTCATCTTTCTTTCATGTGCTACATTAGAAAGCTGGAGTGTATATATTTCCCTGCACCTCCTAAGAGTGTTTGAAGCTTGGGCTTTCCTTGACTTCAAAGAAATAACACCTGTTTTTTGTCTTGGTAGTAAGTATAAGTCTGAGTTTAATTGATCAACAAAACCTTTTATAAAACCAAATGAAAATATAAGGTTTTACAGGCAGAGTGAGTTCACATGAAAAAAATCTAGTGAAGAATTACAGAGGAGAAAAAATTTCTTTCATCATCAGATGAGGCCCTGAAGTCTGAGAATGAAGTCAGACTTTAGCCCAAGAAAATTCAGCCAAGTGGATGCAGTCAAAAATCAAAGTAAAAACATTATTTAGGCAATGAAAGATTTGTCTTCTGCTGTCCACCGGGAGCACATGGTCCCTAAAACATCTTCAGTCCAGTATACCAGAACATCCAAAATCCCTAGAAACAACCCCAGCATATGGAAGAGTATAGTAGTGAGGAATCCCCTTACTTAGTTGGAGCTAAACTGAGCCATCCTCATACCCTGCACTGAGACAAGAACCCTAGGCATGGACTATCAAATTGACCAATACCAAACTTTCTCACAGAGTCTCACAAGAACCCAGCTGAGCGAGTAGCACATCTCCTTTTCTAGGAAGATGAAAACGAAGTCACATGACAATGTAGTTTGGAGCATGGTTTCTGGACCAAGGAGACTTTGACTCAGAATCTGTGCCTTCACCCCAGAGGCTGTGTGTTGAAAAAGTCATATTTTATTTCTCTAGGCCATTTTGTTTCCTGATCTTGGAAAAGCAAAGAACAGTATCTACTTTATAGAATGATTGCCAATAAGCTCATGCAAGTGAGTTCATACAAATGAATGGCAACTCAGAGACTGGGTCATAATAAATACACCATAAGCATGAGTTATTGTTGCTACCACATAAAGCAGAAAGAGATCAAGAACTAGTCTGAGGAAATGTGGCTTATTATTAACATGAATCTCTCTAATAGCCCACATTCCCTGAGACATCAAGGGGGCATCCTTGCTGGAAACTTTCAGCCTTTCTGGTCAGCCTCCCTCAGACTACACCTACCTTAAGGCCATTCCTGGAAAGGATACCTGATTTGTCTAAGCATTTTTTTACTTAGGTACAACCAAGCAAGCAGACATGTTGCTCAGCCATCTTCTTGCCTCCAATTTGTCACAGAGAAGGCCTGGGAGAAACAGAATTGCTTGACCTGGAATTCAAGGTTCATTACTGTTCACTCACAAACTACCTCATCAGAAAGTTTGTTAACCATAACATTCTCTGGGACAACCAGGCAGCAGTGAGAGTCCACTAGTCTTTGTACCTTGAGTACTGTGGATTCATTTCTACCATGCCTTTGGCCAAATAATTTTCTCAGGACAGGGACAACTAGTGTTACTATTTGTCTGAGTATGTGAAATTATTAATGGGACACTTTTTGCTTTTAACAGTGTCCTGGATTAGATAATATCTAATGTAATTCTTTTGTTATGATGCTTCTAATCTGAAGGCACTTCATTCATTCTTTCCTGTTAGCCAAATTGTGCCAGTTCTTCAGGAGTCAGCTCAATTTTCCCTCTTCATGAGCTCTTCTGGACTATTTTTACTTGATGAATTTCTTCTACCTGGGTCATTTATTGGGAAACATCAGTTTCTGTTGTGTATCTTACATATGTTTTCTATTTCTGTTGAACTCATAAATTTAAATTAATTCCTTCATCTTTTGTTATTTTCAGCTAGATTATGTTTCTGTATAAGAAAGGCCATGTCTAATAATTCTTCAGATCCACTTTTTCTCCAAAAGATCATAGTATAAAAAGTCAAGCTTTGGAATTGAATAGCCCTCAGGATAAATTCAGCAGCCATTTATTAGTTTGAAAGGTTAAAACTCACTAAGGAGCAGGTTTCTGCAATATAGAATGAAGTAATAATAAATTAATATATAAATTGTCACCAAGATATTGCCTTGCCTACAAGGAAGAAAATCCATGCAAAATATTCCTAATAATTTTGTTTATCACTCAAAGGATTGAGTAGTTAAAAACACAGGTGTGTATATAATTTCCCCTTTAAACATCTCAGAATCTTCTTTAACTGAATATCTCTTCTTTCCATCATCAAATTTTTCATTCAGGTCTATATAATCTACAAATGAAAGAAAACACTTATATTTACCTTTAGAAGACATATACATCGGCTCAAACAACTAATAATCTAGATAATATAATTTCTTCAGAAAAACCTTGGTTAGAAGACCCCACTGATTTGGTGTCTTTTTTTTTTCCCTTGGTTTTGCACTACTCTGAACTAGACTTACTTTCAGGATCTGTATGATGGCCAATTAAAATTATGACAGAAATAAAATATGTGTGTCTTTCAATAATTCTGACAAACATCCTATCCTTATTTTGGTGTTCTGTTACCCACTGAACCTATTATTATTAAGAGAAAAATGTGACTTCTCTTTCAACTTGCAGTCTTTAATGCTATAACCAGTCCTGGCTCCTAGAGATGGAGCCAAAACCATCAGAAGCATATGGATAGAGAATGAGGAAGAATTTAAGTTGCTAGAGTAAAATTAAAATACTTATATTAAAAGATAAAACAATTGAAGAATTCTAGATTTCTGACATGAGGGGAGGCATCATGCCTTTTGGATCTGCAAGGATTCCCAAGAAAATAGGCAGCAAAAATAAGCATATCCAGGGATAGTTACAATGAAAGATAAGTGCATGTCAAAGCACAGTTTGATCAGGAAAAATTTCCAATAGCTACAAGGCCAGAAAAACATTCATTTTATAGGGAGAAACAAGGAAGCAAAAGGATGTCTGAGAAGAGAAAAATCTCAAAATAGCCAACAGTTCCAAAAAACAACAGGGGACAGTTTGAGGGACCAGCAAGTCTGGAATAGCACTTATCATTACAATAATGGCTAAGTGTAAGTAAAGTCTGGAAAAGCTTTGGTGGGTTAATACATACATAAGAGCTGTCAGAGTGGATTTTCCAGAGCTTTCTCCCACTGAAAGTTTCCATGCTGCTGCTGTAATGGAAATCTTACAGAGTGGAAGCCTTGGACAACTGAAACTTTTTTCTCACAACTCTGAAGTCTTGGACATCCAAGAAACCATAAGATTAAGAGACTGAAGAGAACCTCTCCATGGGTTGCAGATGACTCTTTCTGTATTCTCGTAAGTGGAGAGAAAAAAAGCAAAATCTCTCCTCTCCTTATAAGAGAGCACTAATCATATTGTGAAGAATAATTCTGATGACCTAATCACTCCCCAAAAGCCCAATCTCCAAAAACTTCACATTAAGGAATAGGGCTTCAATATATGAACTCTTGACCATACATAGATATTCAGTCCATAAAAGCCTCATCTACCATGATCTGACCTGAAAGTAGTCAATGGCTAGCATTTTCCCAAAATTGATTAGTGTGGCTGAAGATATTTTCAGCATGGCCAGTGTCAGTTATTTTCCTAGTTTTGTTGCTTCCTCTTTTCATTTGCAAGAACATGACAACAGAAAAAGCACTGTAGCTTTTAGCCTGTTTTTCTAAGGTTTGACATATTCCATTTTAAATCTATCTCTTGAAAATAAAAATCGACGTTCCTTATTCTAACAGCAAGGTCAAATAGGTTTAATTTTCATCAACATGAAACTGTTTCAGACTCAAATTGCAATTATTATTGACTGCATAATTTTATGTCCCTTTTTTCTGACACTTCTCCGGAGTTGTATGCTACTTATAAAATATAATTTGGAATAAATAAAGATCCTTCCACCTAAATTCTTCAAAGTAACTGATAATAAATAGAAGAAATACTTTCTAGATCTAAAAAATAGCTGCAAATTACAAATTGAGAATCCTTGTTATAAATGAATATATGTGTGCTATAGAAGTAAAGGGAAAAATCTCTTAACAGCTACTTAAAGCATTTCACTGGAAATATTTGCAGTGTCAAGAATATGTCTATGTTAAGAGTTTAATATCTGACATTATTTTCCTTCCCTATACTCCCACTGCATTTTTCTTATGACTATACTAAAACACTTACTCCTGTCCACCTTATGAAGTGGATCATTAATAAGCCTCCTCTCCCACTAGATAATGAGCACCAGAGTGAAGAGATCTTGTCTTATTTGACTTTATATCTCTGTCTAAGCATTATGTCTAGCAGAGAATGCTTTCAGTGAATGTTGAGAACTTGACATGAATTTAAATTGAGACTTTTAAAATATAGACTATAAGATGGCAATCTAGGAAGCATTGCCCTTGTTAACAATATGGTATCACATTTCACAGTTTCAAACTTCGTCATCTGAACTACCTAAGAGTACAGGTGTAAAAATATGCAATGGTTATAAATTTGAATCATAAAATTTTTTGCCACATATTCACAAATTATTCGCTAATTTGATGCATTTATAAACTTAAATGTCTCTTCTGTAGTAGTTTAGCCTGAGCTTCTATTTTTACCATGTTTATTTCTGACTACAAATCACAGTAATTAGAAATTAACAGCTTTTGTTTGCTGAAAACTATAATTCATGACTCTGAGTACCTGACACTAGCTACTTAGAGTTATGCAAAACTTCACAGTTTAAGGGAGTAATACTTTGAGAAGACTACTCTCACTGAGATGCAACACAAGTTCAGAAATCTCTAGTCTACCCTCATTCTTGACAAGCTACCAATGCAAGAATCCCTACCACCCCTCAGCTTTAGCAATTAGCTAGAACAACTCAAAGAATGTAAAAAAGCATTATACTTTCAACTAAATTTTATTATAATAAAAAGATACAATTTCAGAAATCCTAAATGAAAGCCTCCCATGCTTCTCCTCCTTCTTCTTGGTTTCTGAATTAAGTGCTACTGTTATGTGACAAAATGTCAACAGCACTATACAATACAAGGCATGGAGAAACATCTGAACTTCAGAGTCTGGGATTTTTATTGGGGCTTCTTTATATAGATCATGAGAATGAATTCAATCTCTGGTCCATATCTTCTCCCTAGAAGCTGGGCTGACATCAAATTCTAATCTTTAACTAAAAGGTTAGTAGTTCCATTGTGGTCATCTCCTACCATGAGTTATCTCATCAGATTAAAATATCTACCTGCCCACCATAATTCACCTCATTAGTACAAATTTGAAGAACATGCCCTAAATAATAAAGTTACTTTTGTCACTTGGAAAAAAACTGAAAATTTGGACTATATCCTAGGAACAAAGGACAAAGGCCAGCCACATTCTTTATTACACAAAAGTTACCCTTATGCATTATCCAGCATAATTTCTCTAGTTCACATACCCACCTATGGAGAAAGCGAGTTCAACTCTAGAGCTAACAAAGTTTGGAGACCTTAAGTAACTTTTGAAGGTGATGTAGCTGAGGGGAAGCCAGACTTGAGAAGCTGTCTTCTTTTATGCACTCCCTTTGCCAAAATTGGGTTAAGCTGCTACTTGATTATGATTCAAATTCAATATCTATTAATAAAATTGACAATTTTTTATCTCCTATATTGGTTAAGTGGCCATGGTTTTGATAGAAGAAAGAGCATTTTATATGAAAGGTATTTAGCATGCTCAGTAATTATCTTCAAAGCCAGAGAAAGTAATGAAATATTAAGTGCAAAAAATATTGAATTCTAATTCCTGCATATTCTTAATTAGCCACTAAATCTTTGAGTTTAGTTAAAGCCTTTACAATCACTGAGCATTCATTTTTATCTATGAGTGCTCACCTCAGTTCTGAGATTATTATGAAATCATTATGAAATAACACTTTCAAAGCAGTTTTCCCTCAATTTTTTCCTAATATTTAATACCTTGTTGAATTTTATATGATTTAAACACAGAAATTCAATCATTAAAACAGTTAATTCCATGATGGCAAATAATTAGTTTTTGAATGATGAATTCCAATCCCTAAATTAGTTCTCGTAAGTAATAGAAAATCAGGTTTTTAGACATACGTAAGACACAGTATAAACAAGGATAGACAGACTTTAAATTATTCAAGCTGACTATCCCACTGAGGAAAGTTAGAAAAAAAACAAGAGGAAGTGCTTAAATCTGTGAATTGTTACATGTAAGATAAGAAAACACGGACATATTGGTAGAAAAAAACAAGGAAGTAAAACCTTAAAACTATTTCAGGTTCTTCCAAAGGCATTTTCTGAAAGCAGCAGGTGCAGAGAGGCAGATAGGTTTACATTGCTCTCCACAGATTTTCTACACTAGCAGAAACGGTATCAATGTCCAGGGATCACTGAATGTAAACAGAGAGCTATGCATCTCCCTATCTGGAGACTGGATTCACCAAGAGCTTAACCCTTAGGGTATAGTACACTATGAAAACATATTTCCTTGTAGGAATTCCAGCTCTATCAATTCTGGAAAATTTTAAACTCACTCCAAGACTACTAGCATCCCCAAAGCATCTAGTAGTTTAAATACAAATTCTTTCTGAATGAAAATAATATCTACAAAAGACTTTGAGAACATAATGTCTGTTATGTAATAAAATATAATCAGATACTAAAGGAAATATAACTGCATGAATGAAAACCAATAGGAATAGAACGTAATAATAGATCAACAAGAACTATCAATATTGAAATAATCAGGCACAGAGGAAAAATAAAGAAACAGGGAAAACAGAAGATAGCAGAAAGAAAAAAGGATATGTCCTAAAATGTATAAGTACAGCCTCTGAAACAAAGAGAGAAAAATACTCAAATAACATTTGAGGTAAAACATTCTAAATCTGATGAATAAACCCAGAGATCAAAATCCAAGTAAGTCCCAAACGAAACAAATAAAACACAGACTGCAGCTAAGTACATACTAGTTTAAGTGTGGAGACATAAGTAGATAAATATTTTTTATAAGGTTGTAGAATTACCCTAAAGGAGTAACAGCTGATTATTCAACAAAAACAGTGGAATACAGAAAACTATTGAATATATTTAAGTGAAAGCAACTGAAAAGAAAATATTCTCCAATCAAGACTTAATCCAGTGAAAATATTTTTCAAAATGAAAGTAAAATAAAGATTTGTGAAGAAAAATCAAAAGCAGAAAATATTTCCCTGGCAAAGTAATACTATATAAGTGTTTTCTCCTTAATGATGAAATATTACAAACCACACTGAGGACAAGAATAAGAGAAAGATATGAATACAACTACTACAAAGATGAGAAATAAAGAAAACATATTGATATTATTTGTCAACCTATGCTTATATTCAGAGAAAATCTAAAATATCCTGTAAGAATTATTAGAATCAATGTGTCAAGACAAGGATATCTGATTTACAATGAAGGTAACACTGGCAAGCAATGGAAGAAAGAAATTTTCTATCTACAATGCTGGAATAATAGGCTCTCTACACAGAAATTAAAAGAAAGAACTTGGGGCTGGGGGTTTAGCTCAGCAGCATAAGCACCTGCCTTGCAAGCAGGCAGTCGTGTGTTTGATCCCGGTGCCGATAAAAAAAAAAAAAGAAAAGAAAGAAAGAAAAGAAAGAACTTTACATCTACCTTACATAAATCATAAATGTTTTAAAAATTTGAATTCTAAATGGCTTATATATATATAAAAGGAATAACAATAAAATTTGTAGGTGATAATATAAAAGAGCATCTTCATGCTCTGTGGTAGGAAAACATCTTAAACAGAACATGAAATCCCTAAAAATGAGAGAAAGATTGATAATTTGGACACCGTAAAAAAGACACCAAAATGAGGTGACAGGCAAGCTTCAAAATGGAATAAATATTCTCAATACACATATAATCTATAAAAAGATTATATGTAGAAAATGCAAAGTACTTTACATTTCGATAAGAATAAAAGGCAATTTTAAAAGTAAGCAAAGCATTCCACCAAGCACTTCATAAAAGAAATAATCAATAAGCACATGAAAATATCTTTAACACAGTCACAGGGAGATAATACTACATACTTACCAAAATGGCTAAAAGTGAAAGAAAAATAAAAATACTAAGTGTTGGTAAAGATATGGAACAATGGAAAACTTAAACTTTGAAAGCATACATTGGTACGACAGCTTTGTAAAGCAGAGCAGAATTTTCTATTATAATTCAGGTTACAATACTCTATAGTCAAAAAGAAAAAGAAAAAGTTTGGGGCTAGGAATATAGCTCAGTAGCACAAGTGCCTCTGGGGCAAGCGTGAGGTCATGAGTTCCATCCCTGTTACAAAAAAAAAAAAAAAAAAAAAAAAAAAAAACAGTGACCCAATAATAGCCATCAAAAATGAGGCTATGTATGTAACAAAGAGTTATGTATGAAAACATTTTTAAAGGAATTTTTGGTAGTAGTTACAGAGCAAAAAATAGCCTGAATGTCTACCAATATTAGAATGGATGAATGATGTTACATCCATACAACAAATACAGCGATGAAAATAAATTTCGATGACATAGAACGATACTAATGAATATCACAAATATGTTGAATAGAAGCAACCAAACACAACCTCCACAAACTATAATGTTCCACTTACCTAGAACTTTTTAAAACAGACAAAGGTAAATTATAGCTGGGAAAATGTAAATGAACACTTAAAGGTAAATGTTTCTAAAGCCAGAATAGCATTCACTTTGGGATAAAAGGAGGTTCGTGATCCGTACAGTGGTACAGAATTCCTCTACCTCAGGTTCTTCTTCTTTGTTTGGGTGATGATTACAGATACGGTGGGATAAACCGCTGATCCATTTATCTGTCCGGACCCCTCTGTGTCTCTATCATACTGCAAAGAAAGTTTTAGAAAAATTTGAGCTCAAAGGAAAACACCAACTTCATGGATCAGCAGGGAAGGGAAAAACAAACAAGCGAGACTGAGCTAAGAGGCTTAAAGCATGTATGTAACCTTCTGTTTTGAAATGTAGACTGGAAATGAAAAGAAAAAAAGAGAATAGAAGAAAATGTAGGAAAAGATCTTGCTAACAAGGAGGGGAAGAGGAGTTGAAAGGAGGAGGGGGAATGGGAAACAAAGAATTAAGGCATGTTGTGTACAACTAAAAATTCCCTACGATGAATGAGATCATTATGTACCAAAAGTTAATTTTTTTTAAAAAAAAGGAGCCTGAAGAAACAATGTCAAAACAGGAACATGTTCAGTCTCTTAAATCCAGCAGATATTATATTATTATTTTCTGTACATTTTTGTGGACTTAAAACATTGGAAGGGTAAATATAATTAAAAGAATATTACTACTTGTCATTCCAATGATTTGCGAACAAAAAAGGCAATTTAAACTTCTCTGTCTCCCAACGGACATGCTCAGTACATAGTGAATTTGAAACAAATAATTATTCCTTAGGTGACTGACTTGTAATTTATTTCAATGATCTTTGACATGAAAGGACGGAATACTCGACGCCACTGACTGTATTTCTCTACCCAAATACGCAATCAGAGGCAAGGAGACTTGGGAACCTGCTGCCCTCCATTGGCCCAGCAGCTCCCCCTTGGCTTTCTGAACAGCGGCTTGCCTTTCATCTGTCTGGTATCAGCTGATACAATCCCTGCTTTAGAGAAAGCTTCCCTGTGATATTCAGCATTCTCTACTCGGACTGTCCAACTTACATCTTCTTTTACTTTTCTCAGTAATCCCTACTAAAAGCTACATTTACATTTTTCACCTATAAAGATGAGCAGCAAACAGTAGACATACAAACATTTGTGGGATTAAATGACAGAATTGAAGCAGTTTGAATTTTACTATGCAGTTCATTGTATTGACCTAAGGAATATAAGATGAACTTGAGGAAAAAAAGATGTACTTGAATATTTATCAGACTATAGCTACTGGTTTTGACCACAAGCTAAAATAATTAGTTAGTATTGCATATGATCTTTTTTACTTTAAAGAGGAGAAAAAAATTAAAAACAACAGTTTCAAAACAGGTTAACAGAGTTACAGTAATTAATACATCATGTATTACCATCTTTGTAGTAATTATTCAGAGAACAAGATATAGGTGTGATATCTTGTCCAAACAACATTAGCACAAGCTTTTCTTTTCAATAAACAGAAAGAAACTGGCTGTATAGCTATCTTAACTGTCTTGTGCATAAATACACATTTTTTTATTTTTCCTTTCTTTTCCCCTTTTTCTCATTACAGTTTGGCTTTTCTTTTGAGGTTTCCTCCCAAAACATATTATCTATTGTATACTGTGGCCTTATTTACTCATTCAGTTTCTCACACTAGTGAGAAGTGCAATGTTTACAAACATGAGTCTGATTTATTTTACTTATGAATATGCTCTTGAGTTGTATCTATTTACTTTTAAAGACTCAAGTATAGAGCTGAGTAATATTCTTTATAGCTGAGTAATATTCTGTTGTATAAAATATTACATTTAATATTACTTTGTTTTTTCTTTTGTCTTCTTTTTTGTATTAAAGATAATATTTTTATACAATGGTGTATTACTCACATCATATTTTATCTATTCCACAGTTGGGCATTTGGATTGTTTCCAAGATTTAGCTATTACAAATTGTGCTGCTATAAACACGGGTGCATATATATCGCTGTGATGTATTATTTTAATTCTTCAGGGAATATTTCCAAAAGGGAAATAGCTGGGTCAAATGGGACCTCTAATCTTAGTTTTGTAAGGAAGGTAAGGGTTCCTTTTTCCCTATAGCCCTGCGAGCATTTATTATCAGTTGATTTTTTATGATAGCCATTCTTTCCAGGGTGAAATGGAATTTCATTGTTGTTTTAATTCACATCCCCCAAATGACCAATGATGCTGAGCATTTTTTCATGCATTATTTGTTATTTGTTTCTTCATCTGAGAAGTGTGTGTTCATCTTAGATGCCCATTTTTAGATTGGGTCTTTGAATTTGGACGGTCCTATTTTTTTCAATTATTTTTCATGTCCTTTGTCTGAGGGACAACAGGCTATAATTTTTTCACTCTGTGGGCTGTCTTTTCACTAAGTTGGTGATTTATTTTGTTGTGCAACAAACCTTTTAGTAAGGTGAGATCCCATTTGTTGATTATCTCTAATATTTTCTTTACAGTCTGGGTTTTTTTTTTTTTTTTCTTGAAGTCTCTCCCTAAACCTGTATCTTCGAGATATCTATGTATTTTCTCTTCCAGTAAATTTAGTATTTCTGTTTTACTATTTAGATCTTTGATCCATTTTGACTTTTGGTGCATGGTGATAGGTATGGTCCTATTTTACTCTTCAACACATAGAAAGCCAGGTTTTCCAACACCATTTATTAGTCTGTCTTTCTCCACTGAACCTGCTTGGCTGTTTTGATAAGGTGGCTGAGTGTTTCATCTGCATCTTCTATACTGTTCTACTGATCCTCAGGCCTATCTTTTGTTTTGGTTTGTTTGCTGGTTTGTTTGTTTTTGCCAATATCGTGATGCTGATTTTATCACAGAAGCTCTAGAATATAATTTCAGGTCTGAAATTGTGATGCCCCTTGACTTGCCTTTGTCTTCCAGAAATGCTTTTGCTATTCTGGGTCTCTTCTGTTTCCAAATGAATTTCAAGAGTGTTTTCTCTAGATTTATAAGGTATATAAATGCTGTTGGAGTGAGATTACATTAAATCTGTATAGCAGTTTTGGGAGTGTGACCATTTTCAGTACTTTTGTTCTCCTACCAAGAGCAAGGTTTATTCTTCCATATTCTGGTATCCTCTCCTATCTCCTCTTTAAGGTACTGTAATTTTCACTGTACAGATATTTTACATCCTTTGTTAGATTGGTTACCTGGTATTTCATTGTTTTAGATGCTATTGTGAAAGGTATGCTTTCCATAATTTCTCTCTGTGTGAGCTTGTTGTTTACGTACCAAAATGCTACTGATTTTTGAGTGTTGACTTTGTATCCCGCTACACAGTTGAATTTGGATATTAATTCTAAAAGACTTTTGTTGGAGTTTTGAGGGTCTTCTTTGTAAAGTATTATGTAATCTGCAAATGATGATAATTTAACTTCTTCCTTTCCTATCCTTATTCCTTTTTTTTTTTTCTCTTGTCTAATTGCTTGGGCGAAAGTTTCCAGAGATATATTGAATAGGAGAGCTGATAATGGACATCCTTGTTTTGTTCCTTAATTTATAGTGATACTTTTCAGTTTTGACCACTTAATATGATTTTAGCTATTGTTTTGCCATAGATGGCTCTTGTAAGATTGAGGTAAAGACTATCGATTCCTATTTTTGATAGGTATATTACCAAGAAGGGATGTTTTACTTTGTCATCTCTATTGGGATGATCATGTGATTTTTGTCTTTGGTCCTGTTAATATGGTGCATTACATTTATTAATTTGCAAATGTTGAACCATTCCTGCTTCCAGATGAATCCTACTTGGTCATGATGTGTAATGATGCAATCCTGCTTGATGACTTGCTGCATTATGTTTGCTAGTATATTACTAAGGATTTTTGCACCTGTGTTCATTAGGGAGACTGGTCTATTCCGATTGTGTTCTCTGGCTTAGGGATCAGGGTAATTCTTGCATCTGGGGATAATTTTGGAAGTACTGCTTCCCTTTCTATTTCTTTAAAGAGTTTCAGCATTAGTGGCATTAGTTCATCTGCAAATTTTTTGTAGAATTCAACAGTGAATTTAGCAGAGACTAAGCTTTTTTTGTTGATAAATTTTTAATTACATTTTCAAGTTCATTGGTTGATGTCAGGTTATATAGAGTTTTTGTGTCATCTTGATTTAATTTTGGCAATTCGATTATATCTAGGAATCTGTCCATTTCTTTTTTGTTTTTCACTTTAATACAATATAGAGTCTCATAATAGGTATTGATAATCTCACGATTTCTGTGGGATCCATTGTGAGTTACCCTTTTTCATTAATAATTGCTTCAATTTGTGTTTTTTCTTTCTTTTTCAGGAGGTTGGTTAATGATTTATCAATCTTGCTTCAAAGAACCAACTGTTTGATTCATTTATTCTTTGCATTGTTTTCTTAGTTTCTATTGCATTAATTTCTTCTCTTATCTTTACAATTTTCTCCCTCATAATGAGCTTTGGGTTGGACTTGTTCATCTTTTTCTAGAAGTTTGAGGTTCAATGTTAGGTTATTTATTTGAGCTCATTCTGTTTTCCTGGTGTGTCAGTTTATCTCTATAAATTTCCTTTGTAGGACTACTTTCACTGTGTCCCATAAGTTTCAGTATGTTGTATCAGCATTATTGTTTAATTGCATATACTGCTTAATTTTGTCTTTAATTTCCTCTGTGACCCATTAGTTGTTCAGAGGATGTTGTTTAATTTCTACATGTTAATGTGGTCTTGTGAATTCCTTTGTTATTGATTTCCAGTTTCATTGCACTGTGATAAGACAGTGTGCATGGGATTATTTCATATCAATTTTAAGAGAAAATTTTAAATTTTTTTTTACCTAAAAGGGAAAGCAGTAAAAAATGAAGTCATTTGTAACTAATGTATTCTTTTTACCCAACAATGCAATTCCATCTCATATAACAAGTTTCCAAAACATTACAGAGGGATTCAGAACTGAAAATAAGAAAAAAAACAAACACATTTGCCCAATAAATGTGGTACTCATTAAAAAATAGTAACATTATCACTATTGGCAAAAATTTTAAAGAAAGACATAGCTTAAGAAAAGCTTTAAATCTATGTTACAAAAATCTATTTTGTAGCACTTATAAATTCTGCATGATGAGATGGAAACTGTAATATTTAGAATAATTCAATAAACCTGGCCTTAATTTATCACAAGATTGAAAGAAATAAACACAATAATGAAGACATTTTTGGTGGGTATAAGAAAGCTCAGAGGAAAGAGAAAAAATCATTTCACATCTGATAAATTACAAAGATTACTTCATTTTTAAGTGACCATGGAAATGGTTGTTTTAAATAAGGAAGATATCAGTCCATTATAGCACTGTGCTAAAACAGTAACAATGATAAAGTTTTTAAGTTCATTATATATTAATAGACTAGGTTAAATTTAAAGTGGCTATTAGCAGTAGCTAAGAAACATTTGTCTTGCTTAAGTCATATAACAACCTTTAAATACCATAAGCAGCCATAAAATTTAAAAATATTATCAAGTAATAAAAGGGCATAAAATATTTTAGAATATTGATATAAAATTTTTTAAAAATAGAGTGAGCAAAGCATAACAAAATAGATATATGAGATTATAAAGCATAGGGACACCTTGAAAGAAATAAACATTTTATAAAATGATTCTAAGAAAAATTATCTTCTGAGTTTTGCCAATACCCATTCTGAAACAAGCCCTTTCTCTTCTTTTATTCTTATTCTTTCATCATTTCATTCTCATTTGTTTGGATTTTTTAAAAATCTTGTTGTCCCTCATACTTTTCCTCCAAACCTACAGCTCTTAGAATTTTTTTTTTTTTGCAATTGCTTCTTTCCACACAGTAAGCAGGTACTCCAATGGTCTCACTTAAAATTCCTTTCATACTCACAGAAGCCAGTGCCTTATGAAAAGTATACAGTACTTTTGTTAAACTAACAACTGTGGCAGTCATTAATTTAATGTGATATGACCAATGTCCTCACCTGTTTTCATTCAAATTAGAAGCTTGCTGCAAGTGATTAGCTGATCACTAACTGGATTTGGTAGGGAGTAAAGGTTCATTTTATTCATTAAGATTTATTGACTGCATATTATTGGCATGACTCAGTATTACACAATGAGAAATAAAAAAGAAAAAATGAGATACTTGCTACCTCTCATTTCAAGGGAATCAAATCTTCTAACAGCATTTGACATAAGACTAGAAAATTATCATGCAATGCAGAAAATAAATGACAAGTGGGAGCTTCTAAGTAGAAATCATATTCTGAAGGGAAAAAACTCCCTAGGTTATTCTATCCATAAAGGTTTAAATAGCTTGGTTCATCCCATCTTCAAAACAAAATAAAACGAACGCCCTTCTTGGTGCCCACATAATGTTTCAACTACTGCCATCAGTCTTCCCCTCTTCCTTTATCCACACTCTTCTGAATGTGCTCTAGACCTGCTGCCATCATTTCCTGGATTTAGAGCATTTTCTTTCCACTTACTCCAAGCCCAAATCCATCCTCTCCACTTCATCAAAGTGGCTGATGGGTCGGTCATACATTCAGTGGACGCAACTTCACCGCTCAGCCCGCTTCCCTTCAGCAACATCTTGCACTCCAGGACATGCCTGCAGACTTTTTCTACTTCCTTTTATCCCTGGCTTTACCTTGGAGTATATTTCTTTTGCCCCTTCCCATCTTATTCTCTATTTACTTTATGATGCCTTCTCCTGTACTAACTGTTGAATATAAGTGTCCTCAGGACTGTACTTCCTTCCTCTAGGGTGGCCTTCTGCATCCCCTAGTAGCATCAATAATATCCCAAGGACTTTCAAATTTGGATCAATAGCCCAGATTGCAGTTGAGAATTGAATCTATTTATGTAACTGATTTCCATACAGCTCTACATTTATGACAAAATTCCTTCAATGTAACATATCCATAGCAGTAGTCACATAAGCTTTCTCCCAAGACAATCATTCAATCATTTCACCTCTCCTGTTCTCTTCAGAAAACTGCATTACACACTGGCATGGTAGTGTTTGCCTATAATCTCAGCACTCAGGAGACAGAGGCAGGAGGATTGCTGTGAGTTTGGAATACACAGTGAGCTCAGAGCCAGCCTGAACTACTGTCTCAAAAATACAAAAAGTAAAATTGCATTACATTAAGCTTGTTGCTTATGAAAAAAAGTTGAGAACCAACCTCCAGAGCTCTCCTGACCCTTACCAAATTCATCACCAAGGTATGTCTATCCTACCATCAAATTATCTGTGAAATTGATTCATTCCTACCACCATAGACCAAATGCTCATAACCTCACTCCTGAACTTCATTAATTCTCAGCCGCTCTTGATACTCCCAGTTCTTTAGCGATTCCCTCTCACTACAGGAAGAGTACTTGTTCTTACTGCATTACTAAATTACTGGTTTTGCTTAAAGCACTTTAGTGACTTCCTGTTATTATGAGATATGAAGAGGAGTTGGATTTAGAGATATTTCTTAAATACAATAAATAGGATTTGGGTTATACAGTAATGAGGAAGAGTCTAAATTGTTTTCAGTATTACCTTAAGATATTAGATGTTATGATTTATGTCTAAATGGCCCTCCAAACCCTCATGGAGTCACAGGGGACCTTTTCAGACATGGCTGACCTACAGTGTGTGTGATGGATCAAGAATGTATGATTACTAATCAGCCCCCTGATTGGTTTGGCACAGTTCTGGCTAGGATGAAGGGTGGAGTGCTATACCAACCCAGTCCTGGTAGCCAAGATATAGTATGAGAAACAGAAAGAGCTGATGCACCCTCATCTGGTAGTCTGCCACAGACCATTTCTCCTCTGTGACATCCCTCTGCCATGTCTTGGAGCCACCCAATTATGTACTGAAACCTCTCCAAACTGTGAGCCAAATAAACCTTTCCTCCTTAACTTTGGGTGTTGGATATTCTGTCTGAGGAATAAGAAAGGTAACTAAGACATTACAGTACTCTCATATTGAAAGAACAAGTTTATAAGAGAGAAAAAGAGAATACGGGTTCACTATCAGACCTACTAACTCTAGAGCTGTATGAGGAACTGCAGACCAACAGCCAAGGGGAAAGTGGAAACGAGAGACAGAGTCAGTCCTTGAAGCCGTAGGCATGAATCAAATTCCCAGCAAATGTTTGTAGAGCAAGAAATGACGATCAAGAATGGAACCCTGAGGAATATAAATATTTACAGGGAAAAAGAGACAGAAAATGAAAACTAAGTAAAAGAAAAAAGAATGTAAGAAGAAGAGAAAGCCACGCCAATTATTTGAACATAAGAACAAGGTGAAAGTATTCAGTGTCTTTTATTTTACAATGAACTCAGCTTTGAATATCTTCTGGGGGAAAAAATTGAACTATGTCAGAAAAAAACATCTATTAACTTGTTATTTTTTTAAACTGAACTTTGTATTCTTTTATCTCACGTGTTTTGTTCTTGTTTCCTATTTTATTATATATTATTATCGATCCATGTAAAGCTTTCTGTTATTTTATTTATTCAGCTATTTATTTGTTTCCTTCTTAGTCTCATATCACTTATTCTAAAACATAACCATTATGTTGATTAGTGTATCCTATTTTATATATATTCTTTTGAAACCTACTCTGATTTATGGGCAGATATGTAGATATGTTTCTGGGTGATTCCCAGTGTTTCATTTTGCTATTTATGTATTTATTTGGGGGTGTATTCTTGAAACAGGTATTTATGCAGTTCAGGCTGACCTCAAACTCACAACAATCCTCCTGTCTCAGCCTCTCAAGTGCTGTGATTATGGGTATGCACAACCATGCCCAGCTTTACTTTGTTTTTTAATCTTTTCCCCATAAAATAAAAATACAACCAGGGGAATCACACTTCCAAATAAAGTCATAATTTGAGGTTCTAGGTAAACATGAATTTGGAGAGAGAGGGAGGAATACTCTACAATATTGTACAATGTCCAGCTTTAAGTGAATTTCTCATAAAATGACCTTTCTTTTCTGAGGGGAGGCCTTGTGTCTAAATATTCATTAAATAAAATTGGTACAAAGAAAGACTGACACAGCAAGGTTTACTGTCTATACATGAGTGCCATCTGACTGTTGGTTGCTCTCCTAGCACATTTCTGGGATCCATGAACCTTAGAAAAGGGTTCCAAACTGTGCCTCTAACATTAAACTTACTGAATTCAACTCTGTGGTTATAGTAATTTATTTGGGCCTGAACACATTATTCAACTATGGACATAGAGACATTTGCTGAGAATATCTAAATACTTCACTGTTGTTCTAAAAGAATCACTGAAGAGTTTCCATCTTCTGCTTGGAACAAAGAAGAGGCTTATAGTGCCTTGAAGCTCCCAGCACCCATTTATTAACATGATTGAAGCCAGCCTGAGAATTAAGTGGTACAAATTTGGCAAAAGCCTTGAGCTATGCCGATAAATTGATGCTGAGCCTTAAGTTTTGAACTTTCATTTAAGTTTAAATAATTTTTTCTATGTGCATAAACAGATCCAAGATCCACCACTCTCTAGCTGTATTGCCTTAGGGAGGGTACTTGATTCTCTATGATTTTTCTTATATTTATCTGTACAATGGGATTTCTGTGGTATCTAATTCATGATTTGTGATGACTAAATAAAGCAATGTGTGCAAGACAGTGCAGAATTGATCAGTTTTAAGTGTACAATAACGCCTAAGATGTCCTTCTGTTGTTTTTATTATTATTGCATTACAGTTAGTAGACACCAGTGGCATTATTATTAAACTATGTGACACTCTGAATTCAGAAAGAGAGGCTTCCCACCTATTCAGCATAAAATCTGTAGGTCGTATGTTGTCAGCCTTCACCACTGTGCCAAAACATCTGAAAAAAACAAAAGAGCAAAGATTTAACTTGGCTCACAGTTTCAGGGGTTTCAGTCTGGAAGGAGAGAGCAGTCTGAGAGGGGAGAGAGAGAGATACCCCAAGACTGAGTCACAATAGCCAAAAGTCATGAGACTAATTACTTCAGTGAAAGTTGGTTCTCAGTGGTTTTGATAATAACAGCCGAGTGGGTGAAATCATCCTTTCTATCTGATCAGAACATTTTTGTTTCTTACAGCAAAATGTTTATGGTAAAACAATTACTTTAAGTTGGTTACCTAGTATGTGCTGAGTCGAGGCAAATGGAGTTGCCTAGGAATTTCCTAACGGATAGAACTATTAAGCTTTGATTGCCTGATACACCCGTAGAATAAAACTTAGCAGGATGCACACTGTACTCATTCTGCTGACTGTTTGGAATAATTCTCCCAGTGTATGGTATGACTGAAACAAATGAACATATTTTTACACTTCCAGATTCCTAGTTTTCTACATTCCGTGCAGAACAATGACCTATATCTAATATGTCCTGTATACCATTTATACTATGCCACAAATGGTTTTTGTTACTGCCCTCTTTATTGTATTCTAACCATAAAAAAGCATTCTGAACACTCAGCCAAGTTACTCTTTCAGGCAAGTGCCTAAAAATCATTACTTTGTATGAAGATCATATCATTAATTGCAATTTTCTATTTTTATTATCACAAGTTAATTCTTACTTTCAAGTTTAGGGAACCCCATTCGTGGCCTTACATGCTATCGGTAAATGTCCTTGCTTTAGTACCTACAGCCATCTAGTCATAGTTTTTCCCGCAACAGTTTATATGTAGGAAGTTTATTCCCCAAAGCAAAAGTATTAAAAGAAACTTTAAGAGATGAAAACCAGGGGTGACTGATTCAGGACTGCTGAGGGAAGGGATCCATGATGTTCTCTCAGAGTAGGTTTCCTTGTACAAGAGTAGATTGCTTCCCATAAGAGTGAAGTTTTATTAAAGAGCTAGCCTGGCCCTATCTTGTTCTTTTGCTTCTGCTCTTGCCATGCAATCTTTTCCACACATACTGCTCTTCACTTTCACATGAGGTCCTGCTACATGATGTTATATGCTATGCTGTGATATAACAGAAATTTCTTAGTGGTACACAAATAGATGGGGCCACCCAATCTTGGATTTCACTCTCCAAAATTGCGAGATATATAAACCTCATTTCTCATACACTATCCAGCCCACTGTATTTTGGAATAGCATACAAAACAGATTAAGATAGTACCCATGATACTTAGAGATCCTGAAGCAGATATGGCTTTCAAAGTCACCACACACACACAATGTGATTGACTATATGGAAGTCACTATATCCATCTTCCAGTCAGATCCTGACTTGAAACTTTCACAAGGTACTATAAGTCACCTATTGTGAGACTCTAGTTTCTTTTACAACCTTTTTCGAATTCTACCCACACTTGTCACCATAGTACTCATATGACAAAAAGGCCTAAGGAAAATTTCTCCAACATAAGCTTACTCTGGAGCATTTTTTCCCCCTGCATCTTCAACAACTGAAAGTACCAACACATTCAACAAAAAATTAGAGAGATTGTCAATTACCCAAATTCCACGTATCAGTGGTCATAGATTTCTATGTTTCATCCAAAGCCCTGGTGTGCCAGAGCAGTGGGATGGGTTTTCAAGAGATGGAAGAAAATAAAAAGAGGCTGCATTTGCCATAGATAAAGGTCATTAATCCTAACAAGAACCAACACATAAGCCCCAGGGTTAATTGTAGTGTATTAAGGAGGAAGGGATCACTAGACATGCTTAGTGGTCCAAAAGCACTTCCTGGTAAAATCCCATGGTGGGTGAGTACAAGGTCAACAGCTCCTCTTGACCAGAATTTTATGAGAGGTGAATACAAACAATGGTCCCTCCTGGCCCAAACCCCACAGGTCAACTGCATCACCTAGCAAAATACATAAGAGACACATACCAGACAACAGTGTCATCCAACAGCTTTAATGGCAGCCCATAAGCAAAACTACTCAGCGGTAGCTCTGAGTTATTGCACAGAAGGGGTTTTATGGACTGAACTATCTAGCAGTGACATCACTAGCACACTCTCTTCCCCGGTATAACCAAGGAACAGCTGATTTAGCAAATGGGCACAAAAGAAGTAGGTGCAGATAACACAAGTTTGACCAATTCCCAGCAGCCTTCAGATCATACTTTTCCAGACATTCTGGTCCCTGCCTAGGAACATGGTACCAAATATCCTAGTTTTTCTCAGGGATGATACATACAAGAAAAATTTTTAAAAATGGAAATTCTTGTAAAGAATTTCCCCAATTCATACATCACTGCATTAAAGATTCCAACACATTTTTAAACTTTATTTCATTATTTAGAAAAGAGACAACTTTGGTTTGTGCAATGTTATCAAAGGTGAAATGAAGGATTTAGGAGAGGGGCATAGGACACCATCCACTGCTAAGGAGTCAGTTATTCATGGAAGCATTTTTGACTAGCAGATCACATAAAATCAGGATTTCTACCCGACTTGCATGTTTGGAAATCATTGTTATAAAGCAATTAGTTTGAAAACAATATGAACAAAAGAAACCAGAGAAGAACAATTAGAGAAATTCTAGACATTTGAAATTATTTGAGAAGATAATAAAAGACAACTAGCAAAGAAGGGGTCCTTGGAGGGTCAAACATATGCTCTTTTCATCTGAATTCACAATAATTTTATTTAAATAATAATTCTTTCTGATTATTATTCTCCTGTTGCATCAGGCCTCTCTAACCTTTATTAATATTCCTCAATAAAAAACAAAGCATTACTTCTAAAACTGGAAATGGCAAGAAACAAGCACATTTATTCTTACCAACTTCAGAAAATGAAGTAAATTCCAATAGAATTCTAAAGTAAGTTGATTATTTTTATAATCTACAAAAGAGTAATTTATTTCATGTATATGAATTTCCCGTGGAAGCAATGTAAGTATTCTATTACTGATGACAAGTACACGAGAGGCAAATGTTGAAGAAAAAGATGCTTAAAAATTGTTTTATTTTGGGGAGAAGTAACAGAAAAAAACATTTTTTTTCTTCATGAAGAAAATAGCAAGAAATAAAACAAGCAAGCAAAGAAAAAAAAATGGGGAAAAATAAAACACACCTACACACTGCTAGGAACAAGAGGCAGAAAATCTATGTAGCCTACAGATAACATCCTTGTCAGAGAATCTGTACCACCCTAAAAAGGCTGATTTGAGAAGTGGCAGCAAAGACAGAGAAAGCTGAATCACGTGGGGTTCTGAATAAGGAAGAAACAACTTCTAAAAGACAAGAAAATGATTGCAGTTTGAATCTACGAGTTTCCGTATTTTCAGAGAATTTTGATTTGGAAAGTTTGAGATTAAGTCGAAAAAGGAAGAACTTTTTCCTTCCCCTTAGAGCTCTAATTCCCTTCCAGATAACCAGAAACTACAGTTTAGAGTTCTACTGAACTGCTTTTCTCCGCTTGTTTGTAGCACAGGGGACTGAATCCAGGGCATCACAAATGCTAAATGCGTGCTGTACCACTAAGCTACTTGCTCAGCTGTACAACTGACTTCATTTTATGTCCAATCCCTAACTTTTTCTTTCTTAATTTATTGTGTCCCAGTCTCCCTTTTGAGACCCATCTTGTTTAGACTAGAAAACTGAATAGGTAGAATAAAATCATGACATTAAGAATAGAGAAGCTTGTACCAACTGCATGGGAGGCGAGTGTAGGCTTTCAGTGTCTCATAACCCTGTCTCCTTGCCGCTGAAGTAATCACAGATTGTGTCCTTGGCCTCTGATAGTTTTCTCTGTCAACTTGACAAGCTAAGGGATAATCATATAACCATTAAAATATTATTTCAGTGAGAGTGTTTCCCAAAGAGATTAAGATCTGAATTGATAGAACAATGAAGAGCCAGCCTCACAAATGTGGGCGGGCATCCTCCAAAAGTCTGAGGAATGGTAGGTTTCCTTCCTGCTCTGGAGCTGAGTCAGCCTTCCCCTCAAGCCCTTAGGCATTTGGCCTAGGATTGAGAGTTACACCTTTTCTCAAGCCTTCAGAAATGTGCCAAATTACACTGCCAACCTTCTTGGTTCTTCAGCTTGAGGAAAGCCTTTGGTGGTATTTCTGGGTTTCTATAAGAGCCAGTAACCATAAAAACCAATATCTCTATATAAGAAGACAGAGATGGAGATAGATAGAGATAGAGATAGAGATGATATAGAGACAGATACATATATATAGATGATATGGATATATAGATATAGATGGAGACATACATATGGATGATGTAGATATAGATACAGATATTAGTTAGATATGTGTATATGTGGGCCCACACTCATTCTATTGGCTCTATTTATCAAGAGAACCTTGACTAATACAATCCATGTATGTTCTACAATTGTACAACATTCTGCATAGCTGTCTATTTTTCTCTTAAGGGTTGAATAACACCCAATAGCCAAACACCACAGAGGTTTTATGCTATTTGACATTACTGTAGATATCAGACCCTCTGAGCAGTGTACTAAGAGAAAGTAAAGAAAAACTTTTCTTCCAGTCTAACTATCCAGTATGTCAGAGTCTAAGAGTTGCATATGCACAATATCATCAAGTGCTTTTTGAGACCCTACTGTGTAACATTAAAAATCCTGACTGACATATTGCAAAGGATCCAGGCCCTAAAAACTTTATGAAACATGAGACAGTCCATGAAGTAGGCAACATTATACATACAGATAGTAGATGGAAAACATAGGGGAAACAGTATTTACACTTCATACAAAGTACATAACATGTACTTTGGGAGGAGGTTTCCCCAAGACAAAGCAAAAGCTGAATTGGCTTGGTTAGTCACGAATTATACTATGATAGGCAATCTCGTTATATAACTAAAAATGAAATTATAAGGGGAGTATCTTCCCTTATGATGTAAATCTTGGTCTTATTTAAGACATCCCAGAGATCTGCAAAAGTAAGGAGAAGCCTCGTGACTTTGTTAGATGTTTGCAGCCTGGCAATAATCTGTTCATTGCCAACACATCCATCTCCATGATAAAATAAAAACCATTCTGGAAGAATATGCCATATTTAAGTGGTTACCCTTGAGTTTAATCAGTTGAAAATTTAACAAGAGCCAGGCATGGTAGTACATGCCTGTAATCCCAGTACTCAAGAGGCTGAGGCAAGAGAATTGTTACAAGTTAGAGCAGCCTGAGCTACAAGATGAACTGTACAATCTGAATTGCATAGTGAGACCCTGTCTCCAAAAGCCAAAAAAAAAAACTTATCAAGAGATACTAAATGCAATCAAAATTGCTAAGGTCATACTATACTTAAAATACCTGATTAAATTAATATTAGGGAACATATAGTAGAAAATCACTGGACATTCTACAAAGGCAGAAGGATGTTCATATAATACTAGCTTCACATTAGTCATTTAATAGCTATGTCCAATTTAGCCATTAGCAATAAACTAACTAGAAGAGAGCAGATAGATTTATAAGAGAATGAAAATCCCAAAGGATAAAGTTGATGCAGTAAAATGAAGGATTTTTAAGATATTAGCAAAAAAAGAACTCTAAACTTCAAAATTAGGCCACTAGGGAAAGACAGTGAGGGAAAAGATTATGAAACACAATATTCTGAAGTGAAATAAATAAAACTAAAGACGGCATGAAATACTCTCAGTTTAAGAAGAGTAAAATCTCCTTAACACAGAGTTGATGAAGTATTAGGAAATTCATATCGTAGATGAAATCTCTCACAAAATACAAGAAATTGAGTGCTTCATTAAAAGAAATTAATACCTAAATCATTAAATAAATATCACTTTAAATTATAAAACTGACCAATTCTAGTTCCAGTCACAATACAACACCGCTAATTTTATTATCACGCACCTTAAATAATTGTGAACCATGTGAATCAACCATTTTTTAAAATTAGGTGACAAATATGCCAGGTGTGATTTTTAAATGTAAAATGATCTCCAAAGTACAGCATAATGAAGCAAACGAAACAAACAAACAAAAAAAAATAGTCTGTCTGTGTTGATAGAAAGATATCTGAGTTAAGTGTGGCTGAGATCATAGAAATTTTCAGAGTGGAATATGCACAGAGAAGGATCCTGAAGCATCTACAGAGAGGTCCCTCAAAACTCAGTCTTTGGCCCACTGCTAACCTGCCAGGATACAGGGTAAGATTCCATGATGCATGATAGAGAACACAGCTACTGGTAACTGTGAGGTGAATGGAAGTCACAGAGATCACATAAGGCTGAAAAATATTGAATTTCTGATGATTCATAATGAATGGTGGCATTTACCTCCACATAAATTTAGTTCAGACTGCTCCCCAAGAAGTCAGACATTAAGTCATATAACTTTGCCCCTATGTAGTGATTACTCTAGATCTACCCAAACAAATATCTCAGTAAAACTTTTTTTTATTTTAAAAAGCAAAACAAAAAAAAAAGAAATAATACAGAATTTCAAAAAATAATAAGAAATTAACACTAGTTAATATATTGCATATTTTTGTCTTAGAAGTAGTTGTTCAGGTTACAACTTTTAAGTTGGTAAATAAAACTTAAAAACTCTTTAATAAAGATGGTGAAAACACTTTAATAAAGATAGTGAAATATAGTCTCCTAGCAATGCAACATCATGTCCAGCATATATACAATCAAAATTACTTGATGTCTTTAAAAAGCAGGTTAAATGTGACACATAATCATGACCAAAATAGGAAATAAAAGTCCAACCAAAAATGCAAAATGTTGGAATTAACACACAAAGACTATGAGGAATGTGCTCAAGGAGTTAAGGAAAATTTGGACATAGTGAAGAAATAGAAAACCAAAGTAGAGAAATAAATGTTTACAAAGAGTCAAGTGATAATTCTGCAACTCAAAATTCCCAAAATAAGAAAATGACTCAGGCACAAGCCACCTGCCCTCCAGGGAGAGAAAAATCAACGTGTCCCAAGAATCGGCTATGCTGGGACTTGGGGGACTAACCAAGAAATCAATGAGTCAGCCTTCCTGGTAAGCTGTGAAAGCTGTGCACATTTCAGGAAGAGGAAATTCAGGTAGTACCTCCCGTGAGCCTACCTGTGTGCAGGCTGAGAATCAAACACCGTCCATACCCCTCTCCCTGCAAGCAACCAGATGGTTCCAAGGTCAGCCTGAGTTCATAGCAACTAAGGTACATAAAGCAACTAAATGCTTGTATTATTTAGTTGATTGTGCAGGTCTGGGGCCAGTGGTCTGAGCTTCTCTTGGGAGGACGATAGTATGCAATGTAGCAAATATGGGGGATTCCCCTCTGTCTTGTCTTTGAAGTCAAATACTGTTTTCACTGTTTTGCCTTGTACTAATAAATTGTTTTGCCTTATTCAATATTCTGTTTTGATTGGTTTTTTTTTTTAAAAAGTGACTGTTTAGACCTGAAATATCCCCCAAAAGTCTCATATGCTGAGAGACTGGGTTTTCAGAAGGTCAGTAGACCATGAGAACACTATTCAGAGCAGATTACTGAACTGATGAGATCCTAGCTGAACATGCTGTTTGGAGATGGACAAGGTGGACCAGTGTGGATGTGACCTAGAAAAGAGTGTGTCCTCCCTGGCTCTTCACTCTTCCTCTCTCTCTCTGCCTCTCTCTCCCTCTGAGTCCTGGCTGTCATAGTTTGAGCAACATTCCTCCACTAAGCCCTTCTATCGTTTTTCCAAACCTCTGAAACTCAGCCAAACTAAATTTCTCTTCAGTTACACAGGGGTTTTTTGTCTCAGTAGTGGGAAAGTGACTAACAAATGAGTATATTTTTTTAAATGCCAGCTTGGGCACAAAAGAAAAGACAGAATAACAGATGCTATTCATACGTGAGGAGGGAGACAGAGAAAGAGAAAGAGAAAGAGATACCAAACAACACTGGAAAATACAACATACCACAGACTCCTAGTGATCTCTAGGACAATGTCAAGATCACTAGTGTACCTGTAATTGAAGTGCCGCAAACAGGATAAAGAGTGTTAAAAAAAAGTTGGAAACTATCACTGAAAATTTTCCAAATTTGATAACACCTATAAATACACAAATCCAAAAAGTTCAATTAACCCCAAAAATAAAAATCACAAAGAAAACTAAAAAGAAAATCATAAAGAAATACACACACACACACACACACACACACACGCTAAAAAAAAAAAAAACAGAGAGGAAGAGAAAAATCTTAAAAGTGAGAGGGTCCTGGAGGGGAGAGTCAAATTACCCAGAGAGGGTAAAGGAATTCATTCATTTCTCATCTGAATAAAAGTAAAGAAACAATTTGTGGAATGGCAAACTTAAAGTACTTAAATAAACTTAAACCAAAATGTCTATGTCCAGAAAAAATATATATTATTTTAAAGAATGAAGATCAAATAGTGACTTTTTTAAGCAAACAAAAAAAGTGAATTTGTTGCCAGCAGACCTGCACTAATGGAAGTTCTTAGACAGAAGAAAAATAATACCAAGTTTTAAAAATTAGTTCTACACAAGAATAAATAAATTAATAAATAGCAAACAGTAAAAATCATAAGTATTTTGGTAAATGTAATAAAGCTTTTTTTCTATCTTTAAATTTCATTCAATAAGAACTGACTGATTTTGAATCAGTAAATCAAAATTAATAACAATTTACTTGAGGAGTTACAAATGTATGCCAACAATACCACCAAGAATAGACAGGAAGTAGAAATTGTGGTAGGCAGAATCATAAAAATGTCACCCCAAATTTCCTGGTCCTCAGGAAAAGATTATTAAAATGATGGGCTATTACAACAATGATTGCTTTAAGTCATCTGGTAAAGGGGATTTTGTAAATATAATTAAAATTACTAATCCACTGGCTTTCAAATAGGAAGATGTCTAATATCATCACATGAATTCTTTAAAGGGATAAAGTTCTCCCAGACTTCCTCAGAAGACAAAATCACAGACATATCCAGCAAGCAAAGTGTTAGCTGCAGCATTGCCAGCTATAAAATGAGAGGAGAATGTTCATCCACATGATGAAGAACGTGGGAGGTCTCAAAGCTGAGTGCAAATCTTGGGTGAAAGAAACAAACCTAGAGACACCACATCTCCAATTTCAGGATGTACGACAAGGCTATAGTAACCTAGACAACATGGCACTGTCATAAAAACTGACCCACAGATCAGCAGAAAAGAATAGAGATCACAGGACCAAATTCACACATTTACAGCCTTTTGATTCGCATTAAAGGAGCCAAAAATATGCATTGGAGAATGGACAGTCTTCTCAGCACTTGACATCCATATGCACATTGAAAAGACAGAAACTATTTCTGTATCTCACCATCTAAAAACCAATCCGTAATGGATCAGAGACCTAAAACCAAGAACTTAAACTATGAAACCACATGAAGGAAATATAAGAAGATTTTTTATAAGACCGCAGAAGCACAGGCAGTAAAAGCAAAAACAAAAACAAAAACAAAAAAAACCCAAATAGGATTACACGTAACCAAGAAGTTTCTGCAAGCAATGAATCAACATAAAGAATGAGATAAAATATTTGCAATGATTAATCTTAGACCATTACTATCTAGAATATATAGAAAGCTCCTAAATTATAACAAGGAAAGTGCCAAGTCATCAAATTTTATTTATTTTTTTCAAGAAAAATTTGAATATATTTTTTAATTTTTTAAAATTTTATTTAAAGAAGAGAAAATTAAAAAACAAAATAGAAAAAATGAGAAAAAAGTAGAATACAGAATTTTAAAAAATTAACGTCATAAAATCACTAGTTGATACATTACATATTGTCATCTTAACAATAGTTGTTATACAAAATCAAAGCATAAAAAGTGGCTAGGCACTCAAACATTGACAGCGCAATCTCTTTTATTCAATGATCTAACAGAAATTTAGTAATATGGTCATCTATCTTACACATTATACATACCATTATATCCTTTAGAGCACTTTCCTTCCCTTTCACCTTTACAATATCTATTATCCTTTCTGGATCCCATTATTCTGTCATTTCTTATTATTTTTTATACTGGAAAGACAATGTGATATTTACTAATGTGAGTCTTGCTTATTTCACTAATGAGGATATTCTCAAGTTGCCTCCATTTACCTATAAAGGCCTCAAGAGCCTCCCTTTTTATAGCTGAATAATATTCCATTGCATAAAAATACCACATTTTTTCATCCACTCTGCAGTTGATGGGAATTTTGATTGTTTCTAAGATTTACTTATCACAAACTGTGCTGCTATGAACATGGGTAAACATAATCACTGTGAAATGATCTTTTCAATTTTTCTGGGAAATACCCAGGAGGGGAATAGCTGGATTGAATAGAACTTCCAATCCTAGTTTTTTGAGAAATCTTCATACTGATTTCCACAGTAGTTGCATTGGTCTGCACTCACACCAACAGTGGAGAAGTGTTCCTTTTTCCCCCACATCCTCACCAACATTTGTATCAGATGTTTCCTTTATGGCAGCCATTCTTTCTGGGGTGAGATGAAATCTCAGTGCTGTTTTATTTGCATTTCTCAAATGACCAGTGATGGTGGTCATTTCTTCATATATTTATTTGCCTTCTTGGTATATCCTTTGTATATCTTCATCTGAGAACTGTGTGTTCATCTCTGAGGCCCATTTTTGGAGGGGGTCTTTGAATTTAGGGGGCTTGATGTTTTTCAGTTTTTTATATGTTCTGGATATAAGTCCTTTGTCTGAGGGATTGTTGACTAAAATTCTTTCCCATTCTGTGGGTTTTATTTTTATTTTGTTGGTGATTTCTTCTGAAGTGCAAAACTTTTTAGTAATATGAGATTCTTAAAAGTATTCTTTAAAGTATTTCCCATGCAGTTTGTGTTTGATTCATCAATTCTCTCCCTACTGCTATGTCTCCAAGATTTTTACCTACCTTGTCCTCCAGTAGATTTAGTGTTTCTGTTTTAATATTTAGGTCCTTGATCCATTTTGACTTTAGTGTATAGTGATAGGCTTGGGCCTGTTTTTAGTCTTTGGCATGTGTAAAGCCAATTTTTCCAACACCATTTATTAAAGAGGACATGTTTAGACTCTTTTTCAAATATAAGGTGGCTTAGTGTCTTTGTAGTAGTATTTGCATCTTCTAATCTGTTCCACTGATCCTCAGGTCTATTTCTTTGCTAGTATCATGCTGATTTTATTACTGTGGCTTTGAAGTATAGTTTCAAGTCAGGAATTGAGATGTTTCCTGTACTGCCTTTGTTGCCCAAAATTGCCTTTGCTATTTTAGGTTTCTTCTGTTTCCAGAAGTCATCCAATTTTAAAACAATCAACAGTAATGGAAGGGAAGTAGAGGAAAATTCAAAAATTGATACTGAAACACAGTTAAATAAGAGGAATTGGTTCTAGTTTTCTACAACACAGTGGGATGACTATAGTTCCCTATGATCTATTATATGTTTCATTCAGAACTAAGAAAGGCACAAAGGTTCAAACATAAATGATAAGACAAAAATGCTATTTACCTTGATTTGACTTGTACATTATCACATCATACTGCATAAATACAATTATTATGCTAATTTAAAATAAAAAATTTAAATTGTTAAGTTAAAAGACAGAGTGAAGCCCTATAACTGAAAGCTAGTAAGGAAACAGATAATTCTAAACTACAGCTACTCGGAATTGAATTCTACCAATGATCTAAATGAACTTGGGAACATCTTCTTTTCCAGAAATCCAGATAAAACTCAGTCCAGCCAACGTGTTGATTTCAGCTTTATTATTCAGTGTTTTGTTACTGAGAGCAAATATTTAACATACACAATTTAAAGAAAGAAGAATTTATTTTGGCTTGCAATTTACAGGGTTCAGTGCATAGTCAGCTAGCTCCAAGGCAGGAACATCACTGTGGAAAGGCATGACAAAGTAAAGCTGCTCAACTCAGAATGGCCAGGAAATGGATCCAGAGAGGAAGGGGCCAGGCACCGCAGAAGACTCAGTTCAAGCCAGACTTCTAACAATCTACTAACTACAAGTTAATAAATTGGTATTGTTTGAACAATTAAGTTCATAATAGTTAAGTAGAAATAGAATACTAATATGCAAATATACTTCATAATGTTGTTTTATTATATGTGAAGTAATTTGGTATTTAAAGGTAACTTAAGTAATGTTATTTGTAATAGAAATACACATGCATATTGTAGACCTAAAGTGACTCTACACATCAATCAAGAGTGGAAAAGCTTACAATCAAATAGTTGGGCTAGAAATATTAAATATCCTCAGTGAATCCAGAAAAGTGTTTAGAGTCTTCTCAGAAAGAGGCAGGCCCTTTAGTTCACATGACTTGTGGGACAAAGAGGTTTGTCTGGCCGATAGAAGACTCTCTAAACATTTATCAGAATGAGGAAATGCATAAATAAATAATCAGGTTCATTAGTGGAGCAACACAAATCCATTACTGGTTTTAGAATCAAATATCTAGATGAAAACAAATTTTAGTGCATGAGTGGGACTAAAGAGATAGAAGAGAAATTATCAGGCAGAAACACGAAAAGAGTTGGGATTTATTATTTATGCCCAACAGGGTTCTTAAACCTCATTGAGATACCTGGGAACACTTAAAGTCTGCTTTAAAAATCTACATGTGTACTGGCTATGAAAATAAAGACAGAACATCAAGTATAGCATACGTAAATGTAGCACGATCTATTAGAAATAAAAAGAAAGCACGTGTTAACATTTCCTGCTTTTATAAGCACAATGTATGAGTTCTGGGTCCAGCAATATTCAAGTGGGTTTTCATCACTCTGTTCCACACAGAGGGAAGAATGTCTGCATATTTGCACAAGTTGCAAATCTAATTATAATATGCAAGGTCAAATAGCAGCACAGAAATAGAAACAGATTTGAAGAAAGTGCTTATATTTTCAACTATTGCACAGTCCACGAGAAGAGACAGCCTTTTCAGCAGAATCCACTGGAGTTCTTTAAACTCCATGTTGCGTACATTTGGCCACATGTAAAACAAACCTTCTGCACATCATAATGGCTACAGCAAAGAGTGAAGGCAAAGGAACAAATGTATCTTAAGCTCTCGTGGGCAGGAGAGGACATTACTAGATACCTTAGTGAAGCAAAGTAGGCATATTCTGTTGCTTATAGGAGAATTTTTGGCACAGGGATGCTATTCCTGAGAATGTAGACTAATGTGCTTGGAATTTTGGCAGTGCTCTAGTTTATTCTGGATACTACTGCCAGAGATGTTTCCATTATGCTATAACCCAAACTGAAAACCTGAGCATAATTGTGAAAGCAGTCACGACTGTGCATATGTCCACACATTTCAGATAAGAATCCAAAATATCTCAAGTTAAGATTATAAAATTTTAGAGTCTTCCATTCCTACCACTTCATCAGTGGGAAAGTAGAAGGTACATATGGCTCCTCAGATTTCCATAAGCTTGAGCTCCCACTGACCCAGTGAATCTGGAGCACCACTTAGCAACCAGGTGTTGAGTGCTTTACTAAAAAACAAAGTGACTTGATTAAATGCAAGCTTTTGAACTAAATACAGTAGAAGGGTAACCTCTTTTAAATTAGTCATTCTAAAGCATCCCTTTCTCTAAGGATAGCCTATTGGGAAAATGAATACAATCCTTAAACAGACTCTACATAATTTACACTAATTAAATATGTAGTTTATGAGTCTGAACTCATGACCTCAAAGTCATAAATTCTGTAGTTTAAAGGTTGCATTAACTTCTTGTAACTAGAAACAAAGCAGTTGCTGCTTAGCAGTTGTTTAATCGAGCAACCTGAAATCTGTGGTCGCTTTAAATATTTAGCTAGTGGCTTGGCATTTTAAAGAGGCTATTTACTCAATATGAAACAAGGAAGTCCATTGAAAAAATAACACCACAGGTTTCATTTAGCTTGAACATAAGAACCATGCAATACCTAATATATATAGTAATTGCATTGATATGCTTAAAACTATATGCCACATGTTGTAAAATATACTAGGGATGCAAAGACAAAAAGATTATTTCTCTCTGTTAATTCCAATTTAGGAAGACAGAATAATATACAACAGCAAATCCAAAAAACATCCAATGCACTTGAGGGCTGATGGTCGACATTTTATCTTCATAATTGATATAACACATGAGCTGAGGTCTGAAATGTAATTATGCATTCTTTGGGCAAAGAGAATTCAGTGAGCAAATGCAGAATTGTGGGAGGCATGGAGATCAGTTTGAAGAAGCCCAAGAGAAACGAGCAAGTTAGCAGAGAAAGACTAAAGACCACCTTCTGGTTGAGCTGAATCAGTAGGGTAGATAAGGGTCAGAAGGCAAAAGCTCTCGCTAAGGATTTGAGGACATTTTTCCTGTAGGCAAAAAGTCTGAGATAGCTGAGCTATCAAGATCTTAGAAAGAAGATCACAGCAGCAAGGAGAAAGGACTGGGCTGGCGATGAAGTGCAATTAGGAGAATTACTGCAATCAGCCAGGTGAGAGTGATAAAGGCTTGAACTAGGATTACAGCAGTGAAAGTAAAAGAAGAGGAAAAGTTTTGTATTGTGTTCCATAAATAACATTTCCAAGGTTGTTATTAATTATACTTAAATTTCTATAAATTCCTAAAGGTATAGCTTCCATTATGAGATTATTAAAAATAGACTTTAATAACACAAACTGGCTTAGTATTAATAATTATAGTTGCATGTGATACATCAGAATTATTAAATATTTAAGATAAATGTGATGGTTGTGTGAGTCAGGATTTATTAGAGAAATAGATATAACACAAGACATACAAATGTATAAATTATAAGATTGGCTATCAATGGTCAGTTACAGAGTCAGATGAGGATGCATGCAGAAGGTTTCTGCATGCTAGAGGCTGAAGGGTCTAGTCCAAGGTCTGGAGCTCACTGCAGTATCCCATGGAAGTCTGTATCAGGAGGCCAATAGAGCTGCAATATAATGCTGATTTTTTTAAAAGAATAAAACCGAGCAAACCAAAACAGAATTAAGCCAATGAAAACAAAGCAATGTGACACAGAACTTCAAAATAGTAAAAAGTCAACAGTGGTTACCATATTGCCTCTAGTTGTCTTCAAAATAGCTGCCCATACCTTCAGACATTGTAAAGATCAAACAAAATAGAATAGAAGCAAAACAATGAATGCAATAAAGGACTTCAAAACAAGACAATAGTAAATTCAAAATGGCTACCATAATATATCTCGCTATCTATGAAAGAGCTGCCCAGGTCATCGGATATAACAAAATCACACCAAGCAAAAGAATAAAACCCAACCCAACAAAACAGTGAAAATGATATAGAACTTCAAAACAAGATAACAGGGAATGAACAATGACCACCACCTTCAGAAAAACCCCCCTAGATGCCACACTGTATACCATTACCTCTGAATAAATGAGCAGGCCAGCAGCCCTAGACCTGTAAAGTCAGTGAAACGACAAACACCACAAGCATTAAATCGCATTTCATCTAAATATCTATCACAGTAGCGATGTTTCTCCAGATGAGCTGCCTGCTTTATGGGGCGGGGGGGGGGGGGGAGTTTGGTTTTTCTTGTTTCCCAGCCCATGCACTGGAAGGAGCTAGGGTCTTGCTGATCCCCCAGCAGTGTGGCCCATTCATGGCACTGATTCTCAGGGAGGGCTTGCTTCTTGGTGTATTCGGGTTCTCTTCCCCCACAATCCACAAATGTCACTGACTCAGAAGAAAAGGCTAGGGTCTGGCTGCCTCCTGGTGGCAGTGGCCCATGCATGGTGCCGATTCACTGAAAGCTGCAGAATTTACAACGAAAGGCTGACGAGTCTATGCTGGGAGGCTGAAGAGTCCCAGGCTGAAGCTGAACGGTCTACTCCAGAAGCCATGAGATGACATCCAAGCTAAAGGCCAAGACTGGAGCACCTCTGATGACTTCAGCAAGCACCTCCACAGGTCTTGGTTCTTTCCCTGGGGAGTGACCCCTACTTCATTGCTGAAGGTTCTGGATGATTTATCACTGTGCTTATATGAGATTTTGGTAATTTCCCATTGACTTTAATAACAGGGCACAGTAAGGTGCCCCTAAGAGGCACCGTAAAGGGTCTCCTGCATTTCACATACATTCTTCCTTTCCTCCATTGTGGAACAGTAGTCTAATGTCTCTTTGACTGCATCAAAATCACCCCTAGCAATACTATGACTCCCCTTTTTAGCTTGCTTCCCCAGAATAATGAGGAGACCAAAACGACCAGGGGGAAGTCTTAGCTTCTAGTTCAATGATATCATTGTTGTGCTTCCTGGTGTAAGTTGCTCTGGAACCAAGACTTCTAAGTCAACATAACACAAGGTTGTGGAGACAGGAAGCAAAAATTTTGTAGTAGATAGCTACGGGTAATGATGAGTGATATCATTCTTACTTCCACCCCTTGATTCCTGGGCCCCTGAATCCTGGCTATGGGAGACACAGTATCATATTGTGGATGCTGATTCAAAGCACATACAGCCTTTTGAGGTGCCTTACCCCAGCACTGTAAGCTATTGTCACCTAGCTGGTACCTCAATTGTGTCTTCAAAAGACCATTCTATTAGTTCTTGGAAAAGAACAGCTAATATTTATATGATTAGATCAATTTCACATGTCCATATCTGGGAATCTAAGCAACCCTTTTGAAGATAATAATATGTAATATAATAACTTTTGTTACATTCTTACCATCTTGTTTTGAAAAGCTTCTATTGTTATTGATTTGGGTTTGTTGTTGTTTGTCTCTTTTGCTTTTTGTTTTTCTTCTCTGTGCCTCTTAAATAAAGAAAAATAGACCTTTCCATCTTTCTATTAGCCAGTGCTAGATGGTGAAGAGCACGGTAAGAACAGTGAATTCCAGGAGCAAGCACCCATTGCCTCTCTTCTTTGATGCAAAATGTGTTCCTTAGTCAGAGGCAATGCTATATGGAATTCCATGATGGTGCATAAGGCATTCTGTGAGTCCACAGATGGTAGTTTTGGCAGAAGCTTTATATGAAGTGAAGGCAAATTCATGTCCATAATACATGTTTATGCCAGTGAGGGCAAAGCACAGATGGAAGTGGCCCAATATAATCAACCTGCTGCCAGGTTGTAGAAAAAAATACTTTTAATGAATTCTGGTTCTAAACAAACAAATCTTTGTAAGATTAAAACTCACCCTATGCATCTTTTGTTAGGAAATGCATGTCTTCCAGTCTGCTGATCAGCAAAGAAAATAGTGAAGTAGTATCCCTCATTATCTAATCATCATGACAACTCTCAGAAGTAGACAAATTATGGGTTTGAGAGTAATAAGAACAGCTGGGGATTTAGCTCAACAGCATAAGTGCCTGCTTGGCAAATGTGAGGTCCTGAGTTCAATCCCCAGTACCAAAAAAAAAAAAAAAAAAAAAAAGGAGAGAGAGAGAGAAACAAGGACACCCACAGAAGTTATAAAACTTGCTCAAAGTCACCTACCTAATAAATAACATGTAGCTACTTTGACTCAAATCAAACTCACCTTATTACAATAACAATTACAATCGTTCATTGATCTCTCACCTGGGTATCAGACATTATATGATTTAAATATATTACATTAATACTTGTAAAATTTATCAGTGTCCTTATCACTACTCTATGTAAAAGCAAAATAAATTACAAAGAACTTATGTAAGTTGCCCCAGGTCACACAATGAGTGATAGGTAACTCCTGGGTTTCAGACACATCTCTTGGACTACAGAGGCTACATTGACTCCAGCTATGCTGTCCTGAGCCCAGACCACTTGCTGTATCCTGTGTCCAGAAGAAGGTGACCACTCAGTAAACTAAACCTAGACCTACTGTTGAATCAGCCTCCCAGGCCTTAGCTAATTTATAGGTTCTTGGTTTCCTGTCTATATACCTATAAGCTAAAGCACTCTGAGCATCATCTGTACATTTTTCTGATATGATGGTATAACTTGCTTATTTTTCAAATAAGAGAAAATTTGTCTCACAGTAATTTTAATGAGGTACTCCAAGGCTCTCGTGCTTTTGTTCTGTTAACAAATATAAAAACTTATGATCTATAATCAGTGACTTCCACAGCAATCACTTGACATAATATCATGTCACCGTGATCCTACACAGACTACTTTGTTTGTAAGGAGGAAAAATTGTAAAATAGAAGCTCATCTCAACCAGGTATTTAAAACAAATTTAAGTAACATCTAAAAAGATTCTACAATATAGGTATTAATGGTTCTTGTTATTGAAATATTAAGTTATCAGAGGACCAACACATGTAGAGTATTACCCTTAATGCCTAAAACCTCAGAAAATTCTCTTTTTCAATTATAAGATAAGCAAAATGCCAATGTATTTAAGGAACATACACTATCTGCCTTCTAATTTCCTGTTCGGAGCATATTTCCTGAGACTAATAAGTAAGTTGTTTTTCATTTCTGATATCTCCACTTACACACTTATTTTAAGAAAGTTTTGCACATCCCATAAATCTCCCAGATGAACACAGGGATTAAATTTAGTGGGCCTTATGAATATAAGAGTATTGGAAATAGCTCAGTGTGCTTGGAATGTAACTGGGAATAGAGGCTGTTCTAGGAGGTGGAGTCCCTCTCAGGTGGGGTTCAGCTTCCTAGAGCCTTTGTGCATTCCCTGCCCCTCCTCTTGTATTGTTTACCAGAAATTCAATGGCCCCAGGAAAACGAACAATCTGAGGAAGAAGAAGCATGAGCATGTAAAGAAGAACGCAGAAATCAGGACCTGGGGAGAATTAAAATGCCTGCTGAGCATGCAGCCAGCATGCTACAAGGCCCACTCCAGGCGTGTTGAGCGCGTTGTGTCTAATGTATGACACGTAGATCTCTTGCTTGGTAAGAGAATACCACAGGGAAACTGTAAAACAGATTCTTTTCTTTTATAATTCATTTTTATTGTTTTCAGCTTAAAATAAGAACTTTAAAAAAAAACCCACGCTTTCTCATAGATAAAAACCGTGAGTGGTGGTAGAGCCTTCTGTCAGTGCAGGCCTCCTGCTGCTCCCCACTTCCAACTCTATGAGCCCCAGAAATACTTCCAAGCCCGAGTTCTCAAGTATCTCTCATGCAAAATAGGAACAGCAGCAGGTCTATGAGTGAGGATAAACATGACTTGATATGCAGGACAACCTCGACACACTGTGAATCCTTGATATATGTTAGAAAAAGAAGGAAGAAACGAAAAAGATAGAATTATTGTTGCTATGCTTTCTCTTAGATTCTAGGTAGAGAAGAGAGGGAAAGATTTCAGATGCCAAATTCTGACTAAGAATACTAGTAGGCATCAGAATGCTGTTTGATTTGAAAACAGAAGGATTAAAATTTGCTCCAATTTTTAAAAAAACAACAGAAGAGATTGACATGAACCTATTTTGATCAAATAAAATTAGATTTTTCCAATATTACTTGCCTAAAGAAAAGAAAAACAATCAAGAAAAATGAGGTAAAGTGTTTCAAAATTTAAACACACTAGAAAAAAGCAGACTCTTAAAGAAGGCCAAACCGTTCATTTAAATCTGAGTATCAATGTTCAAAGAAAGATATACAAAACTGGAAGCTTCTCTGTTATAGAATTGGGTAAGAAACTCAAATGTTTTCAAAAAAGGAAGCAGATAGTTCTTGATGATTTAGTAAAATGTCCTCAAAATGAAAGGTTACAGAAAGGAAAGCAGACTAATCAAAAAGGATTATTGTTTAAAAACAAAAACTACAGCAAGCATGTTAAATGAGTTTAAATAAATTTTCAGATGTTTCACCCTGGAAATTCACCACCCTTTCAAAGCTCCCCCTTCTGACCTAGTGGTTGAAGTTTTTAATAAAACCTAAGAGAAAAAATACATGAGTAGCACTATGAGTCAACCATTATTAACAGTTACTTTTAAGAAAGGTAGTATTAGATTTTAAAATCTTGGTGACCTTTAACATTCCATACCTGCTACTCTAAATTTTTCTGAGAAAGTTAGCAAGGTTTATAAAATAGTTGGCCCTTTTATATGCAAGGTGCACAGTTTAAAGGCAAAATTTTAATTGTCTTAAAGCAACAGTAAAACATTCAAAAGCTTAATGCTACTTGGGGTTCTAGTTTGCTATATTTGGGTCATGAAATTCATTTTCTCAGTAAACCAGTTGTTCCTTAAAGGTGCCAGAGATATTTGGCATATGCCACTAGCCATGTTAAACTCTAATCTTAGACTATCTTCTCTGACATTTGAGTCAAGTGCTTTTCAAGTTTCACATTTTTAATAAATATATGTAGGCAGATAAGATACTAATGTCAGTTAAACAGGAAATCCCTTTTTGCTTATAGTATATATCAACTATACAACCTGGGAAAGAATTGAGCTTTTAGGATTTTCTATCTTTAACACCTTACTGTCAAAAGATTATAGCATTCAATAAATGTTTAAAACTTACAGTGATAGGCTGAGGATTTAGCTCAGCGGCATAAGTGCCTGCCTTGCAAGCAGGCAGTTGTGAGTTCGATCCCTGGTACCGATTTAAAAAAAAAAAAAAAAAAAAAAACTTACAGTGATATGGCTGGGATGTGGCTCACTGGTAGAGTGCTTTCCTAGCATGCACAAAGCCCTGGATTCAATCCCCAATATTACAAAAATAAAACACATTACCTTGTAATTACAGCCAAATCCAGTATACCAAACCTGGGACTACACCATATAGATACCAGCTTGTTTAGATTATAAATTTCTACCTTATGATAGAATCTGGTCCCAGAGTACCTATTCATCTAGTGCTAAATTGCTTTCCTTATTACCGTATAAACCTAATGAAAGTTCTTCACAAAATTGGAATCATTTCCAATCTTCATTCTTCATTTTATATGATTCCTGGCAGGATAGAACTTAAAACGAAGATATGCAATTTATATTCTTATACACCTGCATCCACAGAGGAACCCACAAATACATCCATATATAGAACACATCCATTTGCAAAAGAGCCTGTTGATTTGAAAATGTCAGCGGGAGCTGCTCCAAGTCAGAGAAAAACTGTATCAATGTTCTCTATCAACTCAGGTCTCAAAAATAGTAAGATCAATTCCAAAACAAAATTTCTCAAGATGCAAAGAAAAGCTAATAAATCCATTTCACTTTATTTCTAATTCCATGAAATAATTTCTTTGTTTTACAACAAACCATCTGTTAAGTGAATGAAGGAATAGGTATTAAATTTTTTGAAAGTGCTTTGGAGTTCATTATTTTTGAAACAAATGAGGGAAAGTTAATTTTATTACATTTTTTTATTCTAAATCTAACTTTCCTATGCCCTGAGAAAATCTTGAGTAACATTTTATATATGTGAACATAAAAATATAAAAAATTAACTTGCTTGTTCATATGGACTTTTCCATATATATATATATATATATATATATATATATATATATACATATACATATACGTATATACTGTTTTAAGTATGAATTTTATTTGGTTAATGCTTACTCACCATAATTAACATCAGTTAAATGCTTCTACATCATGCTAAAATGTGGAAAATAATGTTCTCCTGAGCTGAGAGTGAAGTGGGTTTGTAAACAATATAGGAATCCAAACAGCCAAATTGATAAATTTTGGAATATTATTAGCTGAGCTCAGCGACCACCCATGGACCTCTGTTTCAGAGTCAAAATGAGCGACCCTGAACTGGAAGGTTACAAGGCATTTAAAGAAGAAAACTGCAAAACAAGATATACTATTGGAAACAATTTGACTAGACTATTACAATAGTTTTTGGTTGACACCTGTATCCTGCTTCTTTGTTGGGCAGCTTAATTTTTTCTCTTGTGGGTGTAGCCCATTCTGCATGGGACTTGTACCCTGAGTAATTTTTTCACTCTTCTGGGTCAAATCAGGGCACAAGCCAAACACAGGGCACAAGATGGCATCAGTTATGCCAAGCTACAAAATCATCTATACTGTTTACCTAAAAGGAATTAGTCTTTGTGAATTGAGAAGACAATCTTCTTTGTCTGGGTTATAATTAAGAGAAAATAAGTAAAGACCATCAATATGACCACCCTAAAGGGCTCTCAAAAAATATAAATAGTGGTATCTGCCATTCATTCAGTTAAATGCAAACTTTTAAGATTAGGAAGGCTATTTTGGTGAGATTTTTTTCTAATTTTTTTAGTTATGAAAATAATGTATGAAAAGGATCGGATTTGGGAGAAACTTTGGAGCCCTGACTCTGTCACATACCACCTCCAGGATTTAAATCAGTCACTTCTTTTATTTTTTTTTTAATTTTATTTAAGGAGAAAAAGAAAAAAAAAGCAGAGAAAGGGTACAAGTTATACAGATTTACAGTAAAAAATAAACAGTAGGAAATCACTAGTTAATGGATTACATTTTGTAATCTTAGAAATAATTGTTCACGTTACAAAATTAAAGCTTACAAAGTGGACATTCCAACAGGGAGACTGCAAACTGTTCTGTTCAATGATCCAACAAAACTCAGTAATATCATTATCTATCTTATACACTTAAATATACATGCAGTTATATCATTTAGAGCACTTTCTTTTCCTCTCTTTTGCACAATGACAATTACACATTTTGGGTTTTGTTGCTCCCACAGTTCTTATTAGTTTTTTGGAAGAGCGTAGAACCAAAAGTGACATAACAGAACAGTCACTCAAATCAAAAGGGTGGACGTAATAGATAATGTAAAAGCATAATACAAGGTGATCAACAATGGTTACCATAATGCCTCCTGCTATCTCTAATAGAATTGCCTATATCATTAGTTATAATAAAATTTGAACAAAACAGTAAAGAACAAAACCAACAAAACCAAAACATTGGAGACATTATAGGTCTTCAAAAGTAGATAATAGTCAACCAGAATGGGCGTCATAATAAATCCCACTATCTTCACAACTGTTGCCTAAACTTTCGAACCTGGTACTATCAAGCAAAACAGAATAGAGGAACATCAGTCAAAACATGATGGTGAGAGCAATACAGGGCTTTGAATCAAGATAATGGAAAGTCAAAGTGGGTCACTATAATATATCCTGCTATTTTTAAATTTATTTTTCCCTTAATTAAAAGGATAAAAAAGTAAATAATAAAATGGAGATTGAGATAAAAGAGGGCATAACAGCAAATCAGCACAGATCAAAACATAACCATTTAAGCAAAATAGTGTTTCACCACAAGATTATCCTGACATAAAAGCAGTTACCATATTGTCTCTTTCCTTGAAATCTTTGAGTATAACTTTGTGTACTGTAGCATCAAATATATCAAAACAATGTAAAACCATTTAAGAGAATGACAGTATTACAGGGTATTTAGAATCAACTAACAGAAAATGAACAATGGTTTCTGTATAATCTCCTTGTCTATAAAAGGTTTTGCTTATACTATCATATTTAATAAAATTCAATAAGATACCACCTGTTTAGACCAATGGAGACAGAAGAACAAAAGCTTGATGAGACTTCAAAACAAGATGATACTAAATCAGTATTACCTCTTAAGACATCATTTTCTCCAATATAGCTGTTCCTACCATCCAATCTTCTCTGCCTCATTTCTGTTGAGCTCTTTTTCTGTCATTAGTTGTCAGTTTGTCTTCTTCGTTTTGTTTTCTGCTCCATTCATTGTGGCCTCTCTGCCGCTACTTCTGGATTTTTCGTATTTTTCTGTTTTAGAATATCTTGCAGTATTCTCTGTAGAGTTGAGTTGGTGGTTGCAAATTCCCGTAGTTCCTCTTTATCCTGGAAGCACCTTGTTTTTCCATCAATTTCCAGGAATAGTTGTGCAGGATATATCAATCTTCGCTGGAGATTATTATCTTTCAAAGCTTGAATTATTTCCCCCCACGCTCTTCGTGATTTGATGGTTTGTGCCGAGAAGTCTGCTGTAATTCTGATGGGTGTTCCCTTGTAAGTGATCTGTTTCTTGCCTCTGATGGCTTTTGGTATTTTGTTCTTGTATTGGATTTCTGGAAGTTTAATTATTATATGCCTAGGTGTTGCTCTGTTTGGGTTGTAGGTGGCTGGGGTCCTGTATGCTTCATACAACTGAGTATCTTTACCGTTTGCTAAATTAGGAAAATTCTCCTGGATTATTTCTGTGAGTAGCTTTTGTAGTTCATTTGTTTGTGTCCCTACTTCTTCTTTTATGTTCTTAATTCTTAAGTTATAGATCCTCTTATCATCTTCTAGTCTTTGTATTATTGCTGTTTCTTTGTTATTTTTAAGAAGTTTTTCATTTCATGCTCCCATATTACAACTCTGCCCTCCAGTTCAGATAATCTGTCTTTAGTTTCTTTCAAGCTGTTATGCCAGTTTTCGATAGACTTTTTAGTTTCTTGGTAGTCTCTTTGAACCTGCTTCACGTATTCTATGCGTTCTCTTTTTCTCCATTAAACAATTCTCCCCTCTTTTTCTGTTCTTCCATTCCACCATCTGTTTTTTCTTGGGTGGTGCTTAGCATTTCTCTAACTATTCTGCTTATGTCTAGCTTCAGGTCATTAATAACTTCATTCCTGAACTTGTCTATGAGGCTCTTGAGATAGCGCTTTATGTCTACTGGTGCTGTGTCTGCTGTTGTCTCTTTCTCAGGATTGGGGGCCAAGGATCCTTTCTTGTTGCTGCCTCTTCCCATATTCTTTGTTCCTTATATATGCAAGCATATATAGGAGGCCCAGCTTCCTTCCCTGTCAGCCACAGTCTGATTGAATTGCCCTGGCTAGGTGTTCCCACCCACCGCAGCGCACCAGGAAGTTGCAGACCAGGCAGCCTATGCAGGGCCCACCACTCCAGATCAATCTACCTTCAGGAGCTGGCACCTGGGCTGTGCTAGCCTACTGGATCTCAGCCAGCAGCGTCACGTGGGCTAGGCACTGCTCACCAATCCTGATTGAGAGGGGGATACATGACTGAAGTCACTGCAGCGCTCTGTTCCTGCAAGTCTGCCTGGTCCCAGAATGTCCTCTGTTGGAGTCTCCTGGACCGTGGCAGAGTCCCAGTTTTCCCTCACTCACCGGAGGTGGATGCACAGCTCCCCGCCCATCCCGCTCTTAACTCCGTTCACCGATTCCTGTTCTCAGAGCTTCCGCGCGTCTCTCCCTGCCGAGCTGATGCAGACGCAGCGGTGGCGGCACGAAACCCAAATCGCGGCTTCCAATTTCGTGGGCTCCAGCCTCCACGCTGAGGCTTTATCTGTTCCTGTTATAGCACCAGGATTGCATTCCCAGTTGGTTTCTCTAAGCCCAGTTCGTTCTTGGGTCACCGGTGCATATCTCCTCCTGCTTATGATTCCTTACTCAGCACCATTCCTGAATTCTAAGCTGGGTGTTTCAGAGAGCCTCTGTAGCTGCTGCTATCTGTCCGCCATGTTCTCCCAGAAGTCTAGATCAGTCACTTCTTAAAACTGCCACTTCCTTACCTGGGAAACTAGATAAAGAGTTCAGTAGTGTTCACTTCATTGATGGCAGAATGGATCAAATAACAAAAGGGAAGCACTTGGTAATCAGAAGGTGTGGACAAATGAAAGGGCTGTCACCACCTTCAGCTGAGGTAGCACCAAAGTCCCAGCTCCTGCCCCTCCCCTGTCCCCCAATTACACAGTGGAGTGTTACACCCAACCCTGCTTTGATGGAGTACAGGGAGGAGCCACATAAGTCTTCAAGCTTGGCCAGACCAGGCATCCCTGGGGCTCTTCCAGAATCAGGCATCAGCAGTATCCATCTGGGTGAGAACTGCCTTCAAGTCAGCCGCATCCTCCAGGAAGCACTCAGAGAAGGATCTGATGAGTCCAGCTGCTGTATCAGGGACCTGGCCAAGATCCACAACTGTCTATGAGGGTACAGCAAAAGGATGAAATAACAGAAACAAATTTAGTAATATGAGATGGGGGATTTGGAGGTCATTATCTCATGATGAACAGAGAGCAAGATACTCCAAACCAGCCATTATGTATTAGGTGCATACAATGTGGGACAGCTAGGGGAAGACTCAAGGTCAGCAGAAGATTCAGAGATGGATGACTCAGCAGGCAATGGATAATCCTGGGATTAATCAAAGGGGGAGGTGATCTTATGCTAAGAAGGACCTTGTCCTGAAGTATTCTTTTTAAATTTAGTTGTTTAAATTTAGTCTTAGTGGATGAGAGAAGATGGTCCGTCCCAAAAGAGTTAAGGGGAACTCTCAAAAGGGTGATATCATAATCCCAAACCTCCACTTATCCCTTAGGAAGTATGAAAAATTAGCCACTGTGAATTTATGGTCTCCAACAGTGCTGAGGCCTCATACTCAAGAAGGAGCACTTCTGAGCCTTCCAAGTGGGTGTTGGGTTGACCAGTGAGCTTTGGTGATTCCTTGTGCAACAGCGCTGTGTCCCTGAGAATGAGGAAGTGCCTGGTTACATTAGTTACCACTGCACATCCTTCATACAGGGCCCACTCTCCAGCCACCTCAACAGCAGATTTCATTGCCTGGAGCCTCTATAGGAACCATTTCAGACAGTCGATCTTATGGTGAAAGTGGACTCGAGAATCTGGGTGCCCATCAGATCCTGTGGTGGGAGAATGGTAATAAGCTCCCCTCCAGCCTCCAGAAAGACCCTCAGGATCACAAACTGGGCCTGTTTTGGCCCAGCTGGAGACCTGAAGAGCCACCCAATAGCCCTGCCTGAAACACATAGATCTGATCTTTCTCATCAGCTTCCTTGAAGCCGAAGATTCCCAGCACTTGGGGGTTGAAACAGGGGTACAGGCACACACTCTTCTCCCAGCACTCTTCATAGCTAGAGGAAATGGTGCTGAACTTGCTGTCCCACATCTTCTCTTTCTGGTGCCAGCTTTGAATCTGCTCTCCAGTCTCTGGATCACTATTTCAGAGTGAAATTTCAGAGTGAGTCAGAGTTGAACACTCCCTTCTCATCCTGCACAAAGAACTTGCCACCACCACAGCCCAGCTGCCCATGAAGCCCTGCCTGTGTGTCTAAGAAAGGCCCCTTTTAACAGGTATACAGGTCTTTGTCCTCCTCCTCCAGGAACATCAGCTACCCCTCTGCAAGGCATACTGACTTGATGGGGCCCAATGATGGTGCCTTTGTCCAGCACACACTCCAGGACACATTCTTAAAGCTTTCTGTCTGCCTTAGATCATCCTAATTGAGGATGTTGAAGCCAGCAGGAATACCAGAGGCTGCCAAAGTGAGAACATCCTGGAAAGTGAAGTTTGAAGTGGAGAATTTGTCCTTCTTGAAGGCTGAAAGGAAGGGCAATTCCATCAGCAGCTGTTCTGCACTTACTGCAAGCCACTCAAACTTTGCACTCATGGCTTTGTTGACCATGGTCACTAAGCCTGCAAACTCTCTTCAGGAACCAAAAGATCATCATAGCTCCCAATGAAACCAACCTAACTCCCCATGATGGGGCCTTTGTCCTGGATCCAGGGCTGGAGCCCCTCAGTGGAGCCCTGGATGAAGCTTTCCACATATTTGGGCCAGCATCCGCTCCTGGTGGCCATTCATTTTGTATTCCTTGGCTTTCTCCACATGTTCTACCACCTTCTAGAGGATGAGCATACAGCACCCCCAGCCACCGGGAAATGATTCCCTTGAAATTGGTAGCCCTTGTGCTTGGAAGTCACTTTGTAGCCTGGAGCAGTGTCTAATCTGAGTATGGAAGCCACCAGCCAGTCGCACTTTGTGACAGTTCCCCTTCCTGGTCACTTCTTTGAAGAGATGAATTATAGGAACAACGGAGGTTAAAAGCAGAAATATTTATTGAGAGAAAGAAACTTTCTGTCTGAGAGAGAGAGACAGAAGAGGTCCCAAGCAGGTTGCCAAAGATTCTATATTTTCGCAAGATTTTTATAGAGTAAAACCGTGAGTTGAGATGGGTATAAACTGGGAAAAACTGGGAACTCACTATGTTTAGCCAATAAAATTTAATAGCTCAGGTAAAATTGATTAAATTGGGAATAAATGGGGAGGCAAGTCACATGAAAAGCAGGTATTCTTAGAGATCAATGACTCCTCCTATAAGGGACTGGAATGGTGACTCCTGACTTCTTAAAGTGATCCAGATTTAATCCCTAAGGGTTATACTTAAGGATGTGGTTGCATTTGTTTTGCCTTCTGTCTTGAGATCTGGCCCACAGCAAGAGGTGTGTCTCCTCCAAGGTCATCAGACATCTGCTCCTCTGTGCTGGCTTCTTCAAGGGCCCAGCCCTGTCTGACTATAGTATTTCTAACTAGCTCAGCTGCCTGTAACATTACCACATGGCTTTACTCCCTAGAATCACATGGTCCAGCTTCTCCTAGGGCAGGTTAAGAACAAACTTGGTGTCACCAAAGGACATGTGGTTGCTCATGTTGGAGTAGACCCCTGCAGCACAGATCTGGGACTCCTGCATCTGCTATTCACTTTGCAAACTCATTTTGGTTTTTAAGAGAATATTAAAACTAAAATATATTTGAAGTGAAACTTTCTTGTGGCTAAGATTCAATACATTCTCACCTTACAGGAAGAAAAGTTTTATTTCACTCAATATTTCTGGAGATTCAGTACAAGATTAGCTAGCTCCAAAGCAAAAACATCAACATCATGGCAAAAGGGCAGAAGGGAAAAAGCAACTTGGTTCATGATGATGGAAAAGCAGAACAAGGGAGAAGCAGTGCCAGAAAAGTAAGGGGCAAAGGACCATATATAGTGATCAAAGTTGTGAATCAAATAACTAACCCAGATACACCCAAGAGCATGCTTCACCAACCTGCTTGCTGTTTCTTTATTTTTAGAAAGCAAAAAAAAATTACATAATAAATCAACACTAGTTAATATATTGCATATTGTTATCTTAGAAGTAGTTGTTCAGGTTACAAGATCTAGGCATAAAGAATTGTTAGACAGACAACAGCCGCACAAACTGTTCTTTATGATGAACTAACAGAGAATTAGTAAAACACTTATCTTGCACACATATACATATATATATATATATATATATATATATATATATACATATATTCTTTTCTTTACATCCATTTCTCCTTTCCCCTATCCCAGTTGTTTTTTCCCTTTGAGCTCTTTCTTTCCCTTTCATTGTTACAATCTCTATTGTACATTTTAAATATTATTACTCTTTCAGTTTTTTATTATTACCATTACTTTTTACACTAGACAGACAATATATTTACAAATGTGAGTCTGATTTGTTTCACTTATGAGTATAGTCTTAAGTTGCTTCCATTTACCTCTAAAAGCTTCAAGATTATCCTTTTTATAGCTGAGTAATAGTCCACTGTATAAAAATACCACATTTTTTATATGCATTCTGTGGTTGATAAGTATTTTGGTTGTTTCCAAGATTTAGCTATTATAAATTATAGCCACAATTAACATGGGTGCACATATATTGCTGTGATATGACATTTTTCAATTTTTTCTGGGAAAATACCCAGAACAGGAACACCTGGATTGAATGGAACTTTTAATCCTGGTTTTTTGAGGAATCTCTGGACTGATGTCCACAGTGGCTGTACCAGTCTGCACTACCTCCAACAGTGGAGAAGTGTTCCTTTTTCCTGACAGCCCTGCCAACATTTGTTATCAGTTGATTTCTTGACAGCAGCTATTCTTTCTGGAGTGAGATGGAATCTCATTTCTCAAATGACCAGTGATGGTGAACATTTCTTCATGTATTTATTTGCCATTTGTATTTCTTCATCTGAGAAGTGTGTATTTATCTCAGATGCCAATTTTTGGATTGGATCTTCAAGTTTGGGGGACCTGATGTTTTTCAAGTCTTTATATATTCTATGTCTGAGGGACAGCTGGCAAAAATTATTTCCCATTCTGTGGGTTTTCTTTCCTCTCTGTTGGTGATTTCTTTTGAAGTGAAAAATCTTTTTAATAAAATGAGATTCCAGTTGTTGACTCTTCAAGGGACTTCCCATGTGGTTTATGTTTTGTTCATGAATTCTTTGCCTACCCCTATGTTTTCAAGATTTTTACATACCTTGTCTTCCAGTAGATTTAATGTTTCTATTTGAATATTTAGATCTTTGCTCCATTTTTACTTTAGTTTAATGCATGATGGTAGACATGGGTCTTTTTTAGTCTTCAGTATGTGAAAAGCCAATTTTTCCACCACCATTTGAGAGAGACTTCTGGGAGAACAAGCAAATAACAGCAGCCACAGAGGCTCTCTAAGATTACCAGTTTAGAATCCAGGAGTGGTGCTGTGTGAGGAATCCTACATGAAGGGAGATGTACCCTGCCGATCCAGGAACGAACTAAGCTGAGAGAAACTAACTTGGAAATGCAATCCTGATGCTATAACAGGAACAGATAAAATCTCAGTGCGGAAGCTGGATCCTGCACCACTGGAAGCTGTGATTTGAATTTCCTGCTGCCGATACTGCATCCCAATCCGCACGGCAGGGAGAGAGATGCACGAAAGCTCTGAGAACTGGAATCGGCTAACCAAATGGCATTGAGAGCGGGACTGGCAGGAAGCCCTGCATCGAGCTGCAGCGAGTGAGAGAAATGGGGACCCTTTCATAGACTAGGAGGCTCCAACAGAGGACATTCTGGGAACAAGCAGACTAGCTGGAACAGGGCCCTGCAGTGACTTTAATCACATATTCCCTTCTCAAGCGGGAATGGTGGGGAGCACTTGGCCTGATGACGCTGCGGACTAAGATCCAGTAAGCTAGCCCAAATCAGATCCCTGCGCCTGGCAGTGCACCCTAGCAGTGAAGCATTCAGTAGGTTGACCTGGAGGGGCGGGCCCAGCAGAGGCTGCCCAAGTCTGTGACTCCCAGTACACAGCAGTGGGTGGAACACCTAGCCGGTGGATTCAAACAAACGGTAACAGACAAAGAGAGAAAAAAAAACAAAAAACTGGGCCTCCTACATACGCTTGTATGGAAGGAACAAAAAGTATGGGGAAAGGGAGCAACAAGAAAGGGTCCTCAGTCCCCAATCCTGAGAACACTGATGCAGGAAAGGTAAGTGCAAAAGAGAATGAAGACAGAAAACATGCAATATCAAACACGGCACCTATAGACATAAAGCGGTATCTCCGGAGCCTCATAGACAAGTTCAAAAATGAAGTACTTAATGAAATAAAGCAAGAAATAAGTAGAATAGTTAGAGAAATGCTAAGCACCACCCAAGAAGAAACAGATGGTGGAATGGAAGCACAGGGAAAAAAGGGGAGAATTGTTTGATGGAGAAAATAGAAAAAACATAGAATATGTGAAGCAGGTTAAAAGACATTACCAGGAAACTAAAAAGTCTATTGAAAGCTGGCATAACAGCTTGAAAGAAACTAAGGATAGATTATCAGAACTGGAGGGCAGATTTGTAAGATGGGAGAATGAAATGAAAAACTTCTTAAAAATAACAAGAAAACAAACAGCAATAATAGATGATAAGAGGATCTATAACTTAAGAATTAAAAACATAAAAGAAGAAGTAGGGACTCAAACAAATGGACTACAAAAACTATTCAAAGGAATAACCCAGGAGAATTTCCCTAATTTAGCAAATGGTAAAGATACTCAGTTGTATGAAGCATACAGGACCCCAGCCACCTACAACCCAAACAGAGCAACACCTAGGCATATAATAATTAAAATTCCAGAAATCCAATACAAGAACAGAATACTAAAAGCCATCAGAGGCAAGAAACAGATCACTTACAAGGGAACACCCATCAGAATTACAGCAGACTTCTCGGCACAAACCATCAAATCACAAAGAACATGGGGGGAAATAATTCAAGCTTTGAAAGATAATAACCTCCAGCGAAGATTGATATATCCTGCACAACTGTCCCTAGAAATTGATGGAAAACCAAGGTGCTTCCAGGATAAAGAGGAACTAGGGGAATTTGCAACCACCAATTCAACTCTACAGAGATTACTGCAGGATATTCTAAAAATGAAAAATACCAAGATTCCAGAAACAGTGGCAGAGCGGCCACAATGAATGGAGCAGAAAGCGAAATGAAGAGGACAAACTGACAACTAATGACAGAAAAAGAGCTCAACAGAAATGAGGCAGAGAAGGTTGGATGGTAGGAACAGCCATTTTGCAGAAAACAAGACATCATAATAGGTAGTGTTGATTTAATATCTTCTTGTTTTGAAGTCCCATCAAGCTTTTGTTCTTCTGTCTCCATCAGTTTTAACGTGTTGTATCTTATTGGATTTTATTATATGTGATAATATAAACAAAAATTTTTATAGACAAGGAGATTATACAGAAACCTTTGTTCATTTTCTGATAGTTGATTCTAAATACCCTGTAATACTGTCATTCTCTTAACGGTTTTACATTGTCTTGATATGTTTGATGCTACAGTATACGAAGTTATACCCAAAGATTTTAAGGGAAAGACACTGTGGTAACTACTATTATGTCGAGATTATCTTGTGGTGAAACACTATTTTGCTTAAATGGCTACATTTTAACCTGCGCTGTTTTGTTGTTATGCCCTCTTTTTTATCTCAATCTCCTTTTTATTATCTACTTTTTCATTTTTATCCTTTTAATTAAGGGAAAATAAATTTAAAATAGCAGGATATACTATAGTACCCCACTTTGATTTCCTATTAACTTGATTTGAAACTCTGTAATGCTCTCACCATCTTGTTTTGACTGATTTTCCTCTATTCTGTTATGCTTGATAGTACCAAGTTTGAAAGTATAGGCAACAACTATAAAGACAATAAGATTCATCATGATGCCCATTCTGGTTGACTATTATCTTCTTTTGAAATCCTCAAATGTCTCCAAGGTTTTGGTTTTATTGGTCTTATTCTTTACTGTTTTGTTCAATTTTATTATAACTGATGATATAGGCAATTCTTTTTAAGATAACAAGAGGCATTATGGTAACCATTGTTGATCACCTTGTATTTTGTTTTTACATTATGTATTATGTCCATCCTTTTGATTTGACTGACTCTGTCCTGGTATGTCACATTTGGTTTTACTTTCTTCCAAAAAAAAAAAAAAGTAATAAGAACTGTGGGAGTAATAAAACCCAAAATGTGTAATTGTCATTGTACAAAAGGAAAAAAAGTTCTCTAAAAGATATAACTACAAATATATTTAAGTGTACAAGATAGATAACCATATTACTGAGTTTTGTTAGGTCATTGAACAAAACTGTTTGCAGTCTCACTGTTTGAAAGTCCCCTCTATATGCTTTAATTTTGTAACTTCAACAACTATTTCTAAGATGACAATATGTAATTAACTAGTGATTTCCTACTGATTATTTTTTCTGAAATTCTATATAACTTATACCCTTTTTCTGTTTTTTTTTTCTTTTTTCTCCTTAAATAAAATTAAAAAAAAAAGTTTTCTTCTAGTCAACATACTTAACCCTTTTGTCAAATATAAGGTGATTGAGTGTCTTTGGAGTAGTGTTTGCATCTTCTAATGTGCTACATTGATCCTCAGGTCTGTTTTGTACTGTTGCTGTTTTGTTTTGTTTTGCCAGTAACATGCTGATTTTATCACTGTAGCTTTGTAGTATAATTTCAAGTCAGGGATTGTGATGCCTCCTGCCTTGCTTTTGTTGTCTAGGATTACTTTGGCAATCTCTTCTGTTTCCAAATTAATTTTAGGAAAGTTTTCTCTAGATCTGTAAGTTATGTTTACGGGTATTTTATCAGGATTGCATTAAATCTGTATAACAGTTTTGGGAGTATGGCCATTTTCACAATGTTGGTTCTTCTGAACCAAGAGCAAGGAATAGCTTTCCATTTTCTGACATCCTCTTCGATCTCCTTTTTTTAGAGTACTATAATTTTCTGCACATAGGTCTTTTACATTCTTTGTTACATTGATTCCTAAGCATTTCATTTTTCTGGATGCTATTGGGTTTTATTTTCATAATTTCTCTCTCAGAGAGTTTGCTATTTGTGTACAGGAATGCCATGATTTTTGAATATTGACCTTGTATCCAGCTATACTGCTGAATTTGCATATTAACTCTAGTAGTCTTTGATGGATATTTTAGATCTTCTATGTAGACTAACATATCACCTACATATAGCGATAATTTAACTTCTTCCTTTTCTATCCCTTTCTCCTTTTACTTCTTTCTCTTGTCTAATTGCTGTGGCTAATGTTTCCAAAACTATATTGAATAGGAGTGGTAATAGTGGACATTACAGTCTTGTTCCTGAATTTAGAGTGAAAGGCTTCCGTTTTTGTCCATTTAGTATAATGTTGGCTGTTGTTTTGTCATAAATGGCTTTTACTATCTATTCCAAGTTTCTATAGGGTTTTTTTTTTTTATCATGAACAAGTTTTGGACTTTATCAAAGCTTTACTGCATCCATTGAGATGATCATGTGATTTTTATCTTTGCCTCTGTTGATGTGAAGTATTACATTTATTGATTTGTGTATGTGAAACTATCTTTGGAAAAAAAAAAAAAGAGCACAGGGCTGGGGATTTAGCTCAGCGGCATAAGCGCCTGCCTTGCGAGCAGGCAGTCGTGACTTCGATCCCTGGTACCGATAAAAAGTTTTAAAAAGTTAAAAAAAAAAAAAAAAGAGAAAACTATCTTTGCTTTCCTGGAATAAATCCCACTTGGTCATGATATATAATCTTTTTGAAGATTTGCTCTGTTCTATTTGCCAGTATTTTATTCAGAATCTTTGCATCAGTGTTCATTAGGGATATTGGCCTATGATTCTCCTTTTTGGTTGAATTTTTCTATGGTTTTGGTATCAGAGTAATACTTGCCTCCAGGAAAGATTTAGGGAGGGTTACTTCCCTTTCAATTTTATTGAAGAATTTGAGGAGTATTGGCATTAAATCTCTAAATTTCTTGTAGAATTCAGCTGTGAATCCATCAGGACCTGGGCTTTCTTTGTTGGTAAGTTTTTAATCACATTTTCAATTTCAGTAGCTGGTACTAAGTTATTGCTGTAACTTCTTGATTCAGCTTTGGTAATTTAAACATTTTCATGAATTTTTCCATTTCCTGTATGTTTTCCACTTTATGTGAATAAAGATTTTCAAAGAAGGTACTCATGATATTCTGAATTTCCATGGGATCTGTAGTAATCTCACTATTTTCATTCCTTATTGCATGAATTTGAGTTTTTTTCTTTCTTTTGCTTGATAAGGTTGGCTAAAGGTTTATCAGTTTTGTTTATTCTCAAAGAACCAGCTCTTTGATTTATTAATTTTTGTATTGTTTTCTTAGTCTCACTTGCATTAATTTCTGCTCTGACCTTTGTAATTTTATCTTTTCTATGAGCTTTGGGCTTGACTTTGCTCTTCTTTTTCTAGAATCTTGAGATCTAGCATTCTAGCATTCTTGAGGTGTAGCATTAAGTTTCTTATTTGTGCTAATTCTCTGTTGGGGGGCCACAAATTCACAGGGACTGGTTTTGCATATTTCCCTGTGGACTGAAATAAAAAATTGACACCACGCATCTGGGATTTCCCATTGATTCTTCCAAGCATAAAATCATCTATGCCTTCTTAAATCATCTCAGGATTATACTCAAGGGCAAGATGTTTCTATTTCTAAGCATAAGATCACCTACACTTTCTTAAATCATCATAGTATTATACTCATGTCAAAGTACTTCAAACACAATTGCCTACACCCTCTGGAGTGGAGTCTTAGAATGAATTGTAATCCTTTGTTAGCCCCACCTATTGCTGTATGGATGAAATAAATAGTGTCTGCTTTGGGAGTGGAAAAAGTTGGATCCAAAAACATGCTCTTCCTTGCCATTGTTGGAATATACTTGTCTTTTTCTCGTGACATTCTTGAGACTGACAATCAGGATGCTTGGCTGGGTTTTCAATATTGACAATTGGGATTCTTGGACAGATTCCTGATAATTCTGCTTTTCTGATGTGGCAATTTACTATATATTTCCCTCTTAGCATCACTTACATTGAGTCCCACAAGTTTTGATATATTGTATTTGCATTTTCATTGAATTGTAGCTATTGTTTAATTTCTTTAATTTCATCTGTGACCCACTGGTTGTTTAGGATGGTATTAATTTCTATGTGTTTATGTATTTTTTGCAGTTTTTTGCCATTAATTTCCAATTTCAGTGCACCATGGTCAAGTAATATACATGAAATCATTTCAATCCCATTGCATTTACTTAAACATGTTCTATGGGCTAATATATGGTCCACCTTAGTGAATGTCCCATGAGCAGGGGAGAAGAATGTGTATTCTGATGTTGTTGGGTGGAACACTCTATAAAGATCTACTAAGTCCATTTATCCTCAGGTTTGATTCAGTTCTATTATTTCTTTACTGACTTTTTTGTCTAGTTGATCTAATACTCTTGATGGAGTATTAAGGTGCCCTGTTACAATTGTGTTATTGCATATTTGGATTTCCATGTCTATTAGTATTTGTCTTATATAGCTGGGTATTCCTATATTTGGTGTAGATATATTTATAATTGTTAACTCTTCTTTTTGAATTTTTTTCCCCTAACAAGTATGTGGTGATCTTCTTTATCTGTTTTGATCATTTTTTGTTTGCAGTTTACATTGCCTGCAAATAGAATAGGTATCCCTGCTTTTTTCTGGATTCCTATCACATGGAATATTCTTTTCTATCCTTTGACTTTTAATCTATGTATTTCCTTTTGAGTCAGACATGTTTCTTGTGTACCATATATTGTTGGATCATGTTTTATGATTCATTCTGTCAATGTATTTCTTTTAATTGGTGAATTGAATTCCTCCTGCAGAGCCTGTTGGGTGAGTCCTATATTTTCCCTAGGCTGATTAGGCTAGGAGTATTGATATAAGCCAACCCTTAGCTCCTATTGTTACTGTGGCTTTAGGATGTTCTAGGCTGTCAGATTTACCTGGCTATATTGTGCAACTCAGATGGGTCCCTACTGTGTCATTGGGGGTTTCCTAGGCCCTTTCAAGTTCCTCCAGTTTGGGGGAGGCCTTATTGGTGCTCTTCTCAACCCACTTGGTGTTCTCTGTATGGAAAAAGGATTCTCACACTCTTGCTTGGCTTACCAAAGTCCTAGAGCTGGGGTGGGGAGGTTTGCTGCTTCTCCTGTTGGCCCATTGAGGTCCTGTATTTGAAGGAGAAACTCACCACATTGTTGCAGGCCCACTGAGGTCCTCTGTGTGGGTGAGGAGTTGCTGAAGCTTCCATCAGCTCACCAGGATTCTGTAGATGGTGGATGAGTCACTGACAGTCAATGGGCTACTGAGGTCTCTGGGATGAGGGGCAGTGGTAACCTACAATCCCTCTGTCTAGAGGTCTCTGGAGTGGAGGAGGAATGGCAACCATAATCCCTCCATCACCAAGGTCTCTGATGTGGAGAGGTAGGGGTTGCTGATGATCCCACTGGCCCCCAATGTCTCCCATGTGAAGCAGGAGGTGCTAATGATGATCCTGCCAGCTGCAGAGGTCTCTGGGTAAAAGGGGAGGTGCTGATGATGATCCAGCTGCCTGCTAGCCATTCTTTAAATCAATGAAGTTGACCTATCAGGATTAATGGTCACAACTGACACCATGTAAACTTTACACGCAAACACATTTCTTTCAACCACACAGAATCTTCAAATAAAGACAATAACAAGTTTATAATTCCACCTAACATAATAGAAGTACTCTACATACAATCAGAAACATAATAATCTGTCCCCCAAAATTTCAATCATCCTAGCATTTTTTCAAGAGTCCAAGGCTAAGTGTCTTCTGGGACTCAAAGCAAACTCTTACCTGTGAATCCCCTGTGAAATAAAAAAAAATGAGTTACATAATCCCAAAGTTCCATGGCACAGAATAAACATTCTTATTCCCAAAGGAAGTAATAGAGGAGATTACCCCTAAACGGTGGGGAAATAGGATCTCTTATGTGTATCTTAGCATGATGTACCCAAACTGAAGCACATCAGCCCCCCAAACACAGATACCCTAAAACTAAAGGGGCTTCCTTTTGACTCAAATCTCTATCTTAGAGTGCTCAAGGTTATAGAAGACTTCTATGGGGAAAAGAATGTACTGAGACAATAAGCAGAAAATTCTCACTCTAGGAAGGATCTTTCTTTCAAGGGTACCATATCTATCTCCTCTTCTTCATCATAGAATGAATCAGAACCTCTACCTCCCGAAGACAGTATCAGTATTTATGTTCATACAGAAGCAACATTTTTCTGTCAAGCTTCATAGGCATGAGAAAAGCAGTCATTACAGAGGCTTTTCTTTAGAAATTAAAATACCATGTGAAAGGAACGAGTCATTAAAAAATTAGTGAAAGGATTGGGGCCAGGAGGAGAGAGTAATTCTGTTAAGAATAGCATCTTCAGGAAGCTGCTCTGTTACATTCCCTACTGTGGATCTTCATTCCATTCATATGGAAGACAGAGTAACTGATCTGTTTGTCTGCACCAAACTGAATGAGGGTAAAAAGTGAGGTATTTTAGAGTGAAAAATCTAATTTTAAGTAATACATTCACTTTACATCATCTCTTATCATGGACAGAAACTGACTCAAACTACAATAAAGACTTAAATATTAGACCTGACACTATGAAACCAGTAAAATTTACACATAGGAAAAGTATTCTATGACATTTATATGGGCAAGGATTTTTTTTTGGATAAGAATTCAAAAGCACAGGCAAGAAAAGTGGCAGTGGACAAATGGGACTATATCAAACTAAGTTTTTGCACAGCAAAGGAAACAATCAATAGAATAAAGATACAACCTACAGAAACATAGAAAATACTAACAAACTGTGGACCAGGCAAGGACTTAACTAACCAGAAAACATAAGGACCTCAAATAACTTAATCATAAAAACAATCCTATTTAAAAATGGTAAAGATGGAAGCAGGCATTTCCCAAAAAAGACACATAAACAATCAAGTACATGAAAAAATGTTCAGTATCACTAGCTAGCAGAGAAATGCAAATCAAAACCACAATGAGATATTACCTCACTCCACACAAAATAGTTATTAGCAAACAGACCAAAGATTCAGATACTGGCATGGATGTGGAGAAATGGGAATCTTTAAACACAGTTGGTAAGAATGTGAATTAGTAGCACCATAACAGGAACAGTAGGAAACTTCCTCAAGAAATTAAAAATAGAACTATGATAAGGCTTAGAAAAAGTACTACTAGGTGTGTATGCAAAGGAAATGAACCAGTATATTCAAGTTATATCTATTCTGATGGATAAGCTTCATTGTTAACTTTGTTGGCTTTGGAGCCATCTAAGGACTTAAGAAAGCACATTTGTGGATGTGTCTGAGTAGCCATGGAGGTGTGATCCTAGGGTCTTTATCTGGTCCCTAGCACCTTTCCTCCTCCCTGGTCCTGTTCTCTTGTCTACCTGAACAATGTGAGATAAACAGCTTTGCTCCATCACACTCTTCCACCTTGTGTACACACACACACACACACACACACACACACACACACACACTGTTTAGCTATATAATTGGATAAAATAGGGTCATTTTTGGCAACATGAGTAAGCCTAAAGGACATTATATTACGTGAAATAAAATAATAAATGCTGTACGTTCTCACTCGTTTCTGGAAGTCAAAACAGGTGATCATATAGAAGTACAGAGTAAAGTAGTGTATATTCATCAGTGGAAAGTGGAGGGGGAAAGAAGAAGAGAACAGATTGACCAGTGGGACAAAATTACCTTTAGATAGCAATAAATTTCAGAGTTCTCTTGCATAGTAGACGAAGTCTAACATTACATTGTATTTTTTTCAAAATAACTAGGATTTTGAATGGTGTCACCACAAAGGAATGATAAATATTTATTAAAACCTATCTTTTATGTTGTTGTTGTATTTTTGTTTTGTCTTGTTTTTTGCTTTGTTTTTTGGGACAGGGTCTCACTGTGTAGTTCAAATTGGCTAAACTCACAATGTAGCTCAGGTTGGCCTCAAATTCACAATGATCCTTCTGCCTCAGCCTCTCAAATGTTGGCATCACAGGTGTGAGTCACCATACCTGCCTTTGTGATCGGTATCTAAAAGCCTTGCTTTGATTATTATACAATGGATACATGTATAATACATCTATACAATGGATACATACACCCCACAAAGATGTGTAATTATAATATGTGAATTAAAAATAAAACCTTATACAACAGCATCCTCCATTCATTATTACCTGATAAAAGATATTCATATTATTAGTTTTTTCAGGGATGTCTTTGTAAAAATGTTCAGATGAAATTTCATCCTACTAAAAGGTAAGATTTTTCATTCCAAATCCAAATTAATATACTTTTTATAATGCACCGATCCCAATATTAAATTCTACTCTGCAGGCTATGCAATTTAATTCTAGGTTTAGAAAACATTGTCCATTAAATAATTCAGTGTCCTGAATGTAAAGCCCCACATGAGAGATTTATTTCAGAATTTTAACTTAAGAGAAAATTCTTTCCTAACAAACTGGTATGTTTCTTCTGTTCCAATAATAAGGGTCATTTCTCTTTTTTGTTCTGATTGCCAGAAATTTCAGTGCCTACACTGGAGTACAATCACAAAAATACCACACTAATCACATAGCTACAGTGCTTATAGCTCCCATTTTTCTATTAGTTGATTTTTTTTCAATATATTTGTGTGTGTGTGGAACAAGAACAGGTAAACTGAAATACAAGGGAAATACACTGTACACATGTCCTGAGTAATAATATTGTGAAATATATTTATGTATAATGGCTCCAACTCTTGAAATAAGTTATTAGTACACAGTCTTGTTTGTTAAGCTTTCAAGTGAGCATAGACACTTCATTCGTATATAAGGTGGTTTAAGCAGAAACAGGATTTTAAAGTAGGTCTCATTTTGATCATAACTTCACTGTTGGTGCTTTCCCAAATCTTTTAGACTTTAGAAAAATATCCTATCAGCTAAACTAGCTGAGTAGAAAGCCAGCAGCATCATTATAAATCAGCAGGCCAACTGATCATGTATATGAAATAAAAAGCTTACATAGAGCTTAAAAAGAAAAATCAATAATTTCCACTGATAAAAACATGAATTGTTTGCACAAAAGTGAGAAAACTGACCAGTGTATCCTTATGAAGAACTAGTCACAAACTCATAAAAAAGTACATTAATTATGCACAATAAGGGCTTCTCAAGGAACAATTAATAAATGTGGAAGTACACTGAATAGTATCTATATTAATTTAGTAGTTTGTTGTTTATTCTTATGAGTTACAATTCTATTACTAATATAAGTAATACATTCAAACAATGAGCTATTTTAATCATATTAAATTTTTTGTAGTGATAATATTATGCAGGTTTGCAAATTTTGCTATTAAAATAGTTTTTAAAAAATAGATTGAGAGAAGCCAAACAAATACCTAATGTGGTAGTTAGGTTAGTATTTTCTTCTTGGAAAGTATGTTTCTGGAAAGAAGAGTGGCCAGAAGGAATGGAGTAGAATCTGAAGAAAGGTAGCCTCCTGGTCTTTCCTATTTTTTTCACTTTGCTGTAATAATCTTGTGAGGGCTTGGGCATTTTCACTGAGGTTACATACTTACAGAAAAAAAAAAAAAAACAGTATCACCTTAGACAAAGCCACTCCCAGAAGCTTTCCCATTTACCTACTGCCCCTTTAAGGACATTATAAACAAACCTTTTAAGGTATCAAGAGACCCCTCATCAGATACCTTTAGATTCATCTCCAAGTGGCTGTCTTTGGGATTTTCCTGCCTCTTATTCATTGTGGCTATTTAACTTTGACTTTCTAGGTCATAGTAATGAATCCTCCATTTCTGCTTCAGTGCTCCAGTCTTCCTTCTGATAGAGTGTAACTTGTACCCTGTATTTCTTCTAAATAAGTCTAAATTATAGTAATGGCTAATGAGTAGGGAGCACAAGGGCTTTCCATGCACACTCATTTGGCTAAATTTATTGTTTGGTGAGTGCTACCCTTTACTAAGTATTGAAAACGTAGTGCTATTTCAATCCAGACAAAAAAATCTCTGCTTCCATGGAGTTTTCAAGGACTCAAACATGAGTCCTACACACAGAGTAAGTAATATATGAATGCAAGCAGGTATATACCTTCTGAGTATATCAGATGATTTCACCTCAGTGAAAGAGTAAAAGTACGTTTTCCCAAGCTGAGATGTGAAAGGCAAGGGGATTATTTAAGAAAATGTGGTACAATTATATTTGACTTTAAAATGATAAACCTTCTAGGGCTGCAGGATCGAAGATGGGCAGAAAGGATGCAGAGACACTATTAGAAGAATATTTCAGTAATCTGGGCAAGAAATAAGAGTATCTTAATCTAATAGGAACTCATTGAAGAGAATTCATATGCCAGACATACAAGAGGTAAGCTTTGCAGCAATGCAATGTATGAGAGACTGTTTTTATCTTTACAGATATGGAAAATAGAGTGGAGAGCTGTTGAGTGACTTGCCAAGGGCACAACGATAAAAAGAAATAGAGGAGGAATTCAAGTCCAGGTAAGACTTGTATTTATATCTGGTGTTCTATGCTGCTGCCCATAAAGTGACGGCAATAGCTGAATCAAGGGCACAGATTCCAGAGATACTGGAAGTTGAGAATGCAGGGCACAGTGATGGATTAGCTATGGAGAGTAAGAATCCTATCAGTTGGAGTAAGAAGGAGATGTCAAGGATGATGCTTAAGGGGCTGATTTACACACGTGGATGAATGATGGTGTCACTCACTGAAATAAGGCATATTAAAAAGAACTCAGGTGTGGGGCAGGGAATCATGGAGTACATCAAGAAGACAATGAGTTCAATGCTGAACATTCTGAATTTGAGGAATTTTGGACATCCAAACAAAATATCAAGTAAGCAATTGGATGTATGAAGCTGCAGAATGAAAGACGTGCATTGTTTGGAGACATAAATCTGTAAGCCATCAGCATGTGGAAGATAATGGAAGTCGCAGGTATAGTTGTTACTCACTATAGTACACTACATTTTCCAACATCGGCAAAGCTTAACTAGTTGACCCATTCTCCCTCAGCCCTGTGATATAAGTTCAGGCACATCTCAAACATCTCCTGCCAGTTACAAATAATAAAAATTCACTTGCCAACTTTAGTCATCAAATCAAGTTTGATGATCAAAACTCTAACTGCTTCAATCTGGGCCTGCCGGTGTAAACACAGATACAGTTGTTTTTTATTTTTCTTCCTCAGTGCCATGTCCTTCTTTATCACTGACTGATTTTTTTGTTTGCTTGCTTTGTTTTTGTTTTGTTTGTGTTTTAGGTTTTGTTTTAATCCTTCTGATGAAGACCCCGATGATTAGTGAGGAGTCACATCAGTGTAGGTGACTCAGTTAGAAAGTGGGATCAGGACCCTGTGGTGGTGACCTATGAATCTTAACTGTGAGGATTGCTCAGGGTCTCCATTTAGAGATTTAATAGGCATTTCAAACTTAGTATGTCCAAGATCAAGCATGATTTTCTTTCCCTCACTAAACCTGCTCCGCCCTCAGAAGAAAATGGCAATTACATTTCATAAGCTGTGTGGACCAATGACCTTCAAGTCCCCTTTTCTCACATAACCCATTTCAAGCCTTCAGCATTTCCTGTCACTATCTTCACAGTGGCTGGAAAGTCGTGGTGACATTCTGGAAAGTCGTGGTGAACACTGAATTAGCAATACTGGATCAGCACCCTAAACAGGCATACAGACACATTCCTGTGTACATCTGTGACAACTGATAACACATATCCTTTTATGGTGCTTCTGCTTAAAGACACCTTATTTAATAGATACTGTTGTTTCATTAGCACTGAACTCATGGCCAGCCGCACTAGAACTCATGCCTTAACAAGCTTTTTCTAACACACATATTTTTTCTGTAGGTCACATCATAGCTTTCTTGTGCTTAGGAACCAGATAGCACTTTAGAACTATGTTTGGGGCCATTTTAAACAACAAAGTCACCAACAAAGGACACAGAAATGTAAAGAAGATAGCACTGATTATATTACAAAAAGGATATATGTTTAGGATATGAGCCCTGAAATAAGGAAGGAAGGCATCATGCTTTTGGAACTCAGCTAGAAATCTTCATAGCAGACAACTGCCCAATGTTTTTGTCGCTGTTATGCACTGGCATGCTGGAAAACAAGCACAAAAGAAGATGCCTTGGGTAACAGCCTTACAAATTTCAGCAAAAAAGTAAGTTTACAAATTAATTTTAACAATTTTGTTCTCTACATCCCACCCTCTCCCCCAGTTCCTCAAGGTAATCAATTTAGATAATGCATGTGCTGGATTAACTAACAGTCAGTTTGAGTGGGAACGCCCAGTGGAAGTGAGTCAGTGTGGTTCCATGCATGGAAGACCCACTTGCGGACTGTTGCCAGGATAATCCAAAAGGAGAACAAGAAGGGAAGAGTGTATGCCGCTGATTTCCCAGGAGAAGCTTTGTAGTGGCTGGTTTTCCTCATGAGAACTCAGCTGTTCTCATAGTATGAGAAGATCAAGTCTGCCGTTGTCAAGGATGGTTTCTGTTCTCTTCAGGGAAGCTCTGGTCTTCTCCTTAAGCATTGCTTCCTGACTCCAATGCAGATCCCTCAGGCTGCCACCACAGATCCTTTACCCTTCCAGCGCAGATTTTCTAGCTTGTACCACTGGCCGTTGGGCCTTCTTGGTTCAGATCCTAGATATGGACTTGCATAAAACATTGCTGCGGGCTTGCAGGGGACACTGCTCTGGGAGCCAGGACATAGGCTGGATTCTTTGGCTCTCTAGCACTCTTCTGTACTTGACTTTTTGGGTGACTATTATAAGATATTCCTAAAAATTTATATTCCCCATAGAAAACCCTCACTACAACACTGTAGATTACTTCCCTCTGTTCCTTTGTGATTATGTCCTCCACTTCTCTATGGGATAGCTAGATACAGGTTACTTGACTTATACCCACCTCCCAGGAACTGCACAGTTTCCACTAGTAGCATGATCCCAGGGTATCATGCCTGCCTGCTTTAACTCCATCAAGTAGAAACTCCTCATGAGAAATCTGTGTGGTGAATGCCCTAGACCCTAAAAACTGCTTCAGTCCCATAGTTCTTGTGTTGTTCCCAACTCATATGACATCTAACGCACATCTGGAAGGTTCCAGAACTCTTCACAGGCTGGTTGCCCAGTGCTTTCTAGGATCTGTGGGTAATAAATCTTTGTTCATCCACTATTTCATGTGCCTTGCTGCATCACCTCCTGCACGTCTCACCTGACCAGCGTGTCCAAATCTAGCTTCTTTCCTAGCATGGACTCAGTTGAAAGACCTCAAGACCAAACTGGAAAGAATTAATACGTACTGAACATGCTCTCACTTTCCTCCATTTCTATCTGAAATCGGCCTTCTATGAATATCCTTGCACAATACTCTCCCCTTGCCTGTTTCATTTTTCTTGTCATCACCCCTTGACATAATATGTACTCTCTATTGTCCTCCCATTTTCTTTCACTGTATCCACAGCATCTACCATATCTAGCACACTATAAGTGCTCAATGAATACTTATTTATATTTTTGTCTTGTGTGGTACTGGGGCTCAGACCAGGGCCTTGTGCATGCAAAGGAAGAACTCTACCACTGAGCCAAATCCCCAGCCCTCAGTGAATATTTAACAGTGGAATGAAGAATCCCTAGCTTTCTCACAGGACACTTTTTATGCATAAGCTGGTCTGAATGGGGACTAAAACTTCAACATACTAAACTTTAGGAGACCCATTTTTTTCCTTTGGGTCCCTAAACCAGCATAAACATTTCCTTATCCCTTGAGACATTGCTCTTAGAGTCCGAGCCTGGCCCCAGTGCAACTAATACTCACATCTAGTCTCCCACAAGTACACACTATAACCACCTTAGAACTTTACTGGTTGAATATGTCAGATTCTTTTCCAAACTACTACATTGGTTCTTTACTTAAAATTATACCAGTTCCCCTCCCCCCAGCACCCCGACTCATGCCTTACCTCAATACAAAAATTGCCCCCATCACTGAGCCTTCTCTGACATCACCATAGGTTAGGGCTCCTGCTACACCATTTCATAAATGTTGATATATGGGAACCACCCGGAGATATTTCCAGTGTGTTGAGTCCATCCCCAAAAATTGTGATCCTGACTGAATAGGTGTATGAAGTTTCAGTTCTAACAAATTCATGTTAAGAACCATGCATTGAGAATCACAGCCCTAGATTATACACCCTTAAATAGCAGTCATTATCTTCTTTATTAATTATTAAACCACATGTCTTCCAAGACAGAGTAAATTCTAAATCCATGTATAAGTCACTCAATGATACATAAATAATTCCTAACAAATACCTACTTTGGAATAGAGGAGTATGAAATTTGAGTACATTAAGCAGTTCTCCCAAGGTACAACTAAAGTAGGGGAAGGAAAAAAGAGAAGGGGGTGTAAGCTCAGGTCTAAAACCTTGAAGAGCAGTGATTGAGACTAAAAATATTGTTAGGAGGGAGGCAGCTAAATTTAACCTGTAGTTGAAAGATCTACAAATTAATAGGTTAGAACTGAACGCTATCAAAGTTGAATTCTATTATATTCTCCCCTTCCTCCCCTTTCCTTTCATTTCCAGTCAAACATACGCACTTGTTTCTGTGTCAACACTGATATCTTGAACATCCCCAAGTTGATATGGCTACTTGAGAGAGGGCAGCTAAGAAGTTTAAATTGCCTTGTGAGAGGTTATGAATCTCTTTCAGAGAGAAAAAGGGTGTCAGAACCCTGACACGTAAATTTGAAAGATCCCAAAGAAAAATTAAATTAAATTAAAATAATTTCCCACTGAACAAAAACATCCCTATTTCAATTTTCCAGAAGTTGTAACCTGAATACTGAGGCAAGGCCCTATCAATTACAGTCTTTTTATCAAGCTCATATTACCAGTCCTCACATTTCAGGGGGTGTAAAACGCACTAGAGAACATTAAAACTTCATAAAATATAAACTGAGTAAGTCTAAACTGTGTAGCTATGCTGGGGAGATGTTTAGAGCTCACATGTCACATGTACACAGGACACAGGAAGTTTCATGTCCAGGAGGAAATGTTTATGGTTATATTTTTGACCTAGTTTTTTCTCTGGCTACCTGCTTCTTCCTCCAGAGACTGACGAGTTGGAGAAAAGGGAATTTAGCAAACGTGGTCTTTTCCTTTCCTTCCAGAGCGGCCTGTGCTCACTTTGTTCATGCATGCATTGAGTTTACCAGTAACACATTCTGAAGCTCCAAGATGGAGCTCTCGGGTTTGCGGGTGAGAAAGTAAGGTCAGTGCGAGGGAATCAATTCAGCCTCATCAATAATAAAGCTGACATGCTGGTCTCACAGTGATCTGTGCTCGACATCTCAACTGACTGAAATTCAGGAGAGACGGAAGCAGGAACTACTTACTGACCCTTGAATCCCAAAGGCCCTCATTTTCAAAACTTTCACTTTCTCTCCATCTGCCATTCTCAGCCTGCCACATCCAACTCACCTGTCACAGCTCACTTTTTGTTCATTGCTTTGGAAATTTTCTCTGATTATCCTTGATATTTTTTCTACTACCGTATGTCTTTCTGGGTGTAGTAGACACACACTACCCCTTTCATGATAATAATTCTATCAGTCATAAAATATTTATTATTTAGTATACATTTAACTTCATGCTAAGTACTTTATATAAGGTGCTTTGTTTGCTCTTCATAACCATGCTATGAGCAAATTGATGCACAAATTGTAAAACTGTAATGGATGACCCTAAATTGGGTTTGAGGTAATTATAAAGAGGATATCAGCTATTATCTAAGTTACATAATTTCCATGTGTATATCTCACAGAGAGGGGAAGAATAATTTAAGCATTTATTTACCTCTAAAACTGTTGGGCACATTGATTATGCATTTCAGTGCTCCTAAGATTGTTCTTTAAAGAAAGCAATTATTTCATTCCGTATAAGTCAGAATTTGTTATTTTGTGTTTAAAGAGGTTTAATGCAAGCAATTATTATAGAACCGTTGGAACATGGCAGGAGCAAATCTTTAGGAAAAATCTTTAGGAGCAAACTAGTAGGAAATCTTTCAGAAAGTCCTTTCCAAAGGACAGAGGCCAGAAGAAATCAAGCTCTCGTCAGTGGTGGTCTCCTCTACGGCACTACAAAGCTGATTCTCAGGACAGTGCCCAAAGGTTAAAGCAAAGTCCCATGTCAAAATGTGCTAATGGCCACAAGCTACCCCCAACTGCCACAGCAGATGATGATTGCTTTTCCTCTACTTTCCAAATCCAGCCCTTAAGGCCATCATTGGCAGAACATCACTGGCATCTGCCAGCAAGTGGAAAGGTAGTTTCCAGATTTCATGCTAATGTGCTATAAGGAGTTTCAAATGTCATCCATAAAACTGAAATTTAGTAATCATATCTCATATAATTTTTCTCTTTATATACTCACTGTCCATAATATTTGGTCTATAGCTAACCTTATAAATAAAAATGATATCAAAATGTTTCCAATTCACATAATGCTGCTGTCACTTGTATTAATGAAAACTCATTTTTTCTCCTCCTCCATGAGTCAAAAAGTCTCCAAAAGTACTGCATTAATATCTCTGTGATTCATTTATTTTCCAACTCAGTCATAATTTTTTGATAAATTATAGTGTAAACAACAGATAATGTTAATCATAACCAAAGCATATATGAAATAGAGAAATAGGACAAAGAAAAATAGTGTGTTCAAATATACCCATAACACAGCAAAGACAGAAACCGTATATGGTCAGCACAACCCTTTTTTTGAAACTAATCTCAAAATGCGAATTGTTAAGCACCTTTAATTAAACTCCATTCTGCCTTTTCCTTTACTCAACTAAACTCATATTTTCTGGGAGAGAATTTTCCATAAGTCTTTAACTGTTCCAAACCTCTTTCAAGCACAGACACTGATAGCATTTGTTCTAGGACTGTCTTTTCAAGAATAGTTGCATAGCAAATAGCTTCTCATGGAAGAGATAGCATGTCCAACAGAGAAATGTGGTAGGCTTATCTACTGTTCATTATAATAAAGACAATGCCTGCCACAGAGATAGATGTCAGGAAGGCTTACTGCCCAGGACAAAGCATTGAACTTTCCTTGGCTCTGCAAGCCTCTCCTCTAGTGCAAATCCCCTTAAGTGCACCCAACCCCTGGCAATTTTTCTTTACCATTTGGGAACTGATGCTCTGAGGACAGGTTCAAATGCTGACACTTTGTTTATTGCTCTTGGGTGAATACTAAAGAGTGTCATGTCACTGTCATTTATAAAATTGTAACAGGCTCTCTTCCCTCACAGTAAGGCAATAGCTTTTCCATGTTTTTTATTTAAAGAGAAAAAACAAAAAAGACAATAATAATTTCATAACAAGATAATAGGAAATTAACAATAGTTAATATATTGTATATTGTTATCTTCAAAATAGTTGCTCAGATTATAAGATATGCAAAATTAATCAGACAACATATGCACAAACCATTCTTTTCAATGAATAAAAGAAATTAGTAGTATAATTATTTTAATTACCATATATATATATATATTCTTTTTCCTTTCTTCTTTTCACTTTTCCTTATCCCAGTTGTTCTTTCCTTTTGTACAGTTTGTTTCTCTTTCATGATATCCACTTTAATTTGGGGATCTCATTTACTCTTTCATTTTCTTACACTAGGAAGACAATACGATGTTAACACATGCAAGTCTGTTTTATTTCACTTATGAGCATGGTCTGTAGTGGCATGCATTTATCTATAAGAACTTTGAGTTTATCCTTTATAGCTGAGTAGTGTTACATTGCACAAAAAAATACCACATATTTTTTTATCCATTACTCAGTTGATGGGCATTTAGATTATTTTCAAGATATAAGATGTCTACTGTCACCACTTCTATTTGATATAGTTCTGGAAAGATTAACCAGAGCAATTAGACAAGAGAGAGAAATAAAAGAAATAATGATAGGAAAGGAAGAAGTTAAACTATCACTATTCACAGATGACATGATACTCTATATAGAGGACTCCAAAGACCCCAACAAAAGACTTCTAGAATTAATAACCAGCAAGCATAGCTGGATACAAAGTCAACATGCAAACCTCAATAGCATTCCTGTGTACAAACAACAAACTCACTGAGATAGTAATTAGGGAAACCACAACTTTCACAATAGTACTCCCATAAAAAAACTTAGGAATCAATCTAACAAAAGAAGTAAAAGATCTAAATATTGAAAATTATAGTATTCTGAAAAAGAAGATTGAAGAGGATATCAGAAAATGGAAAGATATCTCTTGCTCATGGATAGGCAGAACCAACATTGTAAAAATGGCCATACTCCCAACACTGTTATACAGATTTAATGAAATCCTGATCAAAATACCATTAGCATACCTCACAGATCTAGAGAAAACACTCCTAAAATTCATTTGAAAACAAAAGAAACCTAGAATAGCAAAGGCAATCCGGAGTAACAAAGACAAGGCAGGAGGCATCACAATCCCTAATTTGAAATTATACCACAATTTTTAACACAAAATTCTAGACCTGGTGACTAAAACTTTTAATCTTGAAGGGCATAAGCTATGTGTCGTCCTAAATTGAGGAGTTGTTAAGATTAGTTTTCTATTAAGTTTTATTACAGGATATGAAAATATTAAGAAGCATCCCTGAAATACTTTTATATTCCCAACACATGCCCTCTGTCTTCACTAAAGTTGTACCCTATTTTTCTTCTTAAACAAGATCAGTCACATTAACCACATTTTAAGCCACCCAAAGTGGCCAAGTAGTCTCAACTTTCCGGTTCAATGGAACTTCTTTTGAGTCCCCTCTTAAAAGCAGCATTTCCTTTGTTAAAGGTCTCCAAACCAACAGAGCCCACGATAGAAAAAAATTTTACAAGTGACTGTGAAGGGCTGAAAAAGCCATATTTAATTTATAGTAGCAGCCACTACTTCCATCCTTTGATTGAAATAGCCCCCAAAATATGTCATATATTCGTTGCTGCTAAGAACACATAAAGCACCATGTAGGACACCACATAGCACCGTATTTGAGATGTCAGTAGATCATTGTACCATTCTATCATGTCACTTGTTTCTGGGTAATTGAATATAAGAAAACACTAGTGAATTTCATGGACATAAGCCTGTTTATCAGTGTCTTGGTAATTTTAGTCAGTTGCAAAAATTATATAGAATGACAAAATGGTGTATAAAACACGATGATAAAAACATTGCACAATGAAAACAAATTCACACACACAGTAAATGTGTATTTCAGTAAACACAAATTTGGTACCATAAGGGAGCAATACAGAAGCTTACTACTGCTCTTGGCTGTTGGCAAGATGGTCACCTATCACTGGTAGCAACAGGATGAGATTTGATTGGAAATTTGCATTGCTTACATTTCTGACACAATAATCATTTTTACATACAATTACTGAGTTAACATTAAGGTAACTGAAGATACAAGTTAACAGATATCTGTAAAATGTCTTTTGTCCAATTGTATTTTTTTTTTTTTTACGGTCTTCAGTGAAGCACGGCCTTGTGATCTTAAGATATAAAAAGCCACTCATGGTCTGAGTAGTTCATTCCCACGTACCTCTACCCAAGACCTTCTAGTCAACAACCTCTCCATTTTATGTCTTCCAAGTCTCTACTCATTTGGTCAAAATTTCAACTACTACCTATAACACAGTATAGATCTATACCTCACCATATCTTTCTCTTGATAAAGAAAAAATGTAGATCCATATTTAAACTTGCCTCTCTAAAAGGATTTTTCATTACCCATTATCCTCTGAGGCCATCTCTGAGTAGAACAAAATAGTGTACACAATTTTGTGTGTTTCTCTTTTCCTGTAGTGTCACAGGGTTAAGGAAAAGAGGCAATGCTCCAAAGGAAGTATCATTTGAGTCAGAGCTACTTGCAGGCTCAAGTGACTTAGCAGGGGTTTGGGATATGTAGAAACTGCATCACTGATGACACCTTGCAGCTGTTTAATCCTGAAATTGTACCTTAAAACATTAGAAGTACTCACTCTGTTTGTTGTGGATGCTTATCAAAACCAGAAGCCTTACCAGTTACTTAGGAAATGAATTGAGGCAACACAATCCAATGTATTGCAAGAAGGTATATGTGGCCTGCAAGCCAATGGGTCCATCAATCATGCCACAATCAAAATGAAAATGTGAGTTATTATTTCTAAGATTTTTTTTTTTTACTTCTGACATTCTAGCAATACCGTCACTCTTCATAAATTAAACTAGAAAAATATTTGGCTGCAAGAAATACTACTACTCCATTCCTGTGAGAGTAGAAATAGAGTTTAAAATCCCACATTTGCAGTCTTTTTTGAGAAATTACAAGAACTATAAAATTGCAAGCAGAATATAGAATAAAATGACATGGTTTACTTCCTGGTTCTCACTAGACTCTCTAACATAAGGTTAAGTTGCCCTGAAGCACCCTACAGATAAAACATTTGCTTCCTGACCTTATCAATGACAATAATAGAAGTCATAATGCAGATACCATGTTGAGATAATCATGTCTTTTGATTATAAGTACTTAAATTTTTACATACATTCAAGTTTCAGCAAATTCCAATGAATATTTCAGTAACTGAAATGTATTATTCTGGATCTAATATGGCTCCAGGAAAACTGATTTAGATGGTAGCATTAATGGCCCACTTAAATACCATAATGGCATATTTTTCTCCACTGTGCAAAGTAATTGGAGTTCTCCAAAGTGATATCCTTATCTTAGAAATCTAAAGTTAATGGTCTTCCTCATGAAATCTGAAGATTAATAATAGCCCACAATTATAGGTTCTTAAATAGATCATTGGATCTACTCCTTAGCACATGCTTTTTATGCAAAGAAAAGAATAGATTATCTTGGTTTATCATTAGGTAAAACTTCCAAAAAACAAATCATCCTGCAACTACAACAGTAATGTGGAAAGAGGCACTGATTTCCAAGTCTTTTTTTTTTCAGAAAACTGTCACAATTATAAGCTTACTCAGAAGTAACACTGAAATATAACATCTTCCTTTATATATGATAGAATTGAAGTAGTTTTTTTTTTCAGGACACCTGCAAGCAAGGGTTATTTTTATCCCACCTATTACCCTACTGATTATGCAATAATGAATACTGATCAGCTTACTAAGCAGAGGGAGAATTTCCTAAATTAAATCATTCTGACTGACTGAATCATATTTTGGGTGGGACATCAATCACAATTTGACCTTCTCAAACAGTGCTGTTTATAAAATACAGTCACTTTTCAAATAAGCATATAAAATAACTCATTCTTAAATTGTCTCACATCAGTGAAGTATAAGCGATGTGTTTCTGAGGAGAGGGAAAAATTTTAAGGAATTCATGATGGACTATCGAATTACAAAATCTATCTTTAAAAATGAAAACAATAACTCACGTATGGCTTTGCCATGGAGATAAACATTTTAACAGCAGGTTTCATATAGATTATTGAACTTATTATCCTTTTGCATTTTTCTTTCTTTAAAATTCATTTCCATTGAAAAATTTCCATTTATGTAGTAAAATATTAAAATAAACAGTGATCACTGTACAAGAGGAAAGCATGCAAATAAAGTAAGCCTAAACTGAAAAAAAAATTTCTGAAGTAGTTCTAAATGCTATGGTTTCCTACATTTAAAACAGTCATAAACTATATTAATAATCAAATAAGTCATTCATGTTAGTGTTGGTGTTTGTGGCCCTAATGGAATTTTTATAAACCTACTTTGATCAAGAATTTCTAAGGGTTGATTAAAATAAATTGGATAGTCTAATTATAAGACATCTTTGACAACTGTATTAATAAAAACATAAGGAGGAAGAATTCCAAATGGTCTTTTCAGTTAACAATATCTAACATAGGTAAAGGTTTTGATCTTTACCTATCAGAATCATGTATGTTTTCAAGTAGTCATTGCTAAATAATATGACCTCATAAACAATAATTTCCCGAACTGTACTCAGTATGAATTTCAATTAAGGATGGATAAAAATCTTATACTCATTATTATTCACATTTTTGTGTGAATCCAATGGTAAAGACAGATAGTTTTTGATATTGTTAATACTTAAGTTTTGGGGAAACATTTTAAGACTAATTTCAGTTATTCAGGACATGAAATTACCATATACTAAAATTTGATCAAAAAGTCTTTAAGTGAAAGGTACTCAAAACAGAGTACTCCGATATTTAAACATATTCTTTACTGTACAGTGAATAACACTGCAGTTTAATTGGTATTAAAGTACATATGTTTTTAATAAGAAATCATGTTAGAGTAGGAAAGAAGTAATGCATTACTTAAATGAACTGCAATAGTGATATCCTCCAAAAACACTCATTTTTAAAAGAAAAAATCAAAATGAGTTGAAAAGAAAATTTTCTAGATTAAATTGCTTTATTTCTAAATATTTGTATTATATATTTTTGTGATCCATAATAAGTACAGTCACCATAGGTAGTTGATACATAAACATATCACATCTTTGCCCATTTAATTTCCCCTTTCCCTCACTTCCTTTCCTTCTTCTTGTACACTGTTCAAATCTTTCCAAAATATATTGGTAAATTTATCACAAAAAGTAATTTATTCAGTTCAAATACCAGAGAGATCTAAGAAGCATGAAATCCTGCCCATGATCTACCATTCTTTGGGGTTGCAAAGGCTTCAGAGGAAGGAGCTCTTGAGACAAGGACAAATAAAGGACAGTGGGTGGAAGTCAGGAAGTTCCATGTGACTCAGAGAGTTCTGGGAATGCACTAAGCTAAAGGTCTATGAAGAGGAAAACAAGAAGACAGATGTGGGATTTGCCATGCAGTAAAGGGAGCAGGAGTGGTTTGACCTTGGCAAATGTGGGTGCAGAACTGGACATTGGGCAAACGACATTTCCTCATTTTCCTCCCAAATTATTTGAGGTAGACAGATCTTGGAACAGAGACAAAAGCTTCCACTTAGCCATGCCCAAAGTGTACCTTGCAGCCAGGAGATGGGCTTCTTCTTGGTTTTTATCCTTCTCTGACAGAGAAGAGAGAGAGTCAAGGGGGTGAGGAAGAAAAGAAAGTTGAAGGGGGAGTGAAGAAGGAAATAAAAAGAATTAAAATATGTATATGTACCCACTCCCCATGATGAATGCCATCTTTATGTAATGCAAACATGTTCTAATAAAAAAAGAGAAAGTTTATATCATCAATTCTTGTTGAAAATAATTGCATATAAATATGTGTAAGAATTAACAAATTAATCAGATTTATAGTCTGTGATAAATTCTGAATGTTTCAAAAATAATTTCCCTCAACAGAATTAGTTTTTTCTTTTACTATCTGATTGTGAAAATAAATAACAGCCCAAAAAATAGATTATACTAAAAAGATTTTATGAAAAAATCTTAACTGAAAAACTATGCAATAATAGCACTGTACCTATATGTAATATTACTTTACTTAGTCTTCATGAAGAAAATTCGTGATAAGAATTACCAATACAACTTTACTAAAAGGAAATAAGTTTAATTTTATTAGGTCTACATCCAAAGTTCTGTCTTTTTCTAAAACTTGTTAATTTCATTGTATCATTTGCTTCATAACCTAGGAATCTAGATTTTAGTGATAGGAAGGTGTTCAGCATTATGAAAACATTACTTGCAAATGAACTTTTAAAATTCATTACAATAATTTTATATATTTTTAATATCATTTATTGAGTGAAACCTACTAAGTTTGTACCAGGTATCATGTTGGGGACAATAAATAAATCATGGGCAAGATATGGACTCTGCTTTCAAAGCACACTTTAGATTGATGGGGAAAAGCATAAGTAGAGAGATAAAATGATTACAAGCTGTAATAAGTACTGGGAAGAAAACAAAAGAAGATAGAGAACAAGATCTGCATTTTATGGAGCATTAGCAATTAGTTAGAAGGTTTGGGTCTGAGCAATACCAGATCAACAACAAAGTCCAATGGGAAAACCAAGGAAGCTAAGACAAAGCTGGGAGTCAGTAGAACAAACAGTATGGGTACAAAATCTAATTGAAATCCAATGATCAGATAATCTAAATGCTCAACTAGATCTGGAGTGAAAAAGATTCAGAAAAATCTACCTGAATGAGAACTAGAAGGAACTGAGAACTTAAAGAAAACTAGGTAGGGACATTTCAAAAATGGTGGCTTGCTAGGGGATTGGGCGGAGAGTCTCTGCAGAGAAATCATATTAGATGCTACAATATGACAGAATGGAGAGGGCCAGATGAATGGATAATGATTCTTATTAGCGAAGGCAGTAACCGAAGGGAAACATAAAATTGGGAAAAGGAAGGAAAAGCGTGAATGGAGAGCTGAAGCCCAATGTAATCACTGAGCACGGCTGGAGGATTTAAGATCCTGCTGAGACCGTGGCTGCCGATAACAGGAGTCTGCAAATCCCACATCCTTAGTGCGGCACACTGACCGGTGGATCCAAGAGGAAAAGTTGTATTGGCTTTTAATGACTGCTGGAATTGAGACCTGGGACCCCGTGAAGCAGCCAGGGCCACCTGGCTGCACCAGAGGAGATTGTGAGAAGCTCCAGAGCTCTGAAACCAGACACCATGCAGTTTTCTGACCTATCCACACTGTGCCAGGAATGCAGTGAAGACAAGTGGCACAATGTGCAGTGGACCCAAGAGGAAGATCTCCATTGAGTTCCAGGTGAGTATTAGGGACTGGGTCCCGTGGCTGCTGTCGCTGGCTGGAGGACATCTTGGAATTGGGCAGAGCCTGCACCATGGTGACATCAGATAGTCACCCTGGCACAGAGAGGTCTGGTGGAGGACATCTTGGAATTGGGCAGATCTGTCGCCATGGTGACATCAGATAGTTGCTCCTGGTGCAGAGAGGTCTGGTACAGAACAGCTGGGATTTGGGCAGAGCCCTGTGCCATAGTGACATCAGTCAGCCGCTTCTGGTGCAGAGAGAACTGGCAGGATCTGCTGGGGCTGAACCACATCTCTGGTTTGGACCCAATAAGCAGATACAAAATAGTCGAGACTCTGTGATGTCTGCAAGGTACAGCCTAACTTGCAGATTGGCTGGCACAGAGGCTGGAGGCTAGCCTGCACCATCCCTGCAACCCTGCCTACCTCAGAAAACAGCAAATTGGGAGGGCAGCAAAAATTCAAGTCACCACGCTTTGGAAAGGCCCTAAGCAAAATGGAGGGGGCCAGAGAACCCCAGGACACTCCAATCTGAAAGAAACCAGAAACATGACAAGAGATAGAAATAAAAAAAAAAATCTCCAGCTGCCAAATGTGAGAAAATAAGCCCAGGAGAAGTAAACACAGAAGAGAACCAGCACAGTAACCATCCAATACTAGACACAGTATCAGCTGAAATAAAGAAATACCTTCATGACCTCATAGATGAATTTAAAACTGTTTTTCTGATCCAAATGAGGCAAGATATAAAGAGATTAATTAAAGAAATAATAAGCGCCACCCAAGAGAACACAGATTGAAGAACGGAGGAAATCAGAAAAGAAAGAAACTTCTGAAGAAGAATTTAAACATAATCTACAATACATGAAACAGATTCAAAGAGATTACCAGGAAACTAAAAACTCCATTGAACACTGGCAAAATGCCTTGACAGAAACTAAAGTTAGCCTTTTGAACTTGAAGAGAGATTTATGATATATGATCATGAAAGAAAAAACCTCTTAAAAATAATGAGAAACCAGAAAGAAACAATTCAAAGGCTAGAAAATGACAAAAGGATACATAACTTAAGAATAAAGCATGTGAGCAAGTAAGCAAGAACAACCAAAAATGAAATACAAAGAACATAACTTAAGAATAAAGCATGTGAGCAAGTAAGCAAGAACAACCAAAAATGAAATACAAAGAATACTCACAGATTTATTAAAGGAAGCTTCCCAAGTATAGGAAAAAGAAATGATATCCAGATAAATGAGGCATACAGAACTCCAGCTAACTACAACCAAAACAGATCTACTCCCAGACATATAATAATTAAGATTCCAGAAATCCACCAAAAGAAGAGAATACTAAACGCAGCCAAGGAAAAGAAGCAGATTACCTACAATGGGAAAATTATCAAAATAACAACAGACTTATCAGCACAAACTCTCAAATTGAGAAGGGCCTGGGGGGAAATATTTCAAGCCCTGAAAGAAAATAATTTGCAACCAAGACTGATATACCCAGAAAAACTCTCTCTCAAAATTAATGGAGAAATAAGATGTTTCCAAGACAAGGAGGAACTGTGGGAGTTCATGGCCACCAACTCAACCCTACACAGAGTGCTGAAGGACACTCCAGAGAGCAATAAAGTGGAGTAGCAGACATGAGGCAGAGATGGTAAGCTATAATCTTTAGTATAGATAGCTTTGATACACTATAAAAAAAGGCAGAGGTCATTGTTAATAGTGTATCAGGATTTAAAAGTCACAGTAGTCTTATCGATCTGTTTAGTTTGAATTTAATTTGTTCCATCTGTCCACTCTTATCAGATTTGAGGGCACAGACATCTGACCCAAAAATAGCAGGTTATACCATGGTAATTATTCTTAATTTCCTATTAACTTAAACTGAAACCCTATATTACTTACATTGTCTTACTATGACTGATATTATTTGAATCTGATTTGTTACACCACAGTTTCATCTTGGCAGATTTTATTCGAATTTGGTATGTTTGATAGTATCAAGTCTAAAAGTAGAGGCAACTACTCTGAAGATGACAAGATGTAAAAGATATCCATACCAGTTTTGATTATTAACAGCTCTCAAGTCCACAATGTTTTCAAAGTTGTGTTTTTATTAAAAATAGCTATGTAATACTATGCTTAACTATATTAAGGCTGATGATGTGGACAAGTCTATTGAAAATAACAAGAGAAAGCATAGTAACTATGGTAGATCACCTAATATTGTGGCCTTATGTGTCTTTTTCTTTTTTTTTTTTTTTTTGTCTTTTTCATTTTTATTGGTACCAGGGATCGAACTCATGACTGCCTGCTTGCAAGGCAGGCGCTTATGCCGCTGAGCTAAATCCCCAGCCCCATTATGTGTCTTTTTCATTGCATGTTTTCTAGGAATTTGTTTTGCTCTCTTGTTATGATTTGTTTTTCCCTATAATACAGAGAGGATAGCTATACATGTAGAAATTCGCACATGGGAAGATTTTTTTAAACTATTTATAGGAACAGATTGTATAATGCAAGATGTTCTGAACAGATACTCTGAAGAAGAGACACTAAGAAACCCAATGCTAACTTTGTAGCATTATGATATAAAATCTAGCAATTATTCACTGATCAGAGTGATATTAGTCTAGTCTCTTAAGTTCATTTTCAGCATATGTAAAGATAAGGACAGCTACTACGAAGAGAATGAGAGACACTATCGTAGTTATTATTGTCTTCCCCAATGTCACATCTTGAAGACCTAAAAAGCCTTCATCATCCTGTAATGATATTAGTTCTATAATATGCAGTATGTACCCAATGTGTGCAAAGATGGGGACAACTATTTGGAAGAAAACTAGAGACAATAAGACAGGCAATGAAGATCTCCAGTAGACTTGCTTTGAAATCTGTATTTCTTTCAATTGTTTCTTTTTGAACTGTTTTGTTCTGCTTTGATATGTTCAATCTTACCCTCTTTAAGATAAAAAAACAAGTGTGTAGGACTGATAACCATGATACTTACTAACTTTTTGTTAGATCATTGAGCAGAACTGTTAGCAGTGTTACTATTTGAATGTCACTTTACATACTTTACTTTGTAACCTGAACAACTATTTCTAAGATGACAATATGTTACTTATCAACTGGTGATTTCCTACCGTTTATTTTTCCATAATTCTGTATTATTTCTACCCTTTTTTCTCCATATTTTTTTTGTTTCTTTCTCTTTAAATAAAAAAAAAAAGAAAACTAGGTAGGGCCACAGATATGTGCTGTTTTTAAAGAAAAACCTCAACTCTATAGAGAAATGGAATCTCAGGTGAGGTAACCATGCAGACCCTCTAGAGAATGAATCCAATGTGAGGATTCAAATGAGGATGGAGAGGTAGTATAAAAGGATTTTTCTAGGACTAGTTGTCAATACAATGTTCTTGGAAGAAGAAGGAGGATGAGGAGGAGAAGGAAAAGAAGATAAGGAAGAGGAAGCGGAAGAGGAAGAGCATATCAGAATTCTGCAGTTAAAACCAATATCTTAGTCCTTATTCTGTTGCTATAACAAAGTATCTCAAGGGAGAATGTTTCTACAGGCATTTGGGTAAAAGGATTCTCTCTAGACCTTGGAATGGTTAAGTATTTCATTCCAGGATACGGAAATGGATCGAAGAATAAGATTTTTCTCTTTTGCTGTTGAGGTCTGATTCAGGCTTAGAATTAAGAAGTGCCTTATCCTGCAGGGCAAATACAAACAAAGTTTCAAAAGTTAGTTAAGGACTTGGCTTTTTGTAGAGAATGAAGCAAAGGTTCTGTTTCTAGATTGTGAAAGTGATGAGAAGGACAATAGCTCCTGCCTTCCACGGTCAGAGATGAGCCACAATAACGAAGTAAATCAGCTTGATGAGGAAGCCAGAAACCATGCATGACAAAACCTATCTGTCAGAACATAGAATGCAGGAGACAAGGAACTTCTCAGAATAAGTAAGGAGCAACACAGACAACCAAACTCCCATGGTCCCACAGTGCATCCTGCGGTGAAACTATGTTACTTACTCTTGGATAAGTTTCTGCCTACTCAGATTTGGGACTCCATCCTACTGAAAGTCAAAAGGCATTGGTTCTTTATGTTTCATGGTGCATGAAAATCTCCTTAGTACTTACTAAAAGTCAGGCTGCACGGCTCTAGTTCTGAGAAACTGATTTTCATCTCCCATTTAAATAAGCACTCAGGTGATGTTGATGTAAGGAGTTAAGACAACATTCTAAGAAACATTGCCTAAAAACTCAAAGCAGTTATAATAGTTATTATGCTTGTAAAAGTATCAAGTTATTTTTCATAAAATAGTCATTATAATTTAGCTCTTTACATCTCTGGCTGAGAACTATCAAAACAGTGATATTTTTGGAGCCTTATTTTAGGAATAATGAACTCAGATTTGAGCACTAACAACAAAAGGTCAATATACATTTCTGTTTTATACTTTTAAAATCAACAACTTTATTTTGTTCATCAAAAAAATATGTCAAAGGCCTTATATGCACAAGAAATAAATCATCATATAAATGTAAAATTAATTTTATAACAACCTTGTTTCAGGTATTTTAAACTCAATAGATTTTTAGAATTGATGAACTAGATATATCTATATAGTATTCTGGTTAATGTAAGATGCCTTATTCCATGGAGATTAGAAATAAATGCTTCTCTAAATAATGATTGTGAATATGGCTCCCTTTATTTTCTGCTGCAATTGATATTGTCTTTATTTCTACATTTTTATAAATCTTTTCCAGTTGCTCACTTCATTGTTCCCTAACTGCTTATAGATTTTTAAATTTGTAAGTGTTTTATTGGCCTTTTTAAACTTAAAAGCATTGTATAACTCTCAAAATTAAAGAGCTCATTTTGATTTTTGTTTACTTAACTTATTTAACTAAGCCAAGTTATATTTAAGTACAAAAAAAAAAGAAATCCTTGTTAGGTAAGTGTAATCCTTGTTATCCTTGTTAGATGAGTACATTTAATTCTCTGTTGAAATGCATGACTGTTCAGAGTAATAAGAGCTAGTTTTTAAAGATTCATTTCTAAAATGTTAACATAATAGGAGTATTTTAGATAATACTGAGTCCAGTTCTTATTCCAGAAGTACAGGTATTTCCAGGAATAATCAGTTTTTCATCTTTAAGATCATAATTACAATCAATATTACAAAAACACTTCTGAAGCATACTTCTCTGTTTTGACTTCAAGCAAGTCAAAGGCTTATGAGTTTAGCCTTTATAGGATTTGGTGTGTTCTAAGATATGAATACTAAATCAACATTGAAAAAGAATATTTCACTAAATTTTTAAAATAAATGGTTCACAAAATTGCTTAGTACTTAGTCTAAGGATTTATTTTTTCCACTTTAAATAAGTACATTAGTAGTTGCCAAGATAAATCACTGGTGTAATAGTTACTGCTGGCCAGATCATAGGAGTCATGCTGAACTCTATGATAGAAAAAGGGTCAGGTGAAAACTCCAGTTTGGCATCTGTCCAGTCATGGAGAAGATCAATAAAAAGATGATGAAGCTTATTCAGTCAAATGTCAAAAGAGAGAAAAGATATTTAAAATCTAAAGAAAAATATTTAAGTGGTGGACACTGAAGTTAGAGCTTGAGAATTAACCCCCTAGCAAAACAATGCATCATGTCAAAACCAACATTCAAGTCTGGAAGAACACGGCAGATAGATATCAGCAGCCTCGGAGGGTCTCTGAGAAACCACACTTGAAATCTAAGAATGGTGCCGGGCAGGAAGTCCTAGGCAAGGGAGGATATTTTTTGCCGACCCAGAAACGAACTAAATTAAGAGAAACCAACTGGAAATGCAATCCCGGTGATACAGCAGGAACAGATAAGGTCTCAGCATGGAAGGCGGACCCCGCTCTACTGGAAACTGTGATTTGAATTACCCGCAGCCGCTATTGTGTCCTGGTCGGCACAGCAAGGAGAGAGGCGCTAAAGCTCGGAGAGTGGGAAGCATTGGAAGGAGTTGGGAGCAGGACTGGCCGGGTGCCCTGCATCAACCTGCGGTCAGTGAGCAAATTGGGACCCTTCCATAGAAAAGAGGCTTCAGCAGAGGACATACTCAGACTGGGCAAACTTCCCGGAACGAGATGCTGCAGTGACTTCAGTCACATATCACCCTCTCAAGTGGGATTGGTGGGGAGTGCCTGGCCTGCATGATGCCGCTAGCTGAGACCCAATAGGCTAGCCCAACTCAGGCCTCAGCACCTGGAGGGGCACCCTAGCAGTGAAGCCTTCGGTAGGTTGACCTGGAGGGGCGGGTCCAGCATAGACTGCCCAGGTCTGTGTCTCCCTGGTGCATTGTGGTGGGCAGGAACACCTAGCTGGCACAATTCAAACAGACTGTGGCTGACAGGGAAGGAAGCTGGGCCTCCTATACATGCTTAAATATAAAGAACAAAGAATATGGGAAGAGGGAGCAACAAGAAAGGGTCCTCGGCCCCCACCTGAGAAACATGCAATAGCAGACATGGCACCAGTAGACATAAAGTGCTAACTCCAGAGCCTCATAGGCGATCCAGGAATGAAGTTATTAATGACCTGAAACAAGACATAAGCAGAATAGTTAGAGAAATGCTAAGTACCACCCAAGAAAAAACAGATGGTGGAATGGAAGAACAGAAAAAAAGGGGAGAATTGTTTGATGGAGAATAGAGAAAACATAGAATACATGAAGCAGGTTCAAAGAGATTACCAGGAAACTAAAAACTCTATCGAAAACCGGCATAACAGCTTGCTTTGTCCTTTGCTTAAACTAAGGACAGATTATCTGAACTGGAGGGCAGATTTGTAATATGGGAGCATGAAATGAAAAACTTCATAAAAATAACAAAAAAAAAACCCAGCAACAATACAAAAACTAGAAGATGATAAGAGGATCTATAACTTAAGAATTAAGAACATAAGAGAAGAAGTGGGGACACAAACAAATGGACTACAAAAGCTATTCACAGAAATAATCCAAGAGAATTTCCCTAATTTAGCAAATGGTAAAGATACTCAGATATATGAGGCATACAGGACTCCAGCCACCTACAACGCAAACAGAGCTACACCCAGGCATATAATAATCAAAATTCCAGAAATCCAATATAAGAACAGAATATTAAAAGCCGTCAGAGACAAGAAACAGATCACTTACAAGGGAACACCCATCAGAATTACAGCAGACTTCTCAGCACAAACCATCTAATCACGAAGAACGTGGGGGGAAATAATTCAAGCTTTGAAAGATAATAACCTCCAGCCAAGATATATCCCACACAACTGTCCCTAGAAATTGATGGAAAAGCAAGGTGCTTCCAGGATAAAGAAGAACTAGGGGAATTTGCAACCACTAATTCAACTCTACAGATAATACTGCAGGATAGCCTAAAAAAGGAAAATACCAAGATTCCAGAAATAGTGGCAGAGAGGCCACAATGAATGAAGCAGAAAACGAAATGAAGAAGACAAACTGACAACAAACAACAGAAAAAAAGCTCAACAGAAATGAGGCAGAGAAGATGGGAAGGTAGAAACAGCCATTTTGGAGAAAACAAGACATCATAATAGCTAGTGCTGATTTAGTATCATCTGGTTTTGAAGTCCCATCAAACCGGTATTATTCTGTCTCCATTGGTCTTAAAAGGTTGTATCTTATTGTATTTTATTATATATGATAATATAAGCAAAAAGTTTTAGAGACAAGGAGTTTATATAGAAATCATTGTTCATTTTCTGTTAATTGGTTCTAAATACCCTGTAATAATGTCATTCTCTTGAATGATTTTAGTGTCTTGATATGTTTGGTACTACAGTATAAGAAGTTATACTCAAAGATTTCCAGGAAAGAAACATGATGGTAACTATTTTTATGTCAGGATATCCTGTGGTGAAACTTTATTTTGCTTAAATGGTTATGTTTTGACCTGCGCTGTTCTGTTGTTATGCCCTCTTTTATCTCAATCTCCCTTTTTTTAAAATTATTTACTTTTTTCTTTTTATTTTTTTAATTAAGGGAAAAATAAAAAATAGCAGGATACATTATAGTAACCTACTTTGATTTCCTATTAACTTGATTTGAAATCCTGTATTGCCCTCACCATCTTGTTTTGACTCATTTTCCTCTATTCTGCTTTGCTTGATAGTACCAAGTTCGAAAGTATAGGCATAACTGTGAAGACAATAAGAATCATTATGACACCCATTACAATTGACTATTATTTTCTTTTAAAATCCTGTAATGTCTCCAATGCTTTGGTTTTATTCTTTCCTGGTTAGTTCAATTTTATTATAACTGCCAATTCTTCTTAAAATAGCAAGAGGCAGTATGGTAACCATTGTTGATCAACTTATATTTTGTTTTTACATTATCTATTATGTCCATCGTTTTGATTTGACTGACTCTGTTCTGATATGTCGCATTTGGCTTTACTCTCTTCAAAAAAGTAATAAGAACTGGGGGAGTAATAAAACCCAAACTGTGTAATTGTCATTGTACAAAAGAAAAGAAAAGAAAGTGCTCCAAAGGTTATAACTGCACATACGTTTAAATGTATAAGATAGATAACCATATTACTGAGTGTTTTTTGGATCATTGAACAAAACTGTTTGCACTCTCACTGTTTGAAGGTCCACTTTATATGCTTCAATTTTGTAACTTGAACAACTATTTCTAAGATGAGAATATGTAATCTATTAACTAGTGATTTCTTACTGTTTATTTTTTAAATTGTGTGTTACTTGTACCCTTTTTCTGTTTTTTTCTTCCTTTTTCTCCTTAAATTAAAAAAAAACCAACATTCAGGAAGCTTTTTGAAAAAGCAATTTATCTTTCCAAGTATCTTTACTTCAGAGTGACATTACCAAAACTATTATCAGAAAGTTTTGTTCTTTCCTTTTGAGTTCTCTGCATTTTGTGATAAATAACAGATGCTGTAAACGACACAGGGATGTAAGAAAAATAGGAAGCATGCTATTTACAAACAATTTGGTTACAGTTTAATCTACATTTTGTATTAAAAGCTGAACAAATAATCTAAACTCAATGAAGTATTATTCTCTCAAAAATTTGCTTAAAAATAATGTTATAAAATTCTAAATTAAAAATAAATGCATTCCCTGTGTAACAGTGCTATATTCATTGCTTTGTGGATTTTCTTTTGAAAATTCTTATTGGATTTTTATTGCACTCAGGCAGTAAAACTGTGAGGAATCAAACTCTGAAACAAAATCACACGGTTTATTGCTGACAGCACTCACACAACACATGAAAACACATATTACCTTACTGAGAAAATACTCATCTTCAAAAGCTTAGAAGTTCTACCCCAAAGTGCTCAAGATCACTCATAATTCAAGTTCACATGGCAAGGATCACTGTATCTCTATGCTGTTTTATTAAAAACACTGTATATCCATAGTCACAAGAGAAATCATTGAATAAACAAATACAAATTATTATATAGCTATCATATCTTTAGGTTGTAGGTGTGTCACAGGTCCCATCTTTGGCTCCATCTAGGGATGATGTCATTAGCTAATATTTCATGCTTTTACCTCAGCTCTTGTTCAAAATGTACCTCGACACTTTCTTCCCATCACTTCCTATTCATGTCCTAACTTTTTTCATCCCTCTACCATGTTCTACTGCCTTCACAATGCGGCATACATTGCTGGTAACCATTCACCATCTATTTTCTCCTTTTCTAACACTGACTTTGAATGCAAAGTACACACAGGTTTGAAAGTATTTAGCTACCACATGGCTATGTACCTGGAGATTAATTTAGGACTCAGGTTTATCAAATGAACTGTAGATTTAAGTGAATCAAGTGAATCTTACAAAAATGATTGTTTTAATGAGAGCAATGGAAGCACCATTTTGCTTTTCAGTCCCCCCATTTTCTTCTTACCTAGAATTCAGAGGCAGTCCATGGAGGCAGATGACTATCTTCTCAACATATGAACCAGAGCTAATTGCCAAAACTCCAGAGTATAAGACAAACATATCCTGGAAAATCCATCCCTTTCTTAAACAGTTACAAGAGCTCTGAATCATCTGCCTGTGGACTTCTTGCTATATCCAACACAAAACAAACAAAAAACCCAAACTCTGCTCTTTGTGTTAACCAGTGTAAACAAATTTCTTTTACATGGAATGAACTTGATATTAATCAATACAAAAAGAAAACACAGGAGCACCTGTCTCCTTACAGTAACATGTATATAAATATTTATGCTAAAATTATTTTTATCATATATTAGTGAGATTTTAGGAAAAAAAGAACAATGAACATTCTAAAAATTAAGCAAAACATTCAGAAATTCCATTTTTTTTTTACTTTATTGTTTGTAATTTTTGTTAACTATTTGATAGTCTTCACACTGTGTTTGATCTGTGCTCCTTCTGACTTGAATCTCAGCAGTCTTGAGACTTGCCTGTGATTTAGCAGAGCTTAGAGAAAGTATCTCTGTGATTTCCAAAGCTAACCCCCAGCCAGAGTAATGCAACCTCAGACTTCTTTGCCTGGACATCTAGGCAAGCTATGAGCTACCCAGGATTCTCTATGGACACTACCTGCCGGGTTGCCACATGCTGAGGACCCCTTTAGGGAGACCTAGTCTTTAAATTCTTTCAGTCTCTGAGTTAAAAATGGGAGTGAATAAGATTTCAGCCCCCAGGAACTGAGTCCCTTTCAAACTCTGAGTCTTTTCAACAGATAACAGACATCACAGAAAAGAGACAAACAATCCCCATTGTGACTGCTCCCAATCCCTGACCTGTAGAATTTGTTAGCAAAGTGAAACAGTTGGTTTGAACTTAAATTTGGGAGATACCTGTTTTGTACAAATAGCAGCCACAACAATGGGGAAAACCATGTTCCCACATTTGGAAATACATCAAATGAAAATTTCTCTGAAGAAAAAACAAGGACACATGGTAATGACAGAAATAGTATCCAAAAATTTTGTGACAATAATAGCAATCAATATTTCACATTGGCATTGCATCTTTGAGTCCATGATATGCAGGACTCTTTACAAATATAATATCCTTAACAAATTTCACAGAAACCTTATTGTACATGTAGTGGCTCCAAAATTCACAGGACAGATAGTCAAATAACCAGAAATAAGAATCTAAAATCATCAGATAATGTTAAACTTTCAAAATACACTCAATTTTTTACTTTAGCACAGAGTATTCCTTTCCAGGATAACTGATCCTTAACTCCTCTGATGTAGTTCAATTATGAAAACAGCAGAATCATTATCATCACGATCACCTTTACTTCAACTCTCTAACTCAAATGCTAAAGATACAGATAATAAAATGTCATAGATTTCTATATCATCTTACGCAATTCCTTTATTTCTCACATTTAATGATGTCTGACCTCCTCTATTTCCTTTTCAGAACACTAACTTAATAAAAGGTAGAGACAACATCATGAAAATTTGGTCTATTGTTTGAATCCTTATACTTAGCTAGACCGTAATGGTCCAATATTGAAAATAGAAGGTTGTTTCTTGAACTATTTTCATCCTTCTTATTCAAAACTTAAGGAATAGATTCTAAATTTATTATTTTCTGAAAATTTTCATAATGCTTTTATTCTTATAACAACAGCCACATTTCCACAAGATGCTTACAAATGACTGTGTATTTTGATCTATAATTATCTGTCTCTTGTGCATGGTTTGTTCAAAGAGGCATGAGGATACAATGGGGTGTTGAAACAAAGTGTTGTGGAAGCCAGACTCACTGACAGCCAAGTGCTTCTCCTTAAATCCTTTCTTTGAAACAGAACTGAAATTATGAACTCCTCTTCAAGTCCTGACACTGGCTCCCCATAACAAACTGCTTATGTCATTCCAATGATTTTGTTTTCTGTCATGTACAGACAGCCCACATCCTCCCTCAGACTTGAGTTAGTCCAATTATTGTCAAAATTCATTTAATCCAGCATTTGTTTTGGATGTATTTGTCCTAAAATTGTAAAACTAACCTCCATCAGCTTTGTACTGAAAAATCAAACTGAGGTCTCCTCTACTTTGTTTGATACATAAAAAGGTACAAACTTTAAAATAGTAACATAGATTTTAATAACATGATTAATAGTAAAAAAAAAAAAAATACAAGACAACCTGCCAAATTTAAATGCTGCAAGAGAAGTTAATGACAAAAACTGTTTCTCAGTTTTCATAATAGCATGTTATATATTTGCAAAACCACACAAATTTTGCCAGGATCATTATTTGAAGATAACCATTCTATATCAATAAAAGAGTTTTATATATGCTTATTTCTTAATACTATATATCTTTATAATTGACTGGTCACTACTTATTTTGCTTTATCCTACACACTTTGGATGTTCCCAGTATCTTTTTTAAAAATTGCCTTCCCTGTATATTAGGAAGAACTTTTAAAATAGTTTCTCACAGAAAGGTTTTTCATAAAGATAATTTAGGTGGACTTAGTTCTATTCTATATAAGTAGAATGGAATGGGTGCCTTCTGTTTTGTATATGGATTGATTTCCAATAAATCAAATGCCTTGTGCAGTATAATATTATTGTCAGTTGTTCAATACATTCATGTGTTGACATTATACTTGAATCTAAGAAACATAACTAAGCATATTGTTATACTTCAGGAGTTGATTTTTGAAGAAAGCAAAACGCTAAGTAACTAGGGAGTGGACAAAGACTTGGAAAATTATTCAGTTTTCTAAGCAGCTTGATTATAATGGTTATGATAGTACACTTGAGATCTGTGACTGTGTAATGAAAATATCTGCTTAAATTTTTGTTGAATGTCTCCCAGTGCTTTGTAAGTAAGGATGTATTGCTTTCATTGAGACAGTGCCTAAAACAACACAATAACACTGTCTTACAATACAAGCCCTGACTGCCAAATACAATTTTAAAATTTCTAGGTTCTGCCAATACTATCTAATCGGAAGCAATACTAACAATTTCCTATGTGGAAGATAATTAAGATGGTCACTATTTCTGAAGTCTGGGTTTGTAAACTTCTTTAAATATGCTTCGCAAGTTTTTAATTACCTATCTCTACTTACCAGGCATATATATCTTTTATTTATGCCAGCTTTTCTTAACCACATGGAAGACTAATAACACTGAATTACTATTCATTGTGTATTCTGTCTGTAGTTCTAAGAATATTGGAAGTTACTGAACACAGGGCAGTTCTTTCATTCTTGTACTATATATGAAATAGGCAAGTCACTAATATAGGGAAATGGATTGGAACAAAGTGATGTGGAATAAGATTCTTATACTGAGAGGCATTAAATAAAGGTCTATTTGGAAGTATAATATTCTCAGGACCATTGTACCCAAAATATATGCCACAAAGAGTTTCTGAATGCTTTAACTTTATCAAAAATTACAGAATTTTATAAGTTGGATGATAATTAAAAGCATAATTATTTCTAGTACTATTTTGTATTTATGCTTTGCAAATATAACCAATGATATGAAATGGCAGATACATATTACTTTTTGAAATAGTATTACTTGCTTCTACACTATGATCCAGGGATTTATTTCCCCCCATTAACCTGTACAAGTAATATATGTCAATCAAAATGTATAAAGACATATTATGTGTCATCTTGATGATCACAGTAAAATTAATGTATATGTAGGGTTAACCAGCTAAATTTGTATTTTAAGTAAACAAAACTAGATATCTGCAATTGTCAGAGTAAAAACTTATTCGGGGAGATTATGTCACTACACATTACTGTTGGAAAGCATGACTTCAAATACCAATGGCCATGACATAATATCAGGTCAGAAAAGTTCAGAAAACTTAAGTTTTGAGGTCCACCTGGCCTTTTCAGGCTACAGAAGGATATAAATTCTCTGCTTACAGATTCAGCAAAATGGCTGCAGTTTTATCAGTTATGTTACTCAATTAATTCTATTAAAATAAAGTTTAAGCAGTGTCACAGCTGTTTATCTTAATTAATACTAATTTTTGAGAGAAAAAAATGTTAGTGTATGAGGGTTTCCAGACTTGTTTTTATTCCACCAGCAGAAAAGAGCCCTGGAATGACTCTTTGGTTCACTTCAGAGTCTCTTCCCTTTTCTCCTGAGATCAACTCTTTCTGGATTTGCTTCGGAAATCTGAGTGGAAACAGGAGGTGCAAAAGGAAATGAGACTTCAGAGCTAGGGACGAGTGGGAGTTCTCAGAGAATGTGCGATGTGAGCCATGAGAGCTTTCCCACCTAAGGAGAACACGATGAGACAGCTTTGTTCTTTAAGTGTTACTATCATCGACTTACCCCAGTCCCTTCATAGTTTTTAGACAAGTAAAGAACTCCAAGGTTGCCGAAGTCTAACTTTTTAGAATTACAGTATATGACATAACAATAAAGGTCAGAGAGTTTATATATTTAGTATCAAGTAAGATTGTAATGACACAGTAGATTCTGTAAGACTTCTAAAGAGCTTTACTATACAAAAATTCACGATAGTCAAAGATTATTATAATGGCATCTAATTTAAATTTGACAAGTGATTCTCCCCCTAACTCTAGCTGGCCTTCCACATGCACAGGTACACAACTGCTCATTCAACCAATTGCAGATAAGAAGTATTCAGTGGGGTGGGGGGATATGCTCTCATGAATTGAACATATAGAGACACTTTTTTCTTATGTTTATTTTTTAAACAATATAGTGTAACAAGTGTTTACCTAGTATATGAATTGTATTCGGTGCTATAAATAATCTAAAGATGGTTTACTGAGAATATACATAGGTTACAATAAAAATATTGTTCAATTATATGTAAAGGACTTCAGTATACACAGATTTTGTTATTCACATGAAGTACTAGAACCATTTTCCCGAAATATCAAAGGAGAGTACATAAGATATTGGGCAAGTTATTCTCATTCTCTGGCAATAATACTAACATATAGAAAGAATTGAACACACAGCATGTACTCAGGCTGTCCTTGTTAAAATATATATGAATTCTAATTGCCAATTATCAACTATATTACTTTCTCAATGACCCTTTTGTCAGTTACTAAAAATTTTACATATCTCTGCATAGCATGTGCAGCTTTTTATAAAAAGTAATTTTATAAGTTTTTTTATATTGAGTCTTACCTCAAGGTTGTTAGAACTGCCTTGCTATTTGTAGACTGAACACACAAATAAACTGAGGTTCAGAGGAGTAAAGGAGTTTGTAAAGAGTCAACTGTTCAGTAGGTAACAAAATTAAAATCATCTGAATTTAATTTCTAATATTTCCTCTAGCCCTCCACTTTGCAAAGAGACAACATCCTATACAAGTCATTGAAAACAGAAAGCAAGTTCTTTGAGAAGAATTTGATTGTAACATGAGCATCATATCAAAAGAAAAGCTCATTGTGAATGCTTTAATTCTTTACAAGGATATATGTAGAAATACAGGAACTGCTGTTATGCCAAACACAAATGAGGAAAGTGGTTAATTCTGCCCAGGAATGCCGGAAATTTCCACTAACAGGTATTCTTTGAGTTCATCCCTAAAAGGCAAAGTTCCCCAGACAGCAAAATGGTTGATTTGTTGCTGTTTTATATGCCATTTATAAAAAAGAAAACTTCATTATCTAGTTAAAATCTAAAATTTGAAAAGTATTTTTATTTAGCAATAATACTAACTTTGTCATTTTTTTTTTTTTTAGTTACTTGGTCTCTCTCCTTGTGAAACATACCCTGACATTTTTTCCTATTTTCTTTGATAAAGACAATATTTAGAAAATGTAGGGTTTTATCTTTGTGAAGTAGATTGTTTTTGCTGATGTCCAGGAAATGAACTACAACTGAGCTGGAAAATATGAAGTAATTTTTCTTCTCTCTTGAATGAGATTTGCTTTGGCTCTCAACTCAGAGAAGCTTGAAACTGTAAACTGATCACTCCAGGGACCACCCATCCATCTTACAAGGCTCACATCTGGTTTTGCCAAACTTTTATTTGAGACCATGCTCTAGTCCTCAACGGAGTCATGAGAAGGTAATGATAGGAAAAGGGTAATGGAAAACGTGGCCTATTGTATCCAGATGATAGGAAACTAGGAGTCACAAGGACGATATGAGATAAGCTAAAAGTCACCTTGCTAACCTTAGAAATCAAGCTCTCCAGCATGATTCCGACCAGACATTAGAGCTAATTCTATTCCCACACCTCTTTGGCAAATTCAAGGAACAGGCTCAGCTTGCAAACGTATGGCTGCTGAGCTTGCAAAGAAAGTAAGAAAAAATAGGGAAAAACATCTGTGAGTGTGTTGCTCAGAAAAGACCTTGACATAAGTTAACTCTTAACGGTACAAGTCAGAATTCCGAGGACAAATTACTTTTGTGTGATTTTGCCCAGTTTCCGAGCTATGTGAGAAAAAAAATAACGTACTCAACTCTATACCTCTGAAGTACCTGTGCTCCTTGTCACACCAGGTAGCACTATTGAATAGTTCTCAAAAAGAAATTTTAAACCAAATCTCCCAAAACAAAGTCTATACATTTTATCATGACATTAGGAAAATCATATCCTAAAGTAGAACTTTTGATCTTTATTACACTATACAGGCACTAACTACTTTCTCTTAGAGTGGAATAAGATTATACATTTATCCCTTAACTACCTGCAGAAGGCAGTAAATGAAACACATGCACAAGTCAGGCTGACCCAGAATTTTGCAAGCCTATGCAAGAAAGCATCCCTTGCAGGGCTGCTGCTGACACCAGGGCTTTGCATGATGTCATGACACAGTTCAATGCTAAGGACAGGAAATAGCCCTGGAGGACTGAGAACCACCTACTTAAAATGATGCAATGCTTTGCTAAAACATTAAGTAAATTTCAACACTCTCATTTTGATTTTAGATGTTCCTCTACTTGGCAATTCAATAATTCAAACAAAAAAAATTCAATCACCAAAATAGACTGTACTCCTGTCAAGCTATCAAGACTTTCCAAATGAGCCTTGACTAAAGCAAAAAGTTATACAATTCCTTTTGGATTCATGTGTACGTCCATAAAATGCTACAGGCCCAAACTATGTCCTAAGAACTCACAGTTAACTTTTTAAAGGACCGAGCACATGTGAAGTTTCATTTTTAATCCCATGCAAATAAGCAAGACCCCAGTGGGAAATATGACAAACAAAACACCACCCCTCAGAGAAAAACAAACATTCTCATTTTTAAAACAGATATCATAGCAGCAGTCTCAAAGTTTCCAGGTTTAACATTTTTTTTTCATTCTTCTGGGTAAGTTATTGTTTCTGGTACTACGCTTTATTACAAGTAATTTATATGGTATAGATAATTTTAAAGAGCAAAACAACAAAAATTATCAAATTACAGTGTTCAAAAGTGACTGTTTTCACATGCTAATGTCCCCTAATGAAAACCTGCAGAGATCTCATTTTATACCTACTGAAAAGCTTGAATTCAAGACAAACATTTTTCAAGCATATGTCAACCTGTATACCTTTACCTGGAAACACAATAATTTACAAAGCATTATAGTCTTCAAGGAAACTGTGTTCCCTTATTTTATTCTCACAAGTCTATAAGACCAATATAAACATCCCATATTAAAGCTGAGAAGATGACCTCAAAATTTTTCATTTACACTTTTATTCAGCCTACATTAACCACTTACCCGTCTGATTATTTAAATACAAGATGATCAAAAAATATATATTTTCCATTAATGTCATAAAAGAGCAAGAAATATAAAAACAACAATTTTATAAAATGTATTCAATGCAAGAATGGACTGGATGAGATGACACCTGCCCAAGCGACCCTCTAGATAGTCAACATGTAAGAGTCAGTGCCTAAGCAAATGAGCTGCCAGGCCATGGCACGCTGGAGTAAACTGTTAAGCAGTTAGCAAAGCATCTACTCTGTTCCAGGCGTCGTTTGACGAGGTGATTCAAAGGTGTAAGTCCTTGTTTTCGTGTGCTGTACCTTCTAAGCAACTAACATAGACAAAGACTAGGAAGTATTTCCACAATGGTAAGTACAGCACTGACGGAAAACAAGGTGATTTGAAAAAGCTGCTGGGTGGTGATAGTATTTGCAAAGGGCAACTGTGACACCAGAAGGCAGTACCCACCCTGAGACCTGAATGATGAAGAGGAACCAGGGACGTGAAGATCTGAGAGAAGAGGATTTCAGAAAAAAGCAAGTGCAAATTCATACAATCAATAAATAGTGGAGCAGAAAATTAAACCCAGTCTTCTGCCTTCTCCATGACAGTGAACATCCTCTTTTTTACTTAAAAATGGCAAACAATGACCAGTGACTAAAAAAAAAAAAAAAAAAAAAAAAAAAAAAAAAAAAAAAAAAAAAAAAACTTATAAAAGCACATTAAGATTTGGCTGGAACTTAAAAAAAATCATTATTGAAATTGTTCACATGTTCTAAGCGAGAAATAAAAAACTTAATTTGGAATCACAAAACTCATTGTAATAGAAAACAACATTCACGTCCTCAATAAAGTATGTATTTGATTTAATTTTGAACCTTTGTTCTTCAAAGTATTTTTATTAAATCATGTTTATTTGCTTTACAGTAATATGACAGTGAGTATGTAAGCTTTGAATAAAAGAGAATTCCCTTACTGTGAACCTACCACTGCACTAAAAAACAATACCCATTTTAAAATTTAACTAACAGTGGCACTCCCAGTAAGACATCTAGGGCCAAAAAAAAAACTCTTAATGTGAGATTTAGGAAGTCCCAAATTCTATAGTATAAATACTCAAATTGCTAAAATTGAAGAGCTGACAAATATATAGAAATCTATCCCATAAATGAACATTATTTTTATTTTTTAAGTTTCTAGGGGGGAGTGGTAGTGATGCAAAATTTAAAGCCAAAATCCCATATGCCAGGTATGATCCCAGGATCACTTTATGCCTTGTTACCCAGGCCAAGAGGGTCCCCACCATGCATATTTTCTAATTATATAAATAGTTAAAAATACAAATGTCACAGTGAAATCCATTAATTTGTGTAGTTAACATTCATTAACAATTATTTTTAAAAGAAAATATATAGCTAAAGAGGAATGTATATTATAATAAAGACAATCTGGCATGTTATTCTCAGTCTAAATTCCTTGAATTTGTATCTGAACTTGTCCTTAAAGGAGAAAAACACAGGCAAGCACCTACTATTACATGTAAAATAAAAAATGTCAAAAACATTTATTAAGAACACGACAATCAGAAGCACTGGTAGAATACACTTATAAGGGGTCAGCTTTCTGAAAGAAAGAGAGATCTGGACTGGGAAAATGCAATTTGTCTTCTTTTTTGTTTTTTGGGGGGGACTTAGACTCATATTCTCAGAAATTAAGCTAAAAGTCAATTTTTTTTTTAATATGTAGAATAGTTGTAAGAAATTTGTTCTGTCTTCTTCCCAGAACTGTTTTGTGGATCAAATGGAAAACTGTAGGTCAAAGGACTTTCTAGTGGGCAGTTCCCTATGATTCAGTTAAAATAATAACTTTTACACACACATGTCCGTAAAAAACATTGCCTAAAATCTTCATGCTAGGCTTGGCACCAGTTGAAAAAGAAAATGTATTGAAATACGATGTTTCATGTTCACCTACAAAAATAAGTAGTCATAAAGTTTATGTTTTTACATTTCATGATACATGTTCATAAGTTCTCCACTAATAAAAACAGAATGAATAAAAAATTAAATTTATTTGCAGTCGTAGGCTGTTGTCTTTTTAAAAAGAAAAGGCTAAAATATTTTCAAGTCTCCATATTCAACATTTTTCTTAAAAGTATTTTGTTTATTTACTATAAGCAGTCTCCCCTAAGTGAACCTGCTTGCTTTATTATTTGGTTCTCTTCCACACTCCACACGCTTATCAATCACTTGCACACCTCGTTTCCTGGAAAATGTGCCTCAGGTACACAATGAAGCATCTCTCAGAGGTGCCTGACTTCAGCAAGCAGCAAGTCAGTGTTTTCTCTATTTGAAACAGGAATCAGTGTTTCGATAAGACTGCTGGGAAGTACTGGCAGTTGTCATCTGTCTCTCATGGACAGCATTCAAAACCAAATTAGAATTTGTGCTCACCTGGCTAGTCTTTCTAGTTGGGCATGGGGTGTATGGCTATAATTCCAGCACTCAGGGGACTGAGGCAAGAGTATTGCTGTGAGTTCAAGGTCAGCCCAGGCTACATAGCGAGTTCAAGGACAGTCTGAATTGCATAGTGAGACCTCTTAATAAAAATAAAAGAAAACAAGCAAAACACATATTTTAGTGTATACTCAACATCTGACCCAGTGTTTGTTACATTAGTAAGCATCCTCTCATGATTTATTCTATATCTAGGGGAGTTCTTGGCATTAATTACTGAGGTAATTTAGGATTCTGTCTTTTTTTTTTATTATTTTGAAAGTATACAACAGAACAAGTCAGAATAAAGCCAACTAAGATCGTACAGTGAAATTGGTACAGAACTTCACAGCAGGTTACCAGGATAACAGTAATAGGTATCACAGTATATTTTGTTATCTTTATAATAATTGTTCTTTCAATCCCGTATATCAAAATGAGATGAAAGGTAGAACACTATAGAACTTATCAAAACAGAATATTGAATAGAGCAATACCATTAATCAGAAAAGAGCAAAACAGTAATAAAAATATTTGCCTTCAAAGAAATAGTAGAAGGAAGTCCTCTTATTTGCTATGGTCAACCTCCCAGGAGATGCTCAGATTTCTGGTTCCCATTTGCTAATGGGCGGGGTGGGGGGGAGGAGAAGGAGGATAGGGGAAGTGGGATATTTGACTCTAGGCCATGTAGCAGTAGGTTAACTATTGCTTAGCAGGGGGGCAGGATGGTCATTTGTTTTCACAGCGTAGAATCAGTTCCAACATGGCGCGGATCTCAGGAGCTGCTGCTGGTTCTCCCCCTGGAAGGGCTGCAGTCGGCCGGACTGCACAACCACTTATCAGGGAGGGGAGGTGCTTGCTTGGCTTCCCAGGGTCCGAAGTTCCAACATGGCGTGGATCTCCGGTTTCTGTCTTCTGATATTTTAGTCTTTTTGTTATTGTTGTTGCTGTTTTGGGTATTTTTTTTTCTTTGTTTGTTTGTTCATTTGTTTTTTGGTTTGGGGGATTTGGGGTACTGGGAATCAAACCCAGGGCCTCGTACTTGCCAGGCAGGCATTGTGCCCCAGGCCCTATATTATAATCTTGATGAGGCTAACTTTTCCAGTTAATATGTATGCTAATGGTGAAGGCATAAACTTATTATATTGCATCATTCATCTTTTTAAAGAAAGTTTGGCCTTAACTTTAATAATGTGGATTGACTGGAGAAGAAAATAACAATGTTTTCAAATGCCAATAATCTTTTCCAAGGAAAATTCCTTTTATTCAATATCATTAATTGATGATTTATTACAGTTTATGATTTGACACATTTATTTTTCATTTATATATTTAAAAGAACTTTCTCATCTCCATGATATTTAAATGGATATTCTTTTAATCTGAAAAAAAGTGCTTATGTCGTTTAGAGAAAACTATGCATGGTGGGAACCCTCTTGGCCTGGGTAACAAGCATAAAGTGATCCGGGATCATACCTGGTGTGTGAAATTTTTTATTTCAAATTCAGCATCACTATCACTACCCCTAAAAACCACCCAAATTCCCTTCCACACAACTCCAGTATTATAACAAAGATTTTAATGCCAGTTTTGATATTCGCTGACTGTTTCAAGTTCTACTCCTCATGCTCCCTGCACCATATTCCGGAAAGTTAAGAAAGCCTGAGTGCCAGTGGGAGTTTCAAAACTTGCAAGCTCTGGCCTGAATGGAAGGAAATCATGACTCCTTGCCTCATACATACAAGGAAAGCCAGGCTCCATTCCTTGCTCTCCCAAACTTTTGTACCTGCTTGGAAACCTACCCTGTCCTCCCCAGAAAACCACCACATTATGTAAGTAATTAATCCATGTCATGCCCTCTTGGCATATGCTTGGATATCATCAGCCTTGGTATTTAAACAAAATTTTGAACAAAATAGCCATTTCATGTTTACAAAATGACCACTAGTGCACTAGGAAAAGGCTGCAATTCTCACAGATAGATGCGGTCACATACAGGAGCAAACATGAGATTCTAGGCAGCTTCTGAGCAAAGGTCACCCATTTTCACTTCAATACAGCATATCAAGAGGGTCAGTGAGGGTTTTCTGTAGGAACCTGATATTTGCTGCTGCTTCCCGCTGACTGAAGAGCCACCTACATCCGTGATGTAGTGACTTTGAAGCCCTTTGTTCCACAGCCCTTCCAATGAGTGCAGAAACCTCAAGTTCTCTATTACTTCCTCCATTCTTGAAATACATGGGAAATTTTAGTTTTCTTGACTGAACTCTGAATAATGTACTCAGTTGATAATGGGAACAGTTGAGTCTCAGACTGCATGCGTATTTGTATTCGATAAATATTTATCACAAAATGGCAAATTTCCCCATTATCCATTAAAGTTTGAGCCAGCAAAACATGGTAGCAAAAGGAAATTTGGTGCCATTTGAAGGGAGAATGTTATCACAGGATAACAACTGAGAGGTTTGGGTGACAAATTTAAAGGAGAAAAGCAGATATTATTCTATAAGTGAGATCAAACCTAGACCTACAGGTGAATCAGAAAGGAAACAGAGCAAAATTCACAGTGGGTTAGGGGAAGAGATCATTCATGTATATTTTTGACGAAGTTGTTGGATAATTTGTTGTTTATTAAACTAACTTTCATTTAACTTTACTTAAACTTTGCATTTCTCTTTCAGTGATCTTCAATCCACTCTCCCTCAACTATCACACCTTTCATAGTAAGACCTGGCAGGAATGAAGAACACATATCTAGGAGAAAAGCTAGTCCCAGGTACACAAGAAAGCAGGAGCAACTCCAAAATCAAAAGAGAAATGAGGCTTTGAAGTTTACTCCCAGAAAGCAAAACTGAAAACCAAAGGATTTAAGTATTTCTATCGTAGAACTGTTACAGGCAACTGAGTTAGATAGAAATATTACAGGTAGTCAGACAGGGCACGGTCCTCAAAGGACCCAGTGCAGAAGCCCAAACACCTTGCAACTGTGGATGAGACAGACACATCCTGCTGTGGGCTAGGCCTCAAGATAAAAGATCAAAGAAATCCACCCACATTCTAAGGATTGATATTCTAAATAGGTCTCTGTCACTCTGAGGAAGCCAGGAGTCACCATCCCAAACCCCTAGGGTCACTGCTCTGTATGCATGCCTGCTTGCTACATGACTCACTTCCCCATTTGTGCCTGATTTAATCAATTTTACCTGAGCAATTAATCTTATTGATTGACCATAGTTCTGTCCCTCCTTATACCTTATACATAGTTCTGTCCCACCTTGCCGTTCCTATGTTTTCCCCACCTTGAACCTGTCTCACTTCATTGTGGTTTTGCTCCATAAAAGTCCCTAAAAAGACAAAGTCTTTGGCAACCCTCAATAAATATATTCTACTTTTAACATCCGCTGTTCCTAAAATTCACTCTTCGATTTTAGAGAACACAAACTTGTTCAGGACATACAGTAGGTTGGGAGTTTCATTCCCCTGTATCAGAATTACTTTATTCTTGTTTGTAGAAATTGCTTCACCACTTTGTTTTTGCCCAAATGAGCTTTAATGCTCATGGACCTTACAGGGAATAGTCAGTCATGAAGATTCTTTGAAGTTGCTAAGTAACTCTTGACTTTGTTTCCTAAATTTTATACCATGTTGACTTGTTGGTTTCAAAAAACCAGTACCTCTCATCTCACTTTAGCTCCCCAGTAATGAAAACAACTTCTGCCCTGCTGCTGCTGCTGCTATCACTAATTATGCTAAATATGTAAGTATCACAAATTAAGACTCATTTTTGTTTAGTGTTCTCATGTAAACAGAGCTAGAATTTGTCTGCTTATCATAGTTTTCTGAATCCTCTTTATTTGACTTCAAAATATACTACAAAGCCACAATAACCAAAAGAGCTTGTTACTGGAAAAAAATGGACATAGATCAATAGAACAGAATAGAAATACATACACACACCTCAACAGCCAATTAATTTTTAGCAAAATGTCAAGAACACACAAGATTAATGTCTTCAATAAATGGTGTTGTAAAATCTAGATATTACCATTCTTATGCAGAACAATGAAGGTAGATTGCTCTGTCTCACCATATACAAAAATCAATATAAAATAGATTAAAGACTTACATATAATTACTAAAGGATTATACTGCTGGTAAGAAGCTTAGAAACAATGGTCTGAAAAATAACTATTTGGATAAGAACTCAAAATCACAAGCAACAAAAGCAAAATGAGACAAGTGAGATTACATTAGAAAGGTTCTACACAGCAAAGCAAACATTATGGAGTGAAGAAATACCCTACAAAATAGGAGAAAATAATTGCCAATTATGAATCTGGCAGGAAACTAATATCCAGAATATAACAATTCAACAGAAAAATACCTAAATAATTCATTTTTAAAATAGTCCAAAATATAACTTGAGACATTTCTCAAAAGAAGACATACAAATGTTCAACAGTTATATTTTTAAAATGCTGCATATCACTAACCATCAAGCAAATGCAAATCAAAACCAGAATGAGGTATTATCTCACCCTAAATAGAATACCAATTATCAGAAAGATAAAAGACAACAAATGCTAGAACAACAAATTAGAGAGAATGTAAATCAAACTAGCTATTAAGGAAAACAGCATGGTGGTTCCTCAAAAAATTAAAAATAGAACAATCATGTTTCAGCAATTGCACTACTGATTATAAAACAAAAGGAAGTGAAATTATTATGTCAAACAGACATAATAGCACAATTGTCAATAGTTAAGAAATGAAAGCAACCAAACCGTCTGTCAATTGATGAATGGATATAGAAAATTTGGTATGCATACACAGTGGAACACTATTCACCCATAAAAAGAATAAACTGCTACCCTTTGCAGCAACATCAGTTAACCTAGAAGGCATTATGGTAAGTAAAATGAGTGAGGCACAGAGAGACAAGGACTGTGTGATCTCATTCATTTGTGTAATTATACAAGAATAGTTATCAAGGGCTGGGAATAGAAAGGGGAAGAAAAGGTTATCAAGAGATTAATTGGTTAAGGGATATAAGGTGACAGTTAAATAAAAGGAAATATTTCTGGGGCTCTATTAGTTGATTATACCATATTAAATAATTCAAAATAGCTAAAGAGATTTTGCATACTCTCTCCACAAAGAAATGACAAATGTATAATGTGATAGGTACATATGATATGGTAAATAAGTATGATGAGATAGACAGGTATGCCAAAAATTTTAATCTTATTATCAATGTGTACATATATTAAAACACAACACTATATTCCATAAGTACATACAATCATTATATGTCAATTAAAAACAAAAAACTTCAAGATATCCAGTTGAACTTCATAGGAACAACGATTCGGCTTTTAATATAAGCAGAGGACATGGAGCATTAGAAGTTGAATCATTGTTTATTTGGTTTTTAAATTAATTAAGCATTCTGAGTTTTATTTTCTAAACCTGTCAGTCATATCAAAAAAGTTAATTAGACAAGAGGAAAACGAAAAGGAAGGAGATAGTATCCAAGATTAAATGTGCAAACAAGTACAACCAAGAACAAAGCATAAACTTTGATTGCTCTGGACTGAAAGGGATACAAAGCTATCAGAAACATTTTGCCAATCTAATTGTGGCAATATAAACACACCACATATTAGATGATATTATACAATTATTGTTAATTTTATTTGAGATTATTACATTGGTTGTAAAAGTGAACGTCTTTATTCTTAAGAAAAGTACAAAGAAATATTCAGGGATGAAGGGTCATGACAATTTCAATATGTTTTCTAGTGGTTCAAAAAAAAGTAGGGAAAAAAAATGAAGAGATCCAAATAAGAGATTCCAAAGTAGCAAATACTTAGGATGAATTAATTCAGAAATCTAATGTATAGCATGAGGACTATACCTAATTAAATTGTACTGCAAAATAAATAAAAGAATAAGCAGTGATTTTATGACTATACATTTTCTGCTGAGACATTGGATACATCTCTAGCTTTGTCCTTTCTGCTTGGGGATAAAGTTGTCACCAACTAGTATTTCTTTCTGATTTCTGGCTAAGCCTCAGTCTGGGATCTATGAAGCAGCAATGACATGAGAAATATTTCAACTTGGTAAAGACAAGCGGCCAAGATGATGGAAATCAAAACAGGACACCAACAGCAACCCATATGGTAAGCAAATGTTTTCAAATGATAATGTAACAAAAATAAGTGAGACTATAACCTTATCAGTTGCAAAGGCAGTCGCTTGCATGCTCTTTGACAACGTAAGTCTAAACACACCCGTACTCAACCTTTTGCTCACATGCATTCACATGTGACATATGACAGTCAAACAAGATGGACTGAGAAATGCAGCTCCCCAAACCTCACTGACTGAGATTAGCAAATTCCCAGGAAAGTACACATACACATGCGCGCACATGCGCGCACACATACACACACACGGACATTTAGGTCCACATCACCCCAACATGCGCTTTCACAAACGTGTTGCAAATGTGTCCTATGACATTCAAATTCTCTCAGCCAGGCAAAAAGTCCACTGTCTGTCACAGTGTAATTGTGCAATGTGATTAGTTTGGCCCTTAAATATTTTTGTCTCTTTTTACTGATTAACATTTAAATTCCCTTAGAAATTTATTTGACAGTCTTATTGAAGAAAGATTCACAAGAAAATTAAAATAAAAACTGAAGGACACTTCAATTTGCTGAGTGCAAAATATTGAATCATCTTTTACTGTCATGGAATTTCCAAGTTACAGTTTAGTCCTCTTCTAGTACTCTTGTGAAAGCTGAATTTTCTTGAGTACTTTTAGAACAGGGAAGTCATTTGGATGGTGGCATTTCCCCCTTTGCTTTGGATTATGGTGTGCATGAAAGTGCTTTGAAAGCTAAGAAATATTTCTACACTAATTAAAGCGTATAAACAATTCAGGCCAAGTGCAGACACGTGAAGTTGCTATTCTATTTTAGGAAGGAAAAATCCTCAAAGAAGAAATAAAAACTTGTGTCATTATAAAAGGAAATATTTGTGAGATAAAAGGTCAATATATAATAAAATACACTTGGGAAATTCAGAAAAAGCCCACAAACTTATGGAACTAAAGGCCATCAATTATAATAACAAAGACCATTGACATAACAGGGTGTTTAACCATTGGTCCTTTGTAAGGTTCATTCTAGGTTTAGCTTTGCATTTAAAAATGGAATTTCATATATGCTAATGATACTATCTCTCTACTGTTTTTAGCATTACTGAAAATTCATGAGGCTTGATGTCCTTCAAAACAATTGGAATTTCAACCTTCACCTATTGACGTCATTATGTCTCTCAAAGGAAGGCAAAATTAACCTCAAGATCCAAGGCTCACATATTAATTTTATAGGCTGTTCAACACCTACATGAAAGTTAGTCTGATTATAAATTAAATTCAGAAGTCTCCCTCTTGCATATTTTCAGATTAAACTCCTGTTGTAAACATGTCAAAGTTCATGGTTGGTAAAGCACTGCATTTCAGTATAGTCAGTGGACCATAAAACTGCTGCTAGACACAAATTGCTTTGTGCATTGATAAAAAGCAAGAGCTGCCTCTAAAGCAGAGGTCATACTGTCCTATGTACACCAAAGAAGTAAAAAGATTAAAAGATCAGGTAATTTAAGCCGGTGGTGGTGGTGCACACCTGTAATCCCAATGTTCATGAGACTCAGGCAGGAAGAGTGCCATGTGTTTGAGACTAGCGTGGGCTACACAGTGAGTTCAGTTCAGTATGGAACACATGACAAACTGTCTCAAAAAATAAAAATGCAAAACTTTAAAAAACTCAGGTAGTCATTGCAATGTAAATTAGCTTTCTATTTTGCAGTCTACCAAAGATTAAGATGATAACAATTATGACATTTGAATTTACATTAGTATTATCTTTATGGAATGGCTTGTTTAAATCTCTATTTTTGTTTTCCACGTAAGAAACTAGGGAACTAAAATTTATATTTTCCAGACTCCCATGAATCTAATTTCTATATGCAAATTAGGTTCTACTGGGTTAATCTGCCCAGGTTATATGTGGTAGATAGACTTGAGGCAGGGATTATCTTCCTGTGATTCTTGGCTGTTGTTGCTATGAGAGTCATGGAAATACAAGACTGCCCTACAGAAATTATATTATCCATTTTCTACCTTCCTTGGCATCCAAAAGTGATAGAAACAGCAAGAGATTGCTGATTTAATGCCCTTGGATAACGATTTTAACTGTCCGTTCTCTAGATTTCTCAGACAGTTGAGGAAGCAGAGGTAGTACTTGCTCTGACTCAAATGGTAGTTCAGTGGCGGTATTGTTACACATTTCTGGGATTCATCCTAGAACCTACTCTTTTGTTCCCTCCAATAAAAAATCCCTGAATATTACAAGCTCAAAATATCTAGAGTGGTGTCTCTTTCTTGCATGGAACCCTGACTGACTCAGTACCATTTTGGTGTAATAGTTTATAATAAAGGTTGTGATATAATGGCAGAATGGCTTTAGTACTGGATTCAAATTTTGGTATATCCATGTATTACTTGTGACATGAGTTAAAGTGTCCCTGCCTCAGTTTCTTTTATTATAGAGTAAGAATAAATAATAACCATGACCTCCAGGGTTAAGCATAGTAGGTAACATAATATAAATCAAGTTCTCCCACATTTAAACAGAGTCCATCTTAAAAAGTTAGTGTCCTACTCTTTCACTTGTATCATGTAATTTGTATCAAGTTAGATTCAGTGAATGTTAGGGATTGAGAAAATTTTCTTTGTGCCCTCTTCTGTTCACATATATAATCCCATATATCTTATATTTTTATTATAAAACAAATGTTAGCCTTGTTATAAATTTCTAAGCATCATACATATAGTTATACAAATCTGATTAATCTACACTAAACTTTCTCACAAAAATTATCAGTTTATCATATTGACTCAAGGTCTTTACACTGACCTACCCTCCCACTCTACTTATTTATTTCTATTTATTCATTTATTTATAGATAGGTTATTAAGTTATAGTTATATAAATTATGGTTATACACTAAACTTTATCTCAAAAATTATCAGTTTATCATATTGACTCAGGGTCTTTACACTGACCTACCTTCCCAGTCTATTTTTGTTTATTCATTTATTTATTTATTTATTTATTTATTTATTTATTTATAGATATGTTCTTCTTAAATTGCTTGGTTGCCCACACTGGTCTCAAACTTGTAATCTTCCTGCTTCAGATTTCCACAGTGTTGGGATTATAAGTGTGCTACCATGTCTGGCATCAAAAGACCAACTTTTCAGAGCACAGATAGGGAGAACCAAGATGGAAGCCAAGCCCCCATCTGTGAGCCAGCCTTCTCAGAGAGCTGGAGAAAGGAGAACAGCACCCTCCACCACCCCATGAGCAACCAACTGAATACAAAGAAGTATAGTGTTTGACTGACTTTACAAGCCTGAAGCCGAGCAACTAGTTAGAGGACAACCATATGCAACATAGTTGACTTTTTTTTTTTTTTTTTTTTTGGTACCAGGAATAGAACTCACAACCTCATGCTAGCCAGGCAGGTGTTTATGCCACTGAGCTAACTCCCAGCCCCCACAATACAGTAACTATTGTAGATTTCCTACTGTCTTATCACTGTTTTGATTCATTTTATTGCTCTGTATTATTCCCTTTAAAAATTACAGAGAGTAGCTGGGGATTTAGCTCAGTGATGAAACTGCCTACCTGGCAAGAGCACGGTCATGTGTTTGATCCCTGGTGCCAAAAAAAAAAAAAAAATACAGAGGAAAAAAACTGAAGGAGTTAGTGCGACCCAAAATGTACAGTACATATTGTAAAGGTGAAAGAGAAAGAAATATCTAAAAAGGAAAGGTAGCAGCCATTGTTAATTTCCTATTACCTTGTTTTGAAGCCATTTTATTTGGTTTGGTTTGGTTCTGTTTTGTTTTGTTGGATTCTATTATATCTGATGTTACAATATTATATTGTAGCAGCTGTTTTGAAGATAACAAGAAACTGAAACTAGACCCATGCCTATCACTGTGCACTAATGTCAAAAATGGATTAAAAAATCTAAATATTAAAAAAGAAACACTAAATCTGCTGGAAGACAAAGTAGGTAGAAATCTTCAAGACATAGGGGTAGGCAGAGAATTCATGAAGAAAAATCAAACTGCACGGGAAATACTTCCCAGAATCAACAACTGGGATCTCATTTTATTAAAAAGTTTTGCATGTCAAAAGAGACTTTCAATAGAGTGAAAAGAAAACCCATGAATTGGAAAAAATATCTTAGTCAATTGCTGAGGACAAAGGACTTCTACCTAGAACATATAAAGAATTTTAAAAAATCAAATCCCTGACATTCAAAGACCCAAACCAAAAATGGGCATCTGAGATGAATACACACTTCTCAGATGAAGAAATATAAATAGCACATAAGTACATGAAAAAATATTCAGCATCATTGATCATTCGAGACAGGTAAATAAAAACCACACTGAGATTCCATCTCATTCCAGAAAGAATAGCCAGGATCAAGAAAACCATCAATAACAAATGCTGGAGATACTGTGGGGAAAAATAAATTCTTCTGCACTGTTGGTGGGAGTATAGACTGATACAACCACTGTGGAAATCAGTCTAGAGGTTCCTCAAAAAGTCCCATTTGACCCAGATTTTCCTCTTCTGGACATATTCTCAGAAGAATTGAAAACATCATACTACAGTGATATATGTGCACCCTTATTTATAGCAGCACAATTTGTAATAGCCAAATTTTGGAAGCAAACCTAAATGCCCAGTTGAGGAATTGATAAAAAAATTATGGCATTTTATACAGTGGTATACTTCTCAGCTATAAAGAAGGATCACATTGAGGTTTTTATAGGTAAAAGGATGCAATTTGAGACATACTCATAAGTGAAATAAATCAAACTCACATGCATAAGTACTGTATTTTCTCCCTAGAGTAAGATAATGAAAGAGTGAATAATATACAAAATCTTCAACAAATACTGTGAAAGGGTAAGAAACTGCTCAAAAGGGAAAAAATAGATCAGATAGGGAAAATGAGAAAATATGAAAAGGAAAAGAAAAAAGATAAAAATTTATATATATATATAAAATACATTCAAAATAGCTAAAATCATTGTACAAGTAATTCTATTAGTTCTTGAAACAAAACAGTTAACATTCACAGGGTTAGATCAATTCTGTATATTTATATCTGGTAATCTAAGTAACTCTTTTGAAGATAACTATGCAAAATAACAACCTTAGCTATGTTACTACCACTTTGTTTTGAAAGCCTATCGTTATTGTTTTGGGCTCTTTGTTATTGCTGTTTATTTGTCTCTGTTTTTTGTTTTTCTTGTATTTTGTGTGGGTTTTTTTTTTGTTTGTTTGTTTTTCCCTCTAATACAGAAAGGGTATATGTACATCTATAGGCTTATACATACCTAGAACTTCTAAAGAATTTACAAGAATTGAATTTATTATCTGTAATGGTGTGAACTGCTACTTTGAAGAAAACAAGACATAATGGTAGCCATCGCTGGTTTTCTTTCTTCTTGTTTTGAACTCCAATAATGATTTTATTCTTTGTTTTGATTGGTTTTAGTCTGTTTTCTGTTATTTGATTTCAATATATGTGAAGGAATGGACAGCTATTTTGAAGAGAACAAGAGACATTATGGTAGCCATTGTTGATTTTAGTATTGTCTGGTTTTAACAGTTGATCAGTTGTATTATGTTTTGTTTTGTTTGAATTCAATGTGTGTGAAGATATGGACAACTCTTTCAGGGAAAACAGAAGACATTTTGGTAGCCACAGCTGATTTCCTGTTGTCCTGTTTTGAAGTCCTGTATCGCTTGCATTGTTTTATTTTGATCTGATTTGTTCTGTTTGTTTTGGTTTTATTCTCTTTAAAATAAAATTTTTAAAAATACCAACTTTTATAAGCCAAATGTCAATAAGTGCACAAATCTAAAGTGCCTAACCATTGGATTACTGTTTACTGTGAAGAGCTGAACGTGAGTACCTGTTGCCTTTTTTCTAACAGTCTTTACATTTTAGACCTCATAATGACCTTTGAGGTAAGTATAGTAAGTAATGAAGACCCTCCATGGGCCCAGCCACTTCTAATTATGTGACAGTAGACAGTCTTCTAGTCCCTTTGAACTTCAGTTCCAGCACCTACACAGGAGGATAATAAAAATTCCTATTTGATAGGACTTTTGTGAGACTAAAATAAGCCATTTATAGTTATTCCCCTTGATATTCTACACTCTGGAATTTCTGATTCCTAGACCTAAAAGATGGTGTCATAATACAAAAAACAGCTTTCCAAAACTCCTTTGTCTCTTGAATTTCACTGCAATCAAAGCCTTCCTATTTGTGCACTAACCTGGAAAAATACAACTACTTTCTTTAAGTTTCTCCTGTCTCTCTTCCTTTCCCTTAAGATTATGAATTCAATCTTGTGTTTCCATCCAAGATACCCATCTACCCTTACATCTTCCACTGTTCAGCAGACACACACACACACACACACACACACACACACACAAAGGGCATCTGTCCTAGCTGACTTCTGTTGCTTTTTGCACTTGGAAATGCATCTCAGAAAGTCATTTTCTGTGCCTGATGTGGTGTCCTTTGGCTGGAAGCTGGATCAAATCCCCCATTAGCAATTTCTAAGGGGTGAACCCACCAAGACAAATTCAGATGAGCATTTTTCTTGACAAGACAAACTTGTTCATTCTCTCCACTAGGCAGATATATATTATTACATTCTCACACTTTCAGTAATGTTTATGGATGATGACTCTGACAGCAGTTATAATAGCCTCTGAGTATAAGTGGGCAAATAAGGGGCTAGGAGTACAGCTCACTGGTACAATATTTTCTTAGCATGTGCAGAGCCCCTGTTCAACAACCAGCACTTAAAAATAATCCAATAGGCATTTTTCCCTAGTCTTACATGGGTCACAGTCTAATATGGTCTGTCTACATTGAACAAAGCCTTACTTTGATGTGCCTTCTCTTCTGAAATAATGTTTTCACTTCTGCTTTGTTGGCCTCATAAATTTTTAAACACAATTGATACACATTGTCAGAACACAATCCTTTTGACTCTTTATGTTTCCTAAGAATTCTCTAGAACATTTGTCTCCTGGCTGCTGTCCCACTAACAACCTAGAACTCTTTCTCTTGTTGCTTGCACTTGTTTAACAATATTTATAAGAGCTACCATATACAGTACTTTATTATCTCAACTCTGTGCTGTCCACCCTTATCCAAAATCTTAGCCTCTCCACCCTCCAACCTCCATCAATGCAAACTCAACTTACTGTTGAACCTGTTGGCTTCATTTTCATTAGGGCAAATTTTACCGAAGGAAAAATACTCTGAGATAATACAAAATGATATGGGAGTTACCAGGATGATTTAAAGTATACAAAAATATATTTCTCATCCAGATGTTACAGTATCTCACATTTCACTACTAAAGATTCATTCCTTTGAGTTGGACTCCTTACCTCCTGCTTTAAGTACTTGGCATATCACCACATTAATTCACACTGAAAAGGCAAAGGGTTATGTTCCAGCAAGGACTTCTCTGCTATGGATGCTTTAGTGAAGATTTTTCTTCATTAGTTTTAGTAATGCTATCAACCACTTATTGATTGCCTGATGTATAGTGAGTTACCATGCACTTTACAGTTCATTTCTTAATCTGTAGAACAGCCCCTAAGACAAGTGTTATTACCATCTATATTTTACAGATGAAGGGAAGTTCAGGAGAGTATTTAAAGAGCACCAGTTCTGATAAGAGCTCAGCATAGTTAAGATTTCAAATTCATTACTTTCCAGCATTGTGTCCTTGGAAAACAGATGGTTCCTTCCCTTGTAAAACAAGGGCACTGGTACTCTCTTTCTGAGTTTGCTATGAGTACATAAAGGCCTGACTCAGGATAAGCCTGAAATACAGGAACAATACGAAAATAAACAAGGCAATGGCGATCAGAGGTCAAGCAATTTACCCTACTTACCAGCTAATCAGATCCCTGCAATCTGGATTACCTCCACTACAATCTGATGTTCTTCTTTTTCTTTTTTTTACAGAGTATGCATGTCTTGTGCCTCTGAATCACTGCAAAACATTTTGGATAAATAAACATAGAACAGGCAGACAATAGTCACCACAATCATAATTTTGCAGAAACACTGCAAAATTAACTGATCTCCCCCAGAATTGCTCATCTTTCCTATTCGGTACCTAAGGTCACCTAGGGATTCAACAAAGGTGCCCTCCCTTCTTTCCCTGGCTCAATGTGGATTAGTCCACCAGTCAGTCGGTGACTCTAGCGCTCATCTATTAGGAGCTCCATGAGTCAGTGCCATTGCCCAGGCTGAGTCACGTTGGTTAAGCAATGATGCAGTCCTGAGACACTAGAGATAGCAATTAAAAATGACCTTTGTTGGGGAATTAGGTATCTCACCACCCCTGGCTCCTTACCTTTAAATTAGCGTCAGCAAAAAAGGAATTGCCTAGTTCATGAGGAGACAATCTAACTATAGAGAAAGATAAGATTCTAAAACTGAGGATAAAAAACAAAAAGAATGTGGCTCCTACTTCCATGATTGATACTAAACATGAACCCTCCACTTTGCTTTTTTGTTGTTTATCTAAGCACAACAGAAGTGTATATTTCAAACTCAAATTGTTAAGTGCTTATAAAAAGAGCCTCATCTGGCAATTTATAATTGTACCATAGACCTCATCTTTTGTTTCTGATATTTGGCTAGAACTATCAAAATATTCAAGCATACATTTGAAGAAAAATTTCACATCCTAATACTCTCTCTTCTTTCCTCTTATAAGATCACAAAAAGTGTCTGTTTCTTCATTATCAACTATAGGCTACTTTAACAGGACCTTTCTTCCTTCCAACATCAGTAATGTAGAGTTATAGTGTTCCCTAATGTTATTCCTTGGTCCTGAACAAGTCTGCTAATTCAGCTTCCAAAGGAAGTAGAAATCATCAACCTGCTTTCTCTAACTAAACATTCTGGGGTTTTTTCTTTTCTTTCTTTTTCCTTTTTAATTTTTTTTTTTGAAAGATGAAAATCTTTCCTCTGGTAGGAAATGCCAGTTGGTTCTGAGAAACACTTGTAAAACTTCTGTCTTCTTGAAAGTAGCAAATATCTAAAAATTCACAAAAATTTTCACAGATTATAAGAAATTAGTTGGAATAGGTGTGCTCTTAAAGGCCAAACTTCCTGAGCTCCAGCTCTGCTTTTCCAGCTGTCTCTTGGCATCATCAGATGGAAGTCCTGCCAACACCTCACATTCAGCTTTCTCGGAGCTGCAGTACCCGCCATCCTGGAACCTTCCTCACACAGAAGTGGGCATCCTGAACTTGCCTTCCCCACATCTCCAGGCTCTCCTTCCCCTCCCACCTAGGCCTGGCTCATCACCTAGCACCCTAAGCTCCCCGCATCAAGAGCTCCTGTCTCTGTCTCTCTTTCTACCCTCACTGCTCAGCCTTTGCCATCTCTCAAACAATCTGCTGTAGGAACTTCACCCTGGACTTCCCGCCTCTTGGATGACCTTCACACCATCACAAGTATTGTTCTTCTGAAACACAGGCATTGGATAGATACAGCAGCTATCCTCCCGCTCCCTTACGTCCATCCCTGCTCTTCTTCCCAGCACGATATAGCCTGACCACAAGAGAAGACGTTGTTGCCCAAACATACTTCATACTTGCTAGAGTCTTTTCCTTCAAGGATGGTGTCTCCTTTCCCTGGGATAACTAACACGCCTACCGCCTTGGTCAGAGCATTCATTCCTCCATCCCTTCTAACTTTTGCAAAGTAATATTACTTTTTCTCTCCTTAGAAACCAAGAAAACGTTGTATTTCTTCACAGCAGCCAATATGGTCCTTTTTACCAAACAAAGCAAATAGTATCATTTCTTTACTTAAATGTTTAGGGTCTAAAATTAAACTCAGAGTAATAAGTTAGGTAATTCTAAATGTGGCATACAAGGCTCTGCCTATATCTCCAATCCCGTATGGGGAGACTCTTGCCTATATCTCAGATCCCATATGACCTAGTGTTCTCCTTGCATCCTTTAAACCACTCACTTCACCCTTGGGCATCTAGAGCTCTCTCTGCCTGGAATAGTTTTCCACACACGTTAACATGACATAACCTCCTCAGATGCTTAGACGGCCAGCTTTCCAACATGTCATTTTCTTCTGCATTTTTTCATATCTAAATTCTTTCCTGTGTATATTTGCTTTGTTTCTTGTCTGTCTGGATCCAACAACATATAAACTTCTTGAGGACAAGTTGTGGTTGTTTTGAAAACCACTGAATCTTAGCACCTAATGCAGATCACTTGATAGATGTTCATTTTTAAAAATCTAAATGAAAATCACATTCATGTAATTATCATGTTTTTCAATCAGCTGTATACATGTCCATCTTTCTCTTTAGTCTGTAACCCTTCTTGAGATCCAGACTGTGTATTAAGTACATTTATATTCCACTGTAGCACCTAACATTAATGTATCAGATTATATTGTAGGAATTCAATAAAATTTTCTGATTGGAATTAAATTAAGTAACTTTCATTGAGCTTATCTCTCAAATGTAAGCGACATTAAATCTGGGTGAGGATGGAGAAAGGGAAGAAAGGATTCGTCCTACCAGCCCTGGATCCTTTGCTGCATTGTCCTACAGCCCTTTTCTATGCTGACCCTGGGTAACTGGTCTTTTCTTTAATATAGAGAGTATTCTGGATAGCTTTCTACTAAATTGCTTTTGCCATTAAGCTGGTATGTTTTTTTCACTAACTGAAAACCAGATCCCCATCTAATATAACATGCATAAAGAAAAACTATAGGAACATAATTCATTTATACAAATTTTCAAAAAAATTAATGAATAATCCATATGTTAAAGATCTCTGCTCACACGGATGTAAAATAGTACATGACAACTAAGTGCTACATTCAAATATATCAGAAATGCCATAAGATACTACTATATGGTAACTGCCAAATTAATAACCCAGGCTGTAAACGTTAGGAGAGAATGAGGGGAAAACACAGCAAGTTGGAATGATCCAGGGGCCTCCATAGCTCAGTAAAGACTATTGGATAAATTCCTGATTTTATTCCCTGAGGCAAACTTGAGCAAACGAATGAGTGCAATTCTTCTTTTCCAGGATATACAGAGACCAGGGTGTTAGAACAATTCAGCACTTCATCATTTGAAGTATTCTACTATAGAATTGTGCAACTCAACACAAACATGTTACAGAAAGACCGAATTCTTACACAGCAGCTGTAAGTGCCTTGTTCAGCAATCCTACATCAGGTGACCAGAGGGTTCCACACATTAGCTGAGGTACTATGGACACCCAGAGCAATTACCTTCAGACATGAAGGTATGTGAAGGAAAAACACCAACTGAGCTGTGTGAAAACAATATGTAACTGCAGATAGAGGCTGTCCAGGCCATGAGGAAGGGTTTATAAGGGGAAACCTAACCCAAGCACAGGGCCAGGAAGAACACCTGGAGGAGCACTGACTTGGTAGGTCTTTAACATTTGGACAGAAATGACAATAAAAGACAAGAGAAGGGCATTCTAGAAAAAGAGGCAAGTTACTTACATACAACCACAGGGATTTGTACAAGTATAATATGTCAGGCAGGCAGTGACAGGACTTTAGACCCAGAGGAAAACAGAAGATGGATTCCGGAGGGGCTGGTTTGGAACAACACTGTAAATAACAGGGCACAAAACACTGAGCAGATCCAAGTCTCTTACCCATTATGGCGGCTGGAGAGGAGTCTGTGCTTCTCAAAACACTCGGCCTAAAAGTGGAAAGGGAGAGAAACCCTGGCGGAGGATCAGAGGACTAAAGATAAGGTTGAAATGGCTTCACAGCAACCTATTAGGCCCAAGAGCTCACTGATAATTTAAATTTCACAACACATAGGAACTTGAATACATCTGCAAGGCTGAAAGAATGATAAGGGACATTGTCTTGCAACCACCAGGACTAGTACACAATGCATGATCAATCCATTTGTTTAAGAGATAAATTAATGAATGACTCATAGAATATGCTCATCATCAATTTCATAAGTGTTTCAATTTCAATTTCATAAATAAGTAAACTATGAAGTTAATACAATTTCTGATGAAATATGTAACCAGGTTATTTATTTTTCTGAGCACTTCATAAGAATAAATAACTTAAAATCCAGAAGAAATTTTTTATTATAATTATATAAAAACTTCTTAACTTTAGGTTACAACTGCTCTCTCTGAAAGACTAGAAATCTCCTATTCGAAAAATGTTGGTTTAAATGAAACCCACCTTCTCCAAAGCAGAGAGATGGGTGTACTGACTAGATTAAACTATCATTTCTCTTGTGACACATAAGGCTTCCTAGAAAACAAGTGTCGCTTTGGGCGGCTAGTTTCTTTTGCTATAGCGACACCTACTGGTGTTTTCTACTTTCATTAGTACATACGCATAATGATTATATTCACTAGGAGATTGGTATGTGTGCGAACACATTTCAATTCCTACCGTTATTTCAAAAATTTGAAGAAATGTGAAATAATATATTTAGACTATCATAAAAGGCTTTTATTATGAGTTTTGTTTTAGTAGTTTTATTTGTATATTTTTATAATGTTTAGAAAAGTTGAAAGTGCATATAATTCATACCTTATAACTATGTGTTGATAAAGTATAATCAAACGGAAATACAATTTTGACTGAAGTAGTAATAAAATGGTCTCTATCATGTCTACACATAACATAACATATACACATACACACATATAAACCAGTTAGAAGACTAATTCAAGTAATTTAAAAGCTTAGAAATGTTCAGACACTGTCAATTTGAAAGCCATCCACATTTCAAATGCAGTATTAAAGTAGTAACATATTTACTTTAAAATGTTTAAAATAATCTTAGAATGACATTTTGTATTGCATTAAAGACAGTCTGTAGACCCATTTATGTTCATTCTAATAAGTCCTAATTCTAATATTTTCTTTCTTTTCCAAGAGTTAAAAGTGGCCCTGAGAGGACACTGAGCCTGTTTCTTAGGGTCTAAAACATTTACACTGAAACCCACTTCACAAAGGTAAGTTACACCAAGCCTGTGACAAAGCAGCACATCATGGTGGGGAGGGCACGGCAGCACACAGCTGTTCACTTTAGAGTCAAGAACAAACTGGCTGGGATTCCAGTGTCTCCTTCAAGGGCACACCCACAGTGACCACTTGACCTTCTGTCAGGCCCCACCTCTTGAAATATCTGATACTTCACAATAGAGCCACTCTGGAAACTGTCTCTAAAACCTGGGCATTTTGGTGACACTACAGATCAAAACTATAGCAGACCTCAACACCTCCATACTTTCCTTCATCACACATATCTATCCCGTCTTAGTTACTTTTATTGCTGAGACAAGATACCCAACACCCAAAGCTAAAAGAGGAAAGGTTTATTTAGTTTAGTTTGTAGAGGTTTCAGTCCATAATCATCTGGCTTTAAAGCTTGGGGGCTCACGGCACAGGGGTAACAGTTTATGACAGCAGAAGACAGCAAAAGCAACAAGTGAGAGTGAGAGACAAGTAGGTCTCTGTCTGTCACTTACAGTGGATCCAGTCTACCAGGATTGGGCAGTGCCAGTTCCATCAGTGGGCTGATCCAGCATTCACGCAGCCTTAATCCCAGCACTGCACTACCGATCAGCCACACACTCTAGATTTAGCCACCTCCAAAAGTCCTATGACCACGGGACTTTGGGAAGACATCAAGACACAAATCGTAACATGTGCTTTCCCTCTGCAATACTTGTCCCAATGCTCTAGAATGTATACCAAGTGAAAAGCACTTAGCACAAAAAGATTAGCTTCAAGTAACTGTCAAACCTCTGGCACAATTTTTACTTGAACAAAGAAACATTTTTGATAGAAAACAAGGCACCATAATCAAAATAATACAGAAAAAAGAATAGTATGGAAACCAGGAAGCAAAACATCAACTTATGATAGTCATCATCAAGTATGTATCACTTAATCAAGATTAGATAATGTTTCCAGGGACACAAATTAAGAATCCATATTGTAGTCACAATTCCAGATTTACTAAAAAACCAATAAATAAAATTCCAGATATTTAACATCTAGAAAAGGATAAAGAGAAAAATTTGGTGAAAAGATACCTCAGTCTATGTAAGTCATCTCCTAATGGCCTTGTAATTCATTTCAGGACATATTCTGTCCTCGATTTTCTAATACGTCAGCTTCACTCATTCATTCCCTTCTTGACTTCAGCAGCTAAATTAACCACTTGCCCAATCAAGTACTTTACAGAACTTAACACTACCTGAAATTATATTATGGATTTTTTTAGTACTTTATTTTCTGCCTTGACCTAGAATGTAAGCACCTTATGGTGAGCACATTTTCTTTCTGTTCATCATTATATGCTATATCTTTTAAAATACATATGTTGAATGAATAAATGAAAGAATGATCATATTTTACATTGATGTTATAAAATTACACAGAAATTAGTTGAAATTCTTATTCAGTCTTTTACAGGGCTGTAGTGGACATGTACCTTTTTTCTCCCCACCATATTTAACAGAGAGTCTATGCCTAGGCTCAGGAATCAGAACTCCTCAGTCGCCATAGTGGGGCTTAATATGAGGCAGGTTGCTCAGAGAACCCACCCACACTTGCCACAGTGGTTGGGTCTTGGTATAGGTAGGCAACAATAACCCTCAAAATGTTCTCAGTTGGAACAGATCTTAATTGCACAAGACAGTTTCACAAGAAAAAAGAAAACCTAAAGCTCATTAGCATCTATCTTACGTATACATGGGAGACACTCAGGGTGTGTTTGGCTAAGAACAGTATGTTTTTAACAAAAGTAACAGGTCAGAGGAAAAATGACTGAGCTTCTAGAGGTTGCAACTTGGAAAGAAGCAAGGAAATGATAGATATAGGTCAATGATAAAGTTTGTCAATACAAAATCTTCTGGCACTATCTCCAGATGATAAGAGTCTAAAGGCTTCAGTGATTAACCTTGTTCTTTTCTTGCGTGAGGAAGAAGCACAGTATCTTTCATCCTACTTTTAGACAAATGGAGGCAAGATAGAGAGAACTTTTGTATCATTCCTTGGTGGCACTTAACTGAACAATCCTTCATATTTTGGGGAAGTAGATTGTGATGTGTTGGCATGCAATCCAAATTAGGTCAATTCAGATTCAAGCCCTAGGATGGGGATATAGCTAAGTGGCATAAGTGCCTGCCCAGCAAGCAAAAGGTTCTGAGTCAATCCGCATTAAAAAAAAAAAAAAAAAAAAATTCAAGCCCAGAAATCTATCTAGAGCTGTCCAATCAGTATGCTTTTTGGGATCTATGTAAGCAGCCAACAGCCATAGTTTTGCTGCTGCATGGGAAGTGGCTGCCAGAAAACGAATCCAGCAGGAAGAGGAAGCTGAGAAGTGTGACAAAAGAAACAAATTTCTGATGACATTGTTTTAGTCCCTGGGTCAAAAAATAACAAAAAATTGATTTTTTAAAAAAATTTTCTAGAAAATACACAAATAAAAATCCTTATGTCAGCTAGTTTGATTTGGATTTCTATAACTTACAATAGAAAGACCACTGACTCCTGAATACTGTGAGAGATTGTGTTTAAGTCTCACTTTAGCTAATTGCAAACCAGTGTGGAAGAAATTAATAATCTACCAGGTGTGGAAGAAATTAATAATCATTTAAATTAGAAAAATAAATAATGGTGATAACAAGTGCCCCCATAGATAATAGATAATAAATAGTCATAGTTACTCATGAAATTTTTTATCAAAGACAAAGTATCAACACCAGGAGCAGCAGAGCTTAGTCTGCAGGACATGATTGATATTTTCAAAATAAGCAATGGGGAAGCGTTTTGATGTCAGGTTTTCCCACAAGAGAGAGGGCTGTTCTCAGCTAAATTTGAGAAATCTAAAACAGTCACACCAGAAGGGAGAAGACAAGACACAGAGATATGAAAGTCATTAGTGTCAAAGTTGCTAATCAGTTTAGTAAACTAAACACTGTCTTGATGAGAAGTTAGAGGGAAGTCAAATTTCAATTAATAACAAAAAATTGAGATATGTTCAAGTGAGGGACATATACAGAGACAATATTGCCAATGATGTTTTAGTCCATTCAGGTTACTATAATAAAATATGATTAACTGGATGACTTACGGACAATAGAAATTTATTCCCATGATTCTGGAGGTGAAAAGTACAAGATTAAGGTAGATTTCATATCTGGTAGTAGCCTGTTTCCTGGCTCAATGATGCTACCTCTTGGTATGCCTTCACATACAATTAGGGCTAAACAAGCTTCCCTGGGCCTCTTCTGTAAAAGCACTAATATTACTCATGACATTGATAAACTCATAGGAGTTTGGAGAAGGAAACAGATTCTCAGACCATAGGAAACCATATACAGTACAATGATCCTTTCTCAGAGACTCTACTTTGAGTCACAGGACCAATGGCATGTCTTTGAAATAACAGATAAAGAAATGGAGGATGGGGAGAATGGAGAGAAAGGGGATAGGAAAAAAAGGAACTAAAAAATGAAATTAGAGCTTTTGTAAATGGGAAGGGGCCAAGAGTTGGAAGGAACAGGGAAGGATGGGAATAATGGAGGAACGAGAAAAAAATTAAGATGGATTATGTACATGTACCAACTCCCCACAATAAATGTAATGCAAACAAGTACTAATAAAAAATAAATCAATAAGAAAATGTTTCTGTATTTTGTAGTTAGTCGGTTGGTTTTTCTGAGACAGGGTCCTCTATGTAGTTCAAGCTGAACCTGAATTCAATATGTAGCCCCAGTCTTGAACTCACAGTGATCCTCCTGCCTCAGCCTCCTGAGTAGTGGAATTACAGGCATGCACTACCACTCCCAGTTAGATATCCTCTTGAAATAGGAATTTCTTCTTTCTCAAAATAGAAATAAAGAATAAAGTTTTTAAAAGTTTTACTTACTCTGGAAAAAACAATAATTACTTGTACATGACTTGAAAAGAACCAACCCCAGAAATGCTAATGAATCAAAACAGTGTCCAGTCCTCCGTATGACTTGACTTAAAATGGGTAACTGGTCATGGCATTGTCATTTTTTTATTCTTTTTTTTTTTTTTTTTTTTGTCTTTTTCATTTTTATCGGTACCAGGGATGGAACTCACGACTACCTGCCTGCAAGGCAGGCGCTTATGCTGCTGAGCTAAATCCCCAGCCCGTATTTATCATTTTTTAATCAGATAAATAGTGTTGAACATCATGATGCCAAGCAATTACATGAATAGCCCACAATAAGAGGAATGTATTTCCCTATCATGTGTTTTAACTGAAAATAAATGTATATACAAACCATTTAATGTATGGACAAGTATTTTCTGATGAGTAATTTGATATTTTGAATTCAAACACATCATAAAAGAAGACTAACAACAGTAGCTTGAAAGAGTCAGAAAACTTTGAAGGCAAAGAATCATAGAGAATTTTCCAGTGAATCCAGATGGAAGCCAAAACCTCACTAATTCTCTGAAATCCAGCCCAAATGCCACTTCCCTCATGGGGCATTTTTGGCACCTGAAGAATTGATCTGGACCTCAGATGTATTTTATTCAAAAGTCTACTACATCATTTTCCACTGTAAAATAATTCTTCACTCTTTTTCTCCAGCCACCTGCAATTATCCCAATAGCCAAACTATGATCTTCTTATAAAGCACGTCTCTAAGCTAGAGCACAACACAAAGCCTGGAACTCAGCAGGTAAGCGATGCGAGAGGCGACGGAGTGAATAAGTGTGGTCTGTTTGAGGTGTTTGATACTGCTGCTCCACTGAGTCTATTCTGGTCAACTTTACTATTATCGTGATAGCTGTCAATCAACTCAGTCCCCAGAAAGTGAGGTGACTGTTCTAGCCTTTGCTAATCCTGAAATGTCATATAATTTAGAAGCTGCTATCATCTTGAGGCTTCCAACAACAGTTTCTCCTTGCCACTTACAAAGTATAAGCTAACTCATGGATGAATGAAACCATTTTTCTTTTTAAACACCTTTTCATATATTTAGTGAAATTTAATTTCCAAAATATGTCCTTAGCTGAAGGTAGCAAAACTATTCTGCTGTAATATTGAAGAACTCACCCTGAGGAAGCAGGGTGACTCTCTATTCATATTTTTAGCATTTTCCTCTCCCCACTGTTACCTCATTGATTCAACTAATGGACCAAAATGTTTTTCAAAATATGAGACGTTATTAAGCAGAGTTCTACAGAAAGTTGATTTATCTGAAGGAATAGCATAAGAGTTCTAAACTCATTACAATAGTAAAGATTCGATTTCTGTGATACTGTTTATATGTAGAATTTCATTCAGTGTCAAATTTTATAGAAAACCTGGGAGAAAGAAAGTGTGACCTGAGGTTGCACCGACAGAACTGTCAATACAGAACAGCAAGTAGTTAAGAACACACAGGCTTTGGAGTTGATTTGCCTGGTTTGAATGTACCGCTTGCAGGTATGTAACCAAAAATTTATCATCTTCAATATCTGAAAAATGACTATAACAGTTATAACACCAATATCCTGGTTAAATTAAGGAGTACATGCTAACTATAGCATGTTTTTAAGCTAATATTATTGTTATAGTACTATAATACATACTATGAATATATATACTATAATTATAAAGAACCTTTGGACTTGAATCTTCCTGAAGCATCCTGACATATATGTTAAGATGAAAAGGGTTATTTCTGCTTCACACTCACCATTAAACTCTAGCCCAGTGAAGTAGACATGTGACTCCTGAGTAAATAAAAAAGTATAGAATTGGATAACGTTAAAAGATGAAATGACATAGGCAACTACACTAAAGTGGAAACACTGACGTCCTCCTAGAAAGTGAGATAAACACTTGGTAGAAATGTCCTCAGCTCACAATTGCAGAACACAGAGCTGAGTTTAACAGTAACTCAAAGCAGTGCCCTGATGCTTGCTTTCTTGAAAGATTAACTAATGGAGAGGGGAGGTCAGAGACAGAAAACATACATACACAAACACATGTTTACCTACTTAATAATTGCATGTTGCAATAGAAGAAATGTGGATTGTTGAATTACAGGGTTCCCAGGCATAGTTGCAAGATTTAAGAATTTTTTTATGAGAAAATCATGTAATCTGTCTGCAAGAAGAAGCAATAAATTTCATTTGAAAAATTATAAAATGTTCCATGTCATTATCCCAAACATGCTTGAAAAGAATGTCTTTCTTGAATTTTTAGCAAGACATATTATTCGTACATATTTATGTGATACTCTATGATAATTCAATACATGCATACATGTGTCCTGATCAAATCAGGATAATAAACACTTATATCTCTTCAATCTGCTCACACTCTTCTACTATTATAGGAAAAACTTTTGCTCTGTAAACCAGCCTGACCTTGATCCCTTCCTCCTTATAGGCTTGAACCAACCACTAAATCCAACTTCATAATAATCATCATTTCTTCATGTGAAGAATTGTATCTTCATCTTTTATAATTATTTTGAAATGTACCATAGGCTGCTATTTTACTATGTCATGGGAAACCACTACTAATTCATCCTCTTTAGATGTATTGGTGCCTCTTACCTTACTTCTACACCCCCATACATTTCCTAGGCTCTAGCAACCATCATTCCATTCCATTCTTCAAATGAAATCACCAAATGTCCAATTGAATCTGAGTTTCAGATAAAAAATAGACTGTATTTTAGTATAAAATAAATTCTATGCATAACCCTTCAGATACCTTTGAAGTTGAGGGTACTCAATATTAAGTTAGTAAGTTTAAAGATACCCATAATCTGGGGTAAAAAAGAAAATGAAGCCTAAAAACACTCAGTTAAAGAAGACTTCCCCAAAAGAGTTCATGAAGATCTAGGGGCACAATCATGATTGTATCAGCCCAAAGACACTGCATACCTAGATAGATATGTTTAAACTTTACAGTACTTTTAGCTTTGTGAAACCATCATAACACAGCAAAGATCTTCAAGTTTTGCATTACTGGTACACAGCAGTTCTCCAGAAATGCACTTTATTCAATAATTAGAAACAAAGTATTATTATATTTTCAGATTAATTCTTTTCTTGCAGTAAATGACAATCAACCCTGTGTTCAATGGATATTGAAAAGTTGCCAATTGTCAACCATCCTTAAGTTCACTGCTTCCTTTCATATCTTTGTGTGAAGGTTTTAAAGATAATTTGTTTATCTGTGTCTGAGCTTCTTTATGCCGCTGCTGTTTTATGACTAGAATCATTCCAAATCATTTTCCTCAGCCCTTTAATGTTCTAAATGTCTGTGCAGAAGTCAAGCTTGCAGAAGTCAAGTCTGTGCAGAAGTGAGATTAAAGCCCCTGAATGCTTTTGACATTGCTGAATGCTGTCATTTTTTCATCATTGTTTGGCATGAATGCCATTGGATGAAGTAGTTTTTTAAAAAAAGAGGTGAAATATTCCATCCTGTGAACGATCTGTGCGAGAAAGAGCTATAATAGTGGCAGAGCTCGAAGCACTGTCTTACTCACTATGACAGAGCATGTAATGCACCTGAAATTGGGCCCTGTGTAGTGACGAAGAGTTTCAATTTTCTGAGTTTTATAGAATCCTGTATTATGTTTGACAGCTCTGTTTCCCACCAATGGCTGGTTCCGTAATGCTAATGAAGTACAAAGATGAGAAAATGTCACTAAGAAAAGAAGGAAAGAATGCAAAAGTGTATGCAAGCTTCAAACACATAAAACATAATTTCCTAAGGGAAATTATCATTTTTCACATTGTTATGACATTTTCAGCGTACTGAATCTGCAGAATGTGGCACTTTCCCACACACATAATGAAAAGTGCATTCAAGGGTGTATATCGAGGGTGAGGAAAGAATAAGCCAGTGCTGCCAAAGCCGCCTCAGACCCCCTACGTATTTTGCTGCCACTAGCCCCACTCTGTACCCCACACATCTGCTATTAAAACCAGTTTGTCACATCATGGATTGGAGGGTTTTCCTCTCCAATCAGATCCGATGAGGTTCTCACAAGACTGAGACAGATGAGTGACCTCATTGGTCATTCCTTCTACCTCCTCCCTGGAAACATCTATCCATAGTGAGAAATTGAGTTTTCTCTCCTGTACCTAAAAATTGATAATCCAGCTCACTTTCTGAAAAGTTTTCTCCTCCAGTACATTTCCTGCTTCCCCCTTCTTCCCTTCCTCCATTCCCTGCCTCTTGTAAATTATGCCTGGCGTTACTTGTGGTACATAGAGATCAGCCCCCTTAGTGCCCAATGATTTCCCCAGCGGGAGGGTTTCCAAGGACAAGTAAAAAGACAATGGAATCAAAATCTTTTAGCCTACTCCATGTAGCTTCTGTATGCTTTTCTTTTCCCAACTTTCTTCCTGCTTTGATCAAACAAACACTGGCATTGTAGATGCTCCTACTTTTCTGGCCTCTTGATTCTCAGCTGGTCCTCTCTATGGTGTGAAGCTATTTGATTAATTACTAGTAGCTGCTCCTCTGACTTAATCTCAGGATCTTGTGAGCCTTTCCCATAGGCAGTCTTGGGGAGAGGTTTCTGTTATTTTTGCTGTCTCACCCTTCCGGTCTCACTCTCCTGGTTCCAAAGAATCATAAATACCTGTTGTCTATTCCTAACAGTAATGACTCATAGTTACAAAGCACTTTTTAATGACATCATGTATTATGATATACAGAGCACAATTCTGAAATACAGTTTGAAATTCTAACTCAGGCTCTGATGAGACAGTCTTTAGCAAATGTGCTAAACCTTACTGATCTTCAGTACTGATTCTATGCTCATAAGGAGAATTGTGGAATGAATATTCAGATGCTATGTGTTGAAGTTATGCCCCCAAACTAGTTTTATGGTTGTGAAGTACATTTCATTTCATACCGTATTATTTCTATCATTTTATGAAACAGTACAGGAATGGAAAATTCCTATTATCTATCTGTAAAACATGGTGTTACAAAGCTTTTTGGCAAGATTTTTGAAATAGTACAATACAAGGGAAAATTTTTACTGTAGTCCAAATGATTGCTCCAATGAAGATATGAGTGTTTATAGAATTCGCTGGTCTCCTGGGTTTCATATTTTTATGCTAATATTAAATATAATTCAAATCTACCTACAAATGAAAATGCATTCATTGTTAAAAGGCAGAGATGCTTTATTTAAACAGAAAAGACTGGTTGCTGCCTATGAGTATGATTATGTGATCTTCCAAAGTTACTAAATTTAGACGCACGGTGGCAATTCACTCTGTCACATGGTTTTTGTAGCCCCATCTATGCCACTCAAAGGTGTGCAGAGGTAAAGTCATTTGTAAGTCATGCTTCCACAGAAATCCAAGCCAGAAAGCACATCAACCATAGCATGTAATAATGATACAGTAATTGGTTACACTGTTTAGCTGCCAAAACATTACCTTTCTATAGTTCTTTCAAATGCTTAAGGGAATCTTGAACATCTAGGTTCTAGGTACTTGTCATGGTGACAAGAACCCTTGACAGATGGTGCCCTCGGGACTTGAGTCATGGGCAGAAATTTGGCACCATATTCCACTGTTCCCAGAAGCATTTTCTTAGAAAGTGAGTTTGTCAAAGTGGAAGTAACCCAAAATATATTGCTATCGTTACTTATTAATGTTAATAACTATAACAACCATATACATTATACAATAAATGTTTATTTTTTATAAAGTGATTTCCATTAGTTCTCTATTCTAACCAGGAGTATTTTAAAGCTTACTTGATAGGGCTATAAAAGTTAGTAGAATGATGACAATAATAACATCCATTATTGATCGTGTAATACATACCAGACGTCTTTTAATGTAATCCTTACAACAACTCCAAGGTTAAGAGCTGTTATGTTTTGTCATTTTACAAATGACAAAACGGAGACTTACAAAGGTTATAAGTAACTATCATTTATCACTAATGTTAAGTCAACTTCAATTTTAGTTTTTAATAGTAGAACACAACTACTAGTTAAAATGTGAGTATCATTTTGGTCTTTTAGGCAGGCAGTTTATCCTCTGTACTCAAGCAAAGCCCAAAACTGAAATACTTTCAAAGATCAGGCAGAAATATTTTAATAAATTGTATCATTAAAGCTATAGGAAACTGGAGAGAATTGGTCTTCTCTGAAGCATTAACTTTTTAACAGAGCAACAACTGAACAAGATATATCCAATGGCCAGATTCAACACACAGATGCTACCGTTTAGATCCTGGGGTCTGCTCCCCAAAGGTCTATGTGTTAAATACTTAGTTTGACTCTAGGCAGATAATGGAAACAGGAGGACCTAGTGAGAGATTCTCAGTCATTACTGGTGTACCCCAGGAGGAATTGTGGGACACCACAATTCTCCCTCTTTTTATCTTTACTTCCTGTCTATCTGAGGTGAACCAAGCTCTTCTGCTTTCCACTGTGATGTACTGAGCTGCCTCAGACCCAAACCAGCATAACCAATTAGTCATACACTGAAATCTCCAAGATGGTAAATCACAATAACCTATTTTCTTCATAAGTTAATGATTTCTGGCATCTTTTACAGAAAGGAAAGTTGAATAACACAGAGGACAATATGCTTAAAGCTTAATCTCAAGACTGATTTACAGAAAATATCAACCATGCAGCACTATGAAGAAATACTGATTATGATCAGTGGAAATAAACCAGATGTAAAAATCGGAGTGAAATTCTTCTGAGAAAAAGAAGCCTAGAAAACAACATAAATATGATTAGAGAAGGCTGCTATTGTCAAATACTAGAAAGTTCAAAAGTAGAGGAGAGAAAAGATAGTGGTTAGATAACAGCAGCTACAAAGGCTCTCTGAGATAGCTAATTTAGATTCGAAAAAAAATACAGTGTGGGGAGTCCTAGAGGGAGATACACCCTGTGGACCCAGGAATGAACTAAGCTGAGAGAAACCAATTAAAAATATATTCCCGGTGCTATGATTGGAACATCTAAAGTCTTTGTGCAGACGCTGGAACTTGCAGCTTGAATACCCTGCCACTGTCGCACCTGAATTGGCGTAGCCAGGATATCCCGCTAGTTTCAACCCACTAGAGATGTGAACACTCTGAGAATGGGAATCAGCGAACCAAATTGAGAGCAGAACTGGTGGGGAACCCTGCATCAACAGGCAGTGAGTGAGGGGAATAAAAACCCTTCCATAGACAAAGAGACTCCAACAGATGACATTCTGGGACTCAGCAGACTGGCCAGAACAAGGCACTGCAGTGACTGCAGGCAGATATTCCCTTCTCAAGTGGGATTGGTAGGGAGCACTTGACCTAGGTGACACCATGGACTGAGGCCCAATAGGCTAGTCCTAACCAAGTCCCTACGCTGGACAGTGTACCCTAAGGCAGTGAAACCTTCAGTAGGATGACCTGGAGAGGTGGGCCCAACATAGGCTGTCTGGGTCTGTACCTCCTAGTATACTGCAGTGGGCAGGACCACCTAGTCAGCGCACTTCAGACAAACTGAAACCAACAAAGAAAGAAACTGGGCCTCCTATATACGCCTGTATGGAAGGAACAAAAAATATGAGAGGAGGGTGCAACAAGAAAGGGTCCTCAGTCCCCAATCCTGAGAACACTGATCCAGGAAAGGTAAATGCAAAGGAGAATGAGGACAGAAAACATGCAATATCAGGCATGGCACCAATAGACATAAACGATATCTCCGGAGCCTCATAGATGAGTTCAAAAGTGAAGAATTTAACCAAGTAAAGCAAGATATAAGTAGAATAATTAAAAAATGCTAAGCTCCTCCCAAGAAAAAACAGATGGTAGAATGGAAGAACAAAAAAGGGGGAGAAATGTTTGAGGGAGAAAATAGAGGAAACATAGAATACATGAAGCAGGTTCAAAGAGATTATCAGAAAACTAGAAACTCTATTGAAAGCTGGCATAACAGCTTGAAAGAAACTAAGGATAGATTATCCAAACTGGAGGACAGGTTTGTGATGTGGGAACATGAAAGAAAAAAAACATCTTTAAAATAACAAGGAAACAAGCAGTAACAATACAAAGGCTAGAAGATGACAAGAGGATCAATAACTTAAGAATAAAGAATGTGAATGAAGAAGCAGGGGTGCAAACAAAGGAACTGCAAAGGCTAGTCACAGAAATAATTAAGGAAAACTTACCAAACATAGGAAAAGGAAAAGATGCTCAGATGTATGAGGCATACAGAACTCCAGCCACCTACAATCAAAACAGAACTACCCCTAGGCATATAATAATCAAGATTCCAGAAATCCAATATGAGAACAAAATATTAAAAGCTGTCAGAGATAAGAAACAGATCATTTACAAGGGAAAACCCATCAGAATTACAGCAGACTTCTCAGCACAAACCATTAAATCTAGAAGAGCATGGGACAAAATAATCCAAGCCTTGAAAGACAATAACCTCCAACCAACACTGATATATCCTGCACAATTTTCCCTAGAAATTAATGAAGAAACAAGATGCTTCCAAGATAAAGAGGAACTGGGGGAATTCCCAACCACCAACCCAACTCTACAGAGAATACTACAGGACATTCTAAAGAGAGAGAAAAGCACAAGGATTTCAGGAACAGTGGCAGAGGAGGCCCCAATAAATGGAACAAAAAGCAAAATGAAGAAGACAAACAGACAACTAATGACAGAAAAAGAGCACAACAGAAATGAGGCAGAGAAGGTGGGATATAATTTCTAATATAGATGGCCTAGACACACTAACTTAAGGGAAAAAAGAGAGAATCATAGGCAGAGTGGATTAAGAGGTAGGGTCCACTGAGATGCTCTTTATAGGAAATATAATTAGCCTGAAGAAGGTTATACGGACCAAAATCAAATATGAGAAAACGGAACTCGATGTGATAGGGAACCAGAGAGTAATAGGGGTAAGTGGGCCAGTATTTGTGGATAGGTTGAACAGACAGGCTTTGATAAATGAAGAAACATAACTAGAAATCCAGTCCAGGAGTGAGAAAGTTTGGAAACACTAGGTAAATAGCAGGTTGTCCCCCACCAATATAAAACTGTGAGTGTTGGGGAGACCCCAAAATACACAGTTCATTCTGGGGGAGTAAAGAGGAGGAATAGTCTTCAAAAAAAAAAAAAAAACAGCAGAAGACATAGCTAATAGTGTATCAGGAACTAAAACCCTTATTACTCACACCACTCTGCTTGGTTGGAACTTGTTCCATCCTAGTTTGTATACAAGCACTGGATCTGAGGGCACAGACAGCTGTCCCGAGGATATCAGAACATAGCACAGTAGTCATCTTTAATTTCCTATGAACTCAGTCAGGATCCCTGTATGACTTATACTATTGTATCATGACTGATCTTAGTTAAATCTGACTTGTTTGATTGCTGCTTATAATTGACAGATTTTATTCAAAACTGTTAGGTTGCTGGTATCAAGTTAAGGAGTATAGACAACTGTACTGAAAATGACAATTATTCACTATAATATCCATTCTGATTTGATTACTACCTGTTTTTGTAGCTCTACACTATCTACAAAGTTGTATTTCTACTAATTCTGCTATGTACTGATATATTCAATCATACTTTATCTGATGATATAGCCAATTCTGTTGATGATGACAAGAAACAGCACAGTGACCATGGTAGAACTCCTTATACAGCAGTTTTATATGTCTTTTTAGTTTTATGAGTCTATAGGAATATGTTTAGTTCTGTCCTGCTTCGTTCTGTTTCTCCCTCTAATATAAAAAGGATAGAAATACATGTTAGGACTCATGCTTGCATAAAACCTATAAACAGTTTATGAGAACTGATCTTATGACACATGATGAAATGAACAAATACTCTGAAGGAAAGAAAGGGGCACTCCAGTACCCAGTGCTGATTCCAGAGTGTTATGATATGAAATCCAGCAATATTATTAATCTTTGTTCAGTTTAGTTAGGTCTCAACATAAATGAAGATATAGATAAATGTGTACATGTCTAAGTGTATAGGATTGATAGCCATATTACTTAGTTTTTGTTGGATAGTTGAACAGAACTGTCTGCAGTCTCCCTGGTTGAATTCCCATTTATATGTTCCACTTTTGTATCTTGAACAACTATTTGTGGGGGGACAATATGTATACATCAACTAGTGATTTACTACTGTTTATTTTTTTCTTTGAAAGTATGTACTATTTCTGCCCATTTTCTATTTTGTTTTGTCTTTCTTTAAATAATGAAATTAACCAAGGATATTAAAGAATAAAACTATAAAGAATAAAAATTATCTCAAAAAATAATAATAGTATTTCATTATTTGAAAATGGATACAGTGATATCAGCATGACAGCACATTCCCAGTAACCACAGAAGAGCCTTCTGGAGGAACAGGGAGAGCTAGAAGAGGTGAGTGAGAAAGTAACTAACATTTAAGTGCTGACTGTGTGCCTTGCTTGGTACTAGTAATTTCATCCATTCTAAGAATACCAATAAAAAATGAAGTAGTCCTAGCAACAGTGTGCAAAATACCACAATGTCAAGAAGCCAAAATCATTACTAAATATTAGAAATGTATACAATCATAATAATGTATCATTAAATAGCCTGTCACCTTCTAAAATATCAGAACATGTAACTAAAGAACATGTCAGAAAAGTTGCTAGAAATTTTTGAGGTTTTACAAAACAATTATACTAATATATATTGCTAGTACAAGATATATTACTCCAAAAGTACTTCATAGTGGCAATAAAATGCAGCTTATAAAGTTTAGATATAGCTGCCTTATTATTAGCTGCTTTTTGAACACTGAAATATTAATGCTTCAAATTTTATAAAGTATTAGTTAACAGTATGTTTGGCTCACATCCTCATTTTACATGATCTCTGCAAAAATGACATTTTTTTCATAATAGCAAAAGCCAACAGAGGCCCTGACAAGTTTCCTGAGGTTAATACTGTTGGTATTAAGATTGTGGTGGAAAAAATCTAGATTTGAAATTTTGTCAAAGTAAAGCAAATGGTAGGAGGCCTCTGAGATGCTTACCACAACAAAGAATGGTAAGAATTCAGCACAGACCTCTGGGACAGGTACCTACAGGTCCTGGGTAAAGGTTAGCTTTTTCATTGTCCAAAGAGAAAGATGAAGTAAGTGCGAAACATTATTACTATAGGAAAAAGATCTATGAGAAACAGTCTTTAAAGAATGACTCTCTTTTTAAATTCTTCAGTGTTACTTATGTTGGCACTCAGAAAACGATATCTCAAAGCAGGCCCCTTCAGGATGCTCAGTGCTTTGAGCTACAGAAGCCCAGAAGGTCCAAAGTAGTTCAAATCCTAAGTCTTCCTACAGGCATTTCCTGCCCTCTGTCACCCACCCTTCATTCTCTCTCATGTTTCTTTTGGATTTGTTGTTGTTACTGCTGCTGCTGTTGCTGTTTTGTCACAGAAAACAGGACTCCTCTAATCAGTTCTCATAAAGTCGTTAGAAACTGGAGCCTCCCTCTCCCTATCCTTTCCTCCACCTTTCTCCATGAGACATTCAGTCTAGAGAAGTCTTACCCCATACTCCATAACGGAGAGCAAGAATGCTACACATAAAGCCCAAAAAGACTACAACAGAAAAAAAGAAATAGAGTACTCCAACAGATAGACTTTGCTGAACTCGACCTTCAGTCCGTTCTCATTAGATCATATTGTTTTATCCAATCACATTTCAATACAGCTGTACACTCTTCATCAAATCTAAGTATAAAAATGGATAAGCTCCCATGCATCTTTTTTTCTGTATTTGTGTGTCCTGCAAAATTTTGATCAAATAAATGTTCTGTTTTTCTCTTGTTAGCCTGCCTTTTATCACAGGAGTACTGACTGTGACCCTTGTGATGTATAGAGGAAGGGATCACATCTTTCATTCTTCCAATTGAAAACAATAACAACAACAACAATAACAAATGTTAACCCAAAAAGGAAGAAAAAAACTGTCCCTATCAGTATTTTAATTTGATTTTACATTTTAAACCACTGATTTAAACTTGATTGGTCATTTAAATTTTGAAACATCAGGCTAGTCACCAATAGCCAAAATGCAGACATTATAAACCAAATGTAGAAGTCCAATATAGAATGTTCCAAAATATGGAGTTATTGAGCTAAACACAAGCAAGATGCAGGAAAGCTCGCTACACACCATTTGTCTAAATGCAAACATGGATTTGCAAAGACCTGTATTCTACCTGCAGCCTCTAGAAGAAGAAAGGTAACCACTGGAGGCCATTTTAAACCCTTGTCATTTGCAGATGTTACAATATTAGCATATTAGTATATTAGTTAATAATCCATATGAGCAATCTTTACTACCTGGCCTTTCTTTGCCATTTATTTTCTCTTCTCCAAATTGCCACCTCTAAAGACTAAAAATTCTTTTCTTTGTCTTATTCTTTCTAGAAAAATCTAGTGCTCTTTGTCAAAACTGCTAAATAATTAGAATTCAAAAACCTTCTCTTTACAAACTAGCCATTCTCGGCCAGGATCAAGAAAACCAACAACAACAAATGCTGGAGAGGCTGTGGGGAAAAAGGAACTCTCCTACACTGTTGGTGGGAGTGTAGACTGGTGCAGCCTTTGTGGAGGTCAGTCGGGAGATTTCTCAAAAAGCTGGGATTGGAAGTCCCATTTATTCCAGCTATTCCACTTCTAGGCATATTCCCACAAGAACTGAAAGCATCATACCACATTGATATATGTGCACCTATGTTTATAGCAGCACAATTTGTAATCGCCAGATCTTGGAAACAACCCAAGTGTCCACCAACTGAGGAATGGATAAAAAAGTTGTGGTATTTCTATACAATGGAGTATTATTCAGCTATAAAGAAGGACCACATTGAGATATTTATCAATAAATGGGCGCAGCTTGAGACCATACTCATAAGTGAAATAAATCAAACTCGCATGTATGAATACCGAATAGTTTCCCTAATGTAAGTAATGATTCAAATATATAAAAATATGTGGTAATCATGATTCCCCATTAGGTGGCCTTGAAGCCTTATAAAGTTTTCACTCATTAATTAGAAAGGCTTTATTCTGGGCTTCTTGATATGGAAATATTTGAAGCTAGAGTATATGAAGTTTTATCCAAATATTTCAAGGAAAAAGACAGACACTATGGTAACTACTATTAAGTCGGGTTATATGGTGGTGAACCACTAGGTTGCTGAAACAGTCATGCTTTGACCTGTATTGTTATATTGTTATGTCCTGTTTCATCTCAATCTCTGCCTTATTCATTAAAAAAATTATTTAGTTATTTTTTATGTTTTTTTAAATTAAGGGTAAAAATTTTAAAAAATTAGCAGGGTATATAATAGTAATTTTTTTTGATTTCCTATTAACTTGTTTTGAAGTCCTGTAATGCTCGCACTATCTTGTTTTGACTGATTAGACTCTGTTCCATTCTGTATGATAGCATCAAGTTTGAGGGTATAGGCAACTACTTTGAAGGCAATAAGATTCACTAAGATGCCCATTCTGGTTTGACTATTGTCTCCTTGGGAAGTCCTGTAATGTTTACAATGCTTAAGTTTTATTGGTCTTGTTCTCTACTGTTTTGTTCAACTTTATAATATATAATGAGATAGACAATTCTTTTTAAGGAAACAAGAGACATTGTTGATAACCATTGTTGATAACCTTGTACTCTGTTTTACATCATGTGCTATGTCTATCCTTGGTTTGACTGACAGCTTTGTTTTGCCATATTTGACTTTATTCTCCCCCCCCCCAGAAAAGTAATAAGAACTAAGGAGTAATAAAACCCAAAATGTGTAAATTTTGTTGTAAAAAAGAGAGGGGAAAAAAAAGAGTTCTAAATGATACAACAGCAAGAGTCTTTAGGGGTGTTAAATAGCTGACCATATTAATGTTTTTGGTTGGATCATTGAACACAACTGTTTGCAGTCTCACTGTTTGAGTGTCCACTTTGTATGCTCTGATACTGTGATTTGAGCAACTATCTCTAAGATGATAATATGTAATCTATTAACCAGTGATTTCTTACTGTTTTTTTTTGTAGTTCTGTATTACTTGTACCCTTACACTGCTTTGTCTTGTTTTGTTTTTTCTCTTTTTCCTTTTAAATAAAATTTTTTAAAAATTGGAAAAAAGAAAAAAAAAAACTAGCCATTCTCTACCTGTTAGCTTGTCTTTTTTACAGGCATCAAGAACCTATATTAGTTCAATTTTTTTAAATTTATTATTACCCTATAAAAAGAGCCCTATGGAAAATAAAGCCCTTCTTCCTTTATTTTCCTAAATAGAAATATATTATTTAGTTTGACACATCAAACAAACTCAGTCAAACCTAGTCTTCAATCCCAGTTGTATGCCTTAAACCTCTAAGTCATATTCCCTTTAAAATGAAAATATAATTTGTCTTATACAGTCATGCAGACTAAAGGTTCAAAGTTGTGAGTATACAAATTAGTATGTGTATTAATTCTTGCAATAAGTGTTTCTCAATGCCTACTTGGGCTGGACTTTATGTTCAATGTTGAGAATATTGTGATGAACAACACAGAAAGGGTCTTGTGTTCATACAATTTACATTCTTGTGAAGGAAACAGATTAGATAAGTAAGCAAACATATAATATCATTTAAAATGATAAATTACTTGACAAAAGTTAAAGAAAGGTAATAAATGAGTGATGGAAAGTAGGATCCTTTTAAGTGGAGTAATGATGGAAAGTTTTACGGAAGAGGTAGTATTTGAGCTGAGACTTGAATTTAAAGGAGGGAGCACTGTAAGACCAGGGGAGAGATTGTTTCCAGGCAAAGAAAAGGGCAAATGTTGAGTCCTCTGTGTTTGAAATAAATGTGGCAAAAATGAAAGAAACCTTGGGAGGCATAAGCACAGAGAATGGGGGAGAAAGAGAGATAAACTTAACCAGGTTAGGAAAGCACTTGTTAAGAGATTTGGGGGATATTGTAAGTATGATGTGAAGATCACTACCTGGTTTCAAGCAGAGGCATGACAAAGTTTGGGTGTCAATGTCCCTGGATCATATTAACCCCATCAAGAACTCATGCTAATGAAATCTGAGGGAGGTGTTAAAATTTTGAAAGTAGTATCCATTTAGCGATGTTCTAGTTCAATAAGTTTAGCTGTTTTTTGGTTTTGGTTTGGTTTGGTGCTGGGAATTAAACTCAAGGCCTTCAGACTAAGTTACATTCTTAATCCTTCTTTCTATTTCTTTATTTTGAGAGACTGTCTCACAAAGTTGCTAAGGATGGTTACCAGTTTACAATCCTCCTACCTCAGTCTCCTAAAGTTCTGGGATCACAAATATGTGCCACTAAACCCAGTTAAATCTGGAATTCTTATGTTACACACACAGTCTTTGTTTGATGATTCAACAAACTGGGCATGCATAATCACAGGAACTAAATAGACTGCCCATGCTGTTTGTAAACAACACTTGGCCCAAAACAGAAATAGTAAAAGCAAAATGCCTAATATAAAACCCCCTGAAATGTGTAAAGTGACCATGGTACTTCATATCCTCTTTCTATCTGTTGAGAATTCATTAAATGATTGGTACAAAAGAATTCAAAGGAAATTTGTGACAATACTAATAAACACATGTACAATAGTTGCCTTTAGATTTTTTTTTTTTAATCTGTTGGTTGCTTCAAAAATTATATCTTTACTATCTGAGGAAAAGAAAAATAAAAGCAAATGAAAGAAAAGTGTCATTCACATAATTTTGGATTTTTAAATGTTTAAGAAAAATTAATAAATCTTGATACATTTTATTCATATAACAAAAAACCCCATAAGACCTTAATAACATGCACCACTGAATAGGAAACCAACTGCAAATTACCTAATTTGTTGAATTTGAAAGTATGGAAATAAGAGCTATTTTAAGTCAAAGCTATTACACTTGGCAACACATTATCATACAATTTAAAAATGTTTAAAGGCTGCTCCCAAACTTACTCTAGACCGGACCTGCGGCAGTTAGCCAAAGCAACAGTTTGGAAGGTTGCTAGAATGCATCTCCAACATTGCCATTATCAGGGATCACTAGGACAGCTGATGGAAAACTGTGTCAGCAGGGTGCCACAATAGCAGGCAAAGGACACAGCCTACAGAGCTGGAATTGTGCTTGTGCACTCGCAAGAACAGTCAAGCTCTTGGGGTCCTACAACAAGGCTGCTTTGTAGCATTACAAACAGGTAAATCCTTCCTGCTTCTCTAACCTACAAACAAGCTCCGGAGTAACTTATCTAGTCCTGAAATTTATTTAACTCCAGGAAAAAAATTGGGGAAACTGCATTCTTGAGAACTGCAGGCACACTGGTAGTAACCATATTCTAATAATTTTGAGAAATCAAGAATAAAAATGTTTTGAGATCAGAAATTGAAGATCTGCTGCTATAGTATTGTCGGGTTTATAAGATCAACTTTCTCCATGGTTATTCAGTAGTGACCAGTAAAGCTACTGGTTAAATAATAATATTGTTCTAGACACTTTATCTATTCTGTCTCATTTAATTATCAAAATCTCTTTTTGGTATACTTTTTCCAAAAGTGCACTGTGAGGTAGATATATATGAGTGAACATACATCATCCATGCATTGTGTATAATTCTTACAAAAATAATAAAAATTATTTTAACATTTCTAGAAATTAACTACAACACTGACTCAATACCACCTATTAGATATATAGTTCTCATATATGTATACATATACATACATATATATTTGTTGTTTACTCACATTTGGTTGGAATTAAGTTTTTAGACATTTAAGTTATTAAGAATAAAGGACTGCATCCAAGTACCATTAGCAGAGTTACACACACAGTGGTTATTCCACTAATATCAATGAGCTCAGATCAGAAAGGAGCAAAGATGCTGATCCAAATCATGATCCTTTGTTCATTCATCCATTCATTCATTCTTCAGTTATTATATTAAAATCTATTAATATACTATTACATTACTATTACAAATAAGAAATGCATATCTGAAATGCATATCTATTACTATTACAAATAAGAAATGCATATCTGACTTTGTTGGTATTATAAGCTTAGTAAGGAAGCATAATTACCCACCTATCACGCATAATATTGAATTACCTTGAAAGTACTTGGGGAAAAGTAATTCTTCCATTAGACTATTAACAGTAACATGCACTGAAAAACAACAGTTGGGTAGATTGTGCTTAGCAATACAGTACTTCCTTGGCCTTCTCTATGTGATATACAAAGAACAAATTAATGTTTTTATGGGAGGGAGTTGCATTTGGAATTTGACATGTGTGATGTACACTGAAACATTTAAGAACACTTTCTTGAGGGTGCTTTTTAATTCATTTGAAGATAACTGTAAAAATTAATGGTATAATATGCAACTAAAAATATTCATTCAGTAGCGCATCTTGGTTACACTGTAAACAGGAGACATTTTTATGGGTGAGCATGGGTACTTGCCTTACATGGCATCAGTCTCAAAAGGCCCATTAGTTGTCTCAACCTGAATGCTTCTTATAATAACCCTTTGTCTTGGTTAGCACCCAACATCCAAAGTTAAAACAGGAGGGGTTTATTTTGGCTCACAGTTTGTAGAGGTTTCAGTCCATAATCAGCTGGTTTCAAGGCAAAGTGTCATGGCAAAGGGACATCACAGAGAAATAGTCCACAGCAAGCAGGCAGATGAGAGCACATTAGGACTCTTTCTGTACCTTATATTGTATACAGGCTACCTGCCAGGGGGCAGTTGTAGTTCTCGCGTCTTGAATCCTAGCATAATATGCCAAACCACTCAGTGGGCTGATTTGGTAATCACAGACCCTTGATCTGATCCCAGCACCACACACTGAATAGCCAGCAACCTCTGAAAAGCTCTCCCTCATGCATGACTGGGGTATATCTAGACATCAGTCACAACACTCTTATGAAAGGTAACACCTTTTATTATCCTCAAATTACCCCCTTCGGAATTTTAAAATTTGCAAACACCAGTATTCTAAAACTTGATATGCTCATTTGTATGCAAATTACATTTATTAGTTGTGCCCATTCTTATCCGATTCAGAAAATATTCAGTGAGAATATCAACTGCAATCATATTTCCTCAAAACATCATCTTTTATCAGTTCCCTTATAGTTCCCTCACTGTAACTCTGATTGAGTTGGCCATGTTAACGTTCCTCTATGAACATTTCTTGTACAACTGAGCCTTTTTAAAGTGGTACCCTACACAAAACCTTCCGAAGGCATGTAGTTCTGCTCTGTTTAAGCTAAGATAATGTTCAAAGAATTTTAAAAGGATATTCAAAGGTCTAAATAAATCATGAAGATTATTTACTACAACAGAAGTGTTCACAGTCTTTTATTCTAAAATATTCAAAACACAAACAGATGTCTTTTGTAAGAAACTGACTTCCCATTATTATAAAGAAAACAAAAGTCCGTTTTGTTGTTGTTGCTGCTGTTGTTTTTACCTGCAGTACACAGCAGAGTGTTAATACATTTTATCAAGGTAAATTTGTATTAATTATATATTACTTGGAGACAAGCATAGGATATGTTCCACAAAGAATTCAAAAGATTCCTATTAACCTAAAATGTCAACTATGCAAAAGCAGAGTAATTACCTGAAATGCTACTCAATTCCAAGACCTCTACCTTTTTAAAATAGAAAAATGAGAAATGAATAAAATGTCCAATGGTTGAGGGACAAAAAGAAAAGAAGTGAATAGACTGGATGTTTCACAGGCTGTGTAGTTCCTTACCTCTGCAAACACACCCAACCCCCTCTTCTGGCTAGCCATGAAATATTCTACTTAAGACTCATAAAAAGAGCAATGTAACTGAAAATATGTCAATGAGGCTGACCTTTAGCAAAGGAAAGACTCCTTACAAAATGGAAACTAGACTCATTTGATGAAATAATTAAGGAAAACCTAATGGAATTTTGGATTTAAATGAAAGCTAAGAGATTCTAAAAGTAACACTGGATTAATGAAAACTACTGCGACCTTCTCTCAGAATAAGTCCACACTTTGGAAAAGCAATTAAAAGAGCTCACAGAATTCAGACTACATAGCCAATGCCACAGAGCACAAGTCTGAGGAATTTACAGGGTAATAATAAAAATCTCTAATAAGTTGCTACAATTGAAAAGGCAAAAAGACAATCAATGGGGTTAATCACTAGACTGCAAAGGATAAAGCATTTGCTAAAAACGAAAACTAATTGAACTAATAAAGTTTTGGTAAAGGTAATCTCAATAGGAATTAACATAACAGAAGACCTTTGTAAATAGTTAAATTCTCCTTTGAAAAAGAAGTAACTCAGCACAAAAGACCCCAAAGTGGTAAGAAAAGCAAGGATATTATCAAGAAGTATAGAAACTCCACTGGTCACCCTCCCTGTGTAAGCCTGACACACATGCACCCCTACAGCCATACCACCCTGAACACATCTGATCTCGTTTGATACACACACACTCCTGATCCTTTTACAACCAGGTGATATGAGGATCAGAGAATCATACATTGGTTTATTACCAAGTAATGACGGAAGTGATTATCCACGCCTTAAGCTTTATTAACAGAAGGGTTACAAACTACATTTTTTTAAACCAAACAATCCGCTCCCTATGCAAATGAAACAATTACAAGTGTTCAATTTTTGTACTGACTCTACAGATAAATCTGCAGAAAATGGCTTTTTCCTTAGTTGTGCTGTAGAGAAGGAAAGGCATTTGCCCTCTGTAGAGTAAACAGAATATTCAAGTCATTCCTGATATTTCTCCTCTCGATAGATGGCTGATCCATATGGAATGAAGCTAGGGCATGAAGAGTTAGGCTTGGAGGCTCCAACTCTTACCAAGGATCCTACTTAGAGTGCGCCAAAGGTCTTCACATGTAATTCTTACTGCTTCACTAAAAACAATACAGAGATGGCTTGAGTAGATGCCTAGAAGCTACAAAGAAAATCATAGAGGTTATTCATTATCTTCAGGAATTCAAATTTCTCAGTGTTGAGCAGAATTTGGAAGAAAGTAGCTATTTAAATAAAACCTAAAAATGAACAGAGACAATGCTATTGTGGCTAAGCAATGAATTATTTAGAAAAATTTAATATTATTGCATTGTTGCATATATATACACACTGTAGAAAATATAAAAACTTAGCAAATATAAAAGTAAAAAAATGTTGCTCATATAATCATTTAGAAATAAACACTAGTAACATTAATAAGCAATATTCAAGAATTTTTATACATCTCAAAACCTTTTTTCAAGCAAATTTTTTAACAAGATAGGATTATCTTATACTATTTTATAGCCTTTGCTTTCTTCACAATAAACACAGTTTCATACCAAAAGAACATATGGGCAGCTCATTTTTCAAAAGACTGACTATTATACCAATTTATCCATATAAGTATTTTAATTCGTTTGCTTCAATATTCCCCAAAGTGTCTTATTTGAACAGTAGTTCTTCAGGAGGTAGTCAAAATAAGTGCATTAAGTGGCATATAGTTTACTATGTGGGTTAGTCAGGTGACTGTGAAAAAATGCTCAAGATAATTTACAAGGAAGAAAGACTTGTTTCAGCTCACAGTTTTAGACTTTTCAATTTATCCCCATTCCTTTTGGGACCTGCAGCAAAGCAGAACATCATGATGGGAATCACAAGGTAGAATGAAGCGCTTCATCCCGTGGAAGCTGGGAAGCAAAGAATGTGAGCGAAGAAGTCTCAATATCCTCTTGAAGGTCCCACCCACAATGATGAAAGGATTTTGCCCTGAATGGGAAGCTGCAGCGGTGGGAGGCTGGGAGGCGGAACCAAAGGGCTCTACCTTGAGGTTACCTTCCCCGCCCCTAGGCAACTTAATCTGTGGCATGAAATGAATTCCAATGGGCTGGCTACCTGTGCATCAGTAATGCCCTTAGGCACCACCCCAAACCTAAGCTATGTGTATGCTCCCACACCACGTGTGGGACAGAGAGAAAGCCAGAGAAAGCCTGGAGGTCATGGAGTCTTTCTCTGCATTCTTAAAATAAAGGCCACTTTTATTTCATCTTTCGTATCTTTTTAGCCACACCAAAAATTCTATCAATGATCAAATTTGTTTACACTAGGCCCCATCCCCTAATAGTTCCATCACCTCCTAATAAAGCCATCTGCCTAGAACAAAGCTCTAGCACATGAGCCTTTGTAGGACATTTAAGATCGAAACCATAACTATATCTCCTCAATATGCCAACATGATACATTTTTAGGAATCTCTCAGAATGAGCACCCATTAGAACATAGTTTATAAAACACTCTAGGGTAAATTCAAGTACTGATCTTAACCAATATTAAAAATACTATACTATGTGGATAGGGAATAAATTTGTCAATAGAAGAAATGATGAGGTTCTGAAATTCCATCTTTCTGTAAGTAGCAGAAGCCATGTCTGATTTCTAACTCAGCTAAAGAACCCCTAAAGTTCAAAGTTCTCCAGGATGATAACAGGTAAGTGAAAGGTTTTTGCCCCAGACACTGTAGCCAGTGAAGCTGGGAGGCAGAACCAAGGGGCCCTATCTTCCCCACCCTAGGAATTCACCTGTGGCGTGAAATGAATACCAATGGGCTACCTGTGCATCACTAATGCCCCTTAGCACCACCCCAAACCTAAGCTACATGTATGCCCCCACACCAAGTGTCTGCCGGACAGAATGCCAGACCCCAGAGACAATGCCAGACCCTAGAGGGTCAGGGGGTCACTCCTCACATTCTTAAAATAAAAGTCCATTTTAATTTCATACTTCTAATCTTTTCAGCCATGCCAAAATCCTATCAGATGGTTCCCTTCTGCACCGAAAAATTCTATCAGTAAGCATTAGGGGCATAAGACTTTGTAAGTTTAAAAAAAAAAAAAGATAAATAAAGCTCTAGCTATCCTCTTCCTCAGGACTCAGTGTTGCAGGAGATGGCAAGACAGAATTTGTCGTTGAGAGATTCAGAGATTCAGGAGTCCAACTGTTGTCTCCCTCTTTGGAGGTGACTAACATGCCAAAGAGATGAACAGAACATAGTGAAAGTGTGTATTGGTAAATATCAGGCTCATGGTGGGACCCTCAAGCAGAAACTACTCTTCCTGTAAGCAAATCCCACAGGCAGGACTAAATTCCTGAATTGGAGAGGATTTCGATCTTTGCCTATGTATTTATCTAGAATTAAAGGAAACAGGGTTAATTCTTAGTAGGTTTACCAGGGACTCTTAAGATAAGAGTGAAGTTCTGTATCTCAGTGGAAACACCTCCTGTGGAACACGTAGAAGTAACTTGTAGTAGTAATTTATGTCAAGGCCCAGGCCGTGGTGGCCTTGCGGTAAGAAAATTGGTGTGTAAAGGATCTTGGTTTAGTTCATTTAATCTGTTTCTCTGAGGTAGCAGTTTCCTACTCTGACATTTTTTCCCCTTTCTATTTTTTTCTCTACTATGGGCAAAGCCGAGAGAATAGCATATGAGTTTCAGAGAAAAAAGAATCACAAAGGTAGCAAAAGATAATGACATCAAAGTAGCACAGATTACCCAGGATCCATGGGAAACCAATCTTTTGAAAAGATAAGATTTAGAAGGAGAGTCCATGACAGAAAAAATGTGAGCCCCAGATTAACATCCAAATAATAACATCCAAAGCAATTAGAAAGCTCTGAGACCCTCAAACTCTCAAAGTATAGACATAGTCAGTAATAACTACACTGAGCTGTTTCCAATAAAATTACAGACTTCAATAATTCTTCATCCAGTTCAAAAATCAGAATATCATAAAATGAGGTCAAAGGACAAATGAAAAATCAAAGTAGCTCTACATATGTGATTTAAGCAGAGAAAAAACACAAATATTGAGTACTCCCAATGAGTGAGGCAGTATTTTAATTGTTTTACAGATAAGAACTGTACTATTCTCATTTTCAGGTGAAGAAACAGATGCATGGGGGCTGGGGATTTAGCTCAGCGGCATAAGCACCTGTCTTGCAAGCAGGAGGTTGTGAGTTCAATCCTGCATACCAATTTTAAAAAAAAAGGAAAGAAAGAAAGAAAGAAAGAAAGAAAGAAAGAAAGAAAGAAACAGATGCATGGAATGATTAAATAAACCTTCCTCATCCTTGATTTTGCTACCAAGTAACAAAGCAAGAATTCCAACCTCGGATGCCTGGTTCTACACTCTGAAGAACAGAGACTTGGAAAAGACCTTGGAACTATGGGTACTACCTCCTTCTGCATATTTCTATTTTGCAAGAAGACACAAGTGTTTTGACGGCCTCCACAAAGGAAAAAATAGCACAAGTGTCACACAATTTCCAATCCCGTATCCCATCCTCAGGTCAAAAAAGCTCAGTAAAACCACCAGTGAGCCAGGATCCTAAATGGCCATCTCTATGGAAAAAAATGGAAATAGCACACCCTGTTCCTCTTAGACTGTACTCAACACAGGATCTGCCCCTCTTGTTGAATCATTTCCTGCAGTGGCTACCATCAGGTGATCAACTTGTCCAGGTTTGTACAGGATTTTCCAAATTTAACACTAAAAGTCCTGGGTAATCCCCTAACCAAAGACACCTATGTTTGCTTCTCTTATGGAAATCAGGATGGAGTTCAAGAAGTAGGTAAATCTTGGAAAATATTTATTTTGTGATTCATCTTAAATTGCAGAATAGGATACCAGATTCATCCAACACAAATGGGGTCACAAAGGAAGTAGTCAATATATGCTAACTTGGAACATAGATTTTGATGCATTCCAAGATCTAAAGTGTGTAAAAAGCACGCACAGTACACTGAAGGTCTTACCACCATTCAGAAGAGTCATGCTGTAATGATGAAACAGGCCTGTCAGCTATGCATATATACCTGCCACTTCAATGTTATCTAGGAAGGGTATCTTCTCTAGTACATAAACAAACAGTGGGTCCTAGGGAGTACTGTTATTGGTAATATTGTATCTAAATAAATCTATCACTATTTCAAGAAATAATAGAAAATGACAGCAAAAACAGTTTGATAAAAGTGCTGCATAATGCAGGAAAATTAATATTGTACTGAGGATTCCTAACTCTCAGGACAAAACAACTCTGCAAATATATAAGTCAGCAAATTGACTTCAAATGGGAAAATTATAGAGTATGTAAAATATTTCTCAATCACATTATGTTCTTTGCTGTGCATGACTGCCATTTGAGTTGATATAATGTACACTAAGAGAAACACTAAATGAAGCCAAATAGACAATGAGATAAGGCAGTGTAAACAGTAAGCAGTGATTTGCAATTAAGTTGCTTCCCATGTGGGTAATTCTACAGAGCTCCCTCCAAAGTATCAGGATTTATTCACCTGTCCCAGACATTAAAACTGAAACTGTGACATAGTAAAACTTTTTTTATCGGTACTGGGGATCAAACTCACGACCATGCACTTGCAAGGCAGGCACATAGTAAAATATTTGTTTCGATGCTACAAGTTTTATAGACCTGACCTCCTGTACCATGGCACTCTCCTGAGCTGAGACCCATCCTGTCTTCCTTTTTGACTTCTATCATCTGTGAGCTGCATGAGAAGGACCTTGGGAGATTCAAGCTAAACAATGGAAGAAATGGGAAGAATCTAATTTTGGGAAAATTCTAAAAATTAATGATATTAGAAAAAAGTTTTCAATATAAATTCTAAAATCAACATGGGGAAATCTGGATTTTAGAGCTTGATGTGAATAGGAAACACCTGGTACAAAACTCTTTGGAAACTTTGTTTGTAGAAAGCCTCTATTTGATAATTTTGTCCGTCATAGTGGCTGCTAAATATGCCCATCATAAAGCACAATAAATTCAAACCATATGAGTATTATGGATTTTAAAATAAAGTGTATAAATGAAATGAATATGGGAAAATCTTCAGTGGTTCTCTTTCACAGCAGGCAAGGTCAAAGGCTAGAGAGAAACCCTATGAATATGAGTAAGGTTTGAAAACTGATTGTGAACATTGATAAAGGAACTCACACAGGAGAGAACCCATATATAATGCAATGTAGAAAAGAATTTAGTAGCTCTAGTAGCTTTCATAAACATTAAAATGAGTCACAGTGGAGAAAAACTCTGTGCACAGAACCACTGCAGGAACACATTTAGTACGCACAGGTACTGTCCTTGAAAGAATTCACACTGAGAAGAAACCCTGTGGATGTTAGCAATGTGGTAAAGCCTTAATTTGCTCCAGAAACTGTCTCAAACATAAAAACTCACATTGGAAAATAACTAGGAGTATGCAGTGTGAACCACATTGACATTAGAGAACGCATAGTAAAAAGAATCCCTAATTTTGTAACCAGTTTAGGAAATCTCTCATTGAACTATGGTATCATTACATGCATTTAAAAAATCACCATGAAAAGAATCTTAACATATGTATGGAATGTAAAAAAGGTTTTATTTATGGCAACTTCTTCAAATCCATGGAAGTAGTAACATGAAAAATGAAGCCTATGTATGTAAACAAAACTCTTCTATTCTTTCAGTTACCTTGAAATAAATGGGGAAAAACTCACATTAAAGAGAAACTGTATGTAGTTAAGTGACCCTCATATGCATTCTATGATGCTACAAAATGACAGAAGAGATGAAACAACTAATACTAAAAGCATAAATATAGAATGGAGTCTTCACTTTTAAATGACCTTGCATGCAAACCTGACATGGCATAAAGGAATGACACCATGTATTTTATGGAAACACCTCTGGCATTTTGGTTTCACTCAACAAAAAAAAAGATATTGAGAAAACATGAAAATAAGAGATACACACACGTCAGTCACTAAAAGACTGGAGAATGAGCCAAACAGAAATTAACATTACACATAATATGCTTATTGTATCATATCCCTATAAATATATAAAGTTCTCAAGACTCACTCATATTTTCAAAATGCTATGAAAGTTTCTGATGTAAAAAAAAAAACATGTACAAGTAAGAAATACGAAAACTTGACATAAATTATTTCTATAGAATGCTCCAGAATATATGCTATTAGAAGGTGGTATCATTTTTTTAAATTTTATTTAAAGAAAGATTAAACAAAACAGAAAATGGGTAGAAATAATACATATTTTCAAAGAAAAAAAACAGTAAGAAATCACTAGTTGATGATTACAGATTGTCCTCTTGCAAATAGTTATTAAGATACTAAAGTGGAGCATATAAAGTTCAAACAGTGAGTTTGCAGCCAGGTTTTGCTCACGTATCCAACAAAAACTTAGAAAGATGGTTATTAATCCTATACTCTTAAACATACATGCAGTTATCCATATCTTCAATTATGTTGAGATTGAATAACCCAAGCAGGCTAATATCACTCTGAACAAAGAATAACACTATTGCTGGGTTTCACATTATGACACTCCAGGCTCAGCCCTGGGCACTTTAGTGTCTCTTTTTCTTCAAAGTAGCTGTTCATTTCATCATGTGTCATAAGGTCAGTTCTCATAAACTGTTTATAGATTCTACATATGCATGAGTCTTAACATGTATTTCTATCCTTTCTATATTAGGAGAAACAAAAAAGCAAGACAAAACAAAATATATTCCTATAAACACATGAAATAAAAAAGACATATAAGACCGTTGTACAAGGAGTTCTACCATAGTTCCTGTGTTGTCTCTTGTTATCTTCAATAGAATTGGCTATATCATCAGACATAGTATAATTGAATATATCAGTACATAACAGTATTAATAAAAACACAACTTTGTATATAGTATGAAACTTCAAAAACAGGCAGTTATCAAACCAGAATGTGTATCATAGAGACTTGTCCTCTTCAGTGTAGTTGCCTATATTCTCACACTTGATACTATCATCTCAGTTTTGAATAAAATCTGTTTATACCAAACAGCAATCAAACAAACCAGATTTAACTAAGATCAGTCATGATAAAGCAATATAAGTTATACAGGGTTCCAGATCAAGTTAATAGGAAATTAAAGATGATTACTGTGCTATATCCTGATGTTTTTGGGCTAGCTGTCTGTGCCCTCAAATCTAATGCAAGTAGACAAACTGGAACAGAATAAAATCTATCTAAGCAGAGTGGTGTGAGTAATGTGGGTTTTAAATCCTGATACACCATTAACAATATCTTCTGCCATCGTTTTTAAGACTCTCCCTCCCCTTTCACTTTCCCAGGTACATTGTGCATTTTGGGGTCTGACGAAGACCCTTAGTTTTAAATGGGAAGGGGGCAACCTGCTATTTAACTAAATGCTTCCAAACCTTCTCTCTCCTGGACATGATCTCTAATTGTATTCCTTTACCTATTAAAGCCTGTCTTCCCAACCTATCCACAAATATTGGTCTAGTTGTCCCTATTACTCTCTGGTTCTGTGTCACATAGAGCATTGTTTTCTCATATTTGATTTTCAGTCCATGTACTCTTTTTCATTTTAATTATATTTTCTATAAATAGCATCTCAGTGGACCCTTCTCCTGATCTACTCCACATGTGTTTTTTTAATTTAGTGTATCAAGGTCATCTATATTAGAGATTATAACCAACCTTCTCTGCTGCATTTCTGTTATGCTCTTTTTTTGCCATCAGTTGTCTGCTTATCTTCTTCATTCTGTTTTCTGCTCCATTCACTGAGGCCTCTCTGTCACTGTTCCTAGAATCCTAGTACTTTTCTTTCTCTCTTTCTAGAATGCCCTGCAGTATTCTCTATAGAGTTGGATTAGTGGTTGCAAATTTCCCAAGTTCCCCTTTGTCTTGAAAGAATCTTGTTTCTCCATTAATTTCTAGAGACAGTTTATCAGGGTATATTAATCTTGATTGGAGGCTGTTTTTTTTTTCAGGACTTGGAATATTTTGCTACAGACTCTTCTTGACTTGATGGTTTGTGTTGAGAAGTTTGCCGTTATTCTGATGGGCCTTCCTTTATAGGTTATCTGTTTCTTATCTCTAACAGCTTTTAATATTCTGTTCTTAAATCGAATTTCTAGGATCTTGATTATTACATGCCTGGGTGTAGTTCTGTTTTGGTTGTAGGTGGCTGGAGTTCTGTATGCCTCATACATCTGAATATCATTTCCTTTTCTTATGTTTAGGAAGTTTTCCTTAATTATTTCTGTGAATAGCCTTTGTAGTTCCTTTGTTTATACCCATACCTCTTCATTCACACTCTTTATTCTCAAGTTATAGATCCTCTTGTCATTTTCTAGCCTTTGTATTATTACTGCTTATTTCCTTATTATTTTTAAAAAGTTTTCCTTTCATAATCTCACATTGCAAAACTGTCCTACAATTTGGATAATCTATCCTTAGTTTTTTTCAATTGGATTTGCCATCTTTCCATAGAGTTTTTAATTTTCTGGTAATCTCTTTGAATCTACTTCATGTATTCTATATTTTCTTTATATTCTTCATCAAATGGTTCTCTCCTTTGTTTGAGTTCCTCCCTTCTTCCAGCTTTGTCTTCTTGAGGGGTGCTCAGCATCTCTTTTATTAATCTTCTTATATCTTGCTTTACTTGGCTAAATATTTCCCTTTTGAACTCATTTATGAGGTCCTGAATATATCTCTTTATGTCCACTGGTGCTGTGTCTGATATTGCATGTTTGCCCTTCTCATTCTCCTTTATATTTACTTGTCCTGGGTCAGTGTTCTCAGGGTTGAGACCTAGGGACTTTTTCTTATTGCTTCCTCTTCCCATCTTTTTTGTTTCTTCTAGGAAGCCCCAGTTTCTTTCTTTGTTGATTATAATTCTTCTGAAGTATGCTGGATAGGTGCTTCCCACTGCAGTGCACTAGTGAGTTGCAAACAGGGGCAATGTATGCTGGCCTCTCCCCTCCAGATCAGTTAAGCTGCTGAGGCCTTCACTGTACTGTATTACTGTGTGCCGCCTCCCCTCTGGGTCAGTCAAATTTCTCAGGCCTTCGCTGCATTAGTTTGCACTGCTGCCATAGGGAATTGATTTTGGATAACCAATTGGGTCTCAGCCAGGTCATGTGATCCATGCCTAGCTCACTCCACCAATCCCATTCAGGAAGGGAACAACTGACTGAAGTCATTGTTGCCCCTTGCACTTTCCAGTCCTTCCTGGTGCAGAATGTCATCCACCAGAGGCCCCCTTTCTGTGGAATGGCTCCACTCCAATCACTCACCACAGGTCAATACAGGCTCCCCGCCAGCTCAGCTCTCTGTTCAGCTGGCCAACTCCTGACCTCATTGTGAATGCGCCTCCAGTGAGTCTAAGTGGCGGGACCTAGGCCGGCTCAGCAAGTCACCCGCTGTGGCAGGACACTGAACCTTTAGCTGTTCCAATAATGGCACTGGGACTGTATGTTTAATTGGTTCTTCTCACCTTGGTTTCTTTTTGGGACAAGAGAATTCATCTCCTTCTGTTTGGGGTTCCCCATACTGTATTATGTTGAATTCTAGGTTGACTATCTCAGGGAGCCCCTGTAGCCAGCTGTTACCTATCTGCCATCTTTGCTTGAATCCGGAGATATCATGTTTTTATCAGTAGCTAACATTTAAAGTAGATCTCACAATATTTTTTAGAGGTCACTATATGAATAAATTTGGAACTAAAAAATATACAGATCGGAATTGGTTGTTGTAATTATAGAAAATTATGTTTTTCACCCGTTATTTTTAACTAAACTTTAATGATGGTATTAATGACTACCATTAGATAATAGTTGATAAATAAATTCAACAGATATTTGAAAAAACAAAAAGGATTAAACTTTTAATAAGCTAATTACTTAAAAAAACTAAAAACAAGAATTAGAAAGAGGACACAACTAAAAATATGCAAAACATTTACATCATTTTTAAAGCATAAAGAAAAGATGCAGAACTTAATCTAATAAATATGAACATATAGAACTTTAACCTGTATCACAATAACCCAGAGAACTCATTAAAATAAGAGTTTTGGACTCAAGAGGTCTAAGGCAGTATACATATACACAAAAATATTCCATTTCTAACAAGTTACCAGGTGAAGCTGATATGTTAGTCTAAAAAACATATTTTGAGAAACACTGATTTAGACAAAGTTTATTTATTTCTCAGAAAATGTAAATAACTAAATGCCTCAAGATGTGAAAAACTTAAAAAATCAAAAAATTATAAACAAATTATTTTATTAAATGCTTCCTAAACTAGAAATTTTGCCTGTTGAGTAACTTAAAATTACAAAAACAGATTGTAAACATTACTTTCTTCATTGCTGGGACAAAATACCAAACACCTACAATTTAAAAAGGAGAGTTGTGTTTTGGCTCACAGTTTGTAGAGATTTTTGTCCATAGTTGGCTGACTTCAAGGCAGAGCAGCGTGGCAGCAGGGCATAGCAGAAAAGAAACAGCTGTGGTACAATGACAGGAAGCAGAAAGCAATCAAGGAAGGAGGGAAAAATATAAACCCTTCTGGGCCATGCCTTGGTGACACCTCCTCTGATTAGGCATCAACTTCCAACATCACATTTAGTTATAAATTCATCAGTGGATTCACTGTTGATGGTCACACCCTCATGAGCTAAAAACCAACCCCCCCTAAAACCCCACATAAAGTTTTAAGGGGACATTTAGATATAAACTGTAAAGCAGATAATCCCATGTCAAGGCAATAATTTTGGAGCATTACAAAATATGAAGAAGTATCTAGTTTAGTTTATTTGGAAGTTAGTGGGACCCTGAAAAATATTACCTGAAAAAGAAATAGAAAAAAGTTAAGGAAGAAAAGCATAAGCTTGCAGTTATGACTAAGCTATTTATATAGATATGCAATCTCATGTAAAAGGCTAATTCATATCTCAGATTAAAATAGAGATGGTTAGTTGGAGGGGAGAAACCCCACTCATAGTCTCTCTGCCATCCTGGGAACCTCCACCTAGAGCAATACAGATGCCTGGCCCATTCTCCACCACAAGACAGGAAGCCAGCCTAGAAAGTGCCCAGGAATCAGAAACAGACCCATCTAGACAAGCACAGGGTAAACCACTCTAACGAGGGGAAATACTTTGCATGCAAACCCCTAATTTAAGATTGGTTCTATTATATATCTGTAAGTTTTGGTCCTGTAATCTAAAGTACAAAATCAATAGCTAGGGTCTAAGAATATAGCTCAGTGGCACAGTGCTTGCATGGCAAGTGTGAGGTTCTGAGTTTAGTTCTCAGGGGAAAAAAAAAGCCAAAAACAAAATGAATATTACCACAGTTTGTCAATTTCTAAATTGTACTTGATACTGGTAATTGTACTACTGTAGCTAAGATGTCATATATTATAATCAGTTGCTCTCAGTTATGTGACAATATTGGGAAGCTCTGGGATAATAATCTCATCACAGCCCTACACTAAAAGACTGGAGAATGAACCAAACAGAAATTACAATTGTACTCTCAACTAATTGGGAAGTTAGGATCTTGGAATAGACACAAACCAAGAATTTTCTATACAGAGAAGATATCCCTGAAGACTTCCAGGAGAGTCTTGACACCAGTGGTATTGCTAACTGCTCCCAAAACCCACATGGGTTATCAAAAACTAAATAAAATTTTAAAAAATTTTGAAGTAGAAAATCTCAAGACAAAGGAAAAAAATACAGTCTCGGACCTTCAGTCCACACAGAACAAGTCCAGGAGACATAGACATAAAATAAATTGGAGGTCACACACTGAAATTTCTGAAATGATAACAACTAAACTAAAGAAACAACTCCATGAGGTTGCAGAGGAAATCAGATCAGAAATAATCTCTCAGGTAAAAAAATAAATGACAACCATAATGAAAGAATTTCTGAACATTTTTAAAGAAGACACAGACTTAAAAGATAGAGGAGCATAGGAAAATGGTGGAAAAACTGAATGAATTATACAAGAGTTATAATCCATGAAATAGATTCAAAGAGATACTGAGGAAATTAAATATCCCAATGAAAGCTGGCAAAACCTCTTGAATGAAATTAAAGACAGATTTTCAGACCTTGAAGAGAAGATTGCAGCTAGTGATCACAAAAGGAATATCTCTTAATAATAACAAGGAATCAGGGAATAACAATTCAGCTGCAAGATGATACAGAAAGAAATAATATAAGACTGATAAGCAGAGTCAACACAAATGACATAAAAGACTATTTGCAGAAGTAATAGCATAAAATTTCCCAGGCATCAGAAAATAATCTGACATACAGATAATTGAGGCATGTATAACTCCAATTAACATAAACAAAATAAATCTATACCCAGACATATAATAGTGAAGATCCCATAAATTAGGCACAAGAACAGAATACTAAAAGCTATTAGAGAAAAGCAGATCACCTGTAAAGGAAAGCCCATCAGAATCACAGCAGACTTAAAAACACAAACCATTAAGTCAAGACGAGTTTAGAATAAGTATTGCAAGTCCTGAAAGAAAACAACTTCCAACCCAGATTGATGTACCTTGCAAAACTATCTTTAAATTAAACTATCTTTAAAATTAAACTTCTTCCACAACAAAGAACCACTGAAGAAATTCATGACCACCAAATCAAACCTACAAAAAGTACTGAAAGATTTTATAGAAATATTTTTTAAAATGACCACAATGCAAAGAACAACAACAGAAAGAAACTACCAAGCAGGGCAAGCAATTAAATAGAGAGGAGCCAACATCAGGAAGATAACTTGACAAAGAGAAGTCAATACATATCAGTTATAACATTTAATATAAATGGCCTCAATTACTAATCAGAATATACAGACTGGTAGAGTGGATTAAGAAACAAAATCCAGCATATAGTAGATAAAAGAAACAGACTGGTATAGTGGATAGGAAACAAAATACAGTATGCTGTATACAATAAACACATTTAACTCAATAGGAAATTCATAGACTAAAAGTCAAAGGATGCAAAACAATACTCCGTGTGAGAAGAACCCAGAAAAAAGCAGGGATAACTGCTCTGTTTGCAGACAATGTGAGCTTCAAACTAAAAATGAACAAAACAGATAAATAAGGCACTAAATACTTGGTAGGGGAAAATTTCAAGAGGAAGACCTAACAATCATAAATATATATGCACCAAATATGGAAACACACAACTACATAAAACAAATATTAATAGGCATGTAAAACCAAATATGTAATAACACAAATGTAATAGGGGACTTTAACACCCCATTGTCACAAAAAGATAGATCAACTAGACAAAAAAAAAAAAAAATCAGCAAAGAAATAACAGAACTGAACCAAACCTGTGAACAAAGTAGTAGACATTAGTAGACATCTACAGAATGTTCCACCTAACAATATCAGAGTGCACATTCTTCTTAGCTACACAGGGGATGTTCTCTAAAATAGACTATATACTAGCCTATAGTCCATGCTTAAGAAAATGCAAAGGAATTAAAATTATCCCATGCATACTAACTGATATTATAGTGCAATGAAATTGGAAATTAATGACAAAAGAAATTGCAAAATCTCCATAAGCACATGTAAATTAAATAACTGAACATGGATCACAGATGAAATTAAAGAAGAAATTAAACAATATTCACAATCAAATAGAATGCAAATATAACTTACCAGAAGCTGTGAAAAGCAATAAAAGCACTCCTATTTATAGCAGTTAATTTTCACATCAGGAAAATGGAATGAATACAAATAACCTAATGCTGCATCTTAAGCTACTAGAAAAAGAAGAGCAAGTCAAGCTCAAAGCCTGAAGAAAGAAGGAAATTATAAAGATCACAGAAAAAAATTAATGCAACTGAGACTCAGAAAAAATACAAAGAATTAATCAATCAACGTCTTGGCATTTTGAAAGAATAAATAAAATTGATAAATCCCCATCCCACCTTATCAAAAAAAGGAAAGAAAAAACTAAAAGTCATGCAATAAAGAATAAAGAGGGTGACATGACTATAGAACCTGTGGAAATGCAGAAGATTATCAATACCTACTTTGAAACTCTTTACTCTCATAGGATGGAAAACACAGAAGAAATGGACAGATTCCTAGAAACACATGAATTGCCAAAAACTGGATCAACAAAATATAAAACTTCTGAATAACCCAATATCAGTTACTGAAATTGAAAATGTAATTAGAAACTTAACAAAAACAACCAAAAAAGGCCAATGTCCTGATAGATTCACAATTGAATTCAACAAGAAATTTAGAGAAGATATAACACCAATGGTCTTCAAACTCTTTAATAAAGTCAAAAGGGAAGGAATCCTCCCAAGCTCATTTCTGGAGGCAAAAATTACCCTGATACCAAAACCAGAGAAAGACCCAACCAAAAAGGAAAACAATAGCCCTGTCTCCCTAATGAACATACATGTACAAATCCTCAAAAAAACACTAGCAAACAAAATACAGTAAATCATCAAGAAGATTGTACACCATGACTAAGTGGAATTCATTCCAGGGATGCAGGAATGATTCAGCATATGGAAATCAAAAAATTTAATACACCATATCAACAGAACCAAAGACAAAAATCACAACATCATCTCAATAGATGCCGAAAAAGCTTTTGATAAATTCCAGCACTCATTCATGATTTTTAAAAAATCCCACAGAAAATCAGAACAGATGGTCTTTACCTCAATCTGATAAAAAGCTATCTATGACAAACTGACAGCCAACATCATACCAAATGTAAAAAAACCGAAAGCTTTCCCTCTAAAATCAGGAACACGAAAAGGATGTTCACATCACCACTCTTATTCAGTGTAGCTCTGGAAACATTAGCCAGAACAATTAGGCAAGAAAGAGAAGTAAAAGAAATCTAATCACAGATGACATACTCTACAGAGAATACCCCAAAACTCCATTTAAAGGCTAGGTATAATAACCCAATTCAATAACACAGCCGAATATAAAGTAACACTCAAAAATCAATAGCGTTCCTGTACACAAACAACAAACTCACTGAGAGAGAAATCAAGAAAACTATACCCTTCACAATACTAACACACTATAATAATAATAACAAGTGAAACACGTAGGAATCAATCTACAAAGGAAGTAAAAGATCTATACACTGAAAAATTGCAGTACTTTGAAGAAAGAAATTGAAGAGGATCTCAGAAAATAGAAAAATAGTCTATGCTCATGAATAGGAAGAACCATCATTGTAAAAATGGTCATAATTCCAAAATTTTTACACAAATTTAATATAATCCAGATCAAAATACTATTAGCATACCTCTCAGATCTAGCAAAAACGTTCCTAAAATTCATCGGGAACCAGAAGACATCAAGGATAGCAAAGGTAATCCTGGGGCAACAAAGGCAAGGCAAGAAGATTCACAATCCTTGACTTGAAATTATACTACTAAGCTACTGTGATAAAATCAGCATGGTACTGGCAAGAAAAAAAAAACAGAACTGAGGGTCAATAGAGCAGAAGATGTAGATACAACTACAAACACATCCAGCCACATTACATTGACAAAAGGGCCAAACGTGCACTGGAAAAAAGATAGCCTGGTGCTTGAAAAACTGGCTGAAGACTTGTAGACTTATAGACATGCCCTAAAATGAAGTCAAGATGGATCAAATATCTAAATATTAAGCCAGAAACACTAAATCTACTGGAAGAGAAAGTAGGTAGAAATCCTGATGACATAAGGGTAGGCAGAGAGTTCATAAACAAAAGCTAAACTCCACAGAAAATACTTAAAAATCAACAACTGGGATGTCATCTTATTAAAAAGCTTTGTACCTCAAAAGAAATCACCACTGAATGAAAAAATCCCACAAATTGAGAAAAATTTTAGCCAACCATCCCCCAGATAAAAGACATATTCAGAACATAGAAAGCACTCTAAAAAAATCAAGCCCCCTCAAATTAAAAGACCCAATCCAAATGGGTATCTGAGATGAATACACACTTCTCAGATGAAGAAATGTAAATAACAAGTAAATGAAAAACTGTTCATCATCATTGATCATTCAAGCAATGTAAATTAAAACAACACTGAGATTCCGTCTTATCCCCGAAAGAATGGCTACCATAAAATATCATCCAATAACAAATGCTGGCAGGGCTGTGGAGAAAACCAAACTCTCATCCACTATTAGAGGGAATGAGGACTGGTGCAACCACTGTGGAAATCAATGTAGAGATTGCTCAAAACACTAGGATTAGAGGTCCCATTTCACCTCACTGTTCTTCTTCTGGGTATTTTTCCATAAGAGTTGAAAACATACCACAGCAATATATGTATACCCATGTTTACAGCAGCACAATTTGTAATAACTAAATTTTGGAAAAACCCAAATGCCCATCAACTACAGAATGGATAAAAAAGAATTGGCATTTGAGATCTACTTATCTATAAAGATAGATAAACTCAAGGCATTTATAGATAAATGAATACAATTAGAGGCCATACACATAAGTGAAATAAATGAAACTTGCATGTGTAAACATCATATTGTCTACCTAATGTAAGAAACTGAAGGATTAAATAAGATCCAAAAGGGATAATTATAGAATAAGAGGAAACTGCTCAAAAGGAAAAAACAACTGGGATGCGGTAAAGGAGAAAAGAAGGGAAGGGGAAACAAACATACATGATAGCTAAAATAATTGTTACTACTCATTCTGTTAGTTCATTGAAAGAAACAGTGCTTATATTATTTGATCAAATGTGCATGCCTACATATCTGGTAATCTGAGCAACTATTCTGAAGACATAAATATGCCACACAATAACCATTGTTAATTTCCTATCATCTTGTTTTGAAATTCTGTACCGTATTTATTGGGGTTTTTATTATCTTTAAAAAATAAAATAAGTGAACATCTATCAATATAAATCAAAATAACTGGTTCAGCTAAAAAAGAGTAAAATTATTTTTTCCATTCAAAGTAACTTTGCAAGTTTGAAATAAAAGGAATCTACTAATATGATTATGAATATCAATCTCAAAAAAACATAATACCTGCTATGAAGAAGCTTTGGAGTTAGAGGTGTTTTCTGAAGATCTTAAGAGTTTTTAGGAACAAATCAGCATCTCCTGAGGATCAGCCATGCGGGAATTTGGGAGACTGACCAAGAAAACACCAAGCCATCCCTCCCGGTAAGCAGTGTGCCAGGGAGAGAACAAACCAATGTCTCCCGAAAATGAGCCATGCTGGAACTTGGGGCACTGGCCACGAAAGCAATGAGTCATCCTTCTTGGTAAGGTGTGAGCCATGGAAGAGCCAGGGAAAGAATAAGTCAGTGTCTCTGGGTGAGCCTGTGGGTAAGCAGCTGAGAATCAAAGGTCAGCCGGAGTTGACAGCAACTAGGGCACATAAAGCAACTAAATGCTTGTATTGTTTGGTTGATTATGCTGCCCTGGGACCAGAGGTCTGAGCGTCTCTTGTGAGGATGACAGTATCCAATATAGCAAATGTGGGGGATTTCCTTCTATCTTGTCTTTGAAGGCCAATACGTTTACACTCTTTTGGTTAGTTCTGATTGTTTTGCTCTATTCAATATTCTGTTCTGATTGGTTTTATAGTGTTCTGTTTGTGGTTTGATTTTGCTGTACCTGACTGAATGGAAAATTATTGTAAAGATAACAAGTTATACTACGGTGTTACCTATTATTGTTATCCCGGTATCCTGCTCTGAAGTTCTGTACCAATTTCACTACATTGTTTCTTGATTGGCTTTGTTCTGTCTTGTTTGTTTAAAATAGGAGGAAAAAAATGTTTTAAAACTCCCAAACTTTCTTAGAAGCTACTAAGAGCCTTCTCCTAAGAGTATAACTATAATACTGAACAATGAATGCAGTAGCATCTCACAAAGACTCTTCCAGACTAGTTTTATGGGTGGGGAACTTTTCCCAGGGTTATACAAACCTTGTGAAACCATATATTACGTAAAGTCAAACTTGTTTTTCAGTGTTTTTTTTTTTAGTATGCATTGCAATATGCTATTCAGTACATCTTCAACATGAATGAAAGCACAAAGTTCTTTTTTGGAAACAACTTGGGAATATGTGGGAAATTCTGACAGAGAATCGGATTCCTTTCCTAACGTAAACACGGAGTAGATGCAGTTTTCTCCATTTATCCTAAAGATTATTCTTTCTCAGAGCTTGCCATGGAAGCATTGTAATCCGTAAGCCTCTGGAAAAGATGTTAGCAACAGAGAGCCATAATGCCCTGAAGGTTGTGTTTCTATATGACTTCTTATGAGTGCTGTAGATGTTGTCATATTTGAAATCGTCTACCATTTTCTTGACACTCCAGATGTTGACTAAAATCTTTGCAGACTTCTTTTTTTTTTTTTTTTTTTTTTAATTTTTATTTAAGGAGAAAAGAAAAGAAAAAAAAACAGTGAAGGGTACAAGTTATACAGATTTACAGAAGAAAAAAATGCGCAGTAGGAAATCACTAGTTAATAGATTACATATTGCCATCTTAGAAATAATTGTTCAAGTCACAGAATTAAAGTTTGTAGAGCTGACTTCTAAGAATTTCTGTCTCTATCTTCTTAAAAATGTATCCAGGTATCTCATTGGGACTTATTTGATAACTCATGTGCTTACTGACAGTATTTTTTAAAATAGGATGCACATGTCATTTCATGTTAACAAGTGGGAAGGGTGCATTCTGAGATGCTGTGAGCTGCAGTGTGGAAACACTGAAAAACATTGCATATCTACTAAAAATATTTCTCAAGTAATGATGAAGATTACATTTTAGCATGTATAGTCCACATTCACTTTTAAACTCTGTTAGGAAAATAATGTTCCTAATTTTTCCCAGTGTCTAGAAGCATGTGATGAAAATTACTTCCCATATGCTTCGTCCAACCTCACGACACTTGACAAGAAATGCTGACAATTCAGCGTGTCTATCCAGGGTATTCACTATACTGTGTGTACTCTTTTTTAATTTACACATATTGCCTTCTTCAGTCATCCCTCCTGATAGTCTATTCCCTCTTCTAATTACTCTCAGAGAAAAGAGATGCCTTAATATTAATTTTAAACTTCTTTAGCAAAATCAGACTGCAGCAAATAATTTGTAATTCCCTCTTGAAATCTGGAAAGATTTTTTCCACTATACTGGTGACCCTTTTGCATGCTTTCATGCTGTAGTCCTACCTTTTTCAATCAAGTCAGAATGAAGCAAATTGCCCAATGCGCAGATGACTCCTCGAAAGAAAGTAGAATATTTAAGGAAGAAGTATTCATTCTTAATGACTGATATTACAACATTTAATGATGCAATAAAATGGCATCCCATTAATCCAAAATTCATAATTTACTTTCTAAACATGACTTCTTATTAAGAAACAGGTTAACTTCTAAAGAAATTTGTTTTCCTAATGTGTTAAATCTTTCTATGTACATCTTCAGTGGATTAATTATATAAAGGTTTTTCAAGGGAATTTTTCCTTGTTTTTGTTTCCAAATATTTATGCAGACTAAAGCAATTATATTAATCATCCCCCAAATCCTAGAATGAAGAAATTAATCATTCTTTCTTAATATCTTAGAATAAAGAGCTAATAAATTCAAAAGAAATCAACCAATAAGGTATGTAATGCCATGCTCAGTAATGAGGAAGATACAAATGAAATATAAAATGTGTCACCTGCCTCCAGACAGCTTACAAAAGCAGGACTTGAAAGACAGAAGCAATGAGTCATACATGAAAGTCATGGTTATGATACATAAAAGTATCACATTTTAATGCAAAACAAATTTAAAGCCGAATGTGGTGGCACACATCTGTACTTCCAGCACTTGGGAGGTTGAAGCAGAAGGATCACTGTGAATTTGAGGCCAGCTAAGTAGTGAGTTCAAGACCAGCTTGTACTACATAATGAGACCCTGTCTCAAAAAATAAGCCCCTTAAAAAAAAAGAAAAATAAATTGAAATTGAAATTTTAATCCTTATGGCACTTATCAAGGAATACCCAAAGAATTTATGGACTATTTTGGAACCATTGGTGTTGGTGAGAGGATGACAAATTTAGCCATTGGCCAGACTCGCGAGGGCCTCCTCTTTGCCAGGCAACACACAAGTCATTAGGACAACACTGCCGTAGGACATTACACAAACAGTGGCGTGGAAGTCTCGTGACAGAATATCTCTGACTAGAGAATCATGTCACCACTCATACCCCTCACATCTACTGATCTTCCTATCTTACTGTCATAAGCAAAACCACAACTTTTCAAAATAATCGTGTTTCTAATTGTCTCCTCCCCGTTTTGGTCTGTTGCCTATCTTTGCTGTCTTTCGCCGTTACACACATGCACTCACACACACATTCACAAATACACTTTATTTTATAATAAGTCAAGGAGCATTCCTCTTTAACGTTGGATTTCACTATGGTATCATTCTTTAAATGGTTGAATAAATTATTGGCAGTAGATTGTCTAGGACAACTGGCATTTTTGTTCATTCATTCAAACTTTGTTACACACTGCATCATATTTATATATATGCATTATGTACATATACATTCTCGTGAATACAAGCATCTACACATGAATCTATTGAAGTTTCATACCATCCCATAAATCACATCTTTCCTTGCTGACAGAATCAGAACTTTGCTTAGAATTTAAATTACTCCCTCATGTCAGAGGACGTGGACTTGTTTTAGTCTCAAGTAGATCGGTGACAAGTTCTGGACAATGAGATGTAAAGGAAGTCTTATGGAAGAAGGAAAGAGATTCGGGACAATGTTTTCCTTTCTTTTATGACACAGCAGACAGAAGATCCTAGCCTTTGCCTGTCACCTGGTGCTACAGTAGCAATCTTGTCACCATCAGGAAAAAAGCCTGCAAACCACAGGAACATCAATTCAGCACACAGACATTGTTAAGCCACCAAACCAGTGCCCAAAAACTGGCCTTTCTTCTTGGTGTGTAAAAAAAGAAGATCCTATCATTAAACACAAGTCAGTTAAACAATTTCTTAAAGCCTGAAGCATTTCTAACTTACATAGCTCTTCTCCTGTTGAAATTAAATACATCATTTGTTAAATAATTCAGGTTTCAATAAGCATGAAGAAGGATATTTTGGAGGCCTGAGGACTTGTCCTGGGGTTCCAACATCATGTTATATAAGTAGTTGTCTTTTGTGACTTTGGCTAAGGTCATTTTTGCCACTACTGCATCTGCTTGTTCTCAGCATATATTTATTAACTCTAAGTTTAAAACAGACAAAGATTACAGAAAACCCCTCAAAAAAATGGCAGCTTTTTGCAAACAAAAATATGAACAAGGGAAAGTAATTAACAAAGCAAACTTCTGCAAATAGTGAATGCTGACCACACGCCTACAATCACACAGTGTCAGTAGAACCACAAGTTGTATTTATCCATGTGTGGCCACATCTCATCCAAAGGTGTTAATCATCACCCACAGCATCTTTTCCAAGCACTAAGAATTCACATAGTACTCATACTGACATCTGATTAAACAATAGGGAGAAAGCCAGGCATGGTGGCGCACAGCAATAGTCCCAGCACTCAGAAGGTTAAATAGGAAAATTGTCACAAGTTCAAGGCCAGCCTGGGCTACCCAGTGAGCTCAAGGCCACCTCAAACAACAATGCAGGACTATGGCTCTAACACAAACAAACAAAGGGAATATGCATGTTGAAAACTTACTAAAAATTAGCTTTATGGCCAAATGATCTGCCACCTCCACAGATTTGCATTCCTGCTTGCATTATTTTAAAGAAAATTTTAAATGTGCAGAAACTGTCTCACAGCAAAACCTATAAAGCTGCAATAAATCATTGTGAAAGCACAATTCATAAAAATTTGCTTACATGAGCATTATGTCAGTAATTTAGCTATGGATCTTCTTGACAGGTACACACACTGAGTGCATGAGTCTAAGGAGAAAAATAAAGACTTGCACAGATACTAAGTCTGCTCAGCATTAAACAGACCAGCAAAATGTTGGAACAACACAGTCACCACAAGGGAGTGAACTACGTGGATGCTTATAAATACAAGTGGTCTGAATCATGAGCCATGAGAACACTGGTTCCCACTGCATACATGCTTAGGTCTTAGGAAAATTTAGGCAAAAAAAAATTGCTATGTCTGCAGAGTATATCTTAGGCATGCAAAAATGTAAGAGAACTTACTAAACTGTCACTATTACTAAACTGTTACTTACCATGTAAAAGTTTTTAAAAACCTGATGTCAAGACCTAGTCCTTCCATTAACATTGTGAAAGTCAGTTCCTAAGTCTGAGCTTCTATTTCCACCTACTATGTTGCAGCATTTAATCAGTTGCAGGCTTTTATTGTCAATTATTTATTATGTTCACAAGTATTTATTTGTCATTCTTTATTTTATTATTTTTTATCTCTTTTAATATAAACTGCACAACTATAAGATCACTTCTGCATCGGTCTCTATTGTTTACATTGTTATCTCCTACCACAGAGCCTGGCTTATTGTACAGACTTAGTAAAAAAAAACTTGGAAAAGTTATTTTAAATCTAATAAAAGTCATCAGAATTAAATAAAATGTCTCAATGCCAGCTTTTGTCAAAACTGTAATATATTGTAAAAACTAATATTTTTATTAACAGTAAAATGCTTCAATGAATTCTTAAATTTACAAAATCTACAATGTAGTTTTTAGAGCCCTGAACTGTAACTAGTGCAGTATTTATGAGTCATTTAAGTACTTCCTACCACAGATAGATAGCTAAAAAAGAGACAATGTACCCTCATACTGCTATGAGAATCAAACAAAATAATGTATACACAGCTGAACAATAATTCCTGATGTCCTAATCTCTAGGATCTATGGCTTTTATGAGAAGAAAGTTAGCTGACGTGACTATGTTAATGATCCTGAAGTAGAAAAATCACCTTACATAACTGACCTGGAACTCAGTGTAATCAAAAAGGTCCCTGCAAGTGAAGGGATCTGAGTCGGACAAAACAATGAGATAATGGGAATAGAAAGAGGAATGTGCTTTGAGGATGCAGGAAGCAGTCACAAGTCAAAAAAACACAGGAAGTCACTAGAACAACAGACTAGGAAATGGATTCTCCCTTCAAAGAGACAGCATTCCACCAGAAGAACTAGGCTTCTAGCTCCTTGACTTTAGACTTCTGATTCCAAAACTGTAAGAGAATTTAAATTTATATTGAGTCACGACACTCATGGGTATAGCAGCAACAAGAAACTAATGTAGTGTGTCAAGCTGTTTTGCTTATGAAACAGTATAGAAGAAACAATATATTAGAATTTTATGTCAGAGGGAACAGTGAGAAGAAACTTCTATGTCCAAAGGGGCAGAGCTACTGAATTATGGAATTTTAAAAAGATTACTTAAAACTCTGACTTTGTTAGAGGATTACTGCAAGGACAAAAATTATTCCCCACCTCTTTGACAAAGAAATTTTAGAATTATAATCAAGGGCCCCCCATGTTGTAGTACATGGGGTTTTTTTTTATATTGTCTCATTTAATTCAGGTAACATCCTATATGGTTTGTATCATTACCCCATTTTTTATGTAAGAAAACTGTTGTTCAAAAGAGTCAAGTAATTTGCCCAAGGTGAAACACATGGCTAAGTGATAGAACCATGGCTGGAGACCAGGTTTTTTGGTTGCAATTTGGCTATGGAATCATGAACACTTCTGAATATCAAGCTGAGAGCAATAAGAAAAAATAGCTTTTTCCTGCTTCCTGCTATATCATTGGTTGCCTGGGGACCAACTTCTCATGTGCTGTATCTCTGTAGTACCTATATAGAACAAAATGAAATTGGACTTCTGCCTAGAACTGCAATTTCACTCCAAAGTATCAAAGATTGCAGATTTCTCTACCCACATTAACTTGCCAGACATTTAATTAGATGGAAGTTCTTTACTCTGCTCCATACTTAAACTTTACAAGAGGAATTAAAAACTTCCCAGCAAATGGATTCATTCTGCTTGGACTTCACCAGGGACTGGTTAGCTTGGGAAAATTTTGATTATGTTTTACCCATTTTTTTAAAATCTCTTCCCTTCTTCATTTATATGCAAAGATAGAGTTAATGTGTGGCTAGCCTGTGAAAACCCTATGCTCACTTCCAAGGACTTTGGAAGCATGGATCTGATGCCTGAGAAAAACAGGGTGAAATATATTAGTTGGTTACACATTATGTACCCTTTAAAGTTCAAAACTTCTCTGGAAGTACTTACTATTGATGTGTCTGCATTGTTTACTGAAAATTAGTAGACTAGTTAGTGTTGTACACTTGTTTTACTTAGTACACGGGCCTATTTGACCATGTCACAGTAAACTTTTGCCTTGGTGTGTTAATTTTCTGACTTTACAACAAGCAATTGAAATAACTGATTTATAAGGAGAAAAGATTTATTCTGACTCACAGTTTTAAAGGTCTCGATCCATGGTTGAGTAGCCCTGTTGCTTTTGGCCTTGTGGCAAGGGAGCTCTTTCTTCCAGAAGCAAGTGGTAGAATAAACTGTCTCACTCTATGGCCAGGAAGCAAAAGGGAGAAAGACTCTGAGGTCACAATATTCTCTCCAAGGCCGCAGTTTTAATACCTGAATGAATTCCCATAGTCCCTACCTAGTACAGGACTACCACCTCCCAATAGCACGCGAACATTCCAGATCCAGCACTGGGTTTCACATATCTTAATGAGCTGTGACCTAGAAATTAAGTGGCCCTGTGTAACAAGAGCAAACCTTGAAATCTATATCTGCCTTGTCTCAAATCTTACCCTCTTCCTTTCTCTTTCTGCTGTCTCATGTGCTTTGACTTTCTTAAAGCATTATGGAAGTCTACTGTGTGCTATCTTCAGAGTCTTTTCAATTATACAACTCTAGGTAATTACTATAGTGTGTAATCTGGTGCACCATAGTGAAGCCCAGAAAAGCAACAGAGTCTGTCACTTTTGAGAAAGGGAATATAAATCATGTTTCAATTATTCCCAGCGATTGAAACCTAATCCCTAGTTCTAGGACTTCAGAAAGATTTTCCTTTAGTTCAGTGCTTCATGCTCATGCATTTAGTGAGCACTTACTATGTGCAAATACACAGCAACATTCCAAAGGACATTTCTTTTTCCTTTGATTTGCAAATTTTCCTTTTTCCTTAAACAAGGTCCACAAAATACCTGTGCTCCAGTGCTATTTGTAACTATCAATCACATTTCAACCCTACTCCCAGAAACAAATGATTCTCTTCCACCTAGCAAATTATAATTGAATCAAAGAAGTAGGCCTATTAAATTGATTCCAAGCCCTCTGCTTTTGTGTTTTGTGCATTAAATAATTGGTTCATTGTCTTTTAAATGTTTTTCCCCTTCTCTTCATAGAAGATAATACACACCATTCAGTGTAAGATTATTTTAGTAACAATGCTATGAAAAACAAAGAGCCATAGATGATAGCACACAAACACACACACGGGTAAGCAGACACACACACGGGGAGGCACACACACACATATATATGTATTAGACAATGTGAATAGTTCTTTTCTTTGATAAATAACCTGATTCTTACTCTCCAAATAACCTAATAACCCAAAATAATGCAATTCCTACTCTCTAACAACTCCATTTATCACTCATTATCCCCCACCAGTGATGACTCATAGCCTCATCTTAGTCTTCAATTAAGCATTTTTTGTTTAATGTCTATCCCTCCAAAAGCTGAGGAAATTCTAGTGTTACTATTTATACATTTAATAAAATAAAGATTTTATACAGTTAGTGATATATTTATAAGTCATTTTCTTTCTCATTTGAACAAATTTGATCTCTGTAGATCCTAAAAATAACACTTAAGATCAAAATCTGGCCAATGCTGTAATACATTGCAAGGACAAATTCTTTATACTTTTAGTAATAATTAACTTCATTGAGGGCTTACAACATGCCAGACTCTGTGTAAAATATCAGGTGGAGATTATTTCACTTAATTCCACAGAATAACTCTATGAGCTAGGTATTATTGCTCTCCTCATTTTCCATATTAGAAAACTGAACTCAAAAATAAGGAGCCTGGCTAAGATCATCCAACTAGCAGAATGAAGATCTGGGACTCACACCAGCACATTCTGACCTCACACCCCACCTGATTAACTTTAGTGTTTCTCAGCAGTAAGTCAAAGTTTATGGGGCTGTGGATTTAGCTCAGTGGCATAAGTGCCTGCCGTGCAAGCAGGCAGTCGTGAGTTCGATCCCCAGTACCAACAAAAAAGAAAAAGACAAAAAAAGTTTATAACTTCCACCTAGCCGCACAAGTTTTATTCCACCTAGCCTACAGTGAGTTTTGTTTCTGACGTTTGAATCTCTATGAAAATATCAGTTTTTCTATAAGACAGTGTTTCAGCCACAAACATTTTATGACATGAGTTGATGCCACTTTGCCTAGAACTGAAACTTTGTCTTGCATGCGAATTTATTAAGACAAACATAGTACTACAAATATTCACATCAAATCATCACTTAACTCTTTGCTTACTTTTTTCAGTATTTTTATAGACATTTAAGAGAGTACATGTTTATGCTGCAGAAATATTTGTTGGCATATGGATGCCTGAGAATATTTTGTGAGTAATTTTAACCAAGATTTTTCCACCTTTTTAACAGATGTAGTAAATAGTAGTAAGTTTAACCTGGAAATCATGCCAAATATTGAGAATTATAGAATAGAATTTGCACCTTTGAATAATAATAACAGTATATATATATATATATATATATATATATATATATATGTATGTATGTATGTATGTATATAGTGTAAGTCACATGAAGAATGTATTAATCTTAATAGCCCAGGCACAATTCATGTTTCATGATCATTCTGCTTGCCTTACATACTGCTATGAATACCTTTAGCACTCAGGTCCTTACAGAAATCCGCAGGAAGAGTGGTGCTGTATAGTAGGGAAGTTCAGGAGCACTCTTCAAAAGCGTCAAGTCACGTGCCTTACAAGAGAGTCAGTATTCATATGTCTGCTTCACGGAAGCCATCTATAAACAGCTACAGGAGCAAAAGCATCCCTACGAGGAATCAAGGAGAAGGGCCAAAATTGTAGACAATCAGTTGGGGGAAAGGGGAGACTTTGTCCTTTCCCAGAAAAGTTAGATCTTAAACAAGAAAAAGTAAGAAGTATTCTAGAATCAGACCCTTCAGCCCCTACAAACACACACACACACACACACACACACACACACACACACACACGCTCACACATGCACGTGCACACACACGTGCACACGCATACTTTCATTGGATACCACCTAATCATCCTTCAAGACTCAGTTCATCACTCTCATGGCTCTCTAGCAATCTATCCATCCCTGACTCCAATCCCAGTCCCAAGTTCTTATCATATGGTCTCTAGTTTTCCTGTCATATCACTCGGCAGAAACTATCACAATAAATTCTTGTCATTTCTTTTGCATCTCTCCCCTATATGATAATCTTTTTGAGAAGACAAGTCATGTCTTCTGTCATATCTAGTACTTAGTAGAGTGTTTGTCAAGCTTAAATGTTGCTTGCTTTCTCTTACAGAAGAAACTCAAAATATAAATAAAGAGCAGAATAAAAATAGATTATAGAAAATAAGGAGATAGATCTTTTGAAAGTGGAAAGAGAATCAAGAGATAGAGGGAGAAGCAAGAAGAGGGAGAGAAAGAAGATGAAAAAAGAACTAAAATGTGTAATGTACATGTACCAACTCCTCACAAGGAATATAATCAAATTAGGCTGCAAATTGTGCAGCAATACATACCAATGTATTTTAAATTAAAAAATAGAGTGTTTGGAATTCAAAAAGTGCCTAAGTATTTACTGAATAGATGAATAATGATTGTTAAGCGGATGTAATTTATGAGATTTTTGTATTGTGATTTCATTGCATACTACATAAATGTCATGGTGACTCCCAACACTTCATTGTAGGGTTCTAAGCAACCTGATTCATCATTCCCAAGGCTTCAAAGGCCACATGTATGTAGACTACGGATGACTTCCAAGCCAACATTGCTGTCATTCATCTGAACTCCAGAGATTTGTTTTGTGTTGTTCCTGAACATCATCACTTGGACCCTCACGCTTCGCCTTCGCCTGAAGTTCACTTCACCTTGTGAAATTGACAGTTGACAACATAATCGCTGCCTGCTCTTTCATATAGAGATCTGGAAACTTCTTTGACACTTCTTCCTCCAGCACCACTTTTGTCCAGTCATATGTTCAATCCTGTCAATCTTACCTGTTAAATCTTTTAAATTTCATTCATCTCATTTCTATGATTTCAATTCTTATGTCCCCTAAATTCATGTCAAAATTCTAACCAACAGAGTGCTGGTTTGGAGGTGTGATCTTTGGAGAAATGATTAATTCAAGAAGGCAAAGTCCTCATAAATAAGATTAATGCCCTAATAAGAGAGGACTAAGGGAAATACTGTATCCCTTCCACAATGTAAGGATACAACTGAAAAATGCTATATATGAGGGACAGGTCTCCACCAGACTCAAAATCTGTCAGTGCCTTGAACTTGGCTTCCAAACTGATAGAACCGTAAGAAACACACTTGTCATATAAACTGCTCTGTCAGTCTGTCAGTGGTATTTTGTTATAGCAACCCAAATAAAGTAAGAAATCAACCATTTCTTCATTCAGACTCTCAGTCAATTGAATGGGCTTTTCTGAAATTTTATTTTCTTTAACTCTAATCAAACAATTTGGTGGACCCTTTTCATCAAAAAACCTGTTTGAGCATAATGTTAGCTTTGTGTATACAGTGGTGAAATAGACAAGGCCTTGGACTCTCTGCTGCTAACGTGAGGACAAAGCTCTTGAGAATCATGTACAGAGCTTTTCATGCTAATCTACCTTCCAGCCTTGTCTCCCTTTATCCTCAATTGATTTTTTTTCTGCTCACACTCTTCTGCTCTTACATTCAAGTATTTTATTCTGACTTAGAACTTTTTGTCTTTGCAGATGCTATTTCCTCTGCCTGGAATTCTCACTTACACTCATCCCTTTTTACCATCTGGTGAGTGTCTACACACTCTTCAAGACACAATTTCAATGTCATCTCCTCAGAAAAGCTTTCCTGGTAGTTAATTTTTCCTGTTCCATGTTCTTCTTACTGCTCTGTAACTGTCTCTATTACAGTATTGGTCATGGCACACTGTACTGTAACTGTGGATATATACAATTGTCTGTCTCAGCCCATTTGACAGGGAATTCTTCCAGAGGAGACTCAACTATCTTTGAATCTGTACAGAATTCAGCACACTATTACATGGTAGACAGCCAAAACTAGTCAATTATGATGAACAAATGAATAGAAAGGTAAAAGGAAAAATATTAATTCCATCATTCTTATCCTTAAGAATCAAAACACAGAAAATATAAATGTTGGGTCTTTAGATGTTTTAGCATGGAAATTCTTCCAATTTTTTTCCAAGGTTAATGGCACCATTCAATGTTAACAATTTGTTCAATGTTTTTTAAAAGGCTTATTTTACCAATGAAGTAGCAAGTGTACATTCTTTGCAAAACACACCAAAAAGTAATACAGTGCAGATGAAAGGGAAAAGTGTCATTTAAAATGACAAAGCCCAGCAATGTAGTGAAGAATGTATGGGCCTTTACTGCCCTAGCAAGCTGGAAGGACTGGAGATGACATTTTTCCTCACAGAGACTCAGATACATCATCTGTAAACCAAGCATGTCTACGGCCATACCACCCTGAATGCTCCCGATCTCGTCTGATCTCGGAAGCTAAGCAGGGTCGGGCCTGGTTAGTACTTGGATGGGAGATCTGTAAACCAAGCAAGACGAACCTGAGTTCTTCCACTCTGATAGTCAACAATACTACAGTAGTCCACAGAAATTCCAGAAATGTCACCAATACATAAAACTTAATACAAGGGCAGCACTCAGGAGAAACTAGCCCAAGGGCATCTTTGACTAAAGCAAACATGACCACACAGAATCAAAAAGACTGGAAAAAGAAATCTGAATTATGCTAAGGGACTCTGGCTAAAATCCCAAAAGTAAATACAACTGTTCTAATTGAGCACAGGAGAAAAGACACAGAATGAGACTGTTGAAGCTTTAAGGTATTTCAAGGAATGTGACTCTCACAGGATTCAATCAAATGACACAGAAAGGCACAGTATTTGACTTAGACACAGGATTTTAAAAGCACTACTCTCTATTTCCACACTCATTTAATATAATGGATAATTATGAAGTATACAGATTACAAATCTCCTCTAAGCCTGGTCCAATGTTATTCACTAATTCATTCATTCATTCATTGATTTTGTTCAAAGCCCAGACTCTTTTTCTTCATAATGTACATGAAAGTGATAGATCAAGTGGGGAGGAGAGATTTCGGAGGTAGAATCAGCCTTTCAAGCCAGCTAGATTTGTCAGTGTCTAGAATCGTTTGCACATCCAGCCAGTTTTGGGTCAAATGTTCCAACCCACAGGGGCACACTGGCTTGTTTGAGCCCCTCCCCACTTCATCTCTTCAATGTCATGCTCTGTTCCCCTGACAGCTGTTCTGCTTTGCCACTCTGTCGGTTTCTCAGCTGCTCTGCCTGGGACTGACTGTGATATGTGAAGAGGAAGGATAGACAGAAGATGAAGAAGGCACCAGAGCAAAGCTAAACAGCTGCCAGAGAGAGATGCATCACTGCCAAGCGCACAGAAGCAGTCACTAGAGACAGAGAATGTTTGAGACTTCTGCTAGAATGAAAATAGAGACAATGCGGACAGGGAAAAAACAGGGTCACAGGACACAAATAAGCAAGTCCGGTGTCACAAATTCATGATCAATATTTTAACAAGGTAATTGCATTCCAATGCAGTGATAAATGAAATGATTCCTTGAAAGTAGTAAGAATAACAATAATATTTTCTTTAGATGTTTTCTTTCCTTTTAAAGAAACTATTAATATTCTCAATAAAATTAAATCAATAAATTAAGTTCAAGCAGGAACAAAAATAGTTTAGAAATAATGTGCTTAATAATTGGTTAAAGAGGCTTTAAAAATTATTTAGAAAGGAATAAAGGAGAGAAAGGATTGCAAAGGAGGATAATAGGGGAATTGATATGATCAAAATATGCTATATCCATGTATGAAAATACCACATTTAAACAACATAAGTCATAAAATTAATATTCACTAGTAAAGATGCATTGAAAACAAGAATATTTTATTTTCTACCATCAAAAAATATATTTGTCTGCCACCCCTGCTTCCATGGGCTATATGCAAGCAAAGTTATTCCCTTTAAAAGCATAGTAATTTATAGTAAAAAAAATAGCTGATTGAGTTGAAGTTACTAATAGCAAGTATTTTCAGAGAAGATGAGAAAGCATTCTCATACAATATGCACAACTGAAAAGGAAAATGGGTACTTTTTAAAAAACAAATCTTAGAATAGACTCCAAACAGGAAATCCATGTGATTTTGTGATCGGTAATCTGATCTTCTTGAAAAGAGCTTCAGAGAGCACTTTCCTCAAAACAAATGTCAGGTTTCTATATTTGAGAGTGTTCCAAACACCAGAAGATAATATGCTATTTTCATCATTTTACCCATGTTTTTCTCTAACCGCTTGGTTAGAAAATCCCATTTTCTAAGCACATCCAAATTTCAGCGTGCCTCAGTGAGCCAGGGCATCTGCGGTGCCCTGAAGAACAGTCTTGCTTGCCTTCTTCCTTCCAATCACTAAATATTTGGCCCTGTTCGTGGGAACATCATTCCTTTATTTCTTTGTTGGAAGACCTTAGTACTCAACTAAACATTGCAATATTACCTAGCATTGTGTCTCCTGCCCATGGTGTATGCCATGAAGGAATCATTAGTGGTCCTGTGAGATTTCGCATCAGCACCAACATCCAAAATCTCACCCAGCTAAGCCTCACTGTGCAAGGGCACCCACTCAGTAAGCTCCTGGCTGCATTGACAGTTTCAGTCACATCAGCCTCTACTTTACTGGTTTATATTTTTATAGTCAATTTTTCTGAAACTTAACTTGATCTCCTCTGCCTTCCTGAATGCTTTCCCCTATCCAAGAATATCTCCAATATCAGAGAAAAGTATTTTAAGTAAAATTAAGTTCATCCTATCAGTGGTTCATCTGCTGCTCACTTTACTTCTGGTTCCGTTCTTTCACCTCTCTGTCTGTCTGTCTGTCTGTCTCTCTGTGTCTCTGTCTCTCTGTCTCTGTCTCTGTCTCTGTCTCTGTCTCTCTCTCTGTCTCTCTCTCTGTCTCTCTCTCTCTCTCTCTCTTTCTAAAGAAAAAGGAATAAACAATAGGCTCTTTAAAACTCGCATAATCACATTCCTAAATGACAGTGGCACAGAGGAAAAGCATTCTGAATGCTGATCCAAATTTTTCCTGAGATAATTGGAACTGAGAATTAACCAGGGCAACCTCAAGGCCACTTGAAGAACCAATCAGGCCTTTCCTACAGAAGCAATCAACAGGACAGTAGCTGAGCCAGATCAGCCCATTGAGACAATCCACTAGTGCAACTGACCCCAGCTGTACAATCAGTTTCTCTTAAAACTGGTGATTGTTTCCAATCTGTTCCTGGTGTGGGACAGAAGCTAAATTCAAACATAAACTAAGCTGACCCACAGCAGGGGTTTTTTTCACTACTTTCATGTTCAGAGGAAGCACTCACCGTGGATCACAGGATGCGGCTTTTTCCAAAGTCTGTTCACATGGACTTGGTGCTATGGTTCAGATGACAAGAGACACCCAGAAGTCTGTAGGTAAAGGGTAGCACCATTGGGAGGTGCTGTAGACCTGCACAAAATGGGACCTGGTGGAACAGCCTCAGACCACTGGGAAAGTACTCTCAAGAGGACTGTGGAGCTTTCAAATGCAGCGTTCTCTCTGTTTCTACTGGGGATGTAAATATTTGTTCCCATACATAGCCCTGCCATCATGTTCCATCCTCTGCTGGTCTCCTTGAGCACCAAACAAATCAGACCACCTGCTCAGTCTTAGACTCAAAATCTCTGAAACTGTGAGCTAAATAAACCCTTTGTCTTTGTAAGTTGGCTTGCTTGAACAAAGCTGAGTAATAGAGCTTACCTGGTTAATATCCTAGAGGAGAAATATTAATCCATAAGAAGCAAAAGATGACAAGGAGATGTCGGATAAATTTCCTTTCCAGCCTCCCTTTCCATCTAAATTTTTTTTAAGATAAAGAGATTCCAGATGATCTTTGCAGAAATGTCCTATGTAACCAAGCAACTGGCTACATTATCTACAGGATGTAACCTATACACTATCTTGTATTTTCCCTGCATCTGCCCTTCACTCTTTCTATCCTAGGAATGTAGACCCATTAAAGTATTAGTATATAAATTGCAGTTCAGTCTTTTTTCTAGGAAACTTGGATTAAACATACATCAAACATAATCCTGGCTCTTCTCTCTTCTCTAGGGAAGAGCAGATTCACACATGGGCTGGAGAGATTTTGACTTTTTAGCATGTGGTTGGAAACTTCTCTGGTAAGAATGGCAAGCCATTGTCATCGCTGACCACTATGCTCCCATGCCCCTGTCTGCCTCTTTCACTTTCTTTTTCTCCCCTTTCCTTCCTTTCCATCACTCCATCTCTCTCTCACCAGCCCAGTTCTGTAAACCCAAGAAAACACAAGATAAGAGGTGAGGAGAGGAAACATTTGAAAAATGGGGCCAATGTATTTGATTGATTAATGAAGAGCAAAATGAATAAGAAGATACAATAAAAAATTTTTACAGACATTAATAAAGAAAATTAAAATTTTAAAGTCCAGGTGATTATCTGGGAAGGCATTTTAAAATGCCGTTAGTCTCAAAAGTATAAAAAGTACAATTCTGAGAAAAAAAAATTCCAAGAATCTCCTACTTATATATGGCATCTGCCCTAAACTTAAGCACAGTGTATTCTTGTAAAGAAGATAATGAAGTAGACTGCAACCTTCTTTTTTTCTTTTTCCTTTTTTTTTTTTTTTTTTTTTTTTTGGTACCAGGGATCAAACTCATGACCTCGTGCTTGCCAGGCAGGCACTTACACTGCTGAGCTAAACCCCTGGCCCTTTTTTTTTTTGAATAGCACATTTTTTTAACCCAAGGTTCTTCTTTTTCAAGAGAGTCAAACTCTAGCCCATCTCCCAAATCATCTTGGGCTCAGAAACCCCATTGATCAATGTAGAGCAAACTGGGCTTCACTTTTATAAGTTTACTGCTTATAAAATGTACTCACTTGGTTTTAAAATCAAGTAGAAAATTGTGTGTACAGTATCAATGTAACACAAGTAGGCCAATAAATTAGAAATTGAAGAGGAGAAGAATTAATTGCTATTGGACATGAAAGGAAACTTTCAGTTCCTAAACATTTGTGCTGTAATCTTCTAAACTTTAATTAAACTCCCTGAGGGTTTATAATCTTAAAATTTATTTTAAATGCACCCACTTGCCAAAAAGATTTACTCAAGCTGTTACTTTCCTACTCTCAAGCACTTAATTTAGAAGTGACTGATTCCAATCACCATTCCTCTGATGGAGTCTTTTTAAACTGACTCTTGAAAAGCTTTACCTATAAAAAGAAACATCCTCTTCCACCGCTGGTGTGAGAGTTAGGTGGTGCAACCATGTGAAAACCAGGAATTCCTGGAAGAAGTGGAGCAAGCATACACCTTACAACTTAGTCATTCCCCTCCTAAGACTACCAGGGAGAAACCAGTGTGTACAACTGAGAACATCAATAGGCAAGCTCACAGCATTATTCTTCATGGTAGCAAAAAATGTTAAATCCAAACATCTGTCAATGGTAAGACAGATGCAAAAATTTTAATATTTCCAGAATATATATAAAAATAATGTACAGTGAATATAATTATGGTCATACATCAACATATTAATGTATTTGAATCACAGTAATGAGTGGAGAGAAAAAAATCACACTACGTACAAAATTTTAAAAGAGCTAAATAGCTAAGCAATTCTTAATTTTGGGATAGAAAATTTCCATAATAGTAAATAACTACAAAGGAACGGTGAATATTCAGGTGATAAGCACTGAAAAAAAAAAAGGAAAATGGCTAATCAGGGGCACTTATAAGACTTCTTTGCCAAGCAGTTTCTTACCTTGGCAGTGGATACGTGGACATTTGTTTTATTACTGTTACAAAAATGTGTGTATGTTCATATATATTCACATGTATAACCCAGAGTAAAAGTTTTAGTTAAAAAAAAAAAAGTATTGGCTGAACACTAAAAAGAGCAAGTACTTCTTTTCAAAGTATTATTATTTTCACAATATTATTATTGATTCAGGATCCTTGTACACAAATGGTTTGCAGCTTCCGAATGCTGTCATTTTAGTTTGATGAAAATATGCTGATCGGTGTCATTCTATGTTAATCAGAGTAAGGATAACAAAGAGAAATGAACAAAGATCTGTGAGAGACAGATAATGAGATCTCCTTCATGATCCCCACCTGCTGATATTCATGCCCCGTGTAATACCCCTCTGCAATGTGGACAGAACTGGCAACTTTCTGCTAGCCAATAAACTAGGCAAAGGTGGTGGGATGTATATGCTTATATTACATAGGATGGTGGAAAAAAGTCTACCAAGGAGATTGTTTCTAGCAAAGAGCCAGCTTGTCATATGATAAGCTGCCTAATGGGATAACTGTGTGGTAAGGAGCTTAGCTCAACCTATAGCTGATATTTTTCAAGAAGCTGAGTCTTCTAGTCCAACATCATACAAGGAACTAAGTCCCACCAACAACTACATGTGTGAACCTTGACTGGATCCTTCTCTAGCTAACCCTTAGATGAGACCACATCCCCTGTACGGAGAGGACAAAGTTGAGTTACATCCATATCCATGACCTAGACGGGGCCCAAGGTTTGCTGGACTCATATTATTAAAGGGAATGTCAAATGTGGAATTTGATAGTAAAAATGAGAGATTTAAATCAAGACAATGACGAGGTTTAAAAACATGCTACCAACAAAGGCTGTGACATGACCAAGGACTGAATGCATATAGTAGAATGAGAGCCATCATTAGACTATACCAGATTATTCAAAGGGTCAGTTCCAAAGATACTGAAATAACCATCAGTTCTGACAATGACAGTACATAGAGAAGGACAGGCGGTGAGGAACTAGCATCTTTAAAGGTACAGTCCAGGAGTCAGGAGATAAATGCAATAAAGAGAGATAGTGGACATTATAGTTAAGTGCAAGAAATTTAGGGGTAGAAGAGGTTACTGAAGAGAAAGGAAGAATGGGAAAATGGCCTAGAACCAGAACTAGAAACCAAGGAATGTACCTTTACCCCACCCACAGGCCTGACGATAAGAGATAGGTGAGAGAGAAGGCAGCCACCAATTAAGAAAGCCCCAGAAGAGTTCACTTCTTTGGCATAGCATGTCCTCAGAACTGGACTCCAGAGCATGAGAAATTCTCTTTGGAAAGGGTAAAGCAAAAAAATCTTACCGTTTTGTCTATAACTGCAAAACTTGAATTTTTTTATTAAAACTGGAAAGCAAATGAACAAATAAAAAAAATGATGATTTTCCCACATTCTTAAAACCTACTAAGGCTGTTCTATACTCTGATGTAACTCCTATTTCTGTTTTCAGTCTTTGTCAGCAAACCTTGCCTGCTTTCCTGGAAGCAGACTGCCTCAAATCCAAACGGTTATAACAGACATTTATTTAAATGTTTCCTTACTTCTCAATCTCAGTTTTAAAGAAATTTTTCTAATTGACTATTAAAATAACTATGCCAAAGTTAAAATCTCTAAAGATGTTACGCAAGGCAATAATAACAGATATTATTTGAATTATGTGTATATTATAGGTAATCAGATTTCAAAATGGCAGTTTATACATTGATTAGAGGATTCAAAATTAACAGCATAGCAATCATGTGTTAATTTTTGCTAAATATAATATAAACAATTGACCTTAAAAGTCAATTGCAAGGGAAAGGATTAGATATAGATATACATATATAATAGATAATGATACTACTAACTGCTATTAGTTCATCAAAAAGAAGAGTCTGTGATTTTGTTGTTTAATCATTTTTTCATTCCTATATCTTGTACTTTGAAGATAATGATGCATAATATATTAACCACTGTTAATTTTCTATTATTTTGTTTTGAAATTCTGTATCATTATTTTGATTCTTTTTCATCTAAAACAAATTCAAATAAAAAGAGCCAGTTGCAAGAAAAATTTATGTGCTCTTATGTAAGATTTTTGTAAAAATTTAAATTATTTTCCTCATACTATTAAAAAAGTGAAAGTTCACTATAACCTTCATTAGTAAAAATAAAAGCAGGTTAACTGACCATCAATAATAAAATAGATAATAAAATATACAATTAAATATGCATTGGTATGATGACAGAAAGAATGATGTAAATGTCTATTAGTGTTTTTCATGCAGTGACTCCATAATCATCCATATCAGGATTACTAGGATTTGGTTCAGAAAATCCCTGAGCCTAATCCCATATCTACTGAGATCATAGGACACAAATTTTATTTTAAAAAATCAGTTGATCTTACTCATAAAAGTTCGAAAATAATATTATATATTATATATTAATTAGATTTACAGGAATAGAATCAATATAAAATGTTTATAATTATACAAAGAACTCCTTAGGAGCACAAGGATTGGAAGAGGATGAGAGGGGAAAGAATCTCAAATGGCTGCCTGCCTAAATGACAGCAAGGGGGAACAAGAGCAGGCAAACACTAAAGACCTGGGAGCTGGAGTGTCCCCAACCAGCCTGAGCCTCCGGAGTTTGGGATCATTGCTCCCACCACCAGTCAAGGAACTTCCCAGCTTCCTGCCACACTCCACCGGCTCCTCAGGTCTTGGGCCTGCCTGCACCAACTTCCCGGCTTCCTTCCATGCTCCATTGGCTCCTGGGGTCCTGGGCCTGCCTGTGTCCTCAATTCTGGAAACTGGGCAGTCAGAGGTGAGTGTCCATGCATCATCCCAAGCCCTGTGGGTTTAAGATCGTTGCTCCCACCAGTCAAGGGACTTCCCAGCTTCCTGCCAAACTCAACCAGCTCCACAGGTTTTGGGCCTGCTTGCCCCACCCCCAGATACCCTCTCTCAATCCTGGGAACTGGGCAGCCAGAGTCCCAGGAGCTGAGGGCATAGAAGACGATTTCCAACAGATCCTGGGGAAGCCTTGGAATGACACTTGAAACACAGAAATGTAGGAAAATGACAAAATGAAAGACCAAATTACAATCTCAAATCTCCATCCCATCCAAAGAAACCTTAGGAGTGATGTATATAGAAGAAAATATATGCCATACACCTGAAATATCGTACATAATAGCAACTGAAATAAAGAAGCAACTCCAGGAAGCTTTAAAGGAATTCAAACTAGAAATAATCTCCCAGAAAAAAGAAGAAATTATAAAAGAAATGAAGGAGATGCTGAACATATCTGAAGAAGACACAGTTAAACAATTGGAGGAACTAAACAAAAAGATAGAATCCCTGGATAAGCAATATAAGAAACAAATAGAATACATAAAGCAGATGCAAAGAGATATACAGAAAATGAAAAATTCCATTGAAAGCTGTAAAAACTGCCGCAAGGAAAGTAAAGATAGAATTTCAGACCTTAAAGACAAGATTGCAGCTAGTGAACAGGAAAGGAAAGATCTTTTTAAAAAAAAAAACAAAAATTCAGGAAATAACAATTCAACAACTGCAAGATGATGCAAAGAAAAACAACATAAGGTTGATAGAGATTAATGAAAAAGAAGGGGACAACATAAAAGATGTCAAGAGGATATTTAGAGAAATAATAGCTGAAAATTTCCTAAACATGAGATTGGAAATTGACATCAGGATCAGTGAAGCATATAGAACTCCAAATGGTCATAACCAAAATAAAACTACACCCAGAAATATAATAATCACCATCCCAGAAATCCAACATAAGAACAGAATATTAAAAGCTGTCAGAGAGAAAAGACAGATCACTTATAAAGGAAAACCTATCAAAATCACAGCAGACTTCTCAGCACAAACAATAAAGTCAAGAAGAGCATGGAATGAAGTATTCCAGATCCTAAAGCAAAATGATTTCCAACCTAGACTGATGTACCCTGAAAAACTATCCTTCAAAATGAATGGAGAAATAAGATACTTCCATGACAAACAACAGCTGAAGAACTTCATGATCACCAAGCTAACCCTGCAAAGAATATTGAAAGACAGTTTAGATACACAAAGGAAAAAACCACTAAGCAAAGCAGACAATTAAACAGAACAGAAAGATAAAGATGCAACAGCAGAAAGATAACATGTCAACAATAAACCAACATATAACAGCTATAACCATTTATGTAAATGGTCTCAATGCTCCAATTAAAAGAAACAGACTGGCAGAATGGATCAAGAAACAAAATCCAACCATATGCTATCTACAAGAAACTCATCTAACCCAAAAGGATACTTACAGGCTGAAAATCAAAGGATGGAAAACAATACTTCATGCAACAGGAACCCCCACCCCAAAAAAAGAAGGGGTAGCCATTCTGTTTGCAGACGATGTGAACTTTAAACCAAGAATGATCAGAAGAGATAAAGAAGGTCACTACATACTGGTTAGGGGAAAACTTCAAGAGGAAGAGATAACTATCTTAAATATATATGCACCAAATTCCAGAGCACACAGTTATATGAAATAAGTATTAACAGAAATGAAAAAGCAAATGATCAGTAACACAATTATAACAGAAGACCTTAAAACACCATTGACACCAAGGGACAGATCAACCAGACAGAAAATCAGCAAAGAAATAACAGAACTGAATCACACTGTGAACAAATGGACTTGATAGACATATACAGAGTGTTTCATCCAACAACATCAGAATACACATTCTTCTCAGCAGTACATGGCTCATTCTCTAAAAATAGACCATATACTAGCTCACAGAACATATTTAAATAAATGCAAAAGAGTTGAAATTATCCCTTGCATGTTATCGGATCACAGTGCAATGAAATTAGAAATTAATGATAAAAGATACTGAAAAAATCCCACAAACACATGGAAACTGAATAACACACTCTTCAGTAATCAGTGGGTCACAGGGGAAATTAAAGAAGAAGTTAAACAATACCTACAAGAAAATAAAGATACAAATACAACTTACTGGAATCTGTGGGATTCAATGAAAGCCATCCTCAGAGGAAAATTTATTTCACTGAGTTCCCACATCAGGAAAACAGAGTGAATACAAATAAATAACCTGATGCTACACCTCAAACAGCTAGAAAAAGAAGAGCAAGTCAAGCCCAAAGCCAAAAGAAGAGAGGAAATTATAAAAATCAGAACAGAAATCAATGCAATAGAGACTAACAAAACAATCCAAAGAATCAATGAATCAAATAGTTGGTTCTTTGAAAAAATAAACAAAATTGATAAGCCGCTAGCCAACCTTATTTAAAAAAGGGAAGAAAAAGCTCAAATTCAGGCAATAAGAAATCAAAAAGATGAAATCACTACAGACTTTATAGAAATGCAGATCATCAACACCTATTTTGAAAATCTCTACTCTCAGAGGTTTGATAACACAGAAGAAATAGGCAGATTCCTAGAAACATATGAAGTACCAAAGCTCGGTCAAGAGGATGTAAAACTGCTGAATAATCCAATTTCTATCAATGAAATTGAACATGTAATTAATTCCTTACCTACAAAGAAGAGCCCAGGCCCAGACGGATTTACTGCAGAATTCTACAAGAAATACAAACAATACCTAATACCAACACTCCTTAAACTCTTCAATGAAATTGAAAGGGAAGCAATTCTTCCCAAGTCATTCCTGGAAGCAAATATTACTCTAGTACCAAAACCCGGGAAAGACCCAACCGAAAAAGAGAACTATAGACCGATCTCCCTAATGAACACAGATGCAAAAATCCTCAATAAAATATTGGCAAACAGGATGCAGCAAATCATCAAGATTATACACCATGACCAAATGGAATTCATCCCAGGCATGCAGGGATGGTTCAACATACGAAAATCAATAAATATAATCCACCATATCAATAAAGCCAAAAATAAGAATCACATGATCATTTCTATAGATGCAGAAAAAGCTTTTGATAAGGTCCAACATTCCTTTATGATAAGAACCTTACAGAAAATTGGAATAGATGGTCTTTACCTCAATATAATAAAGGCCATCTATGACAAACCAACAGCCAGTATCATACTAAATGGCCAAAAATTGAAAGCCTTTATCTTAAAGTCAGGCAAAAGATAAGAATGTCCCTTATCACCATTCCTATTTAATATAGTACTGGAAATACTAGCCAGAGCAATGAGACAAGAGAGAGCAATAAAAGGGGTAAAGATAGGAAAAGAATAAGTTAAATTACCATTATTTACAGATGACATGATACTTTACACGGAAGACCCCCAAATCTCCAGTGAAAGACTTCTAGATATAATAAATAAATTTAGCAATGTAGCTGAATACAAAATCAATACTCAAAAATCGATAGCATGTCTGTACACTAACAGCAAGATCACTGAGAAAGAAGAGAAGCCACACCCTTCACACTAGCAACCAATAACATGAAATATTTAGGAATTAGTCTCATGAAAGAAGTGAAAGACCTATACAAAGAAATTATAATATACTGAAAAAATAAATTGAAGAGGATCTCAGAAGGTGGAAAGATATCTCTTGCTCCTGGATAGGAAGAATAAATATTGTCAAAATGGCCATTCTCCCAAAACTGCTATACAGATTCAATGCAATCCCAATAAAAATACTACCAACATACCTTATGGATCTAGAGAAATCACTCCTCAAATTCATCTGGAACCAGAAGAGACCTAGAATAGCAAAGACTGTTCTAAGCAGCAAAGACAAGGCAGGAGGCATCACAATCCCTGACTTGAAGTTATATTACAAAGCAACTGTAGTAAAATCAACATGGTACTGGAATCAAAACAGAGCCGAAGATCAATGGAATAGATTAGAAGATACAACCACACTACAAACACACTCAACCACCTTATCTTGGATAAAAGGGCCAAACATGTTCACTGGAAGAATGACAGTCTTTAATAAATGGCATTGGAAAAACTGGTTCTCCATATGCTGAAAACTAAAAGTAGACCCATGCCTATCACCATGTACTAAATTAAAATCTAAATAGATCAAACATCTGAATATTAAAACAGAAACACTAAATCTATTGGAAGGCAAATTGGGTAAAAAATTTGAAGACATAGGGGTAGGTAGAGAATTCATGGACAGAAATCAAACCTCATCGGAAATATTTACCAAAATCAATATCTGGGATCACCTCTTATTAAAAAGTTTCTGCGCATCAAAGAAATCTCCAGCATAGTGAAAAGAAAACCCACAAACTTGAAAAAAAAAGTCTTAGTGAACTGTCCCTCAGTCAAAAGACTTCTGTCTAAAACATATAAAGAATTTTTAAAAAATTAGACCCACAAAATTTAAAGATCCAATCCAAAAATGAGCATCTGAGATGAATACACAGTTCTCAGAGGAAGAAATACAAATGGCAAATAAATACATGAAAAAAATGTTCATCATCATTACTCATTAGAGAAATGCAAATTAAAACCACACTGAAATTCCATCTCACTCCTGAAAGAATGGCCGGGATCAAGAAGACTACCAATAACAAATTCTGGAGAGGCTGTGGGGGAAAGGAACTCTCCCACACTGTTGGTGGGAGTGTATACCAGTGCAACCACTGTGGAGGTCAGTCTGGAGATTTCTCTGAAAGCTGGGATTGGAAGTCCCATTTTTTCCAGCTATTCCACTTCTAGGCATATTCCCAGAAGAACTGAAAACATCATACCACAGTGATATATGTGCACCTATGTTTATAGCAGCACAATTTGTAATAGCCAGATCTTGGAAACCTAAGTGTCTATCAACTGAGGAATGGATAAAAAGGTTGTGGTATTTTTATACAATGGAGTACCACTCAGCTATAAAGAATGATCACATTGAGATATTTATAAATAAATGGACGCAGCTTGAGACCATACTCATAAGCGAAATAAATCAAACTCACGTGTATAAATACCGAATAGTTTCTCTAGTGTAAGAAATGGTAAGAATACATAAAAGTATGTGGTAATCATGATTCCCCATTATATTGCTTTGAAACTTTATAATGTTTTCATTCATTAATTGGAATGGTTTTATTCTTAGTTGTTTGATTTTATTGTCTGTGATGATATGAACAGCTGTTTAGAAGAAAACAAGACATTATAATAGCTGCTGCTGATTTAATACCATCTTGTTTTAAAGTCCTACCAAGCTTTTGTTCCTCTGTCTCCATCGGTTTTATCATGCTGTATCTATTGGATTTTATTATATGTGATAGTATAAACAAAATTTAAAAGGATATAATATAATAACCATTGTTCATTTTCTGTTATTTGGTTCTTAATACTCTGTAATACTTTCATTCTCTTGAATGGTGTTATACTGTCTTACTATGTTTGATACTATAGTGTATGAAGGTACACTCAAATATTTCAAGGAAAGAGACACTATGGTAGCTACTGTTATGTCGGGTTGTCTTGTGGTGAAACACTATGTTGCTTAAATTGTTCTGTTCTGATCTGTGTTGTTATGTCCTCTTTTATCTTAATCTTTTTTAAAATAAAATAAAATTTAAAAAAAAAAAAGACCTGGGAGCTCATGGCAGAATCACTGGTGAGAGTGAGTCTGTGAGAGAACCAAAACCGTGCAATGTAAGGTTGTAGGAAGCCTGAAGAAGCTGAAGACCAATGTCCAAATGCAATGGTGAAGACCAGATCTCCTCCCCAAAAAATGGGCAAATTCCTTTCTTCTCTTCCTTTTCATTCCGCACAGGCTATTGGTTGGTGCCACTCACACCCAAATGGGTCTTCCCTCTTTAGTTTTTGGCCTACATGTTTATCATCAACACCCAGAGAGATTTACCAACCTGCTAGGTAATTTTTATTCAAGTTATACTGACTTGTCATAATTAATGATGACAATCTACCCCTTATCAACTTGACAATCATATACATTTCTTGTACTGTGCTTTATCTGCAAATACAATAACAAGTTCCTAATTCTACCTAACATAGTACAATTATCTCATGTACAAACAAAAACATTCTTGATTCTGTCCCCAGAATACAAAGCAAAATTTTTCTCATGCTTAGTTTTCCCCTAACATTCCATAACTTAATACGTAATAACAATATATAAGAACCAATATGAAGTCAGTAGATAGTATGTTACAAAGAAAGAAAACAAAGATACATACTTAATATATGTGTATACATATTCAAGCATATTATCAAAATAGAAAAGAAATATTCATGATATTCACAATCCTCATTTCCGTAACTAGTCACATCGTTGTAACTAATATTTATGACTTCTTCTATCCATTCTGTATTCACTCCTTCAGGAAACATGTCAATATGTCTTGTTTTTTACCTGATGTAATGACTCATACTTTCATTTCTAAAGGTTCTGAGCCATTTGCTGTCTCTCCTATATCAGATTGTTATAGTTTCTCATTAACTTGAATAACAATGTATGATAATACCAACAGATGCCCTAAAAGTTCTCTTATGTTTCAAGTACATTTTTCCTTTCCTTCATTGTGGAGTAAAAGTTCAGTTCACCCCTTGTTATCTAGATAAATCACCCCACCAACACTATAACTCCATTTTAGCTTGTTTACTCAGAGACAATGAGGAGTCCAAAATGACCAAATGAAAATCTAAAATTACAGTTTAATGGAATCATTTTGGGCTTCCTGGCTCAGGCCATCCCTGCTCTGTAAGTCTTCTAGGCCAGTTCAGCATACAGTCACAAGAACAGAAAACAAAATTTTTCTTGTAGATCATTAGAGGTAATGATGAGTGATACCATTCCTAGTTTCATCCTTTGATTCTGAACTCCTGAATCCTTAGCCAGAGGAGAAATATTACCATATACTGTATGCTGATTCAAAGAATATAGTGCATTCTGGAGAATATAGTGAATTCTGGAGAATACACAGTCCTGCAAGGTATTGCTATCTAGCTGGCATTGTAATTGCATCTTCAAAAAGTCTTTCCACCTTTCTGTCAATCCAGCTGCTTTTGGATGGTGGGCAACATGGCATGACCAGTGAATTCCATGAACTTGAGTCCACTAGGCAATGACAGAGGTAGCTGAGAAAAAGACTGGCTGCTGTCTACAGAACAGGTCATCTTATCCATTTGATTATAAAAGTTTTCCTCTACTGATGTCACCTAGTGAGTGTTTACATAGGACACAAATATATTTACACCCATGACCGATGTAAAGAGGTCTATCCACATACCTCTTCCCAAAATGTCTTTGTTACCAGTGTTCCAGTCACATTCCTTCCAAGTCCCTGACCATCCAGCCAGACCACTGGCTACAGCCCATAATCAGTACATAGTTGCACATCTGGCAGTTTTCTTCTTCTGTACAAAATCTATAACCAGTTATACCATACAAAGTTCTGCTAACTGTAAAGAATTTCCTTTATCTCTGTCCTTCATAAATGTCCTGAAAAGGGACATGGCGCTGCAGGTATTCACTTTCAGATGTTTCTTGCATAATATGCAGAATCGTCTGTAAACCAGCCCCTGTTCTTCTCTTCAGCTGTTAACTAATCATAGGGCATACTCCATGAGGTATAGGCACATGCCAAGGGATAGAAGGAAGTATAACAGGAGTAGGACCATAGGCACCGAGGGCACTTCTTCATGTAACATACTTGTGCCTTCTAGACCTGCTCAGGTCCAATCACATATACTACTTTCATTTAGTGATAGACTGTTGGCTGTGCACATCCGACTTTATGACTTAGTGGGTCAGATAACACCCAGTTACAGTTCATGATGGTCATCTGAGTTTGCATGGTAACCTGGTGCCCCATTGTCAGGTATTCATTTTCCACTAAGGTCCCATAGTAGGTCAGGAGTTGTTTTCCAAAGGGACAGTGTTCTGCATGAATGGAGCCTGGCTTTAAATCCTAAGGACTTCCACATATTGAGGTCTGCCAGAGGCTTCAAACACCATCTGCCACTAACACCTCAGGTACCAATGAATCAGCTGAGTCATATGCCCAAAGTCGCAGAGCAGCCTGCCCAGTAGCCTGAACCTGTAGTAGAGCCTTCTATTGTTCTGTGCCCACTCAAAACTAGCAATTTTCTGAGTCACTAAGTAAATGAGCCACAGTAATAAACCCAAGTGAGAATCATGTTGCTTTGAAACTCCAAATAGACTCACTAGGTGTTGTCTTTTTTTGGTTAGAGGAGGGGCCAGATGCAACCATGTATCTTTCACTTTAGAATGTGTATCTCTTCATGATGCATACTACTGGACTCCTAGAAATTTCACTGAGGTAGAAGGACTTTTCATTTTAGTTGGATTTATTTCCCAACCTCTGGGAGGCAAATGCTACACTAACAAGCCCAAAGAGGTTGTTACCTTCTGCTTACTTGGTAAAATTAGTATAATTATCTATGTAATGGATCAGTGTGATACATCATGGAAAAGAAAGATGATTAAGATCCCTATGAACTAACAGGGCTGAAAATTTTATAACCTCCTGAGGGAGGACAATACCAGTGTATAACTGGCCTTACCAGCTGATAGTATATTGGTTCTGGTGGCCTTTATGAACAGGTAAGGAGAATAAGGCATTTTCCGAAGCAATAGCTGCATACCAGGTACCAAGAGATGAATTAATCCTTTCAAGCAAGGAAACAGCATCTGGCATAACAGCTGCAACTGGAGTCACCACTTGATTAAGCTTACAGTGATCCACCACCATTCTCCCAGATGCATCCATCACCTGCACAGGCTAAACGGGATAGTTAAATACGGATGTGGTGGGAACAACCACCCATTCATCTTTTAAGTCTCTGACAGCGCCACTACTCTCCAAAATCCCCCCATGGATGCAATATTGTTTTGGATTTACTGTTTTCCAGGGTTCAGGCAGCACTAATGGCTTCCATTTGGCCTCTCCTACCATAGTAGTCTTCACCCTACAAGTTGAAGAACCAATGTAGAATTCTCATAATAAAATGGTTAAATCCAAACAATTAAATATACAGTAATGAGATGATATAAAGAATGATGTCAGTGTTTATTAGTGTTTTCTAAACTGTGATCCAGTGATCACCTGCATTAGAATCACTTGGGTATTGTAAGCAAATCCCTGGAGAAACAGCCAGCCCAGCTCCCATGTGCATGCTGCTTGCCACTGGGACTCTCCAGCAGGTAGCCAGCAGTCATCCATTCCTTGGAGAAGCCTTGAGTGTCTACAGAAGTCCATCTTGTACCCTAATGCCTCCAGTGGAATCTGAGTTAGGAGAAATACAGGTACCTGATCCATCTGCCTAAACAGTGGCAGGATAGCCATTGTACAAGTACCCGGGACCCCATACCCTGCTTGTCCAAAGGGACTCAGGAAAATTTCAAGACAAAGGAGCAAAAGGCAATCTCTGGCCTCCAGCCTAAGAACAAGTGTAGGAGACATGGCCATGGAAGGAAGCAGAAGTTGCACATCTCAAATTCCTGGCAACTGAAGTAAAAGAAACTACTTCATGAGGTTGTAAAAGAAATCTGATGAGAAATATTATGTCAGATAAAATAAGAAATGATAAACATAATAAAATGTATATCTAAAGGAGACATAAGTTTAAAAAGAAAGAGAGAAAGAGAGAGAGAGAGAGAGAGAGGAGCATAGGAGATGAAGGAAACCTTGAATGAACAATATACAGAAGAATTGGAATGCATGAAACAGACTGAAAGAGATGGCCAGGAAATCTAAAACTCCATTGAAAACTGGTTATAAGAAATTGAAGATGACTTTCAGACCTTGAAGACAGGACCACAGATAGTGATCATGAAAAGAAAGATTTCTTAAAAATAACAAGGAACTAGGAAATAATTCAACAGCTGAAAGAAGACACAAAAATAATTTAAGAATGGTAAGCGTCAGCGAAAAAGCAGGAGCCAACACAAATGACATAAAGAGATTATTTACAGAAGTAATAGCTGAGAACTTCCCAAGCATGGGAAAAGGATCTGACATACAGATAAGTGAGGCATATAAAACTCCAACTAACAATATTCTTTTTATACTATGAATTAATGGCACTTTCTATCTCTTGGTCAATCTTCACAACAAAGCTACCAGATCTGAATGTTTAAACCCATTTTACAAATGGGGAAAGCAAAAGCTTGAGAGATTTACCAAACCACCAAAGTTCACACTACTTGGCATAGAACCCAAGAACATCTTACTCCAGAGTTTAGCTCTTCAAGGTTATAGGATGCTGCCTGAGACATTTCTTTGAACGTACAATTGAGATGAATGAAAGGTCAAGGCTATGTCACACCCTCAGGAGAGTGTGCAATCAGGAGGGAGAAGGGATAGTACCCTAAAGAGAAACTGCAGGTGAACAGATAGGTAGCCACTAGGAAATAATCAAATGCCATGTTTCTTCAATGACCACATCAGCCACAAAGAAATCTCCCCCCAATGGTTTGTGCATGCAGATGGTCAAAGAGATAAATGACTGTGATCCTGCTCTCTGGGATTCCACCATTCTTTTATTTAGATCAATTTGTTGCAAAGATAATTTGAATAAATGCAGAGAATGCCTCCCTAATTTTGTATATTTTGAGCCATGATCTTTTTTAGGTTTAATAAAGCCACAGAAGCACAGAAGAAAGCATGAAAAAAATGCACGCATTATTTAAGTCTTAAAAATAGATATAATAGAAACTGTAAAAGATGATGTTTAGGTTTTAGAATCTTAAATACTTAGCAAAACAGATGGCTAATAACATATTTTAAATTATCCAAATAAGAACCCCCAAATATACTGTCTGATGCCAAGTTCCTTAAGTGACAGAAGAACTGGATGGCATTAAGATGTTTCCTTTGTTTAAATTTATTTTTTGAACAGATGTATTGCTACTAACCTGAAACTGTCATATTCAACTTTCACTCAGCTCTCCCAAGAATCAAATGTATTCGCTCCCCTCTATGTGTTGCACCAGTGACATCCAGTGGTTAACATGTTGATGTGCATCTTTAACAAAAAATTATATGCTTTACAAAAGCAGTGGTTTCTGACCCTCTACCTGTACCTTCACACTAGTATAAAAAAGGTGAACTGGAGAAACAAGTTATGCTATCCAAACTGCTCAAATTGCATTTTGTCCATTTATAATATGAACCTAGATGAAGCTAGAGAATTTTAGCACACAGACTTCACCTGAAAGTGAATCTATCTTCAATAGGCAGTTACTAAAATCACCATTTAAGTAGAAGCGTCTAGATTTCCCAGAAACTCAGTTTCATGGTGCTATTACTTTTTGAAGCAAGAAAGGTTTACTAACTTTTTGGTTTCTTTTCCAGTTTCATATATGTGGTCCCATGTTTTTGATATTTTTTTATTTAAGATGAAGAAACAAAAATTTTAGTGGAGTGCTTTAGAAATAAATAATGAATGTAGTTTGCTAGTATTCACTATAAATCATCCCAAGACGTTGGCATTCTGGAAGGACCTATTCCATTGTTTCACTTCAGAAAGAAATTTCATTACATGGTATTTCTTACATGTGAAGCGTTTACATTCAAAACTTGAGGAAGCAAGCTTCTATGATGCTCCGACTATAAAACACGGATGTGTGTAGGAGGCTGTCATTGACCTAGTCCATTTCTGAAGTATTGGTACCAGAATGGCACTAAATCAGATTAGTGTGGTCCCAGGCAAACGTATCTCATTTCAATCATATGCACATGTAATATATTCACCACTAGTGGCATCTTTCCAACATTAATTAAATCAAGATCTTAAAGAGAATATCCAATTCTGTGCCACTAGATAGAGTTGGAAAGAGTAACTAAAAGGAAACATTAAACAATATAGCTGTCTTGGGTTACCATGTCCCCCTATATGCTCTGGTCTTTTCAAATCATTCTTTCATGTTCAAATCATGGCCAAAGCCTATGCAGTATTTTTTATATCCCTTCCCCCATCCCACTACAAAAGATCCTTCAAATCCTGTATTTCTTATTCATCTTTCACAACCATATCCTGCCTCTGCTGAATTCTCCCACCTTCTGTGAACCTGCAACTCTTTTTTAGCCTCATTCCAGTTAACTAATAATAAGCTTCTTAAAAGCAAGAGCCCCTTCCCACAGTCCTGCTCCCCACTCTTTCCCCAGTCCTTGTAACAGCGCTTAGTGTGTGGTAATCACAGCATGGCTGCACCTTTTATTCAAAGCCATTCAGGCACCCTTTAATCTATACTTCCTTCCAGACCAAGCCCAGAGTCCCATCTTTTAACACTCAGGTGGCTCTTTAATATGATTTATTGAAACAAGAGATAATTCTTCCAGTGAGGAATACTGTCACAAGAATATTCTCCACTACTTGCATGTGATGTATTTAATGTACACCTGGGATATATTTCAAGACATGCTATAGATGATAAACATCTACTTTATTATTTGTGAAACAAAAATAAAACATACACACAAGCATACACACACACACACACACACACACACACACACACACACACACACACACAAAGACATGTACAGAGGGATAACCTACCAGAAAATAAATTTTACATGCTCAGCAACAGAAGCTGAAACGTGCTCCATATAGTAAGAAAAAGTCACCCTAGAACAGATCTTGCAAGCCTTATTTTAAAAAAAAACAGCCAGCTTATCTCTATATAGTAATGAAATAGTTCAGCCTAGGTTGAAGCAGAAGACATTGATAGCCCAGGGCCTTCAGAAAGAAAGCAGCACAGTGCTACTCTATTTGTCACCTTCTCATCAGTGAGACAAAATATCTAACAGTTCAGCTTAAAGGTGCAGTGGTTTATTTTGGCTCACAGATTCGGTGAATTCAGTTCATAGCTAACTGGTTCCAAGGAAGAAATAGCAAGGCAGAACAGCTTGGCAGTGAAAAACTGTTCACCACATGGTGGCTGGGATGCACACAGAAAAGAGCCAGGGACAAGAACACAAACCTCCAGTTCACACCTTCTGTGCCTGCCACTTCTGATCAGGATCCGCCTCCAAACAGTACAGGCAGCCATGAACTTATCAGTGGATGAGTAGCCAGTGAGCCCAAGCTTGCCACACAACACACATGGGGACCCAGTTCTGAAAAGGACCTTCCTCCTATCAATCCTTTAAATTAAATTCCTTTATCACCATGTTTCCTTTTCTAATGTTCTTACCTGCCTTCAGGCTTATTCTTCTAATTTCTGGATAAAGATTTTATGTAAAAATTCAGACGTTGGGCTTTTTATATTTAATGTTTTTTGGCAAGATGATATCTTAGTGACTTTTCTAGTTGCTGAGACAAAATACCTACCAAAATTAGAAAGGAAAAATTTATTGTGGCTTACAGGTTTTAGAGGTTCCATCCATAATCAAGTATGAAGGTTTCAGTCCATGATCAGCTAGCTCCAAGGCAGACTGGTATAGCGAAGGGGCATTCCAGAGAGGAAACATTTAATGGCAGGCAGAAGGGAGTAAAGTGGCAAAGGGCAAGTGACGGTGGCCGCTCTCCTTCTGTCCTTTGTATTCCACGCAGGCTACCTGCTCTAGGGAAGTAGCACCCACACCCAGGGTGCAGCACCCTTAATCCCAGAATGACATCCTAAATGCAGAATCATATACCCTAGATCACCTATGTAAAGCCCCACCCTCTTATGACCACCTGAGCTTTGGGGGCATGTCTAGACACAAGCTAGAACAGATGAAGTTATCACATTTTTGATAAATGTGTCTTTCTCCTAAAGCTTTCATAACTTCTTAGCTCCACTTACACTAAGGTTTCAAGTGTGTGTGCACTTTTTCTTACTCATAATTGCTAAAATTTGCATTTTAGACAAAAGTAATTGTAGAAAAATTTTAATAGATAAAAATGGAAATTGAAACATCACACAGATATAATCATTACAAAAATATGTGCATACCTATAAACTTTTTTATGCACAGATACATTTACCTAGTTGTGCCTATGTGCATATATATATATATATATATATATATATATATGTATAATGTGGATTTACTATTTCTAGCTCAGTTGCTCTTTTTAAACCACATACATGAGTTCTGCGAATTTAGCTCAGTGGCACTTACATGGAAAATACTTCAATGACATTAAATGTTCTTCTACAATACAGTTTTTTTAATGCAGCATTTATTATTCCACACAGATCTAAAAGTGAACACATATTAAAAGATTTTCCTATGTTGGCCTAGAGGACCAGGTGGATATAATGTGTGATTAGAAGGAAACAAAACAGTTTAGAGTTATATGGGGATGGGAATTTTAAGACACATTATGAGACAAAGCAAAACTGGTATTCCCACAGAAGGGAAAAGTCAGGTGGGTCAGTGCAAGATTAGAAAGGATTTATACACTTGGTTACTTGCTGCATACCAAGACCTTGAAAAATGACTTCAAGCTAAGAAGCAAGGTTTGTATGTTGTGACCGGGAAATCTGTGCTGTACACAGTTTTTAATTTTCCATGGAAACATTCTTTTTCTGTGGAGCCTAGTCCTCAGCCTACCCCACTCTTCATCTTTTCTTTTGTTTAAATTAACTTTATTGGTACATTTTAGAATCGCATAATGATCATATTCATCATGGGGAATTTGTACATGTGCATGATATATTTTAATTCCTCATTTTTTCCAAATTCCCTCTCTTCCCTTTGACACCTTTTCTTCTCCCTATTTACAAAAGTTTGTAAAATAAATTATATATATATATGATTCATATTGGCTATTTGGTGTTTGTACATCTAGACCATGACGAATTTTGCAAGTAGCTTTATATGTGTGTTATACTGCATTTTACTATACTCTGAATGTATTCTTTGATCTGAATATTGGTCTGACTACCCTCATAAATAGGATTATTGCATCTTTTCAAAGAGGTCCAGAGAAATCAAAATTCACTATGCATGGACAAAGAGAGAAGGTCCCTCTTTAATAAGATATCAGGCATGAAGTCTGCCAAAAGATCTTGGAATTTTTCAACTTCCAAAGCTGTGACAATTAAATTTTTGTTGTTTCTAAGTCACTTAGATTATGATTTGTTACAGCAGCTCAGACATAACCCACTCAGTAATTATCAGTAATTTATTTTGAGTCAAGAGCATGGTATATCTCCTGATATAAATCAACTTTTGATACAAAGTATTATTCTCCAAAAATTCAGATTATAATAATTATTATATTCAGATATTCAGTTATTCAGATATTCAATTATTATATTCAGTTATTCAGATTATAATAATTATTTCTGCAATGAAATTGTGGATGATTTAAATTTTCTTTTTATTACTTATGAGTTTTTTCATGTATTCTAAAATAAAATTTAGATACCTAGGATATTTCAGAAATATCCTAGAAACATTCATAGATAGACAGACTAACAAAGTAATATATTTTGGGCCTATACCATTTTGTTCATTAGAAAACTATTCAAACTAAATTTTAAATGTAAAGCACCTTTTTATGTGGTAGTTAACATTTAAAAGCAAATGGGTGTGTCTGTAACCGGAGTCCTTGGAAATGATGTGTCCAAGGGTGGGGAGATTTTTTAGGAGGAGCCTAAGGTTCCCTATAATAACCCTCCACCTCTCTTTGGTTCTTTGACCTCACTCCAGCAAAGAATGAAGAAGTGGTGCTTGTCGTGAGAAATGGGGAAGTCAAGACTGGTATAGGATGAAGTAAAAGTTTATTTAAAGAGTGGCAAATGCAGAGGAAGCAGAAGAAAAGCTGCCTTACAGCAGAGTGGTGCTGCAAGATAGGCAGCATCCTGTTTGAGATGGCCAGTGAGTATGGGATGTGTCCATATTTATAGAGGCAAGAAGTTTTGTTAACTGGTGTGGGCTAAGCCAATTAGGGTCTTAGCCTTTGTTTCTGGGCAGCAGACAAGGCCAGCATGCAGAAAATGTGAGCAACACTTTCATAAAGGATACTATAGGGTACAATTTTTCCCAAGCACATGGTACATGATCAGTATGTGATGATTTTACAATTACAAGCCACAGATAAGCACATGATGATATTACAGTGTTAGTCGTGTGTTTGTCCTGGGTTTTTCATCTATGTCCCTCTAACCTGCCGCTAGAGACAGTTGAGGAGGAGCATCACAACTATAAGCTTACCCTGGGGCAACTGGTGAGACTGTGTCTCAAAATAGAAAATAAAAAAAGCAGATATGTTGCTCAGCATGAGGCCCCGGTTTAAATCCCAGTCCTGGTGGTGGTGGTATTCTGCATACACACTTAACAGAATACATTGTCATTAGCATGTATATTACTGTCTTTCTGTAGAACATAAGTGAGCCAAATTTCCTTTCTACTAATAAATACAATTTTATGAGTGTATTCTCAAGTGTTTCATGTCTTACTTCATTACCAGCAGTAACAACCTACTTCTGCCATCTTCCTAATGACAATTTTCATTACAGAGATAAGGAAAGCCATTACATTTAGAAACGCAGCATCTCAGGTGTAATTCCTTAGTGAATATTTTCATCAGCTCCTTTCATTTTCTTATTCAATATTAATCAACTCTTTCCCTATAAATATGCTATGTTTCATTTAGGTATAATGTTTAAAGTTAATCAGCCGCCTAAATCACTGTTTAGCTTTCAAGAACCATTTAGGCCTACATTATGGAAAACAAATTGCAAAACAATAAACTCAATTCTTAATGAATTTACAGTAACATTTCATTAATTTAGAGCCCTTTGATATAAAAGAACTACAGCACAGAAAAACCTTTACATCCTTGTAAACAATCCTTTGAAAGTAATTGTATCTGGAAAGAGGTTATCTGGGCACATATTGAATAAGTTTGGAGTATTTCATTGCAGTTCCATCTACAAAGAATTGTTTCAATTTGATCATTTTCAATAAATATCCAGACCTTTTCTCCCACACAGTGTACAAAGGGGGATGTTTTCCTATTTAATAGTAGAGTGGCCTGTTTTACAATTTCTGTTAGTCAGATCAATGTAGTAGAGTTATCATACAAAGGATGCCAGGATGATTCTTCAAGAAGGTCTTGTAGTAGGAAACAAATTAACAAGAACCCAGTAGTGAAAAGTCAGTATGCACCACACATGCTTCTTCAACCGACACACACCAAATCATCTCTAAGTGTTGAGGACTAAGGTAAGCACTAAACTCCTGTTCTTGCAGACTGTAATTCCTGGATTATTTCATTTACTCCAACTATCCCTATTAGCATCACCAGAATGATGCTTTGCTGTGACTCAGAATCTCAGCTCCTTAATAAATTGTTCTCAAAGGGGCTGGGGATTTAGCTCAGCGGCATAAGCACCTGCCTTGCAAGCAGACGGTCGTGAGTTCGATCCCTGATACCGATAAAAAGTTTAAAAAAATTAAATTGTTCTCAAAGCAGATTCCAAGACAAATACATGCTGGTAGTTATATTTGAGAGATGATTCTGGGATATTACAGTGAGGAACCAGGCAGTGTGAGATCAAAGTACATGAGCTATACATCAGCTAACAGAATAATAATAACAGTAGCAACTGACTCTCACTCAAGACTCTTAGGAATCATGTTGACCTGAGTCACCTTCCCACACAGGTAGACAACCTGGGACATTTATCCATCAACTCCTCTTCCCAACTGGTTTAGATTTGACACCAAATTTATAAACTCTTCCACACCTTTAAACTGCTCTTTTTGGACAAAAAGAGTTTTAAAGACTTTGGGGAAAGTACCAACACAGCAAAGCAAACACAAAGCAGGAGTTCAAGGTGAGAGAATGTTAGGAAACATGGCAACTGTTCACTCAGCAGCTGCTGCTACCAGAAGCAAACCAATGAATATGACCCAGGACATGAAAGCTTCAGCTGCGGGTTCCTGTCTTGAGTGATCTCGTATCCTACCCATTAGTGATACTCACCTTCATGTTCACAACTTAGTCTTATCATTATCCTTTTTCCACTTGCAATTTTAAGAAATCCCTACACCAACCATTGTTTCCCATTTTCAAACTTACTCAAATACCCCACTTTTAAAAATTCTTCACCCTAGTGGATCCTATCAGTCATTCTTCCCACCACCATTCCACTTCCATTGTTCCCTTCAAGCTCTCACTTCTTCACAGTTTAAATCTACTCTCCATGTTTATAATCATTTTCTTGGACACATTTACAACTCCTTTGCCTCTCTCCCACTTTCACTCTTTCCCAGCAAAACCTCAATACTGGGGAAGATCATCTTTTCACCTACTTTGTGCTTGCATTTGTGTAAATGAATGAAAACCACACTGCTGTGTGGACAGATGTCTCTTTAAAATTCAAGGCTAACTGGGTTCTTAATGCTGATCAAAATTAACATATATTTATTACTTCATTAACATTTCTATTCAATATAACCGTTTCATATCTTCTATTCCCACATCAAACCCAAGAACTCCTCATTCATCTTGATTTTCAGCTGATAATCTTTCTTCCTAAATCTTTAATAGATATAAGCAGAAAAGAAACTTTATAAGCTCTTACCATATCTACCCACATTATCACTGCCTGTTCTCTCCTAACCAAGGAAAGAGCCCAACTTGTTTAATAGATATGGTTAACATTTTCCTGTTCAAGAATGTCACTCTTGCAGATATTTCTCTTTTAGTTCTGTTATGCATGTTTCTTCCTCTTCTGAATCTTTGTCTAAGCATAAAAACATGACAACATTACTAGCACCTTAAAAATAACAATAAACTCTCGTTGCCTTATTTCCCACCCTGTACATACTCCATTATACTCCTTCACTTCACCCCAAAGTTCCTAATCTGGAGTTGTCAACAGTCAGTGATTTTAATGTGACTGTATCTATTTTTTTAATCACCTCCTATGCCCCAGCCAAACTGCTTGTGTCAAGAGAAAATATGAATTCCTTTCATATTTAATAATTAAGTTAAGCAAGAAAAGTAGAGAACCCGTATTTCTGGTGCATTAACAGCACTGGACATATTTACTTATTCTTGAAACCCTTTTATCATTTGGCTTCCAGGACACCAGACAGAGCTTGTTCCCCTCAATAGTCACATTGTTTTATTACACCTTTTCCTCCAGCTGGTTCAAGACTGAAAAATTGATTCATCAATTATCTAAGAACTGCCTCCTCTTAAGTGAGAGGAGAGAAAATAGTAAAGAAAGACGAAAGGAGTGGCAGCAGTGGGAGAAGACTAAAGCAAAGAGACCTTCCCAAATTACTCTCTTCTTCCTTGTACTCCTGTAATGTGGGGATGGTTCTGTGTATTTGGAAAGCAAGGCACATGATGTTGAATGCTCTGCTGTTAGCCCTTGCACCTCTGGTAAGTGTGTGTCAGTGCCTACAGTGTGTCTGGGGGGAGTTGCCCTAACTGGACCTGGTGTTGAAGAGGGATATTTCAATATCTTCCCTAGTGCCAGGTTAGCATGGCAACGGCGATTAGGGACAAATTTAAAGGGCAGAGAATAGAAGTGGTGGCTACCAGATTGAGTAAGTGGCCTCTGCCTCCACAGAGTCTCACTTTGCTGCCAGCTGCAATGGATCAAAGTACAGGTGAATAAGGGAGTGGTTCATAGGTTACCTTTTAAGAAGCATCAGCATTCTGGTTCAATACCAAAAAAAAGCTTGGGGCAACGTCTCTGCATCTTTAGATGTTGGCCCATAGGACTATATTTGTGAAAAATTTCCCCTTATTAAAAAGCAGACCATTTCCACAATCATCCAAAACTATCAGCCAAGTTAGGTGGAAAAGAAGTCCTGAATTCTGAGTCATGGCCTGGAGCTTTCGGTCACGAGAAAGGATGTGGCTGGAGAATGCTAACAGGTATTCCCACTGTGTTCCGTAATTACAAAGCGCCATAGCTAAAGAACTACTCATGAACAGAGTGCTCAAAATCTAAGGCAACAATGAGATAACATAAAACTACTGCTGAAAATATGTTGTGCCATGAAAATAAGTCTTCATAAAAGATACCAGCCTATAATTTGATGGGCTAAGAATTACTCCATTCTTTTCATCTTCAAATTCTCCTCAATATTAAGAAGCTATGCAGGTACATGAGTCAGCTGACATGACTCACCTGAGCACCCAGAGAATCCTGGACTCCTACCAGCTTCCTTCTATAGCACTATCCAATACACAGGAAGCCTTGCATGGAAAAGAAACTAGGCCGAAGTCTATTTGACACTCTCAACTTGACTAAGAATGAACTGGTTACCCATGTCTAGCTTCCCTAACTGGTCAGACATTTAGATAATGATTATAAAAATATACTGCTTCTTTATGTCCAGAGCTGTAACAATTGTCGTGTGTACAGGCCTGTATCAATCATTGTATAAATGGAACAATTATTTATTGAGAACAATACAAAATATTCATGACCACCCCTTTAAAACACCCTCAAACATTTATCAAGTTCCTTTCTCTCAGTCTGTCACTATTTTGGCTGTAGTTTATACTATGTAATAGTAACTGTTTGAAACCACCAAGGTAGCCTCCAGTTCTGTGTTCCAGTACACTAAATTGGGCATTATTAGTGCTGCACAGTAGCAACACGCTAACCATAGGCTTCTGTGTGACCTGGAACACAGCATTTCTCAAACTTTATTGAGTATGTGAACACCCCAGGAATCTTTTCATTCACTAAGATTTTGCATTTTTAACAACTTCTCCAGTTAACACCAATGATACTGGCTCTGTCACCGCATTTTCAGGAGAACAACTACAAAATCCAAGTGTCTTAGTAAATATTGGGATCTAGGTTAAAACTGCTCTCTCTGGCATTCTCCTGAGTACCTAGGACATAAAGCACTGGGGGCACATTTAACCCAAAGAGAAGCAACTTACTATGTTGTCCTTGTAAAGATATATACATCTATAGTTTATATTAAATGCCGAGAATAAGTAAGATGATATTTATTTTAATCTTTTAGAAATCTTTCGTATAATCTTTTATTGAAGGTATGGAGGTACCAGAATGAAGGGAAAGAAGAAGAAACATAATGACAGTATTTTGAATAATGAATGAGGATAAGAAATTAAAAATAAAATGTGAGTTTCAGGTTTCAAAAATGTGACACAGTACAATCAGGTACCAGAGTAGAAAAGTAACAAAATAAAAAAAAATATATATATATAAAATAAAAAAAATTAAAATAAGCATAGATTAGGCAAGGGAGATGCGGGGAAAAAAAAGTTCTTGGGAAGAGACAAAACAATATTCTTACTTCACAATTGAAAGGCTACAAATAAACCAACCAGGGATGCTAGCATCACGTTCAGAGGGTGCACATCACACCACGCTATTGCTCTGCTGAATCATGGAGCTACCAGGATCCCATGTGAATCATAAGCTGGGCACTAGCAATGAAATAAAAAGGCAGAATTTAATATAAAGGAAGATGTTTTATTTGCAAAAGTGCAGAAAAAGAGAAGATAGATAGCTATTCTGGAAGAGTAGGGAGCAACAGAAAGAAAATACGCTAGGTTTTTGTCTTTAACTCCTTTTTGTTAGCACTCTGTCCCTGCCCTATTTGGCCACCTGGAACTTATAATAATCTGATTGGCTGTCTAGCTATCTGTGACCCTTATTTGGGCACTTCTGTCTATATTCTTTTGGCTGTTTGATTACTGCTTGCCCCTCTGTGATGGGTAAGTGTGTGGAGGGTGAATCTCATAGAAGGGCAGCTTAGAGAGTTAGAAATTAAGGAAAGAGGACATGTGTGTGTCTGGTGCAGTGGTATAGTAATGCTAAGGTGAAAATATACATGTAAGTATATATGCACAGCTGAGTGTGTCTTTTATGTATTTAATACGAGCCTTAGCTGGCTGCCCCTTGTGTTTTACGTATTTATCGGGTGAGTGGGGGACTGATTACTGTCATATTTTGTTTCTGACTATATCTGTTTCATACATTGGCCCTTCCTGCTAAGTTTTTTATGTTTGTTGCTAAGTCTCAGGTCTAGTTTTTCTCTTTTATTCACTTTTTTTTTTTTTTTAATTTTATTTTGAAAGTAGTAAAATACAACAGAACAACATAGAATAAAGCCAAGTAAGACCATACACTGAAACTGGTACAGAACTTCACAGCAGGTTACCAGGATAACAGTAATACGTATCACAGTATATTTCATTATCTTTACAATAGTTATTCTTTCAATCACGTATATCAAAATAAAACGAAATACAGAGCATTACAGAACTTATCAAAACAGAATATTGAATAGAGCAGTACCATTAATCAGAATAGAGCAAAACAGTAATAAAAATATTTCCCTTCAAAGAGATTGTAGAAGGAAATCTCCCTTATTTTCTATGGTCAATCTCCCAGGAGATGCTCAGATTTCTGATTCCCATTTGCTAATAGGAAGGACAGGAGAAGGGGGCTAGGGGAAGTGGGATGTTTGGCTCTAGGCCGTGCACCAGTAGGTTCACTATTGCTTAGCAGGGAGGCAGGCTGGTGGTTTAGTTTCCAAGCTTCGCAAGTTCCAACATGGTGTCGATCTCAGAAGAAATTGGTGGTTCTCCCCCTGGAGGGGCCGTAGTCTGCCACACTGCAGCCACTTACCAGGAGGGGAGCTGCTTGCTTGATTTCCCAGCATCCTGAAATCCAACATGGTGCAGACCTCAGGAGACACTGGTGATTCTCCCCCTGGAAGGGCCCCAGCTGGCCACACTACCGCTGCTTACCAGGGAGGGGAGATGCTTGCTTGGTTTCCCAGCATCCTAAGTTCCAACATGGTGTGAATCTCAGCAGACACTGGTGGTTCTCCCCCTGGAAGGGCCGCAGTCTGCCACACCGCCACCACTTACCAGGGAGGGGAGCTGCTTGCTTGGTTTCCCAGTGTCCTAAGTTCCAACATGGTGCGGATCTCAGGAGACACTGGTGGTTCTCCCCCTGGAAAGGCCACAGATGGCCACTTTTGACTTTTTTTGTTTTTTTAAATTTAAAGAGAATAAAACCAAACAAAATAAAGTCAATCAAAACAAAACAATGCAAATGATACAGACTTCAAAATGAGATAATAGGAAATCAACACTGGCTACGACAATATTTCTTATCTTTAAAACAGTGGTCCAGGGGCTGGGGATTTAGCTCAGCGGCATGAGCGCCTGCCTTGCAAGCAGGCAGTCGTGAGTTCGATCCCTGGTACCGATAAAAAAAAAAAAAAAAAAAAACACAGTGGTCCAAACCCAACATCATGGCACACTCCTGTAATTCCAGCACTTGGGAGGCTGAGGCAGAAGAATCATTTGCAAGTTCAAGACCAGCCTGGGAAAAAGTAAGCCCAAAACCAGCCTGAACTGCATGGCTACATCCTGTTAAAAGACACACACACACACACACACACACACACACACACACACACACAAAGCTGTCCAGACCATCAGACATAGTCAGTAAAATTAACCAAACAATACAAGAACAAAGTTGCTTCTTTATGTCAGTTGTTACCTTTTCAGAAATTCCAGGTGTGTGATCTCTAATTTTTACTATGTCTTTGTCTCCTGAGCTTGTTCTGTGTGGGCTGGAAGTCTGAGATTGTATTTTGCTCCTTCATCTTGACATTTTCCTGCGTTTCTCCACATCAACTCATTGCTGCATCCTGGGTGTTTCCTGCGTTGGCTGTCAGCGGGTATAGTAGATTGGATCAGACACCTGCATTCCTAGACACTGGGCTGATCAGATCTCTCTAGGTGCTATTGAGTAGCTCCGCAGTACTCACCTTTGTCTTCTTAAATGTTGAACTCACAACAGAAGCACAAGCTGCCTTTAGTAAGATTTCCCATTAATTTCTCTAATAAAACTTAATGAGATCTCTTTTTTTGCATAATCCCCCTTCTTCCTATATTAGGAATCATTTTCTGCCACTTCTACTTAGTTTCAACATGCTAAAAAGCATTATTTCACCCTTAATGCATGAGTCAGCTGTTAACTCTGGCCAAATCATCGCCAGTCTTTCACTCTAGGGTTTCTGAAGAACCCAGAATTCCTCTAGTTATTAATCGACTCCAGTAGGACAAACTCCTTCCTAGTATATCATCCAGTTCTTTATGATAATTTCTAAATTCAGAGAAAAACTGAATTTTCTTCCCAAAATGATGATCATATTTTGTATTAAAAAGAAAATGGTAAGATTTAAATGCATTTTATTTTAAAGTTACTAAAACCAGCCTTATGTCAAAAGTTGTCCTAGTTTGAAGCTTTCATTAAAGAGGAATTTTTATTCCTTCTACACAAAATAAAGTTTTTCCTAGTTTAAGCAACTAAACTGTCAGAGGTAAATTAATGCCATAATTCCAATATGTAACTTTCCAAATTCAGGGGAAGAAATGAAGTGGAACTTTACTTCACCATCCTTCTATCTCAAAAAGTAGGAGGAAAAAAATCCACAAAATATGAGGTATAAGAGACACAGGACAAAGCCTTCTGGGCAAGTTTGTTGGTTTTGGGGTTTGGGTTTTTGTGTGTCATTTTTGTTGTTGTTGTTGTTGTTGTTGTTTTGGTACCAGGAATCAAACTGAGGACCTCTTATTTGCTAGGCAGGCACTGTCCCACTGAGCTTTCTGAAGAGTTTTAAAGCCTCTCTGCTTCAAGAGAAGAACCAGATGATTAGCCAGCAGAAAGCAGCTGTCCCGGAAACACAGGATACACAGATGTGAACTTTGAAAGAACACAGGCATCTAGGATTGTTTCTGTTTGGGACAGTGCCTGGTCAGTGGAAGATATTGAACTGGGCAACAAATTCAAGACCATTAAAGGCCTGGAATTATAGCAGATTCAAGAAAATTAAAGAGATTTTCACCTTGACATTAGGCAGAAAAAGTGAAAGTGAAGGAAAATATTATTAACAATTGTATTTAATTAGGATACCAAAAGGTTCTATGCATTCAGTCATTTTATCTTTTTCAGTTTATATTTGCATTATATCTAGCAAAAATTTTAAATGGATAAGTATGTATAATATGCATGTTTTTTATGTTCACATAAAAATATTTATATACAACAAAATATTAACAATGGTTACCTTGTGGAAAGGTGAAAAATGATACTATGAGATATTTGGGAACGCTTATCTATATCTGTTGAATTTTTATGTGACATTGTATTAAAAGGCATTCACATTTCCCTTCCTCTAAAAGAAACTGTACTCATATTTCATGCATGTCTCCTTCCTTTACAGTTTCTTCCCCAAGAATTATCTGCTGAGTTAGGACAAGAAACAGAGACTCTTCAGTCTTTCTCAATCGTTCCAGAGCCAGTCTGTTAACCTGAGGCAAGCATTTCTTTCTTGACCTCAGTATCTGTGACACACTTCTTAGCTCCTTGATCCTTGACCTCAATAATCACAAGAAAATAAAACCACACAAAGAATTCGAGTTTATCTTCTTTGTCCACTGTTGTGTCTCCAGCGTTCCAAACAATGCCTAGCATACACCAAGTACCATATAAACAAATACATTTTGAATAAATTAACAACTCTTCTGCTTTCTAGTATGTGATGAGGGACCTGTGTCCTCCAAATAAACTGCCAGTGGTTTTGTTGTGCCCGTAACTAAGCCAATCAATCTACTTTAGGAATGAAGTCTGATATGTCCTCTATACCCATATTCTTAGGCCGTGTGCTCCAGTACACACCTCATGGGTACCAGAGCTGGCATTTGATCTCTACTGCAGGCTCACTTAGCCCCAGGTTCAAGAGAAGGAAATTATTATTTATTGATCACTCTCAAACCTGATATTTTCATTATTAAAGCTTTTAATTTTAAATTATCTTAACTTGTTAAAGAGCTATGTTTCTTTGTAAAAACAATGTTGACTGCATTGCTGTTTCTCCTGCTCTTCTGCATACAGCAGTAAATACCACCTGTCCAATAAGCCAATGACAAATGCACCACAGGAAGGGGTCAATGAGGCATGACATCCATGCTGACTTTGCTTTTGTCTCTTGCTATAGTCTGAATATTTGTATCCTCCCAAAATTTATATGCTGAAATCTAGCCCCCAATATGATAATATTAGGAAGTAAGGTCTTCGAGAGCTAACGAGTTCTAAGGACAAAGCCCTCACTAGGAAGGTGAATACCCTTATAAAAGAAGACCAAGACAGTTGCCTTGCCCTTTAGGATAAAGCTAAAAGTCAGTATTTATAAACAAAAAAGCAGGACAGTGAATTTGCCAGTACCTCAATCTTGGACTTCCCGCACTCTAGAACTATGAGAAATAAATGTCTGTTGTTTATAAGGTGTCCAGTATCTTATTGCAGAGGCCCCAACAGATTATAACCGCTTCAGGCTCTTAACAGGATATGTCCCCAAAGATCACCCAACATGTACTCTGACTTTTAACTCCTTTCCCCTCAGAATATCTATGGTACAAAAAAGCACTTGCTCCATAAAGGCTCATCTGAAAAGGTTCTATGTTTGGCAGAAAGGAACACAGAATTCTTTGTTCTCACAGAGACAATGGCCGCCCACCATATTTCAAAGCATCAGAAATCTCCATAGGTGCCTTTCTGAGGCCACTTCCCCAATCTTCATGTAGTTCCCATATACCTGCCCGACCAGAGAACAAAGATATACACAGTTCAGTTCTCCTAGATTTTTCACAAATACCTCTTTAACAAAGTTGTAGAATCATGGAAATGGCTTCCCAAACCTTCTGCCAAGAACTTAATAACCAGCTACAACTGGTGTCTTGCAGAATTACACCATTAAGCAACCACACATAACTTGCTCACTCCTTTAGATTCCCAACCATCTCAAGGATTATTCATAAATTGAAAATGAGAGAAAGGACCTTGGTATGAGGGAATTATTGGCACCATTTTCTCTTCTACTTATAGCTGTAATGCAGCAGGGCAATATGCCACAAACAACATTCCAACCAAAATAACATAAGAAAGACTACCATTGTTACAACAAGGAAATGGATATGTTGACATGGGAAAGAAACACTGAATACTTCCCTTTCCTTTCCCTCCCAGTTCAAACTCTACTGTTTGCTCGTTTGATTCTGTTAGGAAGGATGGACTCATACCCTTTCCAAATTTTAAAGCTGAAAAACACATTTTCCAGCAATAAAATCACTGGCCATAAAATTACAGTCAAGCAATTTGGAAGAGGTGTGGAATTCATTTTAAGGGGGATATTAGCTAAATACCAAAAACAATTATCTAAAGGTACACAGTACTTTTCAGTTACATGCACTTGAAATTTAAGAGAGACATTAACCTCCTTACTTCTTAAGTTTTCAGAGCGCATAAAAGCAATACAGCCTGGCTAAATATTTCAATCACCAGATAGAGTCAAAATACATTTTCAGAGAGTGATCAAAGGGTCACAGAGCCCACTGGAGCAGAGGAAGGAAATAGCAGGAAAAAAAAAAAAAAGACCAAAACAACACCCTAGTCACCTAATAAGTTTTTGGGCAGATGGTTTTCCTCCAGATTCTTACAAAATTTCTTCCTTGTCGTAATCTCCTTTAGATAAATTATGTATACTGTACCTCTACTGTTCAGAGGGTAAGTCATAAATGTATTCATATATGTTAAACTATCCAGTGCCTTCCACATATTGCTCTCTAGGTAATCTGAGCAGAACAAGTCACAAAACCTGTACTCCACCAGAGATAAGAGAATGACCACTAGGCCAAGCTCCCGAGACGATGAGGGACCCCAGTATTTTAACTTGCTGCTAATGTATTACTAAGGAGACTTCTTTTGACAGACTTATCTGAAGTAAAATGATAAACTGATTTGATTTCCACCTCAGATAGTGATATCTAGTAGCTAAGAGACAAGAATGTGATGGGCAGAAAGGAATCTTGCTGGTTTTGCAACTTACTCATGTGACCTTGAGAAAGTAACGATAACTCAGCATTAATTATTAAGGCACAGTTCAAAGTACTTTGCTTGGACTAACACAGTTACTCCTCAGAAAGAATCTATAAACGAAGTCTGGTATAGAAAGAATAAAGAATATGTTCAAGATTTTGAAGAAAGATAAAGAATTGGGAATAAATGCAGGTAGTCCTGTTATTAGAGTCTGTATTTCTGTATTCTTAACCACTTGGTGGATGATTTTCTTTTTGAGACATTTTCTTTTTCTCACTAAGTAACTAAATTGCCCAGGCTGGGCTTGAATTTTCAGTCCTCCTGTCTCAGCCTCCCAGGTGTGCACCCAGCTTAGCTTTGAAATTTTTAAACATGACCCACCATAAGAAATATTTTTCTAGTATGACCCATAGTAAAAAATATTTTTTCTATTATACAGCTCATTGTGCACACATTTTATGTGAATATTATGTGTCTATATATCACTGAAATTATAATTTAATGAAACCATTGTTACTTTATGCAACGCACTGATATGTTATGTCTATTATATTCTATAAAAATATTCTTTAAGAATGGTTATAATCAAGAAATCAAATAAATTTTGACAGGGGTGTTAAGAGAAAGGAACACATCTACACTGTTGGCAGGAATATAAACTAGTACAACCACTATGGAAATCAGTATGAAGATTCCTTAAAAAGTTAAAAAAGAAACCAATAAAAGAAAAGAAATCCCATTTGAACCAGCTTGTCCCATTCTAGATATCTTCCCAAAAGAGTTAATCATATTACATGGATATATCCATGCTTACAGCAGCATAGTTTATAACAGCTAAATCTTGAAAATGGCCTTACCTATCAACAGATGAATGGATAAATAAAATGTGGCATTTATACACAATGCAATACACTCTACCATAAAGAAAGATAAATAGGAAGCATTCATAAATAAATAGATACACCTGGAGACTATAATAAGTTGAACAAGTAAGACACACAAGCTTAAAATCACATGATTACTCTTCTATGAGAAACACAAATATAAGTAAAGAGCAAAATAAAAGATAACAGGAAGTAGGAAGGTCTTTCTTAAATGGAAAAGGGAACAAGATAGGGAGGAGGGAGAAGGCAGGGGAAGGACAGGGAATGGGGGAAAAAAAGAACTGAAGAAAAAAAGTGGAACTAGAGCTTTTCTAAATGGGAAGGTGACCAAGAGTTGGAAAAAGCAAGAAGGAAGGGGCGGATAAAGAATTTTTTAAAAAATTAAGATGTGTTATGCACCTGCACAAACTTTCCATAATAAATGTAATGCAAATGCAAATGCGTACTGGTAACAAAAATTATAAATAAAGAAACATTCTTTAAACATTCCATCTTAAAAGCCAGCAACAACAAAATGTATCCTTCTCACGTCAAATCACCGCCCACAAAACTGACACTAGGACCAACTGAGTCATGTCTTGAAGTTTGAAAAACAAGGAACCATGTTTCTTCTTACCAGCACAGGACTTTCGTCAGGGTTAGTAAGATATTCCAAGCACTTAGCATAACCCCAGCTCACAGTGTATGCTCAATATATGGCCACTATTACTGACTGTGCTCAATATATGGTCCCTATTACTAATCTTGAAAATTAGATGAAATCATGGGAGAGAGAGACACCAAGGTGAAAACCCTTTCTGAGCTATGAATAAGTTCAGTGCTAATTAAAATCTGTCTTTGGCAGTGAGGGGAATTCCCCAGCGCTCTTATATTGCAAGATGGAAATCCATATTCAAAAAGAGAGCAGGCTAATAGGCAACTCTGGTTCCTCTTCCCCACTAAAAAATTATAAGTATGCCTTTCTGCTAGAACCCTCAGTAACTCTATTTTATAAATGTATGTTTACATGCAACACTTAGGCTGTGTACAATGATCTATATAAATTGGTCCTCAATAAAAGTCTTGCTAGGGAAAAATATTCCCTTTTTATTCCCCAGTACTAGAGACTGGACACAGGCCCTATGCACTGAGCTACATTTCCAAACTTTTCTTATTTTTTTATTTTAAGATAGGACCTCACAAACTTATAAAATTGCCCAGACTAGGCTCAGACTTACAATTCTTTGATTCATTCTCCCAAGTGTTGGGATTATAAGTGTGTGCCAAAACACTTGGTTAGAAATACTTATTTCTTATTGTTACTCTATCAAATTATCACAAACTTCAAGATTTCAAACAACATCAGTTTAAGGAAAAGTCTATTTTCTTACCTTTTCCAGCTTCTTTCTGGAAGCCCCTGGCATTTCTCGGGTAACCCATACAAAATAGAAAATAAGATGCAATCATGATAAGAATAACATACAAAATGTATTTACTATGCATTTACGATGTGGCATATGGCAGATATTTTGTTAAATGCTTTATTTGCCCTCAATTATTTCCTTGGTAAAAAACCAAGGCTTAAGAAAATGATGCAAATTGTTCAAAGGTACATAAGTAGAAAGTGGCAAATTCAAGCCTAGCCTATTTCAAAAATTATACTTTGCCATTGCATTATATGTGGACTCTAAACGTGTGCACATTTAACTACTTAAAATTTTTCTCCATCACATTTTCTGTTTACACTTTTAACCCAAAGACTTTATCTTCAACATTTATTTATTGTTTTTATTAAACAGACAACGGTCCTATTGTAACATCTGGTAGCTTTCTTCCTAGCATCTTTGCCTCTTTTTTAATTCATTTACTTCTAGCCAAAGTATTTTTAATATTTTGATTATTTTGGAATATAGAAAACAGGAACCCAAATAAGTACCTGGGTCAATGTCTTATCAGTTAATCCAGACTGAAATAAAGATGTGGCGGCACAGAGAAAAAGAAAATGGAATGTAGGTGGAACAGTTAGAAGAAACAGGGTCAGGCCTCGGTATCAAAGAAAGAAATTTCAGATGGATCAGAGAAGAAATAACAAGAATGGCACTGAGGAATGGAACAATACATGTACGAATAAAATACAAGAAGCTTATTGGGCAGAATTGGAAAAGGAAATTAAAGAAGAATAACTCAACTTAATCAGGCAGGAAAATTCAGATCGATGGTTTCTGGGAAGGAGTATTTAGGCTTGGAGGGGTGAATTATCACTAGAAAAAAAATCAAAAAGAAAGGAAAGGTTAGAACCTGGCAATAGCAGTCACCTCCAGGAGGGAACCTGGGTGACTGGGAAACATGAGATGGGTGGGGACTACAGTTTCACTCTATGTGCTTTTGAGTCGTCTAATCTTTATATGGTGCAGACATAAGAGCTAGAAATGTATGGATAGATATAACACTTTTACTGACCCTAAGTGCCAGAGGATAAAATTTGGCATCTGATTTTTATACCTAAGAGCTCAGAATAAAACATAGTTCTGTCATACCCCCCTCGCCACACACACACACACACACACACACACACACACACACACACTCCGGACCTGTAAAACTACTACAGGTATGTTTTCATGGTTTAAAAACTTACTCCTTGAACTTCTTTCTATGCACTTCATCATAAGCACCAACTTCAGGCTGGGCTGGTACACAGGCATTTTACAGTACTTTTATATAGCTGCCCAACATGGATAAGAATCTACTCCATTTGTCCTCTGAAATCTCACAAAAGTTAGTGATATCACAGAGACCATTGTCAGTGACACGGTCAAAAGGCAAATACAACCTAATCCAACCCAGCTGGTATCCTGACTGGTATCAGGCAATGCCCGCCAGTTAGACTCAGTTCCACCCTCCCAGGCTCCCACTCCTTCACCAGGGATTGGCATCAATATTTACCTAGTCAAATGTGTCTGAAATCAAAGGAATTTTTATCACATAGTTCAACAGTTATTCTATTATCATTTTAATAACTAATAAAACAGCTTACTCATTGTTTTTGTGTGAAAATGTTGAAACTTTGTACCTCCTGAATAATTGTTTCACTGTATTTGTAATATTGAAAAGCTCAACAGTCAAAGCAAGAGGCCCATGAAGCCAACGCAACCAGCCTTCTGCATGAATGATATGAGTAGTGACTCAAGCAAATGAAGGGCTTTAGAGCTCTCTGAAGGCTTTGAGATTTATGGAAAGAATTACATTTGAAAACAATTCCTTAATCAGGTTGTGGTTTATCTGCATTCAGAATTTGTTTTAAGTTCTTGCTAAAAGATTAGCTATGTACATGAGTTTATGCAAACAAATGCAAGTTATAACCAGCATAGGAACGATAATAAAGCAAAACCAAAACGTCACAGCTAGAGCTTGAAAGCCAGTTTGATTACTCTTTGCATATTTTGCCAACTTCCATTTGTAAGATCACATGCTACGTTGAACATAAGTATTATATCCAATTACCTGATCTGCTTGTCATATGTTACTAATTAGTGAAATATTTATTGAACTTCCCATAGATGAATATTTTCAGAAACTATCTTAATAGGAAAACATCCAAGGGTGGAATCGTTGCCAAGCTTCTCAAAACTGTTCACTCCGTGACTCGTAGAAGGCAGGATGGTTAGGTATTTGCTTATGCATTCCTGGAGCAGTGTTCACCATCAAAACAACACCAAACTAAACTAAAGAAAACTTTAAAACGTGGCCAGGATTCAAAACTAGAACTAATTCATGTGTCGTAACTGCTGAAGTATTTGCATTTGTGTTATCTCATTGACTTATCTGTTAGTTCTTATAAAAACAAAAGCAAGTTGCAGCAAGGATAGACAGCATAGATATGAAAATAGATAGCAAGCCTGAAAGCAATCATGATCCTCAGCACATTTTTACGTTAGTAAGCCCAGACATACCTGCAAATTTTTAGAGCATTTCCCAATCTACCTATAAATTATAGACTAGAATTTACAAATTTGTGATACTCAACTCTTAATATGCTCTATTGCCCCAGTTGCAGGTGGTAATTCACTATGACAATTCGCTGGATTAAGACACAGGCACACAACTGGCCCTCAGTAATATGCTTGTCATTTCCGGTCTTTGTGGTTCTCCTTAAAATGTACCATAGGGACTCTGAAAGATCTTCTAGTCTGTAATAGTAAACTGGCCCCTGCCTTTAAATTGCTGATTTAGGGTACTTTTTTCCTTAAGTTTGCCCCAGTCATTTATAGCCTATAAAATACACCAGTTGAATTCCTTTTCCACTAGCTTTCTAGTAATCTCCTTGCTTGAGAATGAGTATTACTGAATCTTTCAGTAATGATGCTGCCATGTATTTGTATGAGCATATGCACTCATTTGTATCTCCAGAGAAGGTGTTTAATGCCTGAACTATCTCAGGTAATTATTTCAGATGTTTACACCATCAGGATACTCACTAAAAATAAATATAACACAATTATTCTGAGTTCACCACCTGACAAAATACAAATAGAAAGCTTCAAATTTAGAACATTTGGCTCTTTACATGCATAAGTCCTAGTTTTAGTGTAACTCAAGGATGCTGTATTATGAACTAAGGTAACAAAGGTTTTCTAGTGTAACGAACCTGAATTAAGCTACCTGGTTTACTTCTAGCTCTATCGCTTACTGCTTGTATTATTTGAGGCTAATCACTGTTAGGCTCAGATTTATCCACCTTAATTTGGGACTTGATAGGGAAACACTCAACAGCATCCTTACCTCCATTCTGGATATTTTCTTCCAATAGATTTATTTTATTGTAGTAATTCTCTTGGCTCCTCTCTGTCTCATTCACCACCACCACTATTCCGCCCAGCCACAGTACTCCTCCCTAGAAGGAGAAGAGTATCTTCCCTGATTTGTGATGTTAGGAACATGGTAGCTCAAACCCTTTATATTTGAAATCTTCCTACCTTCAGAAAAAGTATATTCTGCCTTGTTCTTCTATGCAATAAGCTTGCCAGGCCTCTACAGGGACAGGTCTAAATTGGTTCTTCCTACAGTTACGTTCACACAGGATTAGCAAGCCCACTTATTCGAGAAATCTATGTCATGTCTGCAGACCTCAGCTGTGAAGTTGACATTTTAGTCTCCATCCACACTACTTTTTTATGTACTTCTCCATTTGTTCTAAATGACATTAGAAAAATATGATTTATTAGTCTCATATCACAGTAAAGTTAACATTAATCACAAGACTGGCCTACAATTTGTTAGAGTATGAAAATGCCTTTTATACATAAGAAATTCAATTTTAATTTTATCATTTCCTTCATGTATCTATTTCATAGTAAATTTTCAAAACACATTTATTCATTGAAGCAGATGACTGAGATTTGACTAAATCTACTAAAAGAAAAAAAGCTAATTATACATAAAGTCATTCCTAACAGCAAACTGTTACTGAAGGGCACATCAACACCGAAGATTCCTGACAGTACTTTAAAAGATACTCATTCCAAGCATTCTGGGAAACTGAAGCAGGAGGTAAGTTCAAGCACAGCCCAGAAATCCTGTCTCAAAAAATATTTTAAATTGGGGATTTAGCTCAGCAGCATAATCACCTGCCTGGCAAGTGCAAAGTCGTGAGCTCCATCCCTGGTACAAACAAAAATTAAAAGTAGGGGGCTGGTGATACAGCTCAGTGTGAAGAACCCGGCCGGACCCCAGGACAGTGGACAGGGTGTAAGGTACTGTATCACTGCTGGATTAATCAGCTTCCTGTTACAAAGACATGATATTTGATATCCACAATTTAATGCACCTCATAGTTTGGGGGGACTCAGTCCATAGCTGACTGGCTCAAAGGCAAAAACATCAAGAAAGAGGTTGTGGCAGAGCAAAGATACTTCCTTTATGGTCACTGGAAACAGCCCAACAGGGCCAGGGAAGGAGGGAAGAGCCAGACACAGTACCCAAGGTCATGCTTCCAAAATCGATCCAGACACACTCAGAAATGTTGCCCACCAAACCTATTTCCTTAAAATAAGAGTCACAACCCCAGGCCACAGATTCAAACCAGTCTATGACCTGCTAGGATCTGGGCCAAATGGCAGAAAATGAGCAGCAGGAAAGCAAGCAAAACTTCATCTGTGTCTATAGCTGCTCTCTACACGCATATTACCACCTGAGCAACACCTCTTATCAGATCAGCAGCAGCATTACATTCCCATAAGAGCATAAACCCTACTGTAAACTGAGCCTATAAGGAATGTAGGCGTGCAATTGTTTTTTTTTCCCCCTTCCTCTCCACACTTCTTCTTTGCTAGCATCATATTCATTTATTTATGTCCTTCTAAAGATAATTATATATACAGATTAACAACAAAATTAATAGGACAAAAGACATAAAACAATTATATTCAATCAAGGTACACTTTTAGATATTGCTCATGAAAAATTACAATGACTTTTTCCTCTTTCACTTTGCATTTTACTTATATACTAAATTTCTCATATAACAGGAACCATGAGATATTTAAGCTTTTGTGTCTGATTTACTTAACATTATGGTGTCATGCTATATCCATTTTCCTACAAATGACTGACATTTATTCTTCTTTATGGCAGATTAGTACTCCACTATGTAGAAATACCACATTTTCTTTCTCCATTCATTTGTTGATGGACATACAGGCTGCTTCCAAGACTGAGCCATTATGAATTGTGCTGCTATAAATATGGATATATACACATCATTGTGGTATCATGTATTTAACTCTTTGGGTACAATACTTATAAGGACCAAATACAATTTCTAATTTTAATTTTCTGAAAAAATCTCCATACTAATTACATAGTGATTGTATCAGTTTACATTGCAACAAAAATGAATATGCGTTCCTTCCCACACATACAACCTCACCACCATTTGCTATTTGGCTGGCTTCTTGATAATAGTCATTCTTTTCAGAGTGAGATGAAATCTTAATGTTGTTTTAATTAGCATTTTCTTGAATGGTTAGTGATGTTGGGCCTTTTGTCAAGTGTTTGTCCGAGAAGTGTCTATTCATTTCAGATCCCCATTTTTTCCCTGGGTCTTTAAATTTGGGGGATGTAAGTTATTTTTAGTTCTTTAGATATTCTTAATATTAGCCCTTGGAAGAGTGGCTGGCAAAAAAAAAAAATCCCATTCTGTAAAGTGTCTCTTTATTGATGGTTTATTTTGCTATTCTGAAGCTTTTTAATTTGTGAACTCATTTGTCAATCCTTGATATTATTTCTTGAGTAACTGGTATTACTACTTGAGTAACCAGTATTACTTCTTGAGTAACCTGTATTATTAAGTAACTAACATTATTTCTTGAATTCTACACTGATGTCTTTAAGTGTTTTACCTATTGATTCTTCCAGTAGATGAAGTGTTTTTGTTCCAATGTTTACATTTGATCCATTTTGATTGGATCCATTTTGATCCAATTGGATCCATTTGATCCATTTTGATTTTAGTACATGGTGAGAGACATCAGTCTAGGTTCAATCTTCGTCAAGTAGACAGCCAGCTTTCCCAGCACTCTTTGTTAAACAGGCTATCTTTTATTCAGCAAGAGGTGGCTCCTTTGTTCAGCTGATATTGTTTTATTAAATTATTTTTATCTATTTATTTTGCCTAGCCCGTGCTGTTTTTATCATCAGTTTTGTAGTATACCTTGAAATCTGATCTTAAATCTCTTGCCTTGCCCTTATTGCCCAGAATTGTTTTAGCTATTCTAGATCTCTTCTGACTCCACATGAATTTTAGGATTGCTTTACCTAGCTCTGTAAGGAATGCTATTGGTATTTTTATTGAGATTGCATTGAATCTATGTAACAGTTTTGGAAGTATGGGCATTTTCACTGTATTAGTTCTGTCTATCCCAGAACAGGGAATATTTTTCCATTTTATGATATCCTCCTAGCTCCCCTTTTTCAGAGTACTATAGTTTTCGATGTAGAGGTCTTTCATTTACTTGATTAGGTTAATCCCTAAGTACTTCATTTTTCTTGATGCTTCGATGAAAGACATTTTTCTCTAATTTTTCTCATTGAGTTTATTATTGGTGCACAAAAATGCTATTGATTTTTGAGTGTTGACTTTGCATCCTGCTGTGCTACTAAATTTGGTTATTAAGTTTAGCAGTCTTTTGGTGAAGTTTTGCAAGTTTTATATGTAGAGGATCATATCAGCAAATAATAATAATTTAACTTCCTTTCCCAGTCCTATTTTTTCTTTCTTTCTATTGTCTAATTGCTCTCCCTAATGCTTCTACAACTATGTTGATATGAGTCATGAAGTGGGTACCCTTATATTATTCCTGATATTAGAGTAAAAACTTTCAGGTTTTGACCATTTAATGTATATTGGCCGCTGATTTATCATAGATAGCTTTATCAGATTGAAACAAAGAACCTCTATTCCTATTTTCTGTAGGGCTTTTATCATGAATGGGCTTTGGACTTTGTCAAGTATTTTTTCTGCATCTATTGACGTGATTTTGTGGTTTTTGTCTTTGCTTTTGTCAATGCAGTGTATTAATTTATTGATTTGCCTATATCAAACCATCTCTCAATTTCTAGGATGAATCTTACTTGGTTATGATGTATAATCCTTTTGACAATTTATTACATTGTTTGTATCTTCTTGAGAATTTTTGCATCCATGTTCAATAAAGCGACTACCTTCCACCTCTCTTTTTTTGGTTGGTTGCTTTTCTGGTTTTGAAATCAGTGTAAGGCTTCATTCCTGGAATGACTTCAAGAGTATTATTTCCCTTCCAACTTTATTAACTATTTTGAGGAGTAAAGGCATTAGATCTTTTCTAAGGCACTAATATAATTAGGCAGTGATTCTATTGGAATCTAGGCTTCTTTTAGTTTGTAAATTTTTAAGTTACTTCTTCAATTTCATTGACTGATATTGGATTATTAAGAATTTTTGTATCTTCTTGATTCAGCCTTCATAGCTCGCGTTTCTGGGAATTTATTCATTTCTTCTAAATTTTTCATAATTAGAGTACAGATTCTCAAAGTAGCTACTGATAATCTTCTGGTTTTGGCAGAATCCACTATGATTTCACCATTTATAAGTGCAAGGAGTGGGATCTTTTCTTTCCTTATTAAGATTAGCTAAGTTTGTGTATTTTGTTTACACTTTCAAAGAACGAATTCTTTAGTTCATCAATTCTTTGTTGTTATCTTAATTTTATTAGTTTCTGCTCTGATCTTTATTTCATTATTAGATTTAGGTTTGTATTGTAATTATTTTTCTAGAACCTTAAGATATGTCCTTGGGTTATTCGAATTCACTCTGTTTTTCTGATATAAGAACTCACTGCTATAAACTTCCCTCATAGAACTGCTTGCATTGTAGCCCATAGGTTCCAACATGTCATCCTGGAATTACTATCTTGTTGTAGAAATTGCCTAGTGTCTCTTTTAATTTCTTGAGACTCATTGATTACTCAAAACAATATTACTGAATTTCCATTTGCTTTCATAGGTTCTGTGGTGTCTTCTGTCATTGATTTCTAGTTTAATTTCACTGTGATAAGATGTATGGAATAGTTTCAGTTCTTTTACACTTACTTAAGCATGCTCTATGGCCTAGTATGTGGCCTGCTTTGGAGAAAGTCCCACTTGCTATTGAGAACAATGTGTATTCTTGTTGATGAATAGAACACTATGTAGATATCTATTAAGTCCATTTAGTCAAAGGTTTGGTTCAACTCTGGCATTTTTTTGCTGATTTTCTGTGTAGTCAATTTGTCCATTTGTGACAGCGGGTTACTGAGGCCCCCCATACTTCAAAAACAAAATGAAGTATATGACTAAAGTTAGTAGCATCTTTTCCTCACAAAGTCTTAGCTCTGAAATAACAGCAATATTATAAGAAAAGCCATAGAAAAGTCAGAGATCAAGTTCTCTGCCTGAAACAGTGTGGGCTCCTAGCTGGGTAACAACTACTCCATGAATTCATCAAGCTTGTCTAGCTGAAGAGCACAGGAACAGATATTCAGTTTTGTAAAGGTGGGTTGATTGAGTCAACGCATGGAAGAGAAACAAACACCATGTGGAACCACAAGACAAATCAAGAAGAAAGTGTCAGGAAGAATGTATCATAGTATTTGGCTTGGACAGCATTCAGAGAAATGAGAATCCTCCCTGCATTGGATGATATCCAGCAGAGATAATTCTCGATAAGGTGTCTCAAAAATGCTTATATAACTTTGAAAGGCATTAAGGCTAATGTTGTAATTGGAAAAGCATCAATAGTCATCTATTATTACCCAAGAAAGGGAGGTGTTTGCTCATTTTCATGCTTTGGACAAAGTTCTCAATTTTTTTTTGTTTAATCATAAAGATCTTATTTTTGTCTTGCCAAAGACACAAAGTAGTCTTGTCTGAGGCTAGTATCCTAAGAAAGTGTTTATACTCAATAATAGCAGGACATCATATCATCACTGTAAATGTCAGGTCAGCTCCTATTAGGCAGGGGCTGCTTTTCTATTTCTCAAAGTAGATAAGAATGCTTTCCTCACAGGACAGGGTTAGCCAAGAAAGTAACAATGATTACTGTTTTTACTTATATATATTGTCACTTGTACAGCTTATAAAGTCCTTTTATATTCACTATATAACTCAAGCATCTCAGCACAGTCCTGGGAAATAAGTAGGCCAGAGAGCCTCCACACTGCCCTACTCCAGCAGCCATCTTTATTGGTATTTCATGTGACACCTCTTCAATGTGAATAATGCCCCCTAGAGTTGTGCAACAAGGTTGTTCTGGGAGGGTAGACATTTCTATTCCTTTTGACAAGAACGAAAAGTGAGTCACAGAAGCTTCCAGAGTACTTCTTATTTCCCAATAAACCTTAGAGTTCTCCCTAAAGATCTGGTCAGCTGCTGACGTTAGATTCTTGATTTAGTCATAGTTTCCACTTTCAGACAATTGCATCATCCTCCCCTCTTATAAACTAAACTATATGGGATGCTGGAGTGAGAAAAATTCTGCCTTTTCCACAGCTGTGTCTCTTCCTGCCCAAAACAGGATATAAAAAGGATACTGACCTCTTACAACTCCTCTCACATAGTAACTTCCTAATCCAAAAAAAGAAGAAGAAAAAAAGTGTGTGCATTACCTAAAAAGTTAATATTTCTTAGTATATGTTGCTAAGAATCCAGGAGTGACAGATGGAAAAAAATTACTTTAAGTTTTGCAAAAATTTTTAAAAGCAAAGTATTCTGCTAAATTCATAGGCCAAAATACTTAAATGGAGACTGAGCTACATATTTTTCCAGAGTCTTGGAAACTTGCCAAATAAAATCCCAAAGGAAAATGGAATTGCCCATGAAATTTCTGTAACAATAAATCTTTGTCCACATTATCTTAACTAGGAAATTCCCAAGTCATTAAATTTCTCTGAAATATCTTATAAAGTGAAACCAAAAATGGAATACCTCACTGTTTATTATTGAAACTGAAGTAGTTCCCAGAAAGAATAAAGATTTTGATTCAAACAGATTTGTTCAGGAATCCGGTGTCTGTAACTAACGAACTGTGACTTCTGACAATTTACCTAACCTCTTTGAGCCCTCCATTAAATTACTAAGCATGTAATTACCAAGCATGCCTCTCTCTGTATAAAGGACTACCTCCTGCTTCCCCATCAAGCCCTGGACTTCCCTAGTGAAACATGCATCACACTATAATGGTATGTTCGTGTCTGTCATCCTCAGAACAGTCAAAGCACTTTGTTATCCTTGTGTTTCCAACACAGCATAAGGGCACATAAAATATCTGTTAAATGTATTTGTTGCCTTGGGATAGGTATATTGAAGACCCGAATGATCAGGAAGGCTAGATTTTCGTGAATATACTTTTTAAACTGTTTGAATGTCTTACCACAAACACTTGGTACATACATTGCTTTTTAATTAAAAATCGTATTTACACAAGAAGGAGAAAATGTTATTAGCATTTAACAAGCAGATAAATTCATGAATAGCAAACACAATATCATTCAGATTCCTTTCTTCTATAAGCATATGGTTAAAATACACGATTTTAAAGCAAATTGTCTTCTCGTTTTACATAATAAACCATATGTACTATGTGAAAAATAAAGGGTAATTTCATTGGTTGTAATTTTTCTTTCATTATGAAGAAATGAGTAAGGAGAGTTAATCCAGTTAGTTTGATCCTAAATCCATGACTTCCTAGTTTTAGGATACATGGAGAAGGGCAATGAGGGCCATATTCCTGGGCCCTTCTGCCTAGTACTCTAACCAGTTAATCTGTACTCTTAAAATATGATAGTGGAAACAACTAACACATCTCTCAGTAAGTAAGTGGTTAAACACTCTATGCATGTGATAAAATGACACACAATAATGTGTACCAAGTGAATGCCAAATTACTGGTTTGGATATTGTTTTATAATTATGAGATGTAACTATTAGTAGAGAGCTGAGTGCTAAGTACATAGTAACTCTCTGTTATCTTTGCAATTTACAATTATCTCAAATAAAAGTTTTTTAAAAATACATCTGGGTTTATTAGCTTCCTAGAACTATCACAATAAAAAGCTACAATTTGGGTGGCTTACACAGAAATTTACAGTGGTGTCACAGTTCTGAAGGCTAGAAATCCAAAATCAAAATGCTAGCAGGCCTAGTTCCTTTTGACAGTCATGAGGGAGAATGTATTCCATTCCTCTCTCATAGTTTCTGGTAATCTCAGTCATCCCTTGGCTTGAAGGTGACATCTTCCCTCTGTGTGTGCCTGTCAAGTTTTCAAACATCCTCTTTTTAAAAGGACATGGCCATTTTGGATTACAATCCATCCTAATGAGCTTAACTGATTGGCTCAAAAACCTTCTTTCAAAATACAGGCACATTAATAGGTAACAAGGGTTAAGATTTCCAAATTTGGGGGAAATACACAACTCATCACACTTTATCTAAAATAATCATTGAAAAATTAACAAATAAAATAAAATAAAATTTAGCTCACTTTGTGGAGGGTTCAGTTGCATAATCAGCTGGCTCCAAAGCAAGGTGGCCTGGTGCAGGGGCAACACTTCAAGGTGACAGAAGACAGCAAAAGCAGAAAGAGCAAAATGAGAGGAACAAGTCTTTTTTCCTCCCTTACACTGTAAGCAGGTTAGCAACTCCTAGGGTGTGTGTAGCACTCACACCACCTCCCTGACCTCCTCTTACATAGGCTGAGGATGTTTAAAAACTAAAGGCCCTGGCCCCCCACTTAGCTGAACTTGTAGACTTCCTCAAGTTGACACGTATCACCCATTACACCAAATATAAGAGGAAAAAAACCCCTGGCTTTAAGGTAGTTCATATTAGAAGCAGGAGAGGAGGAAGGAAGAGAGGAGAAGCAGGAGAGAAGGAGGAAGAAGAGGAGGAGGAGGAGGAAGGAGAGGAAGAGGGGGAGGGCGAATAGGAGGGGGAGGAGGAGGAGAGCAGAAGGAAAAACATCAGTTTTAAAAATGCTAAAAGATAAAGATGCAAATTTAGATTGAAAAATGATTCAGAGAAACATATTAATAAATTCACTAAAAAGATTATTTTAATATTTACTGATAATTCTAAAGAGAAATGTGTATTTTTACCCAACGGGCAAATGAAACAATATAAGTACTTTTCTAATGTCTCATCATAATAGACCATATCCTTAACTATAGAATGATTTTTGGAAAGTCTTTGGGGGCAGCATGAATATATCCCAAACATTTTTCCCAAGTGGAACATTCAGTATTATGCAATTATGGAAATTTCTCAGCATTTAAATTTTAAACTTTCTAGATTCTTTTATATTGAAAATAATAGAAACATTTTGAATATGTCAGATTTGGAACTCTTGTATTCTTTTAAATGTTTTTCAGCTTTTTTGTCGTTTCTATTAAGGGATATAAGATTTAAAATCATTTCCTGAAATAATACTCAGGAGCTAATAACCTTTATCCTCAGTATCTGGGAAAACAAATTCTAATGTAACTTTATAGAATTTCAAAGAGATGAATGCAACCTATACATAGGATGCTTACTTTAGGTGTAATTTACACAATTAGTTCTTTCTCACTTATTCTAAACACTTCAGCATCAGTATTCCTTAAGCTGTCTTTAACCAATTCATTAGGGAAGTTAAAAATTCCATAGATACGTGTTAGTTACCCGTATATAACAAAGAAAGCTTATTTTTAAAAGGTATACTGATGAAAACTCCCACAACCCTAAGTATAAGGCAAGGTGTGCCTATGAGTGTACCATGCAATTTTGCATAAGGGACTAGAGCACATACAGATTTCAGTATCACGATGGGTGCAGAGTCCTGGAATCGAGTCACTGACTAACTGGATCCCCAAAGATAATGGTATTTGCACCACAAGAAAGGTGTGTGTTTTAAACAGGAAAACGGAAAGCGAAAGTTTTTAAACACTGCATCCTCCCAGACACACAAGACAGAAATCTGGCATCTCCTGGAATCCGGAGAATGGGTTTCTTCCACAGGGAGGGACACTTTCCAGGCAACGCGGGTCACTGCGGCCTAGCACTTGCACTTGTTCCACCATCACAAGGTCTGTCGCACTCCTGAAGTGACAGAAGTGGGTAAGGCTGGAGTGCAGCCCAGCAGGTGAATTTACCCCCTCGTCACCCGCTCGGGCCTCGGAGCGCTTCCCGCGCAGGCCGGGCCGGCCCGGCGCACCCGGAAGACGCGCGGTCCAGAAGAAACGCTTCTTGCCGGTGGCCGGAGTGACGCGAAGGGCAGGCTTCCGAGAGGGGCTTTCCCGGAGCGCGGCGTTTCCACACCGGGCGCTGGGGGACGTAACACGCGGGGCCCGCGTCCCGCCCCGGCCGGGCCCCAGGGACCGCCCCCGCCTCGCGTCCGCGCCGACGTCGCGGGAGTTGCGGAGGGCGGAGCGCGTCGGCCGGGCGCGAGAGGAAGCGACGGGAGCGGGGTTGGCAGCCGGCCGGCCTTCGCGGGCTCCAGAAGGCGAAAGCGAAGGCGAAGGCGAAGGCGAAGGCTGCGGCCGGGACGCGGCGGCGAGGCATGGGCGGCCTGGTGACCTAGCGCCCCGCGGGACCCGCGCGCCGCCATGAACGGGGAGCCCATCTGCAGCGCGCTGCCCACCGTGCCGTCCCACAAGCTCGCCGACCTGCGCTACCTGAGCCGCGGCGCCTCGGGCACGGTGTCGGCCGCCCGCCACGCGGACTGGCGCGTCCAGGTGGCCGTGAAGCACCTGCACATCCACACCCCGCTGCTCGACAGGTAGGGCGCCCCGCGGGGACCCCGACGGCAGCGGCCCGCGGAGGTCGTCGTCCGGTGCAGAGCCAGCATCCTTGCAGAGGCGTCGGTCGTTTTCCTCCCCACGGCCGTTTCTCGCTTTCACTCATAGTCCTGGGTGTCCCCCAACTCACTCCAAACATCCGCAATCCGCGGTGATGGCCCAGCGCTGACAGCCCGGCTTGCTGAAATTGGTGCGGGCTAGTGTAGAGGGTGTGGGCGTTGATCGCTTATTTTTTTACTTTTTGGTTAGCGCTAAGACTCTAGCGCTGCACTCTCTGGTAGGTACCTTTTACCCCCAAGAGCTTCTGAACCCTTGTAATGTTGCTGACCTGAAATGTGTATGTACCGAGTGTACATATATTACCCAGTGGATTTTAAATATTTCATACTGAAAAACCTCACTGTTTTTATATTGTTTACGTGCCAGGATGGTATTTTTGTGTCTTGAGTTAAATGTAAGGTGTTAAATTTTTATTTCATGTATTTTTAACTTGAATGTGGTCTCTAGAAAATTTAAAATTGTGTATGAGCTTCGTACCATATTTTTATTAGACACTGATGCTCCGGATATTTTAGTTGGGTTCTTGCTCTTTTTGTTCTGTTCGTGGTTTATTATATTATAGTGTTGGAAGTTTAAATAATCAGATTCTACACTAGCGCTTTCTTTTTCCCACTTTCACTGGGAATAGTATCTCCAGAGGAAATAGTTATTTTGCTAACAATAAATTGAATTAAACAATAAATTTACATATCCAAAAACTATGAATACCTCACATACCTCAAGACAATTGTGGCCTGGTGTGTTCATTCTCAGAAAAGGCCAGCATTCATTTCTGTTTCCAAGAAAACATTACAACTATAGACTTGAGTGTTTTCCTTCCAAAGGAGATTTAATAGAGCGGTGTATTCAGTTCTTAATGAGGTAAACTGCACGATTGCCGCATGCTGTGTGCCCTCCTTCTATATCTAATGTGAAAGTACGTCTTGATAGATAAGGGACTGGCCAGAAGCTGTTAGTGTCTGGTATCAGATAAATCTCAGCATCAGCCCTGCCGGAATCCTTGGACTATCATTTGCCTGTGGCTTTTCTTTCATTGCAGGCTAGATGCCCTAGTAGATTTAGGATACAGCTAGAGATAGTTTTGTGTACCACAGTCCAGCTTCACTCATATGCAAGATGTGGTATCTGTTTACTCTGGGCTTTCTGTTCTGTGGGCAAGAGTAGCCAAATATGTATATGTAATCAGCTTTGTAGAGGGTAGTGGTTGGTTAGAAAGGGTAAATACAATTTTGAAGCAAGCATAAAAATATCATGTAGAAACCTAGCACTGATGGATCGTAACATATTCTAATGCCAAATGATCCTCCCATTTTGGATGCTGCTGCTCAGGATTTTACTTGGCCCAACCTTTGTGCCATTTGAGGGCCAAGAGGTAATAGGAGTTGCCCTCCATGCTCATTAACAACTTTGATAATATAAAATTCTTGGTAACTGGGTGGGAAAATAGTTTTGTCTTTAAAGAAATCATAAGACCAGTGGAATGCTGACGTTACTGCGTCACATTCTTTTCTCTCATTTGTTGCCTAAGACCTCAGTGTTAGCAGTATTTGTGTAGTATAAGCATAAGATTGAGCTTATGCAACTGACTCTCTGTGTGTGTATTTCCTCACTTAAAATATGTGAACAGTAACTACTCTACATATACTTTTTTGAATATTTTCATTGTTCTTTGAGATTACCTGGTCAAAAAACAAGTTTTTGTGATATTACATGTATTTTGCTTATTAGTCAGTCTCCATAACCCTGACTTCAATCTGACAAGTGGATTTTCCGCATAATCTCTCCACCTCTTAGAAGCAATTGGTTGTTCATGTACTCTGTAGATAGTATAACTTTTTAAATTAAAATTTTGAATTGGGTAATTTTAGTAATACAGCTTATAGAAATGATACTTCATATATTTAATTGTTAATATATTTTGTGTTAGCACCACACATGCACACGTATTGAATCTTGCTGAAATCTGACTTCACAGACTCTCTTATTTCTCTAAGCAAGCAATGGAGTGGAAAGAGCACAGGCTTTTAGAATAGTGTGACTAATTTAGATCCCCCTGGCCTTTTAGGAGAGGGGATGGTGATCAATAGAAAATTACCCATTTTTCTACTTCTCAGTACCCTTATGCAGTATATAAAGTAGAGATAATGAGACCAACTTTAGAGGGTTGATTTTAGAATGATGGTGCATTTAAAGTGTCTGACACATAATAGCATTGTGGTGGAAGAAAGCATGACTCCTGCTGTTTTTGGAAGGAGTGTATGAAATATCCCCTATCCCTCAGACTTTGCAGCGTGCCTTCAGTGTTGTCAGTCTCCAGGAATCTTGGGTTCATCCTATAATCTGCATGTGAAAGCTGGCCCACATCTCTGGAGGCAAACACAGAACAGTCTGAACTTAGGGAATGTAAATTTAATTTTACAGGCTCACAGACTGATATAACTCGTTTCCTCACAGGGTGTTAAGTGATTGAGGAACAAGGAAGAGAAAGAAAAGCTTTTTACATTAAGTCTCCTTGTACTCTTGAATTTTGATACATAAAATATATTACTTACTCCAATACATCTCACTGTTGTTTTGGGGATTTTTTGGTGGTGGTTTGTTTCTTTTTTTTGTTTGTTTGTTTCTCTTTTTTTTCCTCTTTAAAATAAAGATACGAGTTTGGGGTTGTTTTGTTTTTGTTTTGTTTTGTTTTTAAAGTCGGCCCTGTAGTCAGGTCAGGAATGTCTGTTGCTGTTATTTCAACAACCCTTCATTCAGAGTGTGAGTGGCTGAAGAGTCAGCTGCTTGTCATCCCTCACCTAACAGGCTTTTCCTAGAGACAGTCTGTCTTACTGCTAGCAGCACTCATTCATCCAGGGCAAACTGATGTCATCTTCAGTTCCCTTCATTTTATTTTTATTTTTAATCCCCCAGAATGTCAGTCACCACTGCCAGAACCTTCTGTTCAGCTACCTTTCTGTTTTCACTGCTACCTTAGTAGTTTTTGTCGCTCACACTTTAACCAGTATTTAACCCCTGACTTTTAAACTCCTGCGCTTCCCTAAAATCCTAAAATTGTGCTGTACTGCTGTCACTCTCCTGCTCAAAAGCTTTGGCCACAATTTAAGCACCGCCCCTGGCTTTAGGACTCTTGAGACGTGGCCCTCTTGGCCTCTCTTACTTATTTTCACTCGTTTTATATACTTTACTACGTGTCCTGATCCGGGTTGCAGAATTAAGTTTCCCAAACATGGTCTTCACTTTCACTTCCTTGAAGTCACTTAGCACCTATCTGTTGGAGTCCAGTTCACAATACACTAAGCAGTGTTTCAGATCTCAGGGAGACACAAGTCCTCTGTGTTGGAGGCCTTGCTTATCTTAGATGCACTGTCTCCCACATTTGAATTCTGTCTGTCCTTAACCTACAGCAGAAATCCTTCTTCTCTGAAGACTGTAGTGAGTTCCCAGCCCAAAATGCAGTCTTTTATCTATATTCTTTGGCTTTTTTTTCCTTCATACGTGTGTGAGAGGGAACACTGAGCACATATATTCTGCCTTTTTTTTTTCAAATATTTCTAGGTAATTTGAAGGTAAAGACTGTCTTTTTACTCTTTACCGTATTTTCCGTCATGTTGAGCAGAATTGTTGATTCTTACTAAAAGTAAATATTTGTGGGATTGATGAATAAACAAATGAACCTGCTAACCAGAGTTATACTAAGGATCTGTTATGAGAACTTACTTTCTCAGTGTTGTTGTCTTCTTGAGTTCAGATGTGTGCCCGAGGGCCCTTTATTCAGTCATTAGCATCCAGTCTTCTGAAGCTACAGCATTTTAAAATTCAGGATTTTGGAGAAAATTTTATATGACATTCTGTCATAAAATTCAGTATGACTAAGTCTGTTTGTTTTAATACAAAGTAAACTTAACTAGATAGTCCACGCACCAATTGTTCTAACAGAGAGGCTTTATAAACTTCAATCTTGTGTTGCTTCCTTTTCCTAGAAGGACAGTAATAATCTGAGTATCACTATTACTTGTCAGTGGTTTCCAGAAGTTATTTTAGTCTCCAAATAGACATGTGTAATGTATAGGGTATTGTGTTTTTCATAAATATGATGAAACTAGGGACAGAGCAGTTGTAAAATTTTACATATGATCACATACCTAATTAATTTGAAAATCCAGGCTTAATTATTCTTATGGAATGATAATTATATATTTTAAGATACCTAAAATAACTATACATTTTTTTCTTAGTGAAAGAGATGATGTCTTAAGAGAAGCTGAAATTTTACACAAAGCCAGGTTCAGTTATATTCTTCCAATTTTGGGAATTTGCATTGAACCTGAATTTTTGGGAATAGTTACTGAATACATGCCAAATGGATCATTGAACGAACTCCTACATAGGGTAAGTACTGTACTTTTCAGTTATTATCATTTCTCTTATTCATATAGAATTGTGGTTTCACATTTAATCAGATTTTTTGTGGGTACATAACTGATTCAAAGTGAGAATTAAAAAAAAGTTGTAGTGATTAAGTTTCAACCTTTGTGGCTTTGTATTGTTAAAAAATCTTATGATATCAGGACTTAAAGATTTTTTTTGCATGTGTTACTTTCCCTGATATTTGTGCTAAATCCCAATATCCATATCCATATACGCAAGGCAAGAATGGAAAATAGAGAAGATAAACTCTGCACACTGTGTAATCCACTGCTGAGCCACATTTTATATTAATGGTTAATTAGAGCTCAAATTGTCAGTAATATCAGTTCATAAAGTCCTGAGCTAACAAACCAAATTAATTATCTCCAAGTGCCAGATACATTACCTTGTCCAGTAGTAGACAGCATTAAACCATTAATCCTTTTTTTCAAGATCCCAGTTACTCTGGCTTTGATTGTGAATTTAGTCAGTAAACAGATTTGGGGAGTCCTCATTTTCTGAATACATATATTCAATTATTACTGTTTTCTTGAGCTTATATTATTATCTCCAGTCTGCATTTTTTTTCCTCTTGAAAAATCTTACACCATTTGGCCCAATTGAGGATTGGTTTAAATAAAACTACATAACGTAATCTATGAAGTCTAGTTACTGGCACACCTAAATTGTAGTGTGTCACATGCTCTGCAAATGCTCTGAAAAGCAAGTGCTGCCCATCACTCATGGGGTGAACTTCCTCTTTGTTTTAGAATACAGCTCATTCAATTCATGACTTGTGGCCCATCTGAAACAGACGGAGGGAAGTAACTGGTGTCAGGTTTTCTGGACCTGCCACTGGAACCAAGATAGAAACATTTAGTAAAGCATAGTTTCTGTTTTTAAAAAACAAATATACCTAGAAATTGCGATGCGTTCTTCCCATACCACCATAGATTCTCTGGCACTCAAATTTGGAACTCACTGGAAAGTCTATAAGCAGGATCCTTCAGGGGTGTTGCTGACTCTGAAAGTGATTATTATAAATTAAATCTACCCTGTCTCAGTGTTCAAAATCCCACATATAATACCTGCTATAAACAGGCTGCTCATTCCTTTAAACTGCATGATTTTCAGAAAAAGTTGCCTTTTTATAGATTAAGAGATTCAGTTATTCCAGGGGATTGGGCTGTAAATACACCAGAAGTAAGATTCTTCATTGGTGTGGTGTTTCTTTTGGTTTCCTGTCCTGTATTATTTGGGATAGGATTTTATCTTAAGATACCCTCTCCATCCTCACAGAAAAAGTTCATTGGAAAAAATCAGAAATCCTGGAAACAGTATATTTTGAACCAGTCCTCTACTAGATTGATCATGGAACAATAAGTAAACCACTTTGCAGAAAGAATTCTCGAGACAATTTTGAGCTTTCAATAGAAAGACTTTCAATTGCACACTTTTCATAGCAGTTTGAAAAATGTATCCAGGAGTGTAGTGCCTGATGATTCATGTCTGTCTTCCCAAGTTACCTGAGTATACACGTTGATCTGTTAGAGTTAACTTTTATTTTGAGAAAATACTTAAGAAAGCTCAGATAAAGATCAGTTAAGTATCAAGAAACATGCAGTGTACGTCCTAAAGGTTTCCATTGTGTACGTTTAGGAACAAAAATGATCTTTGTCTCCTTTACCAAAAGAAAACTCTCAAAGTTTAATTTTTGAAGGGGGAATGTAGATAAGTTAATTATATGATTTAAGGTATGAGATAGTAATGCTTATTCAAATAAATGTAATTTTGTAAATTGGATACAGATTATTATAATAAATGACTATATTAATAGCAAAATTACAATATGAATTTTCAATGAACGGATTGGTATATAGCAGAAGCAAAACATATATAGTTGTGTGTGTGTGTGTGTGTGTGTGTGTGTGTGTTGCATGTATGTGTTCACAGGTTTCTTGATGCCATAGTACTAGGTAGTGAGTGTGAGGAAAGGTATAAATGTCTGTATGTATGTATTTACAAAGTAATTTAAAGCTGTGTCAGTGGAACAAAGAAGAGCCAGTTAGCATGCAGTTGCATGAACAAATATAAATTTTAAGGGAATTACCAATAGTAAATATTTTCTAAAATATGAAGAAAGTAAAATACAAGAAGAGTGTTAGTAGCAAAATAATGCTGAGTGGCAAAATGAGCAAATGTTTAGACCTAAGTTTATAATATTTCTTTGTAGAATAATTTTTTAACTGAAATATACTAAAATTTTAACAATAATTTTCATTTCACCCGTTTTCATAAATATAAAGAAAACTGAATATCCTAATGTTGCTTGGCCATTAAGATTTCGCATCCTTCATGAAATTGCGCTTGGTGTAAATTACCTGCACAATATGAATCCTCCTCTACTCCATCATGACTTGAAGACTCAAAATATCTTGTTGGATAATGAATTCCATGTTAAGGTAATTACTTTTTTAAAAAGAAAGTTTATGGTATGCTTGTGCATAATAGTTTCCTCTACCTAGTCAGTCTATTATCTTTCCCTCTTCTATATCCCTTAATTCCTATCTTCAGTCCTCTTGTTCCTGCTGCAGAGATTTTCCTGTTACCAAACTTCTGAGATAGAATTACAAAATACAAAGTCATTGTGTTTCCTAGCTGAAATTATCAATACTTTTTTTTAAACTTTCTATTAAATTGGTATAGATTCACAGCAAGTTGCAAAGGTAACACAGTGGTCTTGTGTACCTTTCACCCATTTTCCCACATTACACAATACATAATCACAGTTCAGTTGCAAGACCAGGAATGTTGCAGAAATTAGCACAATGTGTTATGTGTAGTTCTGTGTCACATTATCACAAATGTTATGTAGATTTAAAAATGTATCCAGGAGTACAATGCATCACAGCAATTAAGTGTAGCTCTATTTAATCATCACAAAGACATCTCTCTTGTTACTGTTATATAATCATATCCACTTCCTCACTCCCACATCCTTTACCCTTAGTAGTCACTAATCTGTGTCCTGTCTCTATAATTTTGTCATATTGAGAATGCTATATGAATAGAAAATACGTGATTTTTAAGATTGGCTTTGTTCACTGAACATAATGCCTTTCAGATACATTAAAATTGTTATTTGTGTCAATAGTTGGTTTTTATTAATAAGTGGTGTTCCACAGAATGCAGTACCACCATTATTTAACCATTCATCTGACAGAGACTTCTTGGTTGCTACAATGTTTATAGAAGTTATAATAAAGCTGCTATGAAGAATGTTGTATAGACTTAAGAGTGAACATCCTCAGGGCTGGGGATTTAGCTCCGCGGCATAAGCACCTGCCTTGCAAGCAGGCAGTCGTGAGTTTGATCCCTGGTACCAATAAAAATGAAAAAGACCAAAAAAAAAAGAGTGAACATCCTCAGGGATGAAAGCCTGAGTGTGTTACTGCCGTGTCATATGCTAAGGATGTATTTTATATTAAGAAATACCCAACTATTTTCCAGAGTAGGTGTACCATTTTACATTCCGTGAAGAGTGTCTGACAAATCCAACTTCTCCGCATCCTCATTAGCATCTTCCTGTCATTGTTTCATTGTTAAACAGCTCATAGGTATATAGTGATATCTCACAATGGTCTTCATTTTAATTTCCCTAAGGCAAAATTTATTTACTTTTCATTTACTTCTTTGCCACCATATAACCTTTCCTTTGAAATACCTCTTCTTGTCTTATGCTCATTTTCTAACGGGACTTTGTGGTGTCGTACTGATTTTCTGTTGGAGGCTGATTTGGTTTGGTTTGTGGTGCTGGGAATGAAACTCCAGACCTATAAATGCTAAGTAAGCATTTAACCCTGAGCTATATCCCCAGCCTTACTGTTCTGTATATATTTTAGGTGTAAACCCTTCATTAAATATGTAGGTTTGAAATATTTTCAGCAACCAATGTGATTTTTGTCATTAATGTGTTTGCTGACCACCTCCTCCAATTAGAATATAAGCTCCATGAAAACAAATTTAGTTGGTTGTGGTAACTGCCACATGGGCAGCATGTGCCATGTAGGAGCTTTTTTTTTTTTTTTTTTTTTTTATTCTGTACATTGGAAAAACACATGCGTGAATTCCGGAGCTCCTGCAAATACCAGATAGACCTACTAATTTAATACTCAAATTGGTTAATGTGACAGTACATCAGAATATTTTATAATAAATGGACCATTGTATATATGCCTGTATGTGTATGCATATATATATGTATACATATATACTTTGGTAGTATTAATAGCTCAAAAAAAAGAAGCAAAATTGGTCTTTCCTTTAGTAAGTATATGTGGCACAACATACAGTAAATGTATATGAGGTCTGAACTTGACAAAGGTCTGATACAATTTTTTCATGAGTTCTTTTTCTTTCATTTTCTGATTACTTATAAATTATCTATTTGTAACCATTTATAAATTTTTTTACACCATAGTTTAAAGATAGTCTCCTACTAGTATGTATATTTGCAAAGTCAAGTTTTTTCCATTTTGAAAATCAGAGTAAATGCTTACTTTTTCTTTAAAATTTTTTCTAATTTTAAGTGACAATATTTGTACATATACATGGGACACAGTGTAATCTGAGACACGTATACATTTGTTGTCTACAAAACACTGACATATGTGGATCACATAATATGTGCTGGATATGATTCTGAGGGCTTTATATAGGATGATTTGTAACATTTTTCTCAGTATACCCCTAAGTTGGATTATTGCAAGTTCTAGATGGGTAATAGAGGGCACAGAGAAATTAACTTCCTCAAGGTCATGCAAAGCTACTTACCAGTAGCATTAGAATATACATTTAAATAATCTAAACTCCAGAAGCTGTGTTCTTAACCAAATCTTACTGCCTTTCAAAATCCCCAGGCTTGGCTTTTCATGTGTTTGGCACCGTATTCTCTCTTGATCTTCTCTTCTTTTTTCCTTAGGTTTACCCTTTTATTACAATAAATGTATGAAACATTTATGTGCTCCACTCTTCTTTTTTGGATATGGGAGTTGTAATATTTTACCTCAAATTCATCTAAACACTAATAAAATGAGCAAAAATATAAGAAATAATCAAAACACAAATGGTGTGCTAGATAAAGGTCATTACACCGTTTACTTCTTCATTGTGCTTTATAAAATCTAAATAATGTAAATGCCTATAAAGTCATCTCATATTCTCTTGTCCACTATTATTTCTGTTCTTTCATTTTGCATTTTTAAGGACCCTTTTAAATACTGAACTATAAAACATTATACAACGTCTGTACAAGATTTACAATTGAATAAAACCATAAAGAACACATCAAAAGTACAATGTCTGTTACTGATAAATTTGTAGGTATCTATTGTCATGGACAAAAATGTGCCTTGTATCTGTATGTGAGCTGTGCTATTGCCGTCGATACAATGCTTGTAATAGCAAACATAAATCATGCAATGATGCCTCTCACTATTACTGAGATTTTGCTTATTTGAAAATTTAAGGATGTTGCTTTTAAGGCATTATGAATAAGACCATATGAACCTGAGTTATAAACAAAGCTCAGGGACAGTGATCTGTAAGGGGTATCTAGATTTGGAAAATACATACCTTCTATAAAGAATGTTTAATTTCAGACCTCATGTATATTTACTTCTAAAAATAGAATCAGTGTGTATACTTATGTAGAATAAAGCAAAGACTATTAGTTTCCCTTTAAAATTTTTAAATTTTACATTAAACCTCAAGTTAGTATGTATTGGTTGGAAAGTTACTGGGCACAGTGCTGTGGAATTTAATTTGGTAAGGAGCTGTTAGAACATACAGATATTTGCTAGTGGTGGTGAATTCCTGTGATCCCAGCACTCTGGGAGGCTGAAGCAGAAGCACTGCAAATTCAAGCCCAGCCTAGGCAACTTAATGACTTAGCCAGACTCTGTCTCATAAAAAGAGTTTTAGATGTATCTCAGTGCAGAGGTCCTAGGTTCAATCCCTGTTATTAACAGAAAAAAATCATATAAAAAATACACATATATATACACAAATCTTTCTTCCAGTATTATACCTCAAAGTATATGCACAATGACAGTCAGTTTGTGAACTTTTTGAAAAGAAAACCTGTAAATACATCTATTCCTCTTACAGATTGCAGATTTTGGTTTATCAAAGTGGCGCATGATGTCACTGTCACAATCACGTGGTAGCAAATCTTCTCCAGAAGGAGGGACAATTATCTATATGCCACCTGAGAACTATGAACCTGGACAAAAAACAAGGGCCAGTGTGAAGCATGATATATACAGGTACAGTGTGTTACTTTTGATCACGGTAACCTTGTTTAAAACAGAAGATTAATTTTAAAGCTACATTTTAAGGTGTGATACAAAGTTTAAAAATTTCTAGGCCTATCTTCTTGTCCCAAATTTGAAATACAGTACTAAAGAGTTTTGATCACATGCTACAGCGGGAAACTGATACCTAACTTACAGTTTTGAGTTTCTTGTCCTATTTATCCTTTCAGTCTCTGTCACTTATACATCCTTTTAGAGAAATAAACAACCTCGTAAATATACTAGGGATGTTTCTATTTAAAGATCACCTAATATTTGTGTATTTGTGAACCTTGTATACAACAAATTAATGTTTTCAGTAAAATCATATGTTTATGTTTCAGGTGCAGATTACTTATAATTTTGTGATACAGTAATAAGTATTATACAGTGTTTTCAATACTAAGTATTTTACCAGATAAAGGAAGATGGAAATTTTTAATATTCTGCATTAAAGAGTAGGGGCATTCATTTTATTTATTTATTTATTTATTTTTGGTACCAATCTTGAGGAATCAAACTCATGACCTTGGTACTTGCCAGGCAAGTGCTGTGCCACTGAGCTACATCTCAGGGTGGGAGGCACTCATTTTATATATGAGTTAACATGTATTTTCTGTCTATCTGTGTCTGTCTGTCTGTCTGTCTTTCTCTCTCCCTCTCTCTCTCTCTCTATATATATATATATATAAAATAAATGTAAAATTAAACAGTACATTTACTCTAACCATATTTTATGACCCTTTAAAATAACTTTTACTGTCTTTAATAAATCAGGTAAAGAATGAATGCACTGTTAACAATGAAGAATGTATCTATTCAACAAAATTATATAGTTAAGTAAACTATGTATTGCTATTTCCAGAAAGTATTTAACTTTTAGTATCTCAGATCCAGTTGTAGCCAGTCCACATTACTGGATACATCTTTTGCATTTACATTATTATATGAGTAAATTTTTCATATGTTCTGTTCTCCGATACCTTTACCTTATTTTAACTAATGTACTCAAAAAGTAGTCATACCTTCTAAGGTAAAGACCATGTTCTAGTCAACAATTCTTATTTTTTTTAATTTTTTAATTTTATTTTAAAGAGATTAAGACAAACAAGGACAGAACAAAGCAGATCAGAACAGAACTATGTAAGCAACACAGTACTTTACTGCAAGACAACCGGATATTAACAGTAGCTACCATAATGTCTCTTTCTTTGAAATAGTTGAGCATACCTTCACATTCAATAGTAACAAGCATAACAAAATAGTATAAAACTATTCAAGAGAATGAAAGTATTACAGGGCATTCAGAACCAAATAACAAAATGAACAATGGCTACTATATTATCTCATTATCCATAAAAAATGTGTTTATACTATCACACATAATAAAATCCAATAAGATACAGCATGATAGAACCAATGGAAACAGAAGAACAAAAGCATGGTAGGACTTCACAGCAAGATGATATTAAATCAGCAATGGCTGTCATAATGCCTTGTTTTCTTCAAAATAGCTGTTCATACCATCACACATAATAAAATCAAACAAAACAGAATAAAACCATTCCCACTAATGAATGAAAACATTATACGGCTTCAAAGCAATGTAATGGGAAATCATGATTCCCATAAAATCTTATATACTCTTACCATTTCTTATACTAGGGAGACTATATGGTATTTATATATGTGAGTTTGATTTATTTCGCTTATGAGTATGGTCTCAAGTTGCATCCATTTATGAGAGCATTCTTTATAGCTCAGTAGTCTCCATTGTATAAAAATACCACAACTTTTTTATCCGTTCCTCAGTTGATGGACACTTAGGTTGATTCCAAGATCTGACTATTACAAATTGTACTGCTATAAACATGGGTGTAAATATTTCACTGTGGCCTGATGTTTTCAGTTCTTCTGGGAATATGCCTAGAAGTGGAATAGCAGGGTCGAATGGGACTTCCAATCCCAGCCTTTTGAGAAATCTCCAGACTGACCTCCACAATGGTTGCACCAGTCTGCACTCCCACCAAGAGTGCAGAAGAGTTCCCTATTTCCCCACAGCCTCTCCATCATTTGTTGTTGGTAGTTTTCTTGATCCTGGCCATTCTTTCTGGAATGAGATGGAATCTCAGTGTGATTTTAATTTGCATTTTTCTAATGTCTTATCAACAGTTCTTCAAAGCTAGTTTGATTCTGTAAAAACAAAACTGAGTCCTTTTAATTCACTTGTGAATTATGTCTTTATGTTCAATTTTAGTATTCTGTATCAGGAAAAATGAAGAAATACTTACTACTCCTCAATTTGGGTAGAATTTCCCAATCTGTAAACCTCACTTTTCCTCTAAAATGATGCGTCGTTACCTAATCGATTCCATCAGTTGGTTTTGAACAAGCAGTCAATTTGGTGATATGGCAAAATTCCTGCACCCTACTTAATCATTTATTCCAAACATAAACTCTGTGCAGATTAACCAGGTAATTTACAACTGATGTTTAAATTGTGTGTGAAATATTTTCACTATGAAAACAGACAGTAATGAAACGAAAAATGTCAGTAAAATAGGATGACATGAGACAGTCTTCTATTGCTCTTCATTTTGTGTGAAAAATAGAATTATGTAAGCAGAGGATATGGCTTATCTGGGTGTTCAAGAATAATTATTAACTTGACCTCAAAACATTGTCCTTGCATGCAACTTTAGATTATTATTAATTTCCTAATTTTTCAAATTAAGATTCACTCACATTCAAAACAAAGGTTAATTACCTCTAAACACATGAGTATTCATCATTTTGCTTGTGTATGGTAGTTCTTCATGTAGCATGGCACTTTTAAAACTTTTATCTCCACAGCTTTTAAAATTAGTGTTATGTATTTTAGTTTATTATGCAGAATTTATTTATAATGTATAACTGTTCTTATTTTAAACAGCTATGCAATTATCACATGGGAAGTTTTATCCAGAAAACAGCCTTTTGAAGGTTAGTATACTTTGAATTCTTTCTTCTAGATAAATCATTTTGTAATTTTTTTTAATTTTATTTATTCATTTTTTTTATTTTTGGGAACAGGCTCTTGCTGTGTAGTGCAGGCTGGCCTTGAACTCACTTGTATAGCCCAGGCTGGCTTCAAGCTCATGGCAGTACTCCTACCTTAGCCTCCCAAGTGTGCCATCATGCCTGGTTAATAACCTTATTTTTAGATATCTTTTGCTCATTTTGTATAGAATACCCTATAAAAAATAATAACTTGTCAGTTACGAATACACCATATACTAAAACGTATTCTGGCTCAAGAGTCAGAAAGCTTAGACTCTAATTCTTGTTCTGACAATAAGTGGCCCTATGGTTAAATTACTCAGTTCCTTGAGTCCTCATTTTATCATCTGTCAAATGAGATGTATGAAGTTAAGACGCACTATTTTCAAGGTCCGCTCCAACTATAAAACCATTTATATGAAAATTTAATATTTCATCTATAAAGAGAAGTACCCACAGAAGAATAATCTTTTTTACTACCTGATAGTACTATTATTTGATTGACATTTCTGTAGTACAGCTTGCTATAACAAGCAACTTCAAAATCTTAGCCGCTTCAAAACATTTATTTCTCATTCTTACTAGATATTAGTTACTATAACCCTTCTTAGTTTTGCCAGATTTTACACAGGCTCTGCTCTACTCACATCCCACCAAGTATGTCAAATCATACAGCCAGACCCACAGTTCCTGAAGTGAGGTTGTGATCTCCTACCATAACAGGCAGTAAGCCTGACACTGCATAAGGTGTGCATACATTCCTTTTATAGGAAAGGGAACAGTAAATTACTCTTTAAAAGATTCTCTATGTTTCATTAATGTTAGAATTTAATACACCAAGTCACAGTATATATCTAATGAAACATATTTGCTTGGACAGAAGTCACCAATCCTTTGCAGATCATGTATAGTGTATCACAGGGACGTCGACCTGACACTAATGAAGAAAGTTTGCCACTTGATATACCTCATCGAGCTCTCATGATCTCACTAATAGAACGTGGGTGGGCACAAAACCCAGATGAAAGACCGTCTTTCTTAAGTGAGTACACAGTTTTAATTTGCATCTTTGGAAATACAGAAATAGCTAAAATACTATAAATAAAACTCTCTTTGAAAAGTTCCATGTAGGTTAGTAGCTTGAAGGTATTGTACAGATTGTTTTCACTGTGATTTTTCATAGCCTTCATATGTGGGCAGCTGCTTGTCAAGACGAAGTGAGAATTCCTTACAGAAAAGTCATTTGAAAGGAGTAGTAATTTCATTAATTTATTAGTTAAACATCTGCCATGTTCTGTGTACTTGCTGGAATGAACACTGGGAATAAAGGGTAGGAAACAGGACCATCTAAGGCACTAACTTCTGGGAGCTCACATTCTAGTTGAGAAGACAGAGAAAACAAACCAGATGCAGACTGTAGAGAAACAAGCATGGTAGTAATTAACAGCTAAGAGAGTGGAACAGCAAACATTTGAGCTCGAACAGAAAGCTTGAAAATGAGCCAGTCATTCAAAACTTCACAAAAGAATAGCCCAGGCAGAGAAAACCACAAGGGTAAAGGTTCATGAAATTAGAAGAGAAAAAGTTTCGATTTGTAAAAAATAAAGAGAAAGTCCAAATAGCTTGACTAAAGTGAGCAAAAAAGCTGTTGAATATCATAAAAGGTTAGACTTTCATGTCTCGTGTAGTTGAAACCCATTTAACGTGTGTTTTTTAGGTAATTTATATGATCTGATTTGAGTTCAGGTAAAATCATTCTTGTTGCTATGTGGAAAACTGGAGGAAGGCAGAAAGACACGCAGAAGCAGCTAGGAAACTCTTTTTACTAGTTGTCTAATTAGGGTGTTGATTCTGGAACTAAATACCAAGTTAAGATATACTTCAGAGGTAAAATGAGTCATACATCTGAAGGTAAACTGGAAATTATCGGGGTTGTGGCTCAGTAATAGAATTCCTGCCTTGCATCTTGCATGTACAAGGCCCTGGGTTTGATCCCCAGCACCACAAAAAACAATACAAACAAAAAAAATCCTACTAAATGTAAGCTGGAGAAAATCTTCATGACTTTGATTTAGGTAGAGTTCTCAGTTTAGACATCAAAAACAGAATCCACAAAAATTGAGTAATTAAGCTTAAAAAAGATTGGAAACTTTTATACTACAAAGTACACTACTGAAACATAGACAAAACCACAGACCAGGAGAATGTATTTTCATATTATGTATCTGATAAAAGCTGAATGTAGACAGATGAAGAGCTTTGACAACCCAATAGGGCAAATAGCAATTTAAAAGTTAGTAGATTTGAATCCTAACAAAAGAAACATACAAGTGACTAAAAAGGATAGGAAAAAGTGTTTAACCCTGCTGGAAAACACAAATTAAAATCATTAGATACCACTCCCTGCCCAGTGAAATAGCTATAATTAAAAAGGCAGAAAATAACAAGTTTTGACTATAATAGGAAGAAATGAAACACCCATGCATTGATGACAGGAGTGTAGCATCATGTAACCACTTCAGAAAAGGGTTTGGCAGTTTCTTAATGGAAGATCACCAAGTGGGGTGACACAGGCTTGTACGCCCAGCACTCAGGAGACGAAGGCAGGCAGACGGTGAGTTTGAAATCAGCAGGGGTCTAGATAGCAAGTTCAGGGCCAGCCTACTGCATACCAAGATACTTATATCTCAAAACAAACAAAATATAAACTTAACCATTCAGCCCTGAAGTTCCACTCACAGATAATTACCTAAGAGAATTTAAAACATGTTCACACAGACTTACAAGTGATAATAGCAGCATTGTTCAGATAGAAACGATCTTTTGTAAAATTGTTTTTCAAAGAGGCTATGACTTCTGCTACAAAACTGTCACTAACGTGTAGATCTAAATCATCTAGTTACAGGGAATACAGATAACAAAGACTCATCTTAGACCTCTGAAATGTGCCTGAATTTAGAAATTGAGCAGGAAAGGTAAAAGAAACAAGATTGATGGGAGGAGGCAGAAGATATAGTCACTGTGTCTTGGAAGCCACCAGAGAGAGAGTTTCAAAAAAAGAATGGTGAACAATGTCTAGTGTTCCAAAAGGCCAAAGGAGATGAGCAGAATTTTCCATCATTGTCATGATAGTAACTCTAACAGATACAATTAGTGGAGATAACAGAAGAGTAACAAGGATGCATATTAAAAATTAGCAGGAAAGAAGCAGAGCCAAATAGGACATTTATACTCACTGATTTTTTATTACTTGTATTACTATTGAGTTTTTACGATTCCTTATATATTTCAGACGCAAGTGCTGTAGCAGATGTGTGACGTGAATATAGTCTCCCAGTCTTACGCTTATCTTTCCATTTTCCTTAAGTGTCAGTTTTTCAGTATTTTGAAATACGATGATCAGTTTTTAATGGTTCCTGTTGATGTCATCTAACCAAAGTCAGGAAGATTTTCTCCTGTGTTCACATTTGGAAATATCCATTACAAGTTAATTTTTATGTATGATGTGAGATAAGGATTTAAATTATCCTTTTCTGTGTGGATAACTATTAGCACCTTCTGTTAAGAAAGCCATCTTTTCATTGAATTGATTTTAGCTCACTTGTTGAAAATCAGGAGTTGAATTCCATTCCATTGATTCTTTTGTCTGTTATGGTAGTAATAAGGATTGTTAAGAGAGTCTTAATTTCGAGGAAAAATTGACATAGGGCCTTATAAGCTAAATATTAGTATTTGACTTAATTATTAGAAACAGTCTAAAACCCAATTTTTATTTTTTTTTATTTAGAATGTTTAATAGAACTTGAGCCAATTCTCAGAACATTTGAAGAGATAACTTTTCTTGAAGCTGTTATTCAGTTGAAGAAAACAAAGGTAAATTACCAAATCCTGTGAATTAGAACTTTCAGTGACTCTGTATTACTCATGAGAAGTTTTTAATATAGGTTAGTTTTTATATACTTTTCACAAACACAGACTAGTTTCGAGTTGGGAGTTTATCAGAGGCTATGAATACCATCTTTCCTTTGCCACCAAAGAAGTTTTCATTTCATTCAAATGGCATCTTTGGATTTACCATTTCCAGAGCCTTCATACATGAGGCGTAAATATAAAATGGGTAATGAAGGCCAAATGTGGATATCTGGAGTCGGGTGAGAGCAGGTGTGTGTGTGTGTGTGTGTGTGTGTGTGTGTGTGTGTTCACTAAAGTTTTAATATCTGCAGAGTAAGATACCTGAGTTCTTGCACTCCTCTTTTTTATTCAGTGAACACAGGTTTTACTGAGATTTGATGCAAAGCCAAGCTACAGAATTTTTATTATAACTGACAGTGAAATATGTATTTCTGTTGATTTTTATTTTCATTTTCTCAAACACTCCATAAAAAGGAACAGAAGTCACTGTGACTTACCTAGGGCAGTTGTCCCATCAGTCTAGCCCTTGTGGATCAGAAGAGCAAGTAAAGGATCTGTTACTAGGGTTTTCTTAATATTATCAAAACTTGTTCAAAACTCAACTCAGGTCAAAGTAAGTATGGTTTTAGCACCTGTTAGAGTTTATTAAATTGCACTTACTATAGAATAATAAAAGCCACAAGTTAACCAAAATCTTGAATTATGAACAGACAAAATAGATTGTTACTACTAAATGATATAGCTTATTTCTTGCAATTTTCTGGCTCTCCCTGCATAACTTTTAGTTTAAAAGAAATAATCCAAAAGAAACAACTGTAATTAACTAAAACTGACTCTAGCAATATTATCACCTGAATTTTGAAAAGAAGAAGGACTCCTTTGATAATTTATCACTGACCCTCGCACTGCTCAGTATAGTCTTTTATCCAGAGCACATCAGTTTCCCTGCTTAGTAAATACAGACTTCTGAGTATGTCTTTTGTCTTTTTTTCAGTTCCTGTTTTATCTCCTAACAACTTTCCCTTTTCTCCTTCCAAACAAAGCTGGATGGAAGGGCCCATTGTCCTGGTGTGCAAGAGAAAGAGAACCATTCCAGTTCTTATTTTACTTCCAACCTTGGATCCTATATATAAAAGTTAATTTTTTGGGAAAGTTTCTGGCTTACTAAAGTATAAAGTTTAATAACGATTTACCAGTAACATTTTCTTCCATATTTTAAAATTGAAGCCTTGGTTTCAATTAGAGGAAGTATAGCTATTTTTTTTTTACTTTTTAAATCCAAGTGTCATTGTGAAACTGCTAGAGCAAGAATATTACCAGATTTCTATAGATGAGATAATTGCACTATAGGGAAATTAGTCATTTATGTTACACCCTAGACAGCTAGCTGAGCCAGGGCCAACAGTAGAGTACAGATTTTTAAAAACTGGGCTAAGTGACACATGCTGACAGTCTCAGCTCCTCAAGAGTTTAAGACAGGAAAATCAAGAGTTGAAGCCAGAGTAGGGAACACAGCATAGTGAGACCCTGTCTCTAAAAGCAATAGGACTTTTATAAAGAAATTTCTAAGAGCAAAGGTCATTATTAGAGTGACTGTTTAGTGTTACTTACATTTTTAAAAATTCTTTGAACAAGTTCCTATAATTCACTTTATTCAGCTAAACACTTCTTATTGCTTGAAGAGTAAAACCTGAGTGAAAGAATTTTTTTCTTTAATATCCTATTTTATCACTTCTTTGAGACTAATTCACTAGTTCATAAGCAGTGATTGTCATATCTCATCAGTTATGAAAAGCAGTGTTACTAATACAGGGATATTGCATCATAAGAAATGTTTCGATAAGGAGCCTCACCCTTGGAGAATCCACAGTCCTTGAGAGTACCTATGTTTTTAATTCTGCTCAGTGAGCCAATCTGTGTCTTTCAGAAATTTTTTTTTAAAAAGCCAAAAAATTTCAGTGAAGCACAGAACCTTAAATAACATAGAGATAGCCAATAATTAATTTTAAAGATTCACATAAATAGACCTTTGTAAACATTCATTGAGTTGTATGCTAAGTACATTGTAAACGTAGATAAAAAGTGTTTCCTCGTAACAACAGGCAGTCGGAACTGAACGACAGAGAGCTGGGTGCAGACCCTACTGATTTCAAAAATTCAGAAGAGCAGTTGTCATTTTTCTGAGGAGGAAGAGCAGATGCTTATGTTTGTTTTTAAATCACTTAGTAGTGATGGCAGACAAGCAAATTGCTTAATATTATTAATACAGAAGGATAGCTTTCAAATAAATATCTGCTTAGCAGCAGCTGTTTATTGAATGTTGTCAACTTTGAGCCTTTTTTTTATAAATTACTTCTAAATCTCCTTACAGTTTTACTGCAAAATAGTTATTCATAAGGAAACCGATTACTCAAGTCAAACAGTTAATATCCTAGGACTCTAAACCAGATCTCATTGGCTGAACGACCTCAACAATTCCATTAAACACACTATCTCCTTTGCTTAGTCCAAGCTTCAGTTTCTTTTCAATAATAATAGTACTTAAAAAGCACAGTACTTGAAATATAGCCATTGTGGAATCATTATAGATAGAACACACAGTCAAATTTATAAGCAGCAGACACTTTTATATTTACAATCTCAACCTTCCAAACAATCTAGTATTCAAGTATTCTTTTAAAGACAAAGCTCCAAGACTGTGAGAAGTCAAAAATTTGATCAAGTCAACTAATTAATACAAGGCAGAATTCAAGATCTGTTTTCTCTAAAGATATTTCCCATATTTTATACTGTATATATTCTCAACCAATCTAGGTTTTTTCCATTCTTTTTGTATAAACACAGAAAATAAATGTTAAGTAGATTATTTTACTTGTAAAATTTTTAATCACTTCTAATTAAAATATATGTATTCCAGTTACAGAGTACTTTAAGTACTATTGACTTATGTGACAAAAAGAAAATGGAGTCACCACTGGACATACCTGTAAATCATAGTCCCACAGAGGTAAGAGAAGAAATACATATATTTGTATCACACGCCCCTTATATGTATATACATATATTTGATTACTTATGTCCAGGTGTTTGTGTTAAACTTGAAATGTGAGGATATGAGAGCCACTTCAGTTAAGCACTTCTTTTACAGATGGTAGCCAGGGTTTTAGCTCAGCGGCCTAAGTGCGTGCTTGACAAACACGATGTCATAAGTTCCATCCCCGGTACAAAAAAACTACAGATGGTAAACAAAGCCCTTCTATTTCTCAGTTCATTGTTAATCTAGTCAAATTACAGTCCTTACTTTTGGATGCTGACTTCTGCCATTATTTTATACAGTGAATGATGTTCCAGGGTAGTATATGGGCAAAAAAAAAATTTTTTTTAATGCAGAAATCGAACAAATGACCTCACACTTGCCAGGCAGGCACTGTGCTGCTGAGCTATATCCCCATCCCTGAGCAAAGTGTTGATTGTAATTTTGCCACTATATTGATGCCATCTTGTTCTTCTCATGGTAATCAATAAGAGGAAAATCCATTTTTGTTGTTCTATAAGAAGATAGGTTTCTCAGTAGTATTCATTCGTAAGTCATTTTTAAGAATATAAATGTTCACTTTACAGAGTCAGAAAAATAATGCATTCAAGAGCACATTAAGGCACAATAGGTTCTGAATCTCTTTTTTGTACACCGTTGCATCTGATCTCTGAGCCCTTGCAGGCACATTTTAGGTAGTGCAGACAAGGATCCTAAGATCCAGAGTTCCAGTGCCTACTTGGAGATAAGTCAGAAGTCCTTTAATAGAGCTGGGAGTACAGCAATGATCTTTATTACTTTTTCAGAGTTCCCACCCCCTTAAATGTAAGGGAACCTGAGAACAGGCATTTGCTCTGAATCCGTAGATAATCAAAGTTACAGAATTCAGATTTATCATCCACAATTCTAGCCACTGGACAAAACCTCTGGGATCAAGAAGCATGCACTGGAAATGATTGTCTAGTATGTAATTGTTGTCTCATTTGCCCATTTGAGTTGATAAAGAAATTAAGTTCATATTTGTTGGATTATTCTATATATGTTTTTCTTTAATTCCATCTGTTATCATTTGTAGTAGTTCTGAAGCATTATTTGTAAAAAGCCCAAGGCAAGAACTTCTTAGAAACTAAAGCTATGTAACTTTTAAATGATTTTCAAGAAGTAAAGTTTCCTTAGACCTTTTCACTTTATCCTCTGTTTACTTTAGGAATCCTGTGGACCCTCTCAACTTCATAAAAGCACTTCTTCTTCTGGAACTTCTAGGCTTCAGTCAGTTCCTCAAAACATAGATTTTTTAACTGGTATGTAGATTTTCCTATCAGTATTCATATGCAAGTTTCCCACTTTCTTTCAAGATCATTTGCTTAGCAAGAATTCATGGCTTGTGTGGAACATACTCATTTGCATTGCATGCGTGTGTGTGTGTGTGTGTGTGTGTGTGTGTGTGTGTGTGTGTGCTCTACTGGCGAGTGAACAAGAGCCTTCACACTGACCCACAACTCCATCCTGTTTTGTTTTTTATTCTGAAACAGGATCTTATTAAGTTGCTTAGGTGCCAAGTGTGGAATTGAACGTGAAATCTTCCTATGTTAGCCTCTTAGAAGAGTACAGAGATTATAGGCATGGGCCATCATACTCATGTTTTTGTTTTTGTTTTTGTTTTGAGACAAGGTCTTACTATGGAGTTCAGGCAGCCCTCCAACTCTTCCTGCCTCAGCCTCCTGAGTACTGGAGTTACAGGCATGCAGTACCATACCCAGCCATGCCCATTTTTAAAAGTGAGAAGCTGTTTTAGGTAGCAGTCGCATATTCAACAGAAACATAGACCTATGAAAGATACTGTGTTAGTACTATGGAAAGTTTTATTTTGTTTTGTTTTGTTTTGTTTTGTTTTGTTTTGTTTTGTTTTGTTTTGTTTTGTTTTGTTTAATGAAAGAGGAGAAATGTTTCCAAGTTACCATATGATAAGGTAGGAAACTTGAGATTAATCTAGAGCTATGATGTGGTAGTGAAAGAATGGCATTGTTTATAAAGTACTTTCACAACATAGCATTTCAAGAAAGACAGCCCTCGTTTTAAAGAGTAGGAACTCTGGACCACACTGGATCATGTGGCTAGCAGCTTGCAGACCCAAGCCTTGCTGGGCCAGGTCTTTGGATAGATACTTTCATTCTTTCAACTGTACCGAATTGGCATCATGAAGACATTATTTCTGACTCATGGCATTCCAGCAAAAGAACATAAAGACCCAGAATTCAGAGAACACAGCAGTGGGTAGTCTGGAGTACCCTGTGAAGAGGGCGACTAGAGGAAGATGGAAGATAAATAGAGGAGAATCCTATCATCAGGAATTCTAAGGCTGGGGATTTAGCTCAGTGGCGTAAGCGCCTGCCCGGCAAGCACAAGCTTGCAAGTTCAATCCCCAGAACCACAAAAGAAAAAGAAAGAGATTTCTAATACTCTGCTGAACTATGTGAGTTTTTAACCTTAGTAGGGAATAACTATTAAAAATATTTGAGCAAGGATGTAGCAATGCAATTTTTTGCTTTAGGAAGATTCATCGTGGCTGGAATATGTGAGGTATTTTGAAAGGAAAAAGAGACTTGAGGTGGGGAGATCAGTTAGGAAACTCCTACTGTAGTGCTGGTGAGAGATTATGGGAACTGAGGATCCAGAGTGAAAACAGGAAAGGAACATTACAGAGGACTCACCAGTGACTACTCACTTGAAGGAGTTAAGCGAAAAATTGAGCTGTTAAGCCTAGTCACTTGAATAGCGGTGCTATTAACAAAATTAAGAGTTGAAACAGCTTTTAGAATTAAGATGAGTGGTTAACTGGACTCAAGTCTATACTCTCAGCTGCACAGGAGGCTGAGGCAGGAGGATTACAAGTCCAAGGCTAGCCTCAGCATTTCCCAGGACCCTGTCTCAAAAGATTAAAACCTCAGTGGTAGAGCCATAGCCTCGCATGCAAGACGCTCTGCATTCTATTCCCAGTACTACAGAGATGAATGAATAGAATTAAGATGAATAATGGTTAAGTTTTTAATGTTTTTTCTTTAATTTGGGATATAAATGATGCACGTGGGGTATGTCCAGTGAGTGTTGAAATGTAAGGCACAATATTCACTGTGGACAGAATATTCACTGTGGACAGATCTGCTAATAGAGATGGACACCTGAGGCCCAAAGTTGCACAGACTTGCTAGAGGAACATGTAGATGATGTATATTGCGCACAGACATGGCACATTTAGCAGTCTTTATATTGACCATATACTGACACATTTATATGAAAATTTAACATGCAAAAGGTGTAAGGAGATTAAAAACAACACTGAAATTCCATAATTTATCATATACGTGGGAAACTGAGAAGACAGAAAAACGTTGAGTATCAACCCTTGTTGGCTCTAAAAAGCATTTGCAGAATTAGGTTTCTGAAGTAGCTTTGGTAACAGTTAAAAATTAAAGACATTGGAGGCTTCCTTCATTGTGACCCAAACACTGATACTTTATGTGTTTAGAATGTTTGAAGAATATTCTACTAATGAAGATGTTGTATTTTATAGTAAAACCTCAAGACTGCTCTTCTGTGAAGCTGGATCACTGTCTGGTAAAGCGCAGTTGGGATAATACTGTTTCTGCATTTCAAAGGGCAACATTGTATGATCACAGGACCGCGTGCTCTTTAGCAGTAATAAATACACCCACGGATGAGCGAAATCCAGGTAATGGCTTACTGTAAGCCACATTATCAGCGTTCTTATTTACCTCACAAATACATGGCAGTAGTTTTAGGGTACAGTCAGGTTTCTTTGATTCTATTTCCTCAGTAGGGTATGTAAATAGCTTTTTAAGTAGGGAAGTACTTCCAAGCTGAGTACTAGCATGTGGCAGTAGGCCCAGGTAGCATTGCAGGAACATCTAAGGAAGGAAGTACTAAGAGGAGGTATTACCTAATTATAAGTTATTCACCTTTATACTTAAACCATAAAGCAAAAATTGAAAACTAAAATAGTTTTTTGCCGTGGTTTATAGTATTTTCTCTGGCAGGGAAAGGGGAGATAATCCAAATCTCTGAATGTTTCCTGAAAAAAATAATAGCATCCACAAATACTTGAATTCATAGTGACACAATATTTCAAGATTATGCCTATTTCTTTTTCATGTAATTACGCTCATTGCGATGTGTCTGTCCTTTATAATTGTTCATCCTTTGCTCTTGTGCAGAACACCTGCAGCCTGGGATTGCTCAGCAGTGGATCCAAAGCAAAAGGGAAGACATCGTGAGTCAAATGACTGAAGCCTGCCTTAACCAATCACTGGATGCCCTTCTGTCCAGGGACTTGCTCATGAAGGAGGACTATGAACTTATTAGTACCAAACCTACAAGGACCTCAAAAGTCAGACAATTACTGGATACCACTGATATCCAAGGAGAAGAATTTGCCAAAATTATAGTACAAAAGTTGAAAGATAACAAACAGATGGGTCTTCATCCTTACCCGGAGATACTTATGACTTCTAGATCACTATCTTTAAATTTCACACAAAATAAAAGTTTCTAGGTATATCTTTTTCAAGAAGAACATATGTTTATAAATAATTATTTATATCCCTGGCACCTTGATGTTTTTATAAAATGCATGAGTATTAGAAGTGTTACTGAAGTTTTAGGGGGATAAATATGAGTCCTTCTATGATATTGCAGTATTTTTTTTAAATAATATTAGTAAAAACTTTGCATTTTGCAACGTGATTCAATGTTTCATGTCTTTGATTAATTGAAACTTTTTATATATTCTTGTTCCTAGCAGTGTTTCTAACAGAAGCCATTTTCACACTCACTTTCTTTTTAGATTCCTTACTACTTGTCAAGATGGAATTTGACTTTATGAAGTATATACCCTTTATACACAAAGTGCAGAAAGTTCAGTGTTCCTACTGTAATCCAAGGTTCACATCTTCACCAGTGGGTTATTCATTTTTAACACTGACATCCTTTTGCTTCTGACCACAGGCAGTCTGTGTAGGACTAACATTTGCTGCAAAAGACACAACTGCTCTCTAATCCAAACCTCCACTTCTCCTTCCTTCTTATTCATATGTCAGGTAGTGTCTGAAATGATGGCTTCGCTGTTTGCCTATGATGGGCCTGTGTCTTCATTTTCATTTCCAGGTACCCAGAAGAAAGGTTTTTATATATGCACCCACCTAGGCAGGTATCAGGAATTGAAAATGGATTGTAGATTATTGTAACCAACTGGAGACAAAGACAGCATTAAAAAAGACTGCTGTTAGGTATTTGAAGTCGCTGAGTATTACCAGCAGCTCAGCCTAAAGATGCGGAATTTCATCCAGTGTATAGCATCCTGGGCATAGTACCTCTCTGAGGGGTAGAGTACAGCTCCAGGCAAACTGACTCAGCCTGTCAGTGTGAAATAGTAAGTCCTTCTGCACAGACATGGTGATGTTTCCTACAGAAACAGAAGGTCCTAAGCTGGGAAGAGCAGCTCAGAACAGGCAGCAGGTGTTGAATTATAAGCTGATGATCCTACAGGTGGCTCCAAGTCGTAAGGGTGATGGCAGTGTTCTTTAGCAAGATTTGGAGAGGCCATGGGCTTAACTTTGTCCTTACGATGGCCTTCAGATCCAGATGTTTTAGCTGGCTGATGTTTGTTCAGTGGACCAGATAATCCATGTCTGAATCTGAAACTGGCAATAAATTATTGACACTTTCTTCTAGAATTTCTTAACGTATCTGAGTACCTGGTCCAGATGGCCCTCTAGGAAGAAGGTCGTATCCACATAGAGCTTCTACATCAACGGTAGCGAACCTATGGCATGTTTGTAGCACCAGGCTATTTGTATCATTGAAACCTCTAATGTGTTTTTCTTTTAAGACAATTTCCCTGCTATAGAGTGAAGTCACTCTACCAGGGGAAACTCATTGCATACAAGTTCCAGATTTATGTTGGGTTTTGTTATATGACTGTAGATCATGACCCTGTGGTTAAAGATACCAAATGAAGAGCTACCCGTTTGTCATTTTCTAAGCTGTGAGTGATGTTATTGCTAATTATAATACTTTAACCAGGATGTCATACTTGTTGTGATCAGCTGTTTTCCCTTCTATAATAGTACCATGATTGTCTGAGTTTGTTAACATCACTGTAGTCCATTACCAAAGGACTAGAGGCTGAGTCAAATAAATGGCAATATCTCATTAATAACTTGAGTTGGTAGGATCTTGGGCCTAAAAAAACAGCTAAGAATCTCCCACACATAGAAGACAGCTATAAAGAACAGACATTTCTTAGGGATGTTAATGATAAATCTACCTACTATAAGAAACATACGGGTGCCAACACAGAAAAAAAATTAATTTTAAAGTTGCAGAAGCCAAACCCAACTCCAGACCTCCAGCCCACCGAAGACAAAGGGAAAAAAAGGTAAAACAAACTGGAGGCCGTACATTTGAAATTTCTGAAATAGAAATTTCAAAAGCAGGTACACGAGGAAATCGGAAAGAATCTCCCAGATTTTAAAAAAGAGATGATGACAATAATGAAAGACTTACTTGACAAGTCTAGAAAAGACATGGATTTAAAAGAGCATAGGAAAATGTTGGAAACCATGAATGCCAATCATGAAAGCAGTGGAATCCATGAGATATTCAGACATCCAGGAAACTAAAAAAAATCAATTCGAAATTTGCAAAATCAAATGAACAAAAGTCTAGGCGGAATTTCAGATCTAGAAGACAAGATTGTACCTAGCAATCATGGAAAGGAAAATCTCTTAAAAATAATGAGACAAAACAGCTGCAAGATGATGCAAAGAATATAAAATTGGTTGGAGTCAAAGAAAAAGCAAGAGCCAACATAAAACTTAAGAGTAGTAATGGCAAAAAACTTCCCATGTATGGAAAAGGAATTTGACATACAGATAAGTGAAGCATATAGAACTCCATTAGCCATGACCAAAATAAATCTACACCTAAGCATATAAGATTCCAGAAATTCAACATTAGAATAGAATATTAAAAGCTGTTGAGAAAAGAAATCATCTGTGAAAGAGAGCCCATCAGAATTATGGCAGACTTCTTAACACAAATGCTTGAGAGAGTGGAATGCAGTATTCCACGTTTTGAGATAACTTCCAACCTAGGTTGATGTACCCTATAAAACTGTCTTTCAGAATTAATGGAGAAATAAGATGCTTCCATGACAAAGAACAACCAAAGAAATTCATGACGACCAAATCAGCTCTACAATGTGTTCTGAAAAGTATTGTAGACAGATAGCAATGTGCATAAATACAAGAACACCAATAGGAAGAAGCTACCAGGAAAAGCAAGTAATTAAATGGGAAAGACAATCAACAGCAGATAATAATATGAGAAGGATAAGTCAATACATGTCAGATATAACCATCAAAATAAATAGTCTGAATTCACCAATCAAAAGAAATGGCTGGAAGAATGAATCAAGAAACAATATCCAACAATATGCTGCATACAGGAAACACAAACTCAAAAATAAATTCTCAAACTGAAAGTCAAAGGATGGAAAACACTATTCCATTTGACAGGAACCCAGAAAATAGTAATGGTAGCTATTCTATTTGCAGACAATGCGAACTTAAAGCCAAGAGATCAAAAAAGATAAGGTCAATACATTCTTGGTAAAGAAAAACAGAACAGTCATAAATATTTTGCACCAAATATGCAGAAGCATGCAACCATATAAAACAAATATTATTGGACATGAAAAATCAAATAAGCACTAACGTTTTAATGGGGAACTTTAACACCCCATTGTCACAAAGAGATGAATCAGCTAGGCAAATCAATATCAAAACAATCCAGCCTGTGAAAAATGAACTTGATAGGTGTCTACAGGGTGTTCCACCCCTCATCAGAGTACACATCTCAGTTGCACACAGGATGTTCTCCAAAATAGGCATAAGCACCTGCCTGCCAAGCAGGTTTTGTGGTACCAAAATAAATAAATAAATAAATAGATCCCATGCTCTTGGGTAGGAAGAAAAAGCATAGTGAAAATGGTCGTACTTTCAAAATTTTTATACAGATTTAATGCACACTCAATCAAAATACTGTTAGTATACCTCGCAAAACTGGAGAAAACAACCCTAAAATTCATGTGGATCCAAGAGAGACCTAGAAAAGTGTTACGGTGCACAACCTGTATAGCTCTTGAGGTTCTTTGGGTAAAGGACCATGAAAGGATGAGAAAATAAACAGAGCTGGGGTCAGGAGCCCTTCCACTCCTGATGGGAGAAAAGGAACTGCTCCCCTCACTCTAGGGGCAGTTATTTATACCTTTTAGCAATTTAATGTCATATGACACCCCATTATCCTAGCAATGTACTATTCAGATTGTCTGGGAGCTACACATTCTCTGGGCTGAAGCAGCTTCTTCTTGTGACTTGCTCTGGGTGCTCTTTGTTCTAGGAGAAGCCATGCTCCAGCCTTGCACATGTAGTCAATTTCCAATTTAAATGGCTCCCAACCCACCCCTCTTTTTTGTTTTGTTCATAGCACAGGATGGATGGTCAGTGGAAACTGGAGGAGTTATATTTGGAGAACTCTGTTGAAGATCTTTTTTGTTTTTTTAATGCTTTTAATTTTAAGTGCAGTCCAAGAATTTTAAGTGCCTGTGTTCCACAATTTAAACCGTATAGAGTTGGATTCTGAAAATGGCGGCGGGCTAGGGGATGGAGCGAAGAGTCTCTCCAGAGAATTCAAACTCAAAGCTAAAAAAAGACAGCATGGAGAGGGCCAGACAAATCGATAGCGATTCTTATTAACCAAGACAGTACAGCTGGAGGATTTAAAGTCACGCTGAGACCTTTGCCGACAACGGGAGGCTGCAAATCTCGCGCCCTTAAATCAACAAACAGACTCGTGGACCCAGCACGAAAAGCTGAGTTGCTTTTGGGGACTGCGGGAAACGGACCGAGACTCCAAGTAGCAGCCAAGTCTGCACCGCTGCACCAGAGCGGACGTACAAAGCGTGGGCGTTTCAAATTTAAACGGTGCACAGATATCTGACCGGTCAGCACTGTGCTGAGAGCGCACGCTGTGCACCGCCCCGCGCTGTCCTGGGAGTGCGGGAAAAGTGGGCAGCTTGGTGTGCGGCGGTCCCGGAACGAGGACTTGCACCGGACTCTGGTGAGTACAGAGAACCCCGCGGCTGCTGGGTTTGGCCAGAGAACAGCTGGCCCGCCACCACGGGGAAATCAATAACACAGAGTCTGGTGCAGACATATTAGCCTGGCGGCAGAAACCACAGCTTGGTGACATCACCAGGTCCCCTTGTAGGGAGGGCTGGTGGAAGACATCTTGAGTCCTGGCAGAGCCTGATTACTTGCTGGCTTCAGCTCCACACAGAGAACTTAGTGGGAGCCATATTAGTTTTGGGCAGAGCTGCTTTTCTGGTGCTCCTGTCACAGAGAGGTTTGGAAGAGAATGGCTGGGACTTGGGCAGAATCCTGTGCCATTACTCAGCTGCTTCTGATTCAAAGAGAACTGGCAGGAGCTACTGGGGCTAAACCAAGCCTCTGCTTGGGGCCCAATAAGCGGATACAAAATAGTCACAACTCAGTGACAACCAGAAAGTACAGCCTAATTTAGGAACTAACTGGCACAGAGGCTAGAGACTAGACTGTACCGCCCCTGCATCCCAGCCTACCCCAGATAACAGCAAATTGGGGAGGACAGCAAAAACTCAAGCCAGCACGCTTCTGAGAGGCCCTAAGCAATTCGGAGAGGGCCAGAGAACTCCAGGACAGTCTGAAAGAAACCAGAAACATGACAAGAGATAAAAATAAAAAAAATCTCCAGCTGTTCAACAGGAGAAAATAAACCCAAGAGAACTAAACACTGAAGAGAACAAACACAGTAACCATCCTCTACTCGACACAGCATCAGCCGAAATTAAAAAGTACTTACATGATCTCATAGAGGAATTTAAAGATGTACTCCTGATCCAAGTGAGGGAAGATATAAAGAGATTAATTAAAGAAATGACAAGCCCCACCCAAGAGAACACAGATGGAAGAACTGAGGAATTCAGAAAAGAAAGAGAAGCATCTGAAGAAGAATTTAAGCATAATTTAGAATACATGAAACAGATCCAAAGAGAATATCAGGAAACTAAAAACTCCATTGAATATTGGCAAAATGCCTTGACAGAAACTAAAGACAACCTTCTGAAACTTGAAGAGAGATTTAGGGCTTATGAACATGAAAGAAAAAGCCTCTTAAAAATAACAAGGAACCAGAAAGAAGCAATTCTAAAACTGGAAGATGATAAAAAGATACATAACCTAGGAATAAAGAATGTGAGTGAGGAAGCAGGAACATCCAAAAATGAAATACAAAAAATATTCACAGATATATTAAAGCAAAATTTCCCACGTATAGCAAAAAGAAATGATATCCAGATAAAAGAAGCATACAGAACGCCAGCTACCTACAACCAAAACAGATCTACGCCTAGGCATATAATAATCGAGATCCCAGAAATCCACCAAAAAACAGAATATTAAAAGCAGCCAGAGAAAAGATGCAGGTTACCTATAACGGGAAATCTATCAAAATAACAGCAGACTTATCAACACAAACTCTTAAGTCAAGAAGGGAGTGGGGAGAAATATTCCAAGTCCTGAAGGAAAAAAATATGCAACCAAAGTTCATATATCCGTCAAAACTCTCTCTAAAAATTAATGAAGAAATAAGATACTTTCAAGACAAGGAGGAACTGTGGGAGTTCGTGGCCACCAATCCAACCCTACAGAGAGCGCTGAAGGACATTACAGAGAAAGAGAGGAAGAGAAATCAGGATTACAGCTACAGTGGCAGAGAGGCCTCAGTGAACGGGGCAGACAATGGAATGAGGGAATAAGGTGGACAAAATATAGCAGAAAAGTGGAGTAGCAGACATGAGGCAGAGACAGTAAGCCAGTCTTTGGTAGAGACAGCTCTGAAACTATATGTAAAAAAAAAAAAAAGCAGAGGTCATTGCTAATGGTGTATAACGATTTAAAAGACACAGTAGTCCTAGTGCCATATTTAGATTGAATTAAATTTGTTCTGGTCTGTCCACTCATGTCAGATTTGAGGACACAGACCTCTAGAACCAAAAATAGCAGGTTATACCATGGTAACTATCCTTACTTTCCTATTGACTTAGGCTGAAATCCTGTATTACTTACATTGTCTTACTATGACTGATCTTAACTGTATCTGAATCATAAGACTATTGGTTGGCCTTGAGTGATCCTATTTGAAATCGGTATGCGTGTTAGAATCAACCCTAAAAGTAGAGGAAACTACTCTGAGCATGACAAGATGTAAAGGATATCCATACTGGTATGAATCAGTAACAGCTCTCAAATACTACAATGCAGTCAAAGATAAGTTTTTATAAAAATAGGTGTAAGTATGTTTGTCGGTGTCGCTCCCGGCCTGCAGGAACAGCATGCAACAATATCTGGCGGTGGTCAGGCTTTTCTTTATTCTCTCCTTATACAGTCTGCCCCGAAGCCTCTACCGGTCCGCTCTCTGCGGCTCCTTCCGTGCTTCTTTCTCTACAGTCTGTCCCGAAGCCTCTACCGGTCCGCTCTCCGCGGCTCCTTCCGTGCTTCTTCTCTACAGTCTGTCCCGAAGCCTCTACCGGTCCGCTCTCCGCGGCTCCTTCCGTGCTTCTTCTCTACAGTCTGTCCCGAAGCCTCTACCGGTCCGCTCTCCGCGGCTCCTTCCGTGCTTCTTCTCTCGTGGCGGGAGAGGCACTCACTTTTATAGGGTTACAGTGGCCAATCAGTTCAAAGCGCGCGATGCGGGCTGATTGGCTAACATCAGTTGTTGCTAGGCAGACTATCTTACAGAGCGGGTTGTTTACCAAGCAGGAAGCAGGAGATAAGCGCCATCTTAGCACACTCGATGGGAGGGGTAATCTAGCTCAGGCTTTGCTCTTTCCTACAGGCCTCACGTCCGCCGCGCATGGCGAACTATCACAGACGCGGCTCCCAACATCTCCCCCTATTTTATTTTACAAGAACGAGCGCATCGCAGCCCATCCTGGATCAAGCGTAGAGGCCTACGCCCTGTATCTGAGGCCCACCGCAGGCCTTTGGGTTGGAACCCAGGCGGCCGTCCCAGGGTCCACCAAGGCCTTGAGGCCCTCGTCCTTTTTTCCAGGGCCAGGAACGAACTGGACGGAACCTGGATGCACATAGGCATGCGCTCATGCCACTCCGTGTGATCCCCTTTGGAGAGGCATCTAGATTCGGGGCGGAATCTAGTGATCCAGCGGCTTTCGTGCGCCATGGGGTAGGGCCTGGCTTAGGTTGAGTCGTGCTGGGGAGGCACGCTCTTACCCGTCATTGACTCACCCACCCTGCTACATGTTGTTGTCTAGGGAGGAGAATGTGGGAAGCCTGTCACTTTTAAACGCGGTCGTAGGCCATGCAAGCGAGCCATGCGTATGCCTGGGGGTCGTTTTGCCCGTTCTGGACCGCTGCCAGAGCAGCATGGGCAACCATGCGGATCTGACGTCGGGCCGCTGCAAGGCATCCATTAATAAACGATGTGACCCATCTGAGCAAGAATGGTCCTATAAGTAAAAGCAGAAGCAGGGAGCAGATAGCACTCCCAGTGTAGAGGGCAGCCCTTTTTTGGCTCATCTTGACTTTACGTCTACGGCTGGTCCCTGGTGGGGCAAGTCTGGTCTTCGGCCGATGGACTTGTCGCACGTGTCAGTCTCTCTGGGACCCACAGTGGTTCCCGTCCCGGTTCCTGCGGAAAAACACAAACCGCACCTCGGTTCCAGCTGATTACCGGATCCAGGCCCATCCATTGTCCTGTTAGGACATCTTTCCATTTCACCCATCCCTTATTGCTAGGAGATGGACTAGAATGCTCCATAGCTGGTGAGCGGTTATTATTGTTTAAGTTTAAAAAATTGTATGTGAACAGTGCCATAGATAACCATGCCTTTGGAGGCAGGCCTTGGCTTACTCCCCCTCTTTGTTTATATAAAACTTCTTTGAGGCTTTTGTGAGCTCTCTCAATAATTCCTTGACCTTGAGGATTGTATGGGATACCATGCTTTAATTGTCTGCCATTGATCTTAAGCAAAAGCATGGGCCTCTTGTCAAGAGTCATGTGGAGTACTGGAACCTCTTATGGAGGCTGGGGAGCAGCAGGAGCTGTGCTATCCTGTCCTCGGCCACAAATACGATTTCCTTGAGCATCATAGACTGATCTGCAATCCTCTGCCTTATGTGGGCCCTTTCTGCATCTCCCACAGACGCCATACGATCCCTCATTTTTGGGGCGAGGCCTGGCGCTTGTGTTATTCGGGCAGTCACGTTTGATATGCCCTGGGTCCCCACAGCTGAAGCACCTCTTGGCCTTGCGCTCTTTCCTCGGCCCTCGAGGGCCCTTTTGTTGTACTGCCGTGGCTAGGAGGGCCGCAACTCCTGAATGGGAAAGTGGCCCCCCTATTTCTCTGCATATTCTGATCCAGGCGTTAAGGTCCTTATTCTTATGTGGGGCTATTCCTGCTTTACATTCTTTTGTACACTGTTCAAAAATTAACTGCCTGATGAGCGGACGAGCCACATCCTGGTCGGAAAATATTTTATCGGCAGCATCCTGCATCCTGGCCACAAAGTCAACGAATGGCTCCGTGGTGCCTTGAACTATTTTTGAAAGACATAGGGAGGCTGTTCCAGAACAGCGCTTTTAAGTTCTCTAATCTGTTTTATTTCAAAGGGTTCCCACACATTACGTCCCTGGCCTAGGGCCATTTGTACAGGATATATCCCATAGGGGCCGCTATCTATCCCTGGGAACGGGTGGTCTTCATTAGACACACGACCCCCACGCCACAGCTGTCTGTGGAAATAACATCCCGCCAGCGGCGGAGCATCATAAGATGGCGGCCGCGGTTGGGTAGAAAATGGCGGCCTAGGCATTACTTCCTGTACTGGCTGAAGAGGGGGGAAGTCCCAGGCGGCGGCCTCGCATCGAGGGACCGCTTCCGGGAACGAATTCCAGGGCGGAGCGGAAGGTTCTGTCTCCCTCCCCTGCCAGGGGGCGCTCAGAAGCTCTCTGCTTTTCCGTAAGCCTAGTTGAGCGGAGCGCAGTTCTCGGCGCAACACGGCGAAAGAGCCGTGTGCCTCCCTATCACTTGGCTTAGCCTCCCGGCAGTCGGCCCTTCTGGCCTCCCCGTCATTCAAGTCTCCCTCTTCCTCGGAGTCTGACGACTCCGAGGCTTGAGCCCTGTCTTCCTCTTCTGTACCTTTGTCCTCCTTGACGGACCCCTCTCGGGAGCTCCTTGACTGTGCCTGTTCAAACACCTCGTGTACTTCTACAAATTCTTGAGAGCTCCCCCCGTAACTACCCTCACTCTTAGTGCTGCTACTTGGCATGTTTCCCATTTTTTTTTTTTAATATGTTACTCACCGCGTGAGGCCCAAGGAATCCGCCACTTACGCGTGAGCCTGAGAGGAGTCTACAAACCCTGTAGGTGCGCGCCACCCAGGGCCCAGGTTTATCCTCTACTCACCTGTCCTGCAGCACCATACTGGAGAATGCAGTCCACCGCCGCGTCTCGGGGTTGATCAGTCCCCGTACGGGCCACCAGATGTCGGTGTCGCTCCCGGCCGGCAGGAAGAACACGCAACAATATCTGGCGGTGGTCAGGCTTTTCTTTATTCTCTCCTTATACAGTCTGCCCCAAAGCCTCTACCGGTCCGCTCTCCGCGGCTCCTTCCGTGCTTCTTTCTCTACAGTCTGTCCCGAAGCCTCTACCAGTCCGCTCTCCGCGGCTCCTTCCGTGCTTCTTCTCTACAGTTTGTCCCGAAGCCTCTACCAGTCCGCTCTCCGCGGCTCCTTCCATGCTTCTTCTCTACAGTCTGTCCCGAAGCCTCTACCGGTCCGCTCTCCGCGGCTCCTTCCGTGCTTCTTCTCTCGTGGCGGGAGAGGCACTCACTTTTATAGGGTTACAGTGGCCAATCAGTTCAAAGCGCGCGATGCGGGCTGATTGGCTAACATCAGTTGTTGCTAGGCAGACTATCTTACAGAGCGGGTTGTTTACCAAGCAGGAAGCAGGAGATAAGCGCCATCTTAGCACACTCGATGGGAGGGGTAATCTAGCTCAGGCTTTGCTCTTTCCTACAGGCCTCACGTCCGCCGCGCATGGCGAACTATCACAGACGCGGCTCCCAACATATGTTTAACTATAATAAGCCAGTGTTGTGGACAAATCTATTGAAAATAACAAGAGAAAACATAGTAGCAGCTATGGAAGATCATTTATATTATAGTTTTATAAGTCTTATCCATTGCATGTTTTTCTAGGAAATTGTTTCGCTGTCTTGTTATGACTTGGTTTTCCCTATAATACAGAGAGGATAGGAACAAATACTCTGAGGAAGAGACCTGAAAAACCCGAGGCTTATTTTGTAGCATTATAATATAAATCCTAGCAATCTATTGCTTGCTGATTAGAATGACATTGGACTGGTTTCTTCAGCTCAACTTCAGCATATGCAGAGATGGGGACGGCTATCTCAAAGAGAATGAGAGATGTGATGGTAGTTGCTATTGTCTTCCCTAATTTGGAACTTGAGGACCTAAAAAGACTCCATCATCCTGTAATGATTTGATTAGTTCTATAATATGCAATAAGTATATAAAGTGGGTGAAGTTAGGGACAACTATTTGTAAGAAGCTAGAGACAGTTAGATAAGGTAGATCTCCAGTGGACTTGCTTTGAAATCTGTATTTCTTTAAATTGTTTTTTATTTTTTTTTAAATGTTCTGTTCTGTTTTGATATGGTTAACCTTACCCTCTTAGAGATGTAAAACAAATAGGTGGGACTGATAATCATATTACAGAGCTTTTGTTCGACCATAGAGCAGAATGGTTTGTAGGGTCACTTTTTTGAATGTCATTCTAAATACTTTAATTCTATAACCTGAACAGCCATTTCGAAGATGACAATTTGTAACTTATCAACTGGCAATTTCTTACCTTTTGTTTGTCTGTAATTTAGTATTATTTCTACCCTTTTTTTTTATCTCCATGTATTTTTTTTTCTTTTTTCGTTTCCTTTTCTTTAAATAAAAAAAAACGTATAGAGTCCATTAATGTGTAACAATAGACAGCTATTAGTGTACCCGGCAATTTTTAGGTATTAGTGATTTGAGTTGCTTTTATAGCTAACATGTATTATGGCATTGCATTATACCTTTTGTGGTTATGCTTTTCTGTTGGATCTGCAAGACCAAGTTAAGGTGAGACCTGTACTAAATACAATCAGTTTTTTGCCATCTATCAAGGTCAGTTACATCTCCTCAGGAATTACCTTGGAACTATGTATAGTACCTCTTAGCTTTTTTGTCAGTGTCAGCTATCTGAATGAGTCACAGACAGTACTTCTTGTGACCAGGTTGCTTCTTGTGAAAGCTTTCTCTCCTGGTGACTCTTCTTAGGCACACCGCATATCAGTGTTCACTTTTCTCTATGGTCCCAAAATCTTCTTGATCAGAAAACCAGGACTTACCAAGTATAGGATGATGCAGCAGAGGTCCTCATTGACCTTGGAGGGCTAGGGACAAAATATTGGCTATTCTCTTAACCCATCTGTATCACCAATTTTCTGTCTCTAAACCTCAGTTATTGAACATGCAGAAGAAAAGATTGATAACAGTACAGTGTAGTAGTAGCTGTAATCTCAACATTATCTTGTCCAAATATCAAGAATAAAACCATTATTTTTTAACAACCATGGATGTTTTAACATTTGAATTCCTATAAAATGTTAACAAACAGTTATATATTTTACACAGAAAATTAGAAATCAAAACCTATATCTAATATTAGGACAATCGTGGTGACATTTTGTAACATCTGAATTTTCATTTTTTGACATGAAATATCCTCATGTAGTCAAACATCAGTCAAACATCCCTATCTAATACCTAAGAGCTTTTAATTTAAGTTCTGCGGGATATATAGCTCATAAGTTTTGTTACAGGAAGAGATCTGAATCTGTAGCAAAATTCTGTCAAAATAAACAATCCCTGTTTTACATTTTGGAAAACCTGTATGTCTGGAAGTATGAATACATTGAATACCATGAGTGCATTAAATCATTTGTCATAGCCATATGAAAATCTTTGAGCATTTTTTAATCAAAAATGTTATTGTATTATTTATTCTGGTAATGACCAATGTGAACATATTACAATAATATACTTCTATAACTAGTTGGTGTGTCTCTGATAAGGCTATGGAGATCATTGAAGCTTCTGAACAATGAATAAGAATTGATTAGATGTTACCAGGAAGCTGCTTTTGTATTCATCAGTTGGAGTCCTGTCCAAGAATCTCCCTTACCCTAAAGAATTTTTATTTAATTATCTTAATTTTTGATGACTTATGAAAAACTCAATCATAACATTTAATACTTTATTTTGAACAATGAGAGATTCTTAAGTTATGATAAACAACAAAGAATTTTAGCATCATTTTGATTAGCTGGGAACCAAGGTAGAAGCACGCTTTTTTAAATCTATGGCCCAGCTGGATTGAGTGGAACTTCTAATCCTAGTTTTCTGAGGACTCTCCATACTGATTTCCACAGTAGCTGCTACCAGTCTACACTCCCACCAACAGTGGGGAAGTATTCCTTTTTCTCCTCACCAACCTCACCAACATTTGTTACCAGTTGATTTCTTGATTTCAGCCATGCTTTTGGGAGTGAGATGAAATCTCAATGCTGTTTTAATTTGCATTTCTCAAATGACCAGTGATGTTAAACATTTCTTCATGTATTTATTTGCCATTTGTATATCTTCTTCTGAGAAATGTGTGTTCATCTCAGTTGCCCATTTTTGGAGAGGGACTTTGAATTTGAGGGGCTTGATTGATGTTTTTCAATTATTTGTATGGCCTGGATATAAGTCCTCATGTCTCAGTGGTATATGTGCACCCATGTTTATAGCAGCACAATTTGTGATAGCTAAATCTTGGAAACAATCAAAATGCCCGTCAACCACAAAATGGATGGAAAAGGTGTGGTATTTTGTACAATGAAATATTACTCAGCTATAAGAAAAGGTGATCCTGAGACTTTTATAGGTAAATGGAGGCAACTTGAGACTATCTTCATAGCTGAAATAAAATAAACTCACATTTGTACATATCATATTATCTTTCTATTATAAAAAATACTAAGGACTGGGGTTTAGCTCAGCAGTGTAAGCACCTGCCTGGCAAGCGCAAGGTCGTAAGTTTGATCCCTGGCACTAAAAAAAAACCCTAAAAGCAAAAAAAAGCTAAAAAAAAAAAAATAATAAATCTATGACCCACAAGTGTGGGCCACCACCAGACTGGGGACAGCTAGACACAAGCCTCTTCCTGTGAGTCAGTGCCATTTGTGGACTTCAGGGAGAGAGGACAATGCCATACCAGCAAACAAGCCCAATCTGGGAACCAGTGCCATGCACTGACTGCTGCCAGAGTGGAAACAGCTAGACCCATGCGCCTTCTGAATTGTTTGATGGAGAAAATAGAGAAAACATAGAATACATGACGCAGGTTCAAGGAGATTATCAGGAAACTAAAAACTCTATTGAAAGCTGGCATAACAGCTTGAAAGAAACTAAGGATAGATTATCAGAACTGGAGGACAGATTTGTAAGGTGGGAGCATGAAATGAAAAACTTCTTAAAAATAACAAGAAAACAAACAGCAATAATATAAAGACTAGAAGATGATAAGAGGATCTATAACTTAAGAATTGCGAACATAAAAGAAGAAGTAGGGAGAATTTCCCTAATTTAGCAAAAGGTAAAGATACTCAGATGTATGAGGCATACAGGACCCCAGCCACCTACAACCCAGGCATATAATAATCAAAATTCCAGAAATCCAATATAAGAACAGAATATTAAAAGCCGTCAAAGACAAGAAACAGATCACTTACAAGGGAACACCCATCAGAATTACAGCAAACTTCTCGGCACAAACCATCAAATCACCAAGAGCGTGGGGGGAAATAATTCAAGCTTTGAAAGATAATAACCTCCAGCCAAGATTGATATATCCTGCACAACTGTCCCTAGAAATTGATGGAAAAACAAGGTGCTTCCAGGATAAAGAGGAACTAGGGGAATTCACAACCACCAATTCAACTCTACAGAGAATACTGCAGGATATTCTAAAAAAGGAATACCAAGATTCCAGAAACAGTGGCAGAGAGGCCACAATGAATGGAGCAGAAAGCAAAATGAAGAGGACAAACTGACAACTAATGACAGAAAAAGAGTTCAACAGAAATGAGGTAGAGAAGGTTGCATGGTAGGAACAGCCATTTTGGAGAAAACAAGACATAATAGGTAGTGCTGATTTAATATCCTCTTGTTTTGAAGTCCCATCAAGCTTTTGTTCTTCTGTCTCCATTGATTTTAATATGTTGTATCTTATTGGATTTTATTATATGTGATAATACAAACAAAAACTTTTATAGATGAGATTATACAGAAACCATTGTTCATTTTCTGTTAGTTGATTCTAAATACCCTGTAATACTGTCATTCTCTTGAATGGTTTTACATTGTCTTGATATGTCTGATGCTACAGTATACGAAGTTATACCCAAAGATTTTAAGGGAAGAGACACTATGGTAACTACTTTTATGTCAAGATTATCTTGTGGTGAAACACTATTTTGCTTAAATGGCTATGTTTTGACCTGCGCTATTTTGTTGTTATGCCCTCTTTTTTATCTCAATCTCCTTTTTATTATCTACTTTTTCATTTTTATCCTTTTAATTAAGGGAAAAATAAATAAAAAATAGCAGGATATATTATAGTAACCCACTTTGATTTCCTATTAACTTGATTTGAAATTCTGTATTACTCTCACCATCTTGTTTTGACTGATTTTCCTCTATTCTGTAGTTTGAAAGTATAGGCAACAACTATGAAGACAATAAGATTCATTGTGACCCCCATTCTTGTTGACTATTATCTTCTTTTGAAGCCCTCTAATGTCGCCAATGTTTTGGTTTTATTGGTCTTATTCTTTACTGTTTTGTTCAATTTTATTATAACTGATATAGGCAATTCCTTTTAAGATAACAAGAGGCATTATGGTAACCATTGCTGATCACCTTGTATTTTGTTTTTACATTATGTATTATGTCCATCCTTTTGACTTGACTGACTCTGTCCTGGTATGTCACATTTGGTTTTACATTCTTCAAAAAAAAAAAAGTAATAAGAACTGTGGGAGCAATAAAACCCAAAATGTGTAATTTTCATTGTACAAAAGAAAGGAAAAGAAAGTGCTCTAAACGATATATCCGCACATATATTTAAGTGTATAAGATAGATAACCATATTACTGAATTTTGCTGGATCATTGAACAAAAATTTTTGCAGTCTCACTGTTTGAAAGTCCCCTCTATATGCTTTAATTTTGTAACTTCAACAACTATTTCTAAGATGACAATATGTAATTAACTAGTGATTTCCTACTGTTTATTTTTTTCTGATATTCTGTATAACTTGTACCCTTTTTCTGTTTTTTATTTTCTTTTTTCTCCTTAAATAAAAATTTTTTTAAAAAGAGCCTTATGTACAGAGAAAAAACCTGAATTTTATATTTAGGCACGCAGGGCTCACATTTGCCATCTGTCATTTTCATCTCTGGCTGCAGCTCTTGTCTCCCCACTTCAAGGTGGTGGGTGTGGCTGCCCCAAGGTGCTGGGTGAAGGCAGCAGGGCTTGCTTGGTGAGCCACTGCAGGAATGCACATGTGGTCAGTGTCATTGCCAACTGACCCCAGGCTCTGGGTACACAGCTTGTGCTCTGGCTCTGGCCTGGGGGTATCACTGCTTATTGGGGGGTCCAAGTCCAGGAGGTGTCATTGCCATGTAAACTTTTGGTGCATAATGTGTGCTTGCAGATGATAGGAAAAGTAGGGGTGACTGGGGTCACCAGAACCACATCCTGCCTTCCCAGCACCAGGATGAGTGATTCGTTGCTACACTGGTGGACTAACCATTAAATGGCTTGGCAGGCCCCAGTGGAGTCCACTCTGTAGCACAAAGGAGGCAGGACCATTTGGACTTTGGTCCCTCCACTCATCTACCACCAATTGCAATGACAAGCAAACACCAACACCACCATGAGGCAGTAGGTCCTGCCTCACCAAGCCAGGCCAGGCCAAGCTGCCATGGGGAAGTTCTCCATGCCTTCACCATTTATGTATTCTCTTAAGGGCAAAATCCTGAAATAATTTTAGACCTTGATGGCTGGAAGTCAAATCTAGGGATGTCTCAACCCTTGAAGGAAGTCTCTTCCATGCCCCTGTGGCTGCCATACTAAACTGATCATAAATTTGCAACTCGAAAGCAAGTCAATTGCATGTGGCAGTAAAAACGCTCTTCCTATCCTTCCAGGTTAACAATTTAGCATTTCTACTAGGTTGAGAGACATTACCCACGTTCTGTAGATCTGTGATTGCCACATCCAGAGGGCATGCCATAAGCCAGGTGCTTTGAATATTGACTGAAGCATTTGTTCTTGTATCTAAAAGCCCTTTAAAGGCTTTTCCTTTCATTATCAGTTTTATCTCTGGATAATCCTGATTAATCTGTTGAACCCAATAAGTATCAGAAGACCCAAAATCCTTGGATTCTCTTTCTTTATTTATAGACTTTTTTTCAATTTTTGTCAAGGGAAGAATAACCAATTGGGTAGTGTGAGAATGTGGGGTGATTTGAACGCTATTTTGAGTACATCAAGTCATAACCTTGATTTCTCCTTGCAACTGAAACAAGCAACATTGTCTTTCTTAATCTCTCTTGTCTCAGCCAAACTGTAGACTCTGGATCTCTTTGCTTCCCTTCCCCGCTGGGGGCATGTGAGAAGTAGTGAGAGGAGCTGAAAGCAGCAGTGTCTTCCTGTTAAATAGCCCTTTAAATTCTGTAGAGGTCCAGATAGATTTGTGTTGGTTTATTTTTTCCCTAGCCTTGCTTTAAACCGGTTTTCCATTTCCTCCCAAGTATGTAAATTTACAATTTCTTCTTCTGAAATAAACAAGCTCAAGAAATTTTATGAGTTATATAGTGTCAGGGCATTGAAACTAAAATTGACATAAGAAAACAACAAACAAAAAAAAGACCTAAGTTAGTGCAGAGTTACATTGATCGCAAATTTGAAGCAAGTACCCCTTAAGTAAAAAATTTTGAAAAACAGCAGAGTTTCAGAATTTACACTACCAGATATCAAGACTTACTAAAAAGTTGTATGAGGCAATGATATGCTAGAGCCAGCTACTACCAATTCATGAAAGCCAAATATTGAATTTTTACAAGTTTTATAGTTTAATTGTTGTTGTGTTGGTCATTTGAAATTGTCTTTTGTGAGAGTATTTTGTAAACAAAAATCAGCAAACCACCTGTCAGGGCCACATTACCTACCTAATCACTATGAGTTTGTCATGCTGAGTAAGGCAGTGACAGACCCCTCTGCAAGTTTTCTAGAGAGGCAGGCCTAGTCTTCCACATCAGCTTTAACTTTACATCAAGTGGCCCAACAATCTCTACCTTTTGGACAGATAACTAAAGGTTTTGTTGAAGAGACAGATAGTGGCTGTGCTGACCCTGTAAGTGCAGCAAAACAATTTTTGGCAAAATGCTCCTCATCCCCACAATAAAAACAACTGGTTTTGTTTTTTCTCTTTCCTTTAAGCTGTGAACTGATGATTTGAGTGATTATAATTGTCTCAGAGTATTGGGGATTTAAAGTTCAGTAACCTTATAAATATGCTGAAAATCCACCATGCCCATCTGGCTTCTTTTAGCATCACTTGCAAGGAAGATAGAGAAAATGGCTCTGCTCCCTTAAAGGTAGAAGTTCCAACCTGTGACAGCAAAATTTGTCTGAGCTGAAAAGGTAGGATTGCTGCTTGTGGCTCAATTAAAAATATCAGGTGTTGTAAAATAGAATTCACAGCAAAGCTCTTCTCTTGCAGGGAAGAGTTATCCCCCATCTCTCCTTCCTTATCCAACTGAGCAAAGCCATAGGGTTTAAATTCTACTGGGGGTTCTGTTCTTCCACTATCCTAATCAAAATCCATTAAAGCAAACTAAATACTGGAATTAAGCATATAACAGTTTCATATACATTGTGATTCTTTAGAATGTTTGTCCTGTAATTATACCGCTAATGAAATCAATACACCACTTCCGCCTTCCTTGGGGAAGGAATTTCTCACAAGCCCATTTATAATTGTGGCCCTAGACAATAAGATTTTGTTTCTATGCCCCAGTCTTTACCCCTAATAATGCCAATATCAATACACTCCAGTGTATTGCATATGTGGTCAGTTTCTAGATTTAACAGCTCCCAACATTATGGTTGACACATTATGTCTACTCAAGAAGTTTAAAAGCTTAAGCAACCCATCAGAGAGCCTGAGTCCTTCCTTTATAAACATCCTCATCCTGTGCAAGAGAAGACAAAGGAGACTTTGTGAGTGCTGCACCCACCCTGGAGATGGGGTGGCCTGGGTACAATTTAAGGGAAGAAAAGAGGCTTGCTTTTCCCCCTTTATGCTCTAGTTGCTTTGCTGCTTTCTGCCACTTTGAAGTGTTGCCCCTGTGCCATGCCACCCTGCCTTGGAGCCAGCTGACTATAGACTGAAACCTTCACAAACCATGAGTTAAACAAACCTTTCCTTCCTTAATTTGGAGTATTGAGTAGTTCTGTCTCAGCAACCAGAGAAAAGCAACTAAGACAAATAGCAAAAGCAATTCGGGACAAAAAAGCATGGCAGAAGGGCATCACAATCCTTTACTTAAAATTACAATACAGAGATACTGTGATTAAAAACAGCATGGTACTGGTGAAAGAAACAGACCTGAGTATCAGTCTGAGGAACAGACTAGAAGATACAGAAATGACTCCAAGTGACCTCAGCTACCTGATCTTTGACAAAGGGACCAATCACATTCACTAGCAGAAAGGTTGTCTCTTCAATGGTGCTGGAAAAACTGGCACATGCCAAAGACTAAAACTAGACCCATGTCTATCACTCAGATATCCCCCTTGTGGGTATCTTCTTAGAATTAAAACCATCTTACCATAACAATATTTGTACACTCATTTTTTTAGCAGTATAGTTAGTAAAAGCTAAATCTTGGAAACAACCCAAATTCCCATAAAGCAATGAGTGGATAAAAAGATATGGCATTGGTTGGTTAGCTGGAAGATGATGTCAATGATCACAATGACCCTGCAACAAGATCTCATGCATTCATAGAACTGTTATGATCTCAGCAACTGCTTTCTTTTCATTATGGTCCACACTGATGCTTTTGGAGAGGGTGAGAAAGCCCTCTGAGGATGACCAGACAGTACGCACAGGATCTGACCTACAGGAGCACTTTCTAAATTTGTCTTTAATGAATAGTCAGTGGAATGAATTCTGGAGAAGGAAACATTTTCTGAATCATATTTCCCAAAATGTATGCAAGTACAAGTAATAGTAAGTGGAATCAGTAGACCCAGAGTCAGCACTAAATGACATTTGAGTCATATAATCAAGGAGTTTTCAGCTCTTTTTTGAGTGTATTAAATAAAGGAGAACATATCAACTTTGACCTCCCATCTTTTATTTCCCTAGTTAAAAAGGAGAGGATTTGACTGTAGAAATTTGGAATAATATTTGTCCAGAATTTTATAATTATTTTAATAATATTATTGTGTAAAAGAACCTCTGTATGTGGCCAGGGATGATGATTTCAGTTTATAATATATAGTTTTATAATATTCAAATAAAAAGAGAGTTTGAAATATTAATTATACTAAAGGTGGTACATAAATGTTCCAATAATCACAAAGATAGAAGACTAAATTCAGTCACTCTAGGATGAGACTGGATAATTTTTAACTAGAAAGTATAAGACAATGTCACAAATGACATTCTCTCCGTGTGTTTTATGACTGCTACCTGGAAGTGGAGTCCACAGATTAGTAGTACTAACATCACCAGGAGCATGTCAGAAATGTAAATTCATGTCCTCTTTCTCTGGGGATCATGTCCAGGAATCTACTTCAACAGACTTTTCAGACAATTTTTATCCAGTCCAAAGTTTAAGACCTTTATTTTAAGAAAGATTTTAGAACTGTGCACAAAATAATCTTTTCTCATTTTCACATGTCTGTTTTCTTGATACTTGATTGTCATACTTGTCTTTAGAATGTACAGTCTCTGAGCTGAGGTTTTATTAGAAAATTTTACTTCTGCATTCAATATGAATTCCCAGATCAATTTTATTCATGTTTTGCATTTCTAAAAGATCACTGCAATGTGATAATCAGACCACATTAGTCTCTTCAGTTCAGTTCTTTACGGAAGATCTTCAGGAGGGACAAATACTTGAATTCTGATGGTGAAAAAACCAAAGTGATGAAGAAAAAACTGCATAAGAAGCAGAACCAAACTGAAAATTATACTGAAGAAATTCCCATAAGAAGAGTGAGGTGTGCAGTGGAAGCCCATTTTTATTTGTCTCCATCATCAATCCTCTGCCCACCCTAAACATCCTCCATCAAAGTCAGTTTCCTAAAATGGAGAAAAAATATGATTAATTGGGAAAGAAGGAAGATTCATGGTTTCACACTGAGCCATAATCACCAACATCTCATTCTCAGAAACATAATTATTTTCTAAAAATAACACCTCCCAATGTCACAGTGGGATATGCCTGTATTCCTCGCACTCAGTAGAGGAACATGAGTTCAAGGTATCCTAAGCTGTTGAACAAAAACACTCAAATAAGTGAATGAGACTTTCCCATTTCCCAAAGAGACTAGTTCCCAAACTACCATTTCTCCTTCCATTGAGTCATCTCGTTAAATCTCGAACATCTATACTCACCTTAAAAGCAAAATTCCTTTACTTGACTTGTCTATTCCTATTAATTTATTCCATGAAAACTTATTTTATATTGCCTCTAACTTTATTAGCAATTTCAGGGCAGGTTTTTAAAAATTGGTTTTAATTTACAAGTGGGTTAAAAGGAACAAGTGTGCATCCATTGCCGCAAATTCTAGTAGAGTAAAAATATTAACAGATAAGTACTTCATGAATAAATACTGCCATTGATGAAGGGGAAACTAACAAACTCTTTGTACAGCTTAGCTCATCTCCAGACAATACTGTATGTACTTTCCTATACTGATTTTAAAAATCTATTTCCCTACAGTACATATGCATTGGGCCTGTTCAAACCATGAGAAGGAAGGTAGAGTAAATCTAATCCCTCCTCCATATCACAGCCCTTTATATATTTTAGACAATTGTTAAGTTTCTGATGTTTTGATTGATTGATTGATCTGCATTAGAATGATTCCCATTTCCTTTAGTGAGTATTTACATAGCATTGTTTGTATTTCTCTTTTTTTAGTATAGGTGCCAGAGTAATTACTCATCTATTTTCATCTTAAATTATGGCACCCATGACTAAACACATGCTTCCAATTAGGTTCATCAACACCAATGGAGTATCTCCCCTTCTTACTCATCTTGTCTAACCTTAATCATAACCCACAGGTATAGTCATTCACTTAATTTATAATGCTTGCAATGTAAATGTTTGTGCTTAATTTTTTAACATTAAAGAATACAAAAGCTACAAGTTTAATCCAGATGGTCAGTTTTTAAAGCAAAGATCTTTCTTTTAAAATTTGCTTCAATATAAGCACACATTTTGTTTTAGCTGCAAGTACACTAAAATACTGAAAATGAGATGTCTCCTAACATAGAAACAATATGATGCTGTTCAGGACGTATGTATGATATCTAGGTACAAGGAGCTGTGTCCACCCCCCTCCAAAAAAGCATGATTTAAGGACACCTGTCGATGTCCGCTCCCGGCCGGCAGGAAGGACACACGACAAAGTCTGGTAGTGGACAACCTTTTCTTTTTATTTTTCTTCTCCGTACAGCCTGCCCTGGGTTCTCCCAGCTGAAGCCTCCTCTGGTCCGCTCCCCGCGGCTCCTTTTGTGCTTCAGTCTGCCCCAAAGCCTCTACCGGTCCGCTCTCCGCGGCTCCTTTTGGGCTTTTACTTCTGGGCTTCTACCTGGCTTCTTCTTCCGCCCAGGGGTGGCACCGGTATATATACGGGTACAGTGTCCAATCATGTTAAAGTAAGCAAGGCAAGCTGATTGGCTAACATCATCAGTTGCCAGGCAGACTATATTGTTGAGCGGGTTGTTTACGCGGTAAGCAGGAAACTAACATATTCGATGGGAGGGGTAATCTACCTCAGGCTTTGCCCTTTACCACAGGCCGCACGTCCGCCGCGCAAGGCGAGCTATCACAGACGCGGCTCCCAACATCTCCCCCTATTTTATTTTTTATGAATGTGCGCATCGTAGCCCTTCCTGGACTGGGTGCAGAGGCTTATGCCCTATGTGTAGGTCCACCGTAGGTCCTTGGCTTAGACCCTGGTTGGCCATGCCATGGTCTGCCAAGGCCCTGAGGCCCTCGTCCTTTTTCTAGGGCCAGGCACAAACTGGACGGAACCTGGATGCACACAAGCTTGCCCTCATTTCCTCTCCGTAAAGAAATCCCCTCGGAGAGAAATTTAGACCTGGGCAGCATCTAACAGTCCAGCGGCTTACGTGCAGGATGGGGTAGGGCCTGGCTTAGGTCGAGTCGTGCTGGGGAGGCACGCTCTTACCCGTCATTGACTCACCTACCCTGCTGTGTATTGTCACCTTATGGAGGAGAATGAGGGATGCCCGCCATATCTAGACTCGGTCGTGGGCCAATTGAGCAAGCCATGCATATGCCTGAGGATCTTCTTGTCCATTTCGGGCTACCGCTATTTCTATTCATCTTATTGGTTGGTCTGTGATGGATCTCCAGTAGGGCAGGTCTGATCTTCAGTCGAGGGCTTTGTTGCCCGTGTCAGTCTCTCCGGTATCCACAGTGGTTCTCGTCCCGGTTCCTGTGGGAAAACACAAACCGCGCCTCGGTTCCAGCTGACTACCGGATCCGGGCCCATCCATTGTCATGCCATAGATAACCGCGCCTTTGGAGGCAGGCCTTGGCTTACTCCCCCTTTTTGTTTTTTATTTTTTATTTTTTATTTTTATCTTTTTCGTTTTTTTTTTTTTTTTTTATTGGTACCAGGGATCGAACTGGCGATTGCCTGCTTACAAGGCAGGCGCTTATGCCGCTAAGCTAAATCCCCAGCTCCCATTTCCTCGACCGGCGTTTTTCTCAGCCTGCTCGGCAGAGAACTCTGTGTACCAGGCTCGCCAATCCAGGTAACTGCCCGAGGGCAGACACGCCTTTGCCAGCTGAATCCAGTCCGCGGGGGTGAGGGGCCCAGAAGACAGATTCTCCAGCATGGCAATGGTGTAAGGCGCAGTCGGCCCAAAGGTTGTAACTGCATTTTTAAGTTCTCTAATCTGCTTTATCTCAAAAGGCTCCCATACATTGCGTCCCTGGCCCATAGCTACTTGTACAGGAAATATCCCGTAGGGGCCACTATCTATCCCAGGTGGATGTACCTCATGAGACAAGCGTCCCCCCTGCCAAAGCCGCCTGTAAAAATACCGACCCGCCGGCGGCGGAGCATAAGACAGCGGCCGTGATTGGGCGGAAAATGGGGGCCCGTGCACCACTTCCTGTTCTGGCGAAAGGGGAGGGAGCTCCCAGGCGGCCGCCTCGTGGCGAGGGATCGCCTCCCTCTCGCGCCGGGGAGCGCTCAGGAGCTCTCTACTCCTCCGCAGACCAGGTTGAGCAGAGCGCAATTCGCGGGGCAACGCTGGAAAAGAACCCTGCGACTCCTTATTGAGCGATTTAGGCTCCTGACAGCTGGTCTCTTTGGCCTCCTTGCCATTCAACTTTCCCTCGTCCTCGGAGTCAGACGACTCCGAGGCTAGAGCCCCGTCCTCCTCCTTAGCATCCTTGTTCCCCTTGACGGACCCCTCTCGGGAGCTCCCTGACTGGGCCTGCTCAGATACCCTGCGTACTTTTGTAAGCTCTTGAGAGCTTTCTCCACAACCACCCTCGCTCTTAGTGTTGCTACCTAACATGTTTCCCATCTTTTAATATGTTACTCACCGCATGAGGCCCAAGGAATCCGCCACTTACGCGTGAGCCTGAGGGGAGTCTAAAAGCCCTGTAGGTGCGCGCCACCCAGAGCCCAGGCTTATCCCCAACTCACCTGTCTCGCAGCTCTGTACTGGAGCGTTGTCCGCTGTCACGTCTCGGGGGTGATCAGTCCCCGGGCGGGCCTCCAAATGTCGATGTCCGCTCCCGGCCGGCAGGAAGGACACACGACAAAGTCTGGTAGTGGACAACCTTTTCTTTTTATTTTCCTTCTCCGTACAGCCTGCCCTGGGTTCTCCCAGCTGAAGCCTCCTCTGGTCCGCTCCCCGCGGCTCCTTTTGTGCTTCAGTCTGCCCCAAAGCCTCTACCGGTCCGCTCTCCGCGGCTCCTTTTGGGCTTTTACTTCTGGGCTTCTACCTGGCTTCTTCTTCCGCCCAGGGGTGGCACCGGTATATATACGGGTACAGTGTCCAATCATGTTAAAGTAAGCAAGGCAAGCTGATTGGCTAACATCATCAGTTGCCAGGCAGACTATATTGTTGAGCGGGTTGTTTACGCGGTAAGCAGGAAACTAACATATTCGATGGGAGGGGTAATCTACCTCAGGCTTTGCTCTTTACCACAGGCCGCACGTCCGCCGCGCAAGGCGAGCTATCACAGACGCGGCTCCCAACAGACACCAATTGCATAAAGAACCCCAACCTCAACATCTGAAAATAATACTAAGAAATTTAAAGATTAAGCAGAAGAAAACCTGAAAACAAATATAACCGATACCTTTGTGTGGCAGTTAGTATGGAATGTCAATTTGATTTCCTTTGAGATCTGCTCAGAGGATTAGTGAAACACGCTTCTGCATGTGTCTGCCTTGAGATCCATGTCTGGTCCCTGGCATACTCCCTTTGCCCTGTTTTGTTCTGCTTCCTGGCCACTGTGAACTAAGCAACTTTGCTGTGCTCTGCCCTTCTGCCTTGACATTCCTGCCTTGGAGCCAGGTAACCATATACTGAGTCCCAAATCACGAGCCAAATTAAGCCACTCTTTCTTTAAATTGTGGGTGTCAGATATTGTGTCCAGCAGAGGAAAGCTAATGAATACATAGAATGAATATCAAAAAAATGGAGTCATTGTTATTATAATAACTGACAAGTCTCTGGATCTGGTTTGCGGGAATAGTCTGGAAAGGTTTGGAGATGTTGGCTAGAGAATCTTTAAAATGTCATGAATAGAACCTGATAGTTGATCCTGTTGGCAGGCCAGAGAACCAGAATACAGATAGGAATATGGACAGTAAAGGCCAATCTCAGGTGGCTTCTGTTGGGAGCAAGGAGTCCGTTGGTGGGCAGTCCATTTAGGACTCCTCTTGTCTTTCAGGAGCTATTCCTATCCCTCATTCCTTTTCTCCAATAATCTTTTCTACTCTTAAAAAAATTTTTTTAAAACATCTGCATTGGTTATTGATCTAGAAGCCAAGTGGATTATATTCTGATGAAAACTTGTGTGTTTTGCCATGTCCTAAAACTTAGAAGACCAATATTAAAAACAGTAGACTAGTTAACGTAGCACAGGAAATTTCAACACAGCCCAACATTCAGAGTGTGCCGTGGATACTGCTGACAACTTTCACCTCACAGAGAAAATTAACGGCAAAAGTAGAGCAGAGAAAAAATTGAAAAATTTAATTTGAGCCTAAAGGAAACATGTATATGGCTGGAGCAAAAACAGGTTTTGAATTCCAGATAACCATGAATTCAGCTTGAATTTTAGGTATGTACCTTTATAAGAATACAGTTGTAGCATTTTATATTAATGTTTTATGGAGAAATGAGCCAACAAAGGTGTGATGGGTGATTGTGTCATTTTGAAAGGTTCAGTTAAGCAAGGCTTAACTAAACCTTCTCAGCAATTCTACACTCTAGGGTATCAAAAACCCACCCTAGGCCAGCTTGTCACCTGGAGAGTATAGAAGAGAAATGAGAATGAGGAAAAATGAATTGCCTCTGTTTCTTTGGAGAAGCTCCAGTCTTCACTTCTACCTTGGACATCATCACTTGACTTCCAGCACAGACTCTTGGGCTTCTGGCACAGATCCTTTAATCTTCTGGAATAGACTCTTCAGCCTTTGATAGCAGACCCATCAGCCTCCTGTTACGGACTCCCATAGGACACACTGCAGTGAGCTCCAGACCTTATATTAGAGCCAATCTTGTAAATTCTTCTACATTTTGTATACCTTACGTTATATCTGTTTCTCTAGAAAAACACTGACATACAAAAGGCATTCATGCCTAGAACCCATACACATTGTACCGAAGCCCTGATTGTGTAGCAGCCTCCATGCTGTAGCTTAGGGTCTTTGCTTGGGTTTTGGAGATGTTACCACCTCAACCACAGAGCCCCAGAAGTGCCAGAATGGGAGCAGGGGCAAGAAGACTGAACAGAGGCAAATTGGGCTTGTCCACCTTAGGAACACCCAGCACTAAACAGTACCAGTGCATAGGGAAAGTAACACAGGAGGGACAGTGAGTTCTTTAAACTGGTGCAGTCCTTGGAACATTAATGTTCTCCCATTCCATCTGCCAGGAAGGGCATAAGCTACAGGACCCTGCAAGAAGACAAATTCCAGACTTCCCACCATAGTAAAAACATTTTCAAATGGGAAGGGGGACAAGGGAAGGGTGTGGGAAAGGAAAGAAGGGAAAAGAGATTTTTTTTTAAAGGAGTGGAAAAAATGGAAAAAAAGCTTCTGTAAATAGGGAGAGAAAGAATGGCTGAAGGGAGGGAAGGCAATGGGGAAAAAAAGAATCAAGATCTTTTATGTACAGGTCCAAATTCCCCACGATGAATATGAGCACTATGTATGCCGAATACAAAAAACTGCCCACCAACCCTATTAGGCAAGAGCCTGAGTCAGCTTTAATTTAGAAACATAAGTAAATATATCTTGTTCATGAGTGTTTTAGGTAAAAACCTTGCTTGATAAACATGCTTACTAAAGAATTGTCCTTTTAAAGAAATGTTTTGTCTTTTATTTGTAAGAGACAGCTTTAGAAGTACTCTAATCTAAATTGTGTATCCTCCAATTCCTCAAGCTGGTCTCCTCCCCATTGCGTATCACTTGCCTTTTTAAGGATCAGCTTGAGTTTAGTCAGCTCCCTAAGCTGCAATGCCTTACCATTTTCTAACTTTCCACTTCAAGTTTTATCCACAAAATTAATACTTAGCAGTTAAATTCTTCTTTGGACTCCCTGTTGATGTTGGGGAAATGTAATTAAAAATACAATCTTTCACCAATCCAGAAATCCTTTCCATAGAAAGATAAAAGGAAAAACAAAAAAGTGATTTAAAAAAAAAAGTTATTGAATGAGCATTAAATTAAAATATGATGCCTACTACTAAAATAGTACAAAGACAAAAAGAAATTTTGCCTATTTATAAGAACCAAGTAGATTGAACTCATTACATGCATTTTTTAAGCATAAATAATAACTAGTCCTTGAGTAAAAGGACCTGGGACCAAGCTATTTTGTCAGGCACAGTTCATTGTAACTTTACCAACAATTGGGATGATCAACTGTATTAGATAAATGTCCAAAGAAAAATAAAAAGTTTGTGCATTTATCACAGAACTTAGGAGTGTAATTAGAAGTCAACACCCTGCTAGTTATACTCTTACCCTCAATAGAAAACAAAATGTGTGCTTATATTGAAGCAAATTTTAAAAGAAAGATCTTTGCTTTAAAAACTGACCATCTGGATTAAACTTGTAGCTTTTGTATTCTTTAATGTTAAAAAATTAAGCACAAACATTTACATTGCAAGCATTTTATATATATATGTGTATATATATATATATAAAATCTGTCAGGTTTGGAGAAAGACATTTCTGGTTAATGAAGTGGGCCAAAGAAGCCACAAAAGATGTATACCCTTCTCAAAAAGTTGAGAAAACACTTAAAACTAAACATTTTCTAAAATAAATACTATGGATGGGGGAAAAAGAGGAAAGTATTTTCAACAAGGACAATCAAGCCTTTTTAAAATTTGTATCTGACCTGATTATACAAAACTAGGCACTTTTGGAAATCTGGAAGCTGGCTGCTTACTTTTTTTTCTTCCTTTAAATAATGTCACTTTAGAGAGACTTCATCTTTAAAAAAAAATTATCTTTTTATGGTTAAGTGAAACAATGATGTAGTAAACAAACTTTTAAAAACGTACAGACTATAGGGAGCGCTAACAAATTAAATAAATACGGAGTGATGAAAGAGTTTGTGTGAGAGGTGAGAATAATTTGAAGGGACGGTAGGTAGAACCTCTCTTGAATGGTGATCAGAGGAGATTGGACATCCTTGCTGAGGGGTGGAGACAGAACTTTCCAGAAAAATAAGACCACTGGACGAGGCTGGAAGGTAGTTGAGGAGGATAATGTGAGCTGTAGGAAATAGAAATACAGCCCAGGTCCAGAAATACACTTAAGCTCTGGTGAGAAGTTTAAAACTTTATCCTAAAAAAGATGGAAAGCACAGAAAGTTCCATGAAAAGAGGCTTGTAGGAGAGAGTGGAACAAGTGTTGGACTGTGAGGTTCCATTTAGAAGGCTTTAGCGTGGAGTGGGCTGATTTAGACATATAGATCAATATGTCTAGTTACAAATCAGAGTTAGAACCAACAGAATTTTTTAAAATTTTATTTAAGGAGAAAAAAAAAGCAGAGAAAGAGTACAAGTTATATAGATTTACAGAAAAAGTAAACAGTAGGAAATCACTAGTTAATGGATTACATATTGTCATCTTAGAAATAATTGTTCAAATTACAAAATTAAAGCTTATAAAGTGGACATTCCAACAGTGAGACTGCAAACAGTTCTGTTCAATGATCCAACAAAACTCAGTAATATCATTATCTATCTTATACACTTAAATATACATGCAGTTATATCATTTAGAGCACTTTCTTTTCCTCTCTTCTGTACAATGACAATTACACATTTTGGGTTTTGTTGCTCCCACGGTTCTTATTACTTTTTTGGAAGAGAGTAGAACCAAATGTGACATAACAGAACAGAGTCAGTCAAATCAAAAGGGTGGACATAATAGATAATGTAAAAGCATAATACAAGGTGATCAACAATGGTTACCATAATGCCTCCCACTATCTCTAATAAAACTGCCTATATCATCAGTTATAATAAAATTGAACAAAACAGTAAAGAACAAAACCAACAAAATCAAAACATTGGAGACATTATAGGTCTTCAAAAGTAGATAATAGTCAACCAGAATGGGCGTCATAATGAATCCCACTATCTTCACAGCTGCTGCCTAAACTTTCGAACCTGGTACTATCAAGCAAAACAGAATAGAGGAACATCAGTCAAAACAAGATGCTGAGAGCAATACAGGGCTTTAAATCAAGATAATGGAAAGTCAAAGTGGGTTACTATAATATACCGTGCTATTTTTTTATTTATTTTTCCCTTAATTAAAAGGATAAAAATAAAAAAGTAAATAATAAAATGGAGATTGAGATAAAAGAGGGCATAACAGCAAAACAGCGCAGATCAAAACATAACCATTTAAGCAAAATAGTGTTTCACCACAAGATAATCCCAACATAAAATTAGTTACCATATTGTCTCTTTCCTTGAAATCTTTGAGTATAGCTTTGTATACTATAGCATCAAATATATCAAAACAATGTAAAACCATTTAAGAGAATGACAGTATTACAGGCTATTTAGAATCAGCTAACAGAAAATGAACAATGGTTTCTGTATAATCTCCTTGTCTATAAAAGTTTTTGCTTATACTATCATATATAATAAAATCCAATAAGATACAACCTGTTTAGACCAATGGAGACAAAAGAACAAAAGCTTGATGAGACTTCAAAACAAGATGATACTAAATCAATATTACCTATTAAGATGTCATTTTCTCCAAAATAGCTGAACCAACAGAATTTGATAATAGATTAAAGAATTTGAAAATAAATTAAAGAGGAGATAGGCTGGGGGTGACTTCTAGGTTTTGGGCCTAAGTAATTTTGCAAATAGGAAATAGAGTAGAAAGTTTTGTTTCTGCTTTATTTAAATTTTGGAATGTAAAATGAAAAAATTTCTTCTGGATAGTATACATTTGATAAGCTTTTGTAGACACCAGTAGAAGATGTTAAGTAGGAAGTTGTTTGATGATTATAGAAGGTCACAAGGTCAAAGATTTGAATTTAAGAGACGTTAGCAAAAAGATGTGTTCTGTGAAATGTTATAGGGAATCTTTGAATAATACTTCAAGAACTGCTGGTTTAAAACAACAGAAAGTTTGAAATAACATAGAACTGTCAAATATTTAATATTTGAAAATATCATCAAATGGTCTTCCAGACTATTAAATGAGATCTCACACAATTCTTATTAACAGGATCAAAATTAGATTTTTTTGATTCCTTATTTTTTTTAAGTTGATGCAAGTATTCTTCCTCTTTCTAAAAATAATTCTTTGTTTCTGCACGTACCCTCTTGCACGTTAGAAAGCTTTTCCTTCTCACTCTCTGTCACACAGTATACAACACAATTACCCTTCGGTAACAGATAAACCTACTCAGAATCTTCTCATGATGAATAAAAGTCCTTTCCTCTACCTCTCTCTCCTTTTTCCACTACAGTCAGACTACTTGTGTTTCTTCTTTCTGCTTTCTAAAGTAAAGGGCAAAAATAAAACATTATAGTCATGTACAAATATACAAAGTGAACATAACCTTCACAATTCAATATGGCAATCAGGTTTCTAGTTTTTTTCACAAATTATACATACTGCTCTAGAACTTACTTCTTAAACGTTTAAGTCAGCATGTATAAATTTGCATCTTTTTTTGTACTGATCATCAAAATCACAGTCTTGTGCTTAGCAAGCAAGCACTTAAACTGTGAGCTAAATCTCTGGCCAGGCATCATTATTTTAAACCACTGTTATTCCATTATATGACTGACCGATATTTAACCTATTTCTTATTGATAGATATATTAATTTGTCCAGCGTTCTGTGATTAGAAACAAATTAATAGGGATGTACATGTACTTTTGCACACATAAACTATTGTGGCACATGTCTAGACCTGAATTTCTTAGAACAGAGTACAATCATTTTAAATGTCAGTGAATATTTGCAAACTCCCTTTTACAACCTCGTTAAAACCTAAGTGATTTATGGCCAGACCTCTTGAGACAGCTGTCTATGGCAATTCTCACTTTGGTCATCTGCCTCTAGATGGTTATTCACTCCTTGGCCATTTAATCTACCTTCCATCTGAACCACTCCCTTGAAGTTGCTCTTGACCAGAATGAGTTACATCTTCCTAGTTTCTTTTTGTTATTATTTTTGGTTCTGGGCTCTTTTGGTTGTTGTTTTCGTTTTTTGGAGAGTGCTTTTGTTTTTTGTTTTTCAGGGTTTTTTTTTTTTTTTTTTAATCTTTTTGAGACTAGTTTCACTACGCAGTTCTGGCTAACCTTGACCTCATTTTGTAGCCCAGCCTAGCCTCAAACTCTGCAGCAATCCTCCTGCGTCAGCCTCGTTAGTGCAGGGATTACAGTCATGTACCACCACACCCCGCCCTTAGTTTCTGAATTTAGAAGCTCACCAATCCCATTTCTATTTGGTATGGCTGACCACTCTCTTTTTGCTAAAAGTTCTCTTCCTTCTGTGACACCACACATCCCTGTTTATCCTCCTACATTTTGATTCTCTTCTGGGCAAATGCTTTTAATATCATCCTTACTCAAGTTTCAATCTGGGTCTTATGCTCTACTCCTCTCTATATCCCTAATCTATCTCATCCTCCTCCACCGTCTTGATTACTGTTCAGACACCCATGGCTGCTACTCAGCTTGTTCTCCTGAACTTCAGACTCTTGCTACTAGACTAACCCACATGACAGTTCGACAGGAAACTCCACATTCCAATAACCTCCTCATTCCTTGCTGCAACATACACTTAAAACTTGGTTTCCTTCTTATGTTTTTCTTCCCTCAGCTAATAATATCACCGTCACTTCTGCCCTCCCTTCCTCTTCCCGTCAGTCTCAAAGCCCATTTGTACCCAGTGACTCACAAGTCCTATTGATTCTGTCTTGAAAATATATCTTCAGTCTGACCATTATTCCCGTACCCAGTGCAAAGTCATATTTCAGATTGACAGCATCTCTTTTCAGAGCGACAGTTTAGACATTCGTCTGGTATTTAACACACCCCACCTCAGTGCTGTTATTTTTTTTTTCTTTTATCTCACATCGCACTACTTGCCTTTCTTGCTGGCTCTCCTGAGGCTCACTAGCATTTTTTTTTTTCCTTTCATAAATGGGAAATTTCTTGGGAAATATCTTTTGGATTCTTTTCACCTTTCAAATTTCAGTTCAAATCTCATTTCCTTGGAAAGGTCTTCCCTGAGCACCACACCTAAAGTGGGATTCCCAGTTGCTCTTTCTTACATCACCCTCTGTACTGTTTTGTACCATACTTCAAAGTGCAAATTGGCTGCATTAATTATTGTCTATTGGCTTTATCATACCACAAATCTAGGTGGGAATTACGTCTGTCTTATTCTAAGTACATTTAGAACTTAATATTTCCTAGTAGTTCAAAAACATTGGTTGACTTTTTTGCATTTTATATGAGATCTTGTTATGTCACACAGGCTAGCCTCAAACTTGTAATCAACCTGCCTCAGCCTCCTAAAAAACTGGAATTACTGCACGGACCACCATGCCTGTCAACTTGTTGAATTTGAGTGAATGACTGCTGCCTTTCCCTGTACCTTTTTAGCATTGGAGCCAGGGATATTTTCCACACTGACTCCATGAAGGACAGGTGGGTCTGTCTGCCATTTACACCACCCCTTGATGTCACCACCCCTTGATGGACACAAAAGTCTCCATATTCCGGCTTCTGCCCCACCCCCCCTTTTCTCACAATCATTCTGTTGAATTTGATTCACTCAAGCTGTCAGTAGTTCCTGTAAACCTCAGCTCTCTTTAGAGATTCAAACTTTGGTCCTTTTTACTTTAATAAGGCCATTTTTTGCTTTCCATTTTGAGATGTTCCAAATTATTCTGAAAGGTCTCACCTTTGAAATCTGCCGCTGAGCCAGCCTTGTCCAACCCTGAGTTATGGTCTCATCCCACGGGCACAGCTCTCCTTACCTATCATTGGTCCTCTTTAGCCACCTCTAAATCAAAGCCAACACATATCCAAAGGCTATGGACCCTGTGAATGCTACCTTATTCACAAAAGACATTTTTCAGATATGATTAAGGATCTTGAGATAGGGAGCTTATTTGGGAGGTTTTATGTACAGAGAAAGAAAGCACATGGTAGTGATTCGAAGATGCTTTGCTGCTATGCTTAAGATGGTAAAAACAGCCAAGAGCTGGGAATACAGCCCTAGAAGTTAGAAAAGACAAAGAAACTAACCTCCTTTTCCAAACCTCCAGGAGGAACCTTCCAGGAACCTTGACTTTAGCCTTTATTTTGGAGTTCTAGCCTCCAGAATGGAGACAGAATCAATGTATGTTGTTTTGAGGTACTAAATTCATGATAATTTGCTATAACAACAACTAGAAAACTAACAAATTCATCTCATCACTGTTTTAATTCCCTGTTTCCCAACTGTCTGCTATTGATCTATGTCCCCATTAAACCATAAACCCTCAGAGGACAAGAATGATGTCTTAGAGGAACTTCCAATAAGCCTAGCAAAGTCCTTGCCAAAATGTGTTCAACTGCTATTTCTTTGACAATAAATTATGGCACAGTTTCATAATGTAATATATGCACACTATTAACATGGAATTATAGAAAAACACCATGTAATTAAAAGTTAGTAAAATATATTGGGAAATTTATAAATTTTCAAAAAATATAGACTCTAATTCATAAATTACATGTTTACTATGTGTAGAATACATCAAGAAATTTAATAACCATGACCTCTAGAGGTTAGCTGCTTCTGCTACTTATTTTTACTCTTCCTGTTCCTCCTCCTTCTCTTCTTCTTCTCCTTCTCCTTCTATTTCTCCTTCTCCTTCTCCTTCTCCTTCTCCTTCTCCTTCTTCTTCTTCTTCTTCTTCTTCTTCTTCTTCTTCTTCTTCTCCTTCTTCTTCTTTTATTTCTCTTCACCTTTTCCTTCTCTTTTTTGCCAGTAATGAGATTGAACATAGGTCCCTTGCACTGAGTTACATCCCATGATCTTTTTTATAATTTAGTTTTGATTCAGGGTCTCACCGAGTTGTTGAATTGCTCAGACTAGGCTCAAAAGTGCCATCCTCCTGCCTCCGCCTCCCAGAGTGTTGAGCTTATAGATGTGTTCCACCACACCCAGAAATGATCACTTTTACACGGTAAACTATCTGTATTGAATTTGTTTCTACAACGAACAAACATTTGTTTTGTAACATAAATAATATGATATTTTAAACACTGTGCTATTTAACATTTGAGCTAACTTTGAGTCAGTATCACAGTGCTCATCTCAATAATGCAATTTCTTTCACAGATAATGGAAGTAAGAATAAACTGTATATTCAAACCAAAATGAAATTATTAGTCAAATGAGAGTGTTAATCAAAATGTCTACATAATTGGCTAATATTTTAGGGTAATTTTACAAATTCCTTAATTTCATAATCAAGAAATGAATAGATTTCCACTATAAGCACAGAATGATTAAAATTGCACTTGTTGGAATATTTAGACCAAAATGTACAAAATGTCTGTACTGAAAATTCATATTAAATGATACAAGATTTTGATATAAAGTGAGGATACCATTGTCATTTATTAACAGATGTTGACTGAGTATCTGTTTTCTTTTACTAAGTCCTGTGTCCAACATTGATAAGGAGAGAGGGCATCTATCTTTTATTGTGACACAAACAGAATCAACATATGACAATAAATAAATTGTTATTAGAACTTTTATGTTCAACTGGGGAGTAGTATTTTGTGACTAATGGGGATGCTTATATAAAATAGAGTAATTGAGGAAGACCTCTCCAAGGGGAGTCATTGAAATTAGTGCTAAGTGAGAAGAAAGAGCTAGTTTTCCTGGGATATTACCACTTAGTTAATCTGAAAGATCAATAAATCCAAAATCTGAAGTGGAGAAAATATCTTCATTTTTCTTAGAAATAAAAATGAGGTCAGTGTGACTATAAGAGGAAATAAAGAAGAACCAGATCACACAAGCTTTACAAAAGAAATTTGCATGTAATCCCAAGTGCAAAGGGAACTACACAAAGATTTTTACAGTCATGCTGTGATTATTTTAATTTTTAAATATCACAGTCTTCTATGTGAAATATGAAGTGGAGGAGGGAAGACCTGTTAGGAGGGTGTTACAATAGCACAGGTGGGAGACTGTTTATTTGGAGGGTCTCAGCAGTGATAATACCAGAAGTGATGGAGTCTGGTGTGTGTGTGTGTGTGTGTGTTTTTTTTTTTTTTTTTTTCTTCTTCTTTTTGGTCTTTTTCCTTTTTATCGGTACCAGGTATCGAACTCATGACTGCCTGCTTGCAAGGCAGGCACTTATGCTGCTGAGCTAAATCCTCGGCCCCTGAGTCTGGTGTATTTTAGAGACAGAACAAGACTGATGGACTTTGAAAATATGGGAATGAGGAAAGAAAGAGGCATGAAGACAAACTCCAAGATTTTAACTTTAAAATGTGATTGAATTAGATTATAATTCTCTGAGATAGAGTTAGCTGGGAACAGTCAGTTTTGGAGTGAAAATCAAGAGTTCAATTTAAGGTACATTAAGGTTAGAAATCGTGAGAGTCCAAAAATGTAGAGCACAAATCTGTGATCAGAGAAACCTGAACCAGACAAATAAATTTGGGATTCAATATTTAGGTGAAATATAGATATTAATTAATATCATGAAAATGGATGAAATCACCAGAAATGAGCAAAGAGAAGACTGGGTAAATAAAATTTACTAAAATACAGACAGTAAAGGGTAATGACTATCCAAAGCAAATATGGAGAAACTAGCAAATTATTCCTTCTCTATTATCAGGCTATATTTAGGGTACATTCAAAATCATTAAAAATATTTACTTATCTGTGAAAGAATTTACCATATTGAGATCAGCTCTGTGATACTGACTCAATAAAAAATATTTACATTAAAAATAGTTTACTTATTATTATAGAACATATCAGTTAATTTTGAAAGCAGAATATTTTTTAATAACATACCCTTGAAAGGGAAAAAAACTAAGCAGGAGATTGATTTTCAGTGGGGAAAAAAAGATGAATTTTGAAAAGCTTAGGGGGTTTTTTTGGTGGTAGGAATTATTTTTTGAGATTTTTTTTCCAGTTCTCTTTTGAATTCTTTATATGGTCATGGGTAATAGATAATCACAGAATACACTTTCACTAAGTCAACTTAGCAATCAGGAAATAGAAGATCAGTTAGGCACAATAAATTCCTCATGATTAGAAATGTCAATTCTTATTATTTCTTTTTAGATGAATTCTTTAGAAATTACCAATCCTTTCAGCAAAAAAATAAATCCCTTTGCTGCTATCTCTTTCATCTTGTATCTAAATAACATAAGCAGTCATAAAGGAATAATACTGCTGCACTTTGAAAATGTCCTTGTTATCGTTTAAATCTAGAATATCCTCCAACCTTCTCTTATACTCAGAGGCAGAACTTTGGAAGGTGAGTGGACTGTAAGAATGCTACACTCCTCAGAGTATTTATCATCTGAGTGTGTTGCTAGGAGGTGGGGCCAGGCTAGAGGTACAACACTGCGTTATGATATGCAAAGGTGTCTCTCCCTCCCTGGCTTTTCCCTTTGCTCTCTACTCTCTGACGACCATGTTGTGAGCAGTCTTTTCTCTACATTTCCCTCGTCATCCTGTTTCTGACTTAAAGCCAAAAACTATGGATTGTAAGCCCTAAAAAGTGTGAGCCCAAATAAACCTCTCCATCTTAAATTGTGTTGTATATTTTGTCCCACTGATGAGAAAGTGACTAAGACAGATTTTGATACCAGGTATGGGGTCTCATTGTTGTGACTACACTTGACCACGTGGTTCAGAAGCCTTTGAATCTAATTTGTGGCAGAAGTTTAGAAAGCTTTGGAGAAGACCTAGAATACTATAAGCCATCCCAGATGGGAGATTCTAGTCAGAGCTCAAAAAAACCAGAATGCTGATAGAAACACAGACAGTAACTTCCAGGTTCAGGAGGTTTCATGGGAACAAGGACTCCACTGGCAGTTGGGCTAGAGAACATGTGTGCTATGCTCTGAAAGAAAATTTGTCTACATTTTGCTCATGTCCTGAGACTACAGGAGACTGAGAAAAGGGACAGTGGACTAACTCATCTGATGGAGGAAATTTCAAGATAGCCCAGTGGTCAGGCTGTGGCATGGGCAATGCTCAGTGAATTTAGCCATATTTATAGTGAGAACCAGGAGTAAATGTGATGGCTAAAAAGATAATATAAATCTTGCAGTTTCAACATAAAGGAAGTGCCTGCAAAGCTGAAGTCCTAGACAGCAAACTTGCTAAAAAGATTAGTATTTTTAAAAAATAAGCACTTTGCATCAGAATAATAGAAAACATGCCTCAATGAAAGTCTCAGAAATATAAAAGACTATATTCATTACAAGGTGGGAAAGTCAATGAGCAAAATTCTAAAGTTTTCAATTATGTAGAGAGTCCCTGGGTCCCTACCCTGCTCCAAAAGTGCTACCAAGGGAATTTGTTCCCCAGGATTCTATTCAGAGTGCTTAGACATCAAGGCACTCAGTGACCTCTGAAGTCATAATCCAAAGGAACCTGGCTACTATACCAGTTGGTATCAAACCTTGGAATCATCCACCTGGTGCTAGTTTTCAAGCATGCAGAATAGAGGAGTTGTGGGATCAGGTAGTTTCCACCCAGATTTCAAAGGAAATCCTAGAAAGCTAGGCAGTATGCCCCTAAGAGAGCACTGCATGAAGCTATGAAAGTGAAGCCTAGGGGCTGGGGATTTAGCTCAGTGGCATAAGCACCTGTCTTGCAAGCAGGCGGTCGTGAGTTCAATCCCTGGTACCGATAACAATGAAAAAGACAAAAAAAAAAAAAAAAAAAGAAGGTGAAGCCAAAAGTATAGTGAAAACCCTAGGAATTTTGAGAAGTCAGGACTATGGAACATCTGCTCAGAAAAGCTACTATCAGTGAGCAGAGCCAATTCAAGGAAGAGGTAGAACCACCTGATTCTTTTGTATTTATATCTCACTACAACTTGGACATATGTCTATAGGATTTAATGTTCTCCCTGTGGAATTTCAGTCTTGCCTTGGCCTTATTTCTTTCTCTTCCTCTATTCCTCCTTTTGTAATATGAGTACTTACTTTGTGCCATTGTATGCTGACAGTGTTTAACTTTCTTTTTCATTTTTCAGGGGCTCACAGCTAAGCATTTAAATGCCTTGAGTCTCAAAAGAAACTTTGGACTTGAACTTTTCATCAATCTTGGAACTATTAAAATTTTGGCAACCATTAGAAATAGACTAAATGCATTTTGCGTAGAGACATAAATGAGTCTTTTGGGAGCCAGAGCTGGAATGTTATGGTTTAGATCAGGAATGTCCCCCAAACTTCCCATCAGCTCAAAGGTGGGGATTTTGGAAGGTGATTGGATCACGGGGTGCTGTATTCCTCACATCCATCTCATGTGTGCTATTAGGAAGCTGGGCCTTGTTAGAAGTGGGTCACTGGTACATGGTCTGGAAGAGTGTCTCTCTCCTCAGCTCTTTCCTTCTTTCTCTGCTTTCTGACCATCATTATGTGAGCAGCCTTTCTTGTGCCATCCTCCTCTGCCATCCTGTTTCTCTTTTGGAGCCATCAAATTTATGGATTGATCCCAAATAAATCTCTTTAAGTTATAGGTGTTGGGTATTTTGTGAGAGATATGACAGTCCTTGAAAGACTACTACAACCTTTGAGCAATAAAATCCATATTTAGCAGTCTTCAAAGGAGTGAGCTTCTAAAAGCCAAGCTAGTAAGACTATTATTAAGCTGAAGTTCCGGAAAGATCAGTGTCACTATTGATTCCCCTTCTTCATACTGGTAAATTTCTTTACTACCAAAGTCATTTTACACATGGAAAAGCCCCAAACTACAACCACACTGTTGCACATTCTTCCTCGAGGTAAGATTATCTCTATCCTGTTGTAGGAAAACAATATGGAGTAGTGTTCTGGGCTTCTCTTTGCTATCATGAACAGAAATTGTTGCCCTCTCAGATCATACCTGAGAAGACAACTGATCAGAGAACTCTGCTATGGACATAAGATTGCTGTCTGCCTCTGTTCATGGCAAATTAGATGGGTTAGAGAGGGCAGTACTGGGTTTTCCCCAAGAGAAGGAACTTTGACTGGTTTTAATCAGTTACCAACCACACAGTAACAGAACTTTTAACTGTTTTTTCCTTTTTGGAATTTCTAACAACTTTTCTTTAAAAACCAAGTAGCATATCTAATGTATTTGTATTTAAAACTGTTTTTTTGAATAGTTCTTTAATGACATGATCAGGTTAAAAAATAAAGTAGTCATTTAAATGGCTAGATGTTCGGGATGGTCAAACAGACATAAATAACTGGGCACAGTCATGCATACTTATAACCCTAGCTATGTGGGAGGCTGAGGCAGGAGGAGGGCAAGTTCAAGATCAGCCTTAACAATTTATTGATATTTTGTCTCAAAAGAAATATTTTTTTTCAAAGACTGGGCTTGTAGATTAGTGGTATAATACTGCCTGTCATAAATAAGGCCCTACATTCAGTCTCTGTCTTAGTTACTTTTTACTCGTTGCTGAGACAAAATACCTGAAACCCAAAGGTGGGAAAGGAAAGGTTTATTTCTTACAGCTTTTGGAGGTTTCAGGCCACACTCAGTTGACTCCAAGGCAGGGTGGCATGGCTGGGCTGCAGTTCATGGCGGCTGCAAACAGCAATGCAGAAACCGGCAAGAGAGAGCAAGACACACCTTCTTCCTGTCATTGCATCACATCCTTGCTATCCTCCCCTAGGGTGTAGCAAGGATGTGATATAATGTGGGTGTAGCACTGACACCCTATGTGGGCGTAGCACCGACACCATGTGTCCACTGTCTATACCAAGCACTATACAATGAACCAATCACAGATGCATAATGTAAATGCATGAGGCCTGGGGGCCACTGACATAAACCATGACAGTATCCAATACAGGAAAATACGGATTTATTTTCCTGCACCTTAACAGTCAGAAACTTTGGACTTGAATTTTTCCATTTTGTAGCAGTTGTATATTTAAATCATTTATTAAGAAAGAACTGAGTAACCACATGCTCTTGATTTTCACAGGGGAAGAACTATTCTTTGCCTAGGTTATCAAAGCTTACATTTTATCTTAATGAAGTGGGACAGGAACTGTATCACTTTCTGTACCATGAGTATACCATTTCTGTAAGTGTTCTGAAAGTTTCTTCCAATGCTTAAATTTGCTTCCATTAACTTTCCAATGCGTTTGCTAGGGTGATTTCTATAGCATGTCTTGTCTGGGTGAAAGTGTTTTGTAGCCTAATAAACTTTTTCATGAACTCTGAGGAAAAAAAAAAAAAGTTATGTGCTATGGAAGCCAGCGGATAAATTTAAGCAAAGAAGTGATACAGTTGTGTGATTTATGTTGGAAAATCACTAAGGCTGCTTGCATAGAGGATGTCTAGTGAGGGGCATAAAACGGACAGACTAAGGATGGTCCAGGACTTTGTTCTAGGACTTTACATATGTCCACTGTCTATACCACTCATACCCTCTCCTCATGTGCTTACCTCTCCTACTCATCCTTCCAATTATTCCTTAATCATGAATCTAGCAAGCCTTTCTGACCTACATTTGGAAACCATTCATAGTCCTTTTTTGTGTTCCCATAAAACTGCATACTGCCTCTGTCACTCTGTTGTAGGTATACATTTGTTCCTCCTATATTTCCTCCAAACTTCAAGCCTCAACTGTCTCCTCCTCCTTCTTATAATATAGAATGCAAAGCAATGCTGGCATGTAGCAGGCACTCATATTCACAAGCATAACAGGAACGATGTATCTTAGGGTCAAAATCCTGTCCAGCTCACTGGTAATGCCTCAGAATTCCTTGTTGCATCATCTAAGTAAGGAAAAGAAAGTAATTACCTGTGACAGGAGCTTAATGAGTCTTGTTAGTTATAAATATGCTTGCAGAAAAAACAAATATGATTTGCTTTTTTCAAAACAATGTCCCCACTGATTGTTTCTATTTGAGGGTGATATTTTTCTTTCTAAAAAAAAAAAAAAAGAAGAAGAAGGAAATACAGTCATTGTGTGGGAGGACTATGAACATTAAATGAGTTCATGCTTATAAAGTATCCTCCTATGGTTTGGATAAGTGTCCCTGAAAGGTCCAGTGTTAAAGTGGTGGCTGCAAGTTTGTGGCACTGTTGGGAGGTAATAGAACCTATCAGAGGTGGGACTTAGTTAGAAGAAGGTCACTGAACTCATGCTTTTGAGGAGATACGGGGGACTCCAATCTCCTCTTGCCACTTTGTTTCCCAACCACCATGAGATGAGCAACTTACTTTACTACATCATGTGACCCTGCCTCCCCAGAAGCCCAAAGCAATGGGGCCAACTGATTAGGATTGAAATGTTCAAAACTGTGAGCCAATACAAACCTTAACCTCTTTTAAAGTTGGTTATCTCAGAAATTTTGTGACAGAGAAAGAAAGCTGATTAACACACACAATAAACAAAGCTCTTACTGTTACACAAACTTCAGATCAATAAGAAATGATCACCATTATTCTAGTTATCAGATAGAGACCAGAGTATTCAGACCAGAAAATATCAGGATCATGATTCTAATTCCCTATGCCAAATTAGAATAATCCTACCAAATAAGACAGAAGATTTCTGGATAATCTAATCTATTTATAGTCAAGGTAGTCAACAAATTAAACAGATAAATGTTTCTCAATCATGTTTGCTTACTCTGCTTGTGAACTGGGTGGTTTTCAAGGGCATTCAGTTAATTTATCCAAAGTGCTGCCTAAAACTAAAAACTAAAAACTAAAGCTGTGTCTATTATAAACTCATATGAGGAGATTAGCTAATAAGAACTGTATTGATTGGGTCAAAAGTATCCTCATTTTATAAACTGGTTTCATATCTTTCCTTTTTAAAACTTTTATTACCACTTTATTCCTAGGACTGATCTAAACTTGCTAGGTTTTTAAGTTTTGTTTTGTTTTGTTTTTGCAGCACTAGGAATTTGACCCAAGGACTGCTCAGATATACACCCGGGACTTTATATTTTATTTGGAGACAGAGTCTCACCAAGTCTCCCAGCTGAGCCTCAGCCTCCCAAGTGGCTTGGATTATGGGTACATACTTCCCAACTTTTCAATTTTGTAAATAAGATAGCTTAGATCTCTGTAAAAACAAGAAAAAGGGAAGGTAAAAAACTATTTTGAGATCTATTACGCCAGCACATGTGACGTAAAGCACCTTTATATATGTAGCTTTAGATACTTCAGAAAAAGAGAACCTGGAGAGATGTTAAAACATATGTAATGTAAATATTAATTTCTTTTCTTTTAGGTTTTAATTGGACAATGTTACCGTTATTGGCGCTTCTCTGTGTAAATCATAGAGAACATCATCACAGGACAAATTTTGGTATTATGAGTACTGTTTATCAATTTCATAAGTAGTACTGAGTCCATTTTATTTCATTTCAGTCTGTGTATCCTTAAATCTATGATAAAAGTAAGAAAAAAAAGTAAATTTTAGTTTCTCAGGAATGATTTTTTTTCCCACTAATTATTTTCTTTCCTTACCTCCCTCCACTTGGACACTTGAAAATAAGGACGTTGGCTATTTTTAGCTGCTAATTCCTACTACAGTGGCCATGTCTTGTCTTGTTTTATTGAACCACGGTCATTAATTATTATAAGAACCAAATTTTAAAAAATGTATTTGAGCTACTGATGCTTTCAAAGATGAGCTAAGTGATGTAAATTTCTTATGTTCAGAGATACTAGTGAACACTGACCAAGTGCTTAGATTACTTCCTTATCTTGATTACACAATAAACCTATTTAAGGGATTTCAAATACCAAAATAGGGACTTTCTCAGTCAAATTTTTTCTCTAGTTATTGATAAATATGACCCATTTTATATGACTCAAACCCTTTTTCAGGAGTACAAAACCACACAGTAGTTCATACAATATATTGCACATACTGCAGCTGTTTGTCAGGATAATTACACAGCAACGTATTAATGTGGACAAGTGCTGAGTGGACAAACACAAAGGAAAGGAACCAACTGAGGAGTTCCTTTGAACCAACAGCAAAGCAAGCTGTGAAAAAATCAGCATTCATACCCACTGTCTTCCCAACTGTACTTAAAATTCTGCTGTGTCTGCTCACTGCAGGTCCTCTGGTTGGCCATTTTAGCTGCCCTATGCCTGCTAGAATAATGACAGACAAGCAAAAACCTGCATAGCAAAATAATTACAGAGAACAAAGCATCTCAGGGTACAAGTATGCTTGGAAGATTTGCTGGTGATGTTTCTGGTTTGGTAAAACAAATAGTGAAGACAGCAGTTCTCACAATCATTGGAGTCTGGCCTATTTTTATTGAAAAAAATAACAAATTAGCTTCACTAATCTTATCTCAATTACTGTAATAAATCTGTTGCTGCTGATGATAACGTTATCTTTTTGTTCAAATTAGGTAAGCCAGCTCATTCAGAGTGATAAACTGGGGATTTACACAGAATCAAATATGACTAACCACCAGAATCCCGGATTCATTCTCAGGTCCTCTCCTCCAGTTTTGACAACTTTTCCACGAAACAATGAATCTTCTTCCTGGTGATGAGCTAAATCTTCTTCCACGCAGTGGAAAATGATTTGTCCCCATTTTTTCATTTCCTCCTGGTTGTCTAAACTCGTGGTTGTGTTAAACCTTCCTTATCTGGCAGCACTGACTCTGTCTGTTCTCATCCTATCTCTCTCCTTATTCCAAAGAAGTTACTAAACAAAGTAGTGAATACAAGCAGATTTCCTGGCCTATCTTCTTCTTTTCTTATTTGAATTTTTTTATTTTAACTTTATTTTTAAAGAATTTTTTTATTTTAAAGAGAAACAATAAAATTTCAGAACAAGGTAATAGGAGGGTAACAATGGTTAATACATTGTATATTGTTATCTGTAAATTATTTGTTCATAGTACAAGATATAGGAATTTACTTGTCCAAACAGTATCAGCACAAATCTTTCTTTTTAATGAAGAGAAATTAGTAGTATAACTATCTTTACCATCTTGTATGTGTATGCGTGTATATAAAACAAAGCAAAACAATATATGTTTTGTTTTGTTCTGCTGCTTTTGCCTTCCTTCTTTTCTCCTTTCCCTCATCCCAGTTTCTCTTTCCTTTTGAACAGTTGCTTCCCATTACCATCTTGTTCTTGAGTGGACTCTGACTTTATAGCAGTAAGGAGGGGAAAAAAGCCACATTATACGTGCCATCTGAATTTCTCTCCCGATCTTGCCATGGATATTTATATAGGAATGCCAGTAGCTGTGTTTGCAGAACATCGAGCTGATGGCAGCTAAAATCTTTCCTTCTCACATGTGTTTTCTTGGCTTCCATACATGGGCTCAAATGAAGAAGACCTGCCCTGCAGCTTAAGAAGGACCCGTGTGAATGATACATCCCAGTCTTTGCTCAATCTGATGTCTGGCTTACAGAAAAAGTTATTGATGAGGAATCCTCTCCTGTCCTTATCATTTGCTATGTGTATATATATCTGAGGATATTCACAGACCTTCACCCAGTTTTAAATTAAAAATTGCACATCTTAGAGCTTCTTAAATATACCTACCCCATGATAAAGTTAGAAAATCATTTTTATGCTTTTACATTTTTCAATATCATTATCAACTAAGAAGTGAGAGAACGATTGCTTTTAGATGCTACTGAAAGAATTTTTTTCCTAATATAAAGAACTGAAGTCTCAGTCTTAAATACTTTTTCATGTATGAAGATTTATTTATAAGAGCAGTTGAGGGCTGGGAATATAGCTCAGTGGCATAAGTGCCTGCCTGGCAAGTGCAAGGTCCAGAGTTTGATTCCCTGAACCAAAAAAGAAAGAAAGAAAGAAAGAAAGAAAGAAAGAAAGAAAGAAAGAAAGAAAGAAGAAAGAGATAATAATTGAAAAAATGAAAATAAATTTTCTTATGGAAAACTATTTCTTCCTTGGAAACATTACAAATGAAGGGCTGAGCTCTGCAGACTAGGAAGCCTTCCCAGAAGAGTGGTGCATTGCTGTGTTTCATCATTTCACACTGTCTTTATTTTGCACAACATTGTCAGCACCTGTATTAGTATATCATATCAAAATATACAAAACAGTATCTTATAAAGCAAAATACTGCATGTAGTAAACATCCATAGCCCTCCCACCCAAGAACTAGACTATTCCTCAGAACTTTCACATATTTCTCTCTACCTTTTGGCTTATTGTTCTAGTCCTTTCCTTCTAAACCCTTTACAATATAGTTGTATCACATATTCATGTTTAGACAATATGTCTTTTGACTTTGTTTATGAGAACCTCCCCCAGTGAAGCTGAGTTTTAATGGATGAGAATTTTCCCCAAGGTCAGAGAAACAGAAAAAAAAAGAAAAGACAGCTAATTAGAGACTTCGTAGAAGAAGATATTGCAGATAAAATGGATAACTTGTACTTAGTTACTGGGTACTTACTGTATGCTAGAAGCTGGATGTAATGAAAATCAATAGGTTTAGGGATTAACCATGGATATGTATGGCTACTTGATGGGTTTTTGAAAAATAAATCACATTTCACTCTTTTATTCAAAAAATTCAAAAAGTGGATTCCTTTTGCAAGCATAGTCACTATTATGATTCCTAAAATGAGCCAAAGTCCTTCCTCAGCCTACATTTACATGTGCAAAGAAAGAATAACATTTAACAGAAATAGTGTGGTGATATAAACTACATTTTTAAAACAAAACCAGTTTAAGAAAATATGCACAAACCTGATGAAGAATCTTGTAGCTTATAAAAATGACATCCATATACAATACAACAATATTTGTGATAAAATACTTCAATTAAAATAACATAATGTTAAATAACCTTCATAGAAGTGTAGTCCCCCCTCCCCATCCTGTATCCACAGAGAGTACACTGTAAATCCACAGGAAGTGCTGGAAACTGCAGATACTACGGTACCCCTTTTTCTATATATTCATACCAATGATAAAGTTTAATCTGTAAATTAGATAGAATAGTACATTAACAATCACAGGTAATAATGCAATAGAAAAACTGTAACAATATTTCTTTACAATGTTATAATTGAAAGGTCTGTTCTTACTGTATATCTTAGCAACCTTGGTGTATAATCTTTTATCTTCACTAAATTGCAAAATTTATATATATATAGATAGATAGATAGATAGATAGATAGATTTTTTTTTAATCAGTTCTCTTTGGGAACTAAATTTCCAATGTCATTGGTCTTATACTTTGAGGCCTTTATTAATGAAAATAAAGGTTACTTGAACTGAGATACTACAATAGTCAATGTGATAACCAAGACAGCTACTAGGTGACTAGTAGTTAGGTAAGTGTTAGGGATTAAGAACTGGTAGTCAGCACTGAGGATTTAGCTCAGCGGCATAAGCGCCTGCCTTGCAAGCAGGCAGTCGTGAGTTCCATTCCCGGTAGGATACAAAGGAAAAAGACAAAACAAACAAGCAAAAAAAAAAAAAAAAAAAAAAAAAAAAAGAACTGATGGTCAACTTAATGCCAGCTGGATTACATCAGCATGGCACTGAGCGTAGACCCTCCACCTGAGGAAAGTCGCCAGCATAAATAGAGAGGTGGAGAAGGAGAAGCTATACATTGATGCATTGTTGTGCTGAGGCATTGAGGCATTGTGGGTTCTTCTACGAGTTGCTGTTTGGGCCACTGGTTCTCCGGGAGAAGCTTTGGTCCTCACATCAAGCATTGCTTCCTGGCTCCGAAGAGGAAGACACACACCTCTTGGTCTCCAACATGAACTCGTCACACAGACTTCCCGGCATGGACTCGACTGTGCTTGTCAGAAGAGGAGCTCGGGGGCTCCATGTCACTGAGGATGGCTATTGTGCTTTTCAGGACAGCCCTGGTCTTTGTTGTGAGTGAAACTTTTTGACTCCAGTATAGAACCCTCATCCCATCAGAACAGCTCCTTCCCCCCGCTGGCATGGACTTTCTGGCTTCCACGACTGACCTTTGGGCCTTCCTGGCATGGACCCATAAAAGAGACTGGCATGAGTCCTCCTTGTGGGCTCTGGACCTCCAGTTGGACTCGTGGGAGGCATTGTCATGAATTACGGGTTTTCGTCTGGATTCATGGGGGGCATTGCTGTGGGATTTAGGCCCTTGACTAAATATTCTATATTTCTGGTGTTGTGGATAGATTTCCTGCATTTTCTTGTGTTAACTCCCAGTGACCGTTATAAAATAATATTATAAACTCCATGTCCTGATTCTAATTGTTCTCTGCACATCCCCTAACTACAACAGTAAGGTATACCTCATGGATATGCCAAGTAAAAAGATAATTCATGTGCCAGGGAGTACAGGGTGGACAGCATGAGATTTCATTATACTACTCAGTTTAAAACTTGGGAATTGTTTTATTTCTGAAATTTCCCACTTATGATTTTCAGACTACAACATATATACTAGTAACTGAAACCTTGAAAAGCAAAACAATGGATAAGAAAGGACTATGCACAGTATGTTGGGTCAAAAATAGACTTGCAGTATGACAATCTTTATTCAAAACACATTTAAATACTTACGAACAGTATGACCTTTGGCATATCCCTTGAACTTACTAAACCTGTGTTTTCTCACTTGTTAACAGGAAAAATCAACAATATCAATTCTATCTCATACAGTTAACTGTTTTCCAGTTGGAAATGAATTATTAAGAATATGTTATTGGAGATAATCATGGTGGTGCATGCCTCAAATTCCAGCTTTTCTGAGAGGCTAGGACAGAAATATTGAAAATTCAAGGCCATCTGAGTAATTTACTGAGATTCAGCCTCAAAATAAATAAGGTGTGAATTATAGCTCATAGGCGAGAGTGTTTGCTTGCTGTTCATGAGGCTCTAGATTCAACACTCAGCACTGGGAAAAATTTTATTGGAATGTTCTATTAAAAATATTCAGTAAAAGTCATTTATTCTCAAAATTGTTACTTTATTTGCAATATACTTTGTATTATGGATTTAACTTGTATATCTCATCAGTGGAATAACTGATAGAATCTACTACTGTGTTATCAAGTGTGCTGGCAGGGATTGATAACTATACAATATTCCCAGTAAGTGATCCTTAAAAATTAAGAAATAAAACTAAAAATTAAAATACTGATCTTTGGTCTTTTTTTTTTTTTTCCCAGTACCGGGGATCGAACTCACAACTGCCTGCTTGCAAGCAGGCACTTATGCCGCTGAGCTAAATCCCCAGCCCCTTAAAATACTGATCTTTAAGAAAGTTGTGACTCTCATTTTGTTGTCTTACACTGCATTCAGAGTTCACCAGAATAAGCCATCATTATGGGAGAAAAGACTAATGAAGTTTCTTTAGCAAACTTATTTAAGAAAGGTTGAACTATTTATAAAATATTAAAGAAAGAAATTATTTAAAGTCACATAAAAATGGAAAGCAAAACAAGTGAGAGTCTGTAAAGAGAATAGATGAAATGCATCAATGAAATAGAGTAATAATTTGTAGATGGCTACGATCCCAGATGTGATATCCATGAGCAACATTTTAGTGTACTCAGTAGTTTCATTTTAATTCAGCAATTCTAAATATGGCTTTTTGTTGTTCGTTTTGTTTTATTTTGTTTTTTGCACTGGGGATCAAACTCATGACCTGGCACTTGCCAGGCAGGCACTTGTGCCGCTGAGCTATACTCCTGGCCCTCAATACGCAGAATTTAAAAATGCTAAAATAATATGACTCTTTCTGGCTCATATACTTGTCACTGGTGTAAGGCACATTACTAAGCTTCTTGTAGTACCTTGTTTCTTTAGTGATAAAAGCTTGTAAATGGTCTCACATATGGCTACAAATCCTACCTAACCTATTTATTTCTGTATCATTAGCAGCACTCAACAAATATAAATAGCAACAACCATTTCCATGCCTTTACTTATATATTAAGATATTTGTAGTCCTTTATCTAGAGTGATGTTGTTGTTTGTTTGGTTGGTTTTTGTTTGTTCGTTTGTTTTGATAAATGGTCTTGATACATAGTTCAAATTGTCCTTGAACTCACTACATAGCCCACAGCCATTCTCCTGCCTCAGTCCCCCAAGTGCTGAGGTTACAGGCACACACCACCACACCTAGACAGAGATATTTTTGTTTGTAATTCATTCTATAAACTGAAAAAATTTCAGTCATGGATAACAATCTATTTCTTTCATATATTTGGGGGTAAAAGTTGGTGTGGGTTTTAGTTATAATGCATGGATAAAATAATTTTAGTTTCACATTCACTTGATATTTCTCATGATCAAGTGAAGATCTTGCTAAGAATTTTAGGGCTAGGGGGTTTCCATAAACAGTTGAATCATGTGTTCACACAGCCCAAATTTCCTGGGCTTGGGGTCATTCTGAATGTCACAATCAGCTCAGATGCTGCCATTACACAAGCAAAGCTAAACTTATAAATCTCAACCCATGACTTTTATCACTAAATAGAAAGTTGTGGCCCTGCTATGGAGTAGAAAAGGTGAATATACTAGTCGTTGTGTGTCTCTAACTGAAGAAGATGGAGCTAGGGGAATACAGAATCTGACAGAGTAGTCCACGAGGATGCATTTTTGTCACTGTTTATATTGTTTCCTCTTGTCCCTTACCAAGTCTCTGCTTTGCTATCTTATTGCTTGTGTACCCTTTTCCTCATGATATTCTCTTTCTACACTGATACAACCAACACCTTAACTGGAAGTGGAATTTCCCTATCTAGAATTTCTGCATATTTCTTGGAAACAATTTCCATTTAAAATACAATCTTCAGGTGTACAAAGACTTTATGGTAATAAACCCAAGTTTACCTTTGCACCTAACATACTGTTTCACTTAAAATGGTAACAGCACATAAGCAGTACATGTCTATGTATGCAAAATAAAAAGACTTCCCCTTTTCACTTCCCTCCAAAACATATGCACATATACACATTTGAAAGCATTTAGCAATGTGTCCAGAATAAAACCAAAAATTTCCCCTTTCTTTTCTATAAAATGGTGCGTTAATCACCAAAATCACCTTAGAAAAGTAAATGGGCAAAGCAAAAGGCAGAGAGAGAACAGTTTAGTGGGTAAAAGAGCTTTGGTATTAGGTCTAGGTTTGAATGCCAGCTTTATCATTTGAAAGCTTTCAGTTCTCAAAAAAATTATTTCACTCTGCTACTTTCTTTGGTGCAAAATAAGCGTAACATCACGTAAGCCATAGGCTGGCCATGAAAAGTAAAGTGTTTGCATGCAATGCACTTATCCCTGTACTTGGAACATAAAATGTACTTCTGAATTTGTTTTAAAGAGAATATACAAACCGTTAGGAAAATGCAAATAGAAGTGATAAGCTGTCACCTCACATCCATTAGGATGACCGCTATAAAGAAAAAGAAACCCAGAAAATAAAATATTAATGAGGAGGGGAGAGATAATAATCTTGGGTACTATTGGTGGAAGTGTAAAAATAGTGGAATTGTAATGCAAAAAAGTATGGATATTCCTTAAAAGTTTAAAAGTTGAACTACTATATTGTTCAGCATCACATTTCTGAGTATATATACAAAAAATGTAAAACAAAATCTTAGAGAAGTAGTTGGACATTTACATTCATTGTAGAATTATTTTCAATAGTTAAAATGTGGAAGCATCTCAAATGTCCATTGATAAATAAATGACTAAAGAAAATGTGGCATACACATACAATAGAATAAAATCCAGCTCTTAAAAAAAAAAAAGGACATTTTTGGGCATGTTAATGCATGCCTCTAATCCCAGCACTCTAGAAGGCTGAAGCAAAAAGATTACTAGTTTGAAATTTGAGCCCAACACAAGCAATTTAATGACTTAGAGAGCTCTCCTCTCAAAAAGGGAGATAGGGGGCCTCTGAGGATGTAGCTCAGCGCAGAGACCCTGTATTCAATCCCTAGTACCACACACACACACAGAAAGGAAATCTGTCATGTGCTATAAAATGAATGAACCTTGAAGACCTTATGACAAGTGACATAAGTTCCACTTATCTGAGATATCTACAGTAGTGGAAATCATAGATACTGAAAGTAGAATGGTGGTTTCCAGAGGGTAGAGGGAAGGTTAAATAGGAAGTTGTTTGAAATGTAAAGAACTTCAGTTTTGCAAGATGAGAAATTTCCAGAGATGTGTTACACAACAATGTGAATACAGTTAGTTCTAGTAAACTGTAAATTCACAAATGGTTACCAAGAAGAGTTTTATACTGTGTCTTCTATACTAAAATTTTTTAAATAGGGAAAACTTTAAAGAGTGCATTGTAAGGGTGTTCTCTCTGGGTCTTCTCTAATGCCAGAATAAAGAATGGAGTTGAGAAAGAGATGAGAATAAAGGAAGCCAACAAGGGCTTTCGGTGCTTCAAGTAGCTTATGGAGTACTTTCAAGTTATAGGGAGATGAACACATGTGCAATAGGTAGAAAAGGTGAATCAGAAGCATCTTTCCTCCCTCATCATCAGGTATACTCCAAAGAGAAGACTAAAATCACGCTGTCACACTAAATGGGTGTCTGAATGCATTTATCTGCAGTGCTGTACCTCACAATTGGAAATGGGAAGAGTTGAGTGGAAGGAAATAAAACTTAGGGAAGAAAGAAGAAACTGAGTGGGAAAAATCTACAGTTTGAATCAAGATGAGTTTGTATCCTCTTTCTATTAATTGCTTATCCTCTCTGAGGATTATTCTATTCATCAGTAAAAATAAGAGTGATTATCTTAGTCTCACAATTTTGAGAATTAACATGTTGCATTTCAAATATTCTTGCCTTCCTGGGAAGAACAGTAACATTTCATTCTATCATTCTATTGATAAACAGACTCTAGTTAATAATCTCCGCAGGGAAAAACAGCTTCTACTTCCTTATTCATTGAACTAATTGCTTATCAGCCTAATCTATTGTTAGTCCTGTTTATGAATGTCAATATTAATTCAGAACAGGACAGACTGAGAAAGTGAAAATGTGCCAGCTTACCTTCTGAGCCTTAAAGGTAATAAATTAAATGTTCTCACATATGAAGCGGTTTACTTCTTAAGAACAAATAATAGAGTTGAGTCATAACCAAGAATGTGATCCTATTGATTGCTGTGCCCTTTTCTAAAGATAACCTTAATTACAGTATTTACAAAAAGTAATAACTATGTTCTTTGTACTTGTAAGAAAAGAGGAAAGTTCATGGTGAAAAACGGAAGACAGAAGAATATTGAAGAATATTTAATAAGCCTGATATAATCATGGATTTTTTGCCAAAAGGAAATTATGATTTTATTTCATTGAAATTTTTAATTAAAGGTGTTCCATATTCTAACGCATGATGGGGGTAATTTCCCTTGAACACCTCATGGAACCGTATTCACAATCCAGTACTTAAGTAAGAGGGGACATTTCCCAAAACTGTTTTTCAATAAAGTGACTTCCTACATTTAGTTTTCTGTGTATGTTCTACGTTCAGTAAAAAAAAACCACACACATTCAGTTCCAATACTCTCGCCTATTGTATCTGAATATTGACTAGAAGAAAACAGAAGAAAAAACTAAGTAGAATTCAATGAATATTTAATGCTGTACCATATTCCAAAACAGCTCTGACTTGTCTATATTTAGTTTGTGTCAGTTCTTTTCTATATTGTGATAATTCTCTAGTGGCATTTGTTCACTTTATTACCAAAATGCTGTAAATATTTCATATTTTGCATCTATACCTATTTTGCTTTGTTTTAACATGAAGTTTCAATTAGTATCTATAATTTTTGAGGAGGGATCCATACTTAATATTAAAACTTCCTTCTTATGATCTTTAAAAGCTCATTAAAGGAAAGTTAATAAATAATATTGCCATAGTAAAAGCAAATAAATACATGAAATTATAACTCTACCCTTAAATACACATTGATTTTAGTAGTTCATGATAAACTAACATCAATTTCTTTTGCTAGTGTTCTCTGACCAATAACAGTAAAGAAGTTGTTCCACTGCTTTCCACATCACTAATCTATTCTTGATTCACATGAGCTGTGAACTTTTCCACTTAGTAATTCCTTTGAATTTGCTGTCAACATATCCTGTTCCTACTATGTAGACAGTAGAAAGAAAAGAACTTGTATATGTATAAGAGCAGAAAGAAAAAGATGGGGTAATACAAGGCTTTCAGGAAAGTAGAAATTTCTATGAAAATCCCCAGCATCTTTCTTTTAAAACTCTATGAACAGTGTTTGTGAATCATCCAATCTGACTGTTAGCTGTCATCCAGAAAATCTTTAAGATGAGGAACTTGAGTATTTAAATAGAACTAAGTGACACATGCCTTGTCATGTTTTCATATGTCTCTAACTAAGCCAATGGTTTACCATGTAGACTGCTTTTGAATCACATTTCACAGCTATAACACTATGGTTATGAACAATAAATAGAGTCTGAATTGTGGGAGTGATTTTTCAGTGATGTGATTAATTCATAAGGTCTTACTTTCTAAAGTTGTCTAAAACTTATGCCTTTGGCGATTAGGGGATATTAAACTTAACAAGAACTCATAAGTACAAATATATTCTTTTCAAGGGGGAAAAGGTGCCTGATCCAGGCCTTCACATGAAGATATCAGTTTGGGTTGTCCTATTGGATACGGAAAGTGCAGAGAGATCCACTGTTCAGCTTTAGGTATGATCCAAAGAGAAAAGATAACTAATTGACTGTGAATGAGTTAAAGAAAGAATTGCAAAGGGCTTTCCTAGAATCCTTGAGCTGCTCCTCTTTTCTCCAAGGCTACATACATTTGGCAGAGATGCTTGGGAACAAGTCATTAAAGAATGCAAAGAAAACAATCACTCAGAATATCAACAGTCTGTTAGAAAAAGCTACTGCCCTAACACTTTGCAATAAAGTCCAGGTACAAGGATCGAGCCACAAATGGATAGGAAGAAAAAGTTAAATGCGGAAGTATACAAAACATAAAAAAAAACTGTTTTTTACTCAAGTAATACATGTTTATTGTTGAAAGCTTAAAAGTGCAATTAAAACAGCAAAGTTAAGAGTTACAAATATTCATAAAAATAAATTCACTACAGTTAAATACAAAAATAAATACTGCTAACATTTCACTGTATAACATTCTATGTTTTGACATATAAATCTATACACATATACTTTTTAAAAATAGACATTTAAACGTGTTGCCAGTTTTTAGGTTCTGAAGAAATTTTATCACGTTGATGTGAGGTTGCTTGGTTTTTCAAGCTTTATAGCAACCACCTTTAATTTTGAAAGCCTTGTGTTATTCAGACGTGTATTTCTGCAGTTGTAAAAAATACTGAATTTTAAGATTGGTAGGCTTTGCTTAATAGACAAGTCTTAATCTGTGTATTTATTTAAAATAACAATTATATAATTTCTTGCAGATCATTGCGAAAGGGTCAAGAAATCAATAGAGCTCTCATTTGTTTCTCTAATTTCCATTTAAAATCTTTTCATCTCTGTTAATGCGATTAACTTGTTACCAAGCAGAGATGTACTTAAAAGATATAACCATTTGTAGCCTAATTGAAGATAAGCTTTCTGAGTGCTGTTGTATCCATCACATCAGCCAGCTGTAAGACTTGGACCTTTACCTGCAAAAAAGTTTCGGGGTTTATACATAGATTGTCTCAATGTCATGTAATTTTAGAAGTGTTTTGTATGAAGAATTCTGATGCTGATTATAAAGCTAACCAGAGTAGAAGTGGGTGCAAATGTTTTTGAAGAAAATTAGCTTATGTGCTACATATTTTTATTGAGGTGATATTCACAATCCACCTTAACTATTTTAGGATGAACAATTTAGTCTTCACAGCATGTTCTATCAAGTTCCAAAAATACTTTCATTGCCCCAAAATGAAACCTTGGAGCTATTAAGAAGTTGTTCTCCTTTCTTCTCTTCCTCCCGCCCCCTGCAAGTCACTGGAAGTCACCATTCTGTATTATATCCCCATGAAGTTACTTATTCTTGATGCCTCCTATAAATGGGGTAACAAAAGAGTACTTGCTGTATGCTTCCTGATGAGCTGCCTCTTCACTCCTGGATTCTTCCTCTGTGCCTTTAAACATGGTGGGTCTTCCTTGATGCCTGCCTCCCTGAACCCTTTCAAACAATTGTTGTGATAAATGAAGTGAAACTTAAATGTAATGACAGGTCTGAAACAGCTTTGAATTCTGTAAAAACACTGCATCTGACAGAAGTCTGGAGAAAAATTTATTGGTCTAGAGGCCTTGGGTGTGTGTGTCTTCCCAAAAGAGAAGAGTTGTAGTGTCATGGTCAGCAGGTTGACCATTGAAATCTGCCACCTCAGCAGGAGCCATCAAGCCCAAGAATTCTACAGTAGTTTCTTCAGAATTTGTGGTCATACTGCCTTATTTCATCACTAATGATTCAATACGTACTTCCTGACCTTTTATTGTACTCTCTATATTAAAGGGTCTGAGCTACCAACAGTGAACATGTGGTGATTTCAAAATCTCAGACTTTGAAAGAATAGGTACAAAAATCAGTAGCAGAAGTATAAAATCAGGGGCTGGGGATTTAGCTCAGCGGCATAAGCGCCTGCCTTGCAAGCAGGCAGTCGTGAGTTCAATCCCTGGTACCGATAAAAACGAAAAAGACAAAAAAAAAAAAAAAAGAAGTACAAAACCCAAACAAATTGAGAGTTCTTGACAGACTTCTGGGAGAAACACAAAGAATGCCAATGCTTTAAGTGGGTGTAGCCCTTAGAACAACTGAAGTTTAGAAATAATAGACAAAGGGATCCCTTATCATTACTGGTAGTGATACAGTGATTAATAGGAGAAAAGAAGTACATCTATACAACTTGCGTCTGACATTTTACTTTTCTATCAAGAAAAGTAAAATCTTCAATGAAAATTTCTACTACCTCAAAAATAGAACAAGCGTATTTAAGAAGGAACTAAATTCTATTTGATATGGAATGATAAGCTCTTTTGGTTACTTTCATTGTTCAAGTGAACAGATCATTAAAATTAGGAATTGTTTGCATCAGCACTGGACTGTTAATAGTCTTTGAAAAGCAGCAGAGAGTGAAGGAGACACAAAACAATGGATATGGTGATACCCTAACTTAAAAATGTCTGTCTTCTAGGAGCTACACACTAGGTCAGGTCCCCAGAGGAGGACCTGATAATTGCTCTAATAATTGCTCACCATGGAAAGGTGTGGGTGGCTTCCTGCTAATGTTGACTGACTGAATATATGTATTTATCTCTCTTCCCAAATCTTATACAAATGTCAGAAGAGTAAATTAAATAGAAATAAAAAAGTTTTAGGAAATTCAAAAGAAGTTATTGGAATATATTACTGCTGAAACATAAAAGAACTACATGACCCATCAGTCCAATCTATGAAAAAGAACTTTGAAAGTAAAAATTTTCTCAGCAGGATTCTGCAAAAGCTTCACAATCAAAATCAACAGGATTAGCTTGAAGGAGTGATCTCTGGGCGGAGGCCAGGCAAGTAGTAAAGGCAGTGCAGGTTCTTATACCTCCTGAGGTTTGTGCCCATTGAGATCCTAGACTACACCTTGAGAAGTTTTACATAACACTCAATAGACATTGAGTCAAGAGAGTCAGGGTCTTGTCACAGGCAAATGAGACCTTCGTGCCCTTTAAAAAGCCATACTCACATGAAAACCCCATACACAATTACTTGAGTTGATTAAATCCAAACTTTAGCTACCAGCCACATAACAAGAATTCTTACACTCTCCAGCCACGAATAATATTCAAATTAGTGTCCTGTCTACCAGTATAGCCAAATAACCATGAAACACTAACCAAAAGATGGAAGAAATAGCAGCACCAAACTTAAACAACTAAAACTTTGACAACACACCATAGGGCACCAAATAAAGTGCTAACATAAGTATATTTAACATCTCCAGAGAGATTCTAAGGAATTGTAAAACCATAAAAAAAATGAAATGCAGATGGAGACTGAACATTAATAAAGACATTTGGGATTATTCCAGTTTGGAGGTCCTAGGTGCAGCTCAGTGGAGAGCACTTCCATAGCACATCCAAGGCCTTGGGTTCAATCCTCAGTCTGCAAAAAGTGAAAATATTTTTTTTTAAATTTAAATAAATGAGTTGGAAAAAAGGGAAGCAGTGATCACTCCAAGTCAGCATGACCACATGAAGCCCAAGTCATGCCTCAATTATTTCACTTCCTCATTTTGAAAAGTCATCAGACTGGTAGATCTGGAAATGCCAGTTAAATGAAGTATCTGGTACCTACCAAGTCATAAGAAATTATTCCATAATCTAAAAACAAATCAAAATCCACCAATGACTGATTGATTTTAAAAAAAAAGCTAATAAACATTTACTGTATTTAGTAAATTTCAAGTTTAATTGTCCTTTCCATCTAGGTTGTTTCTTGAGAGAAAAAATGAGTTTCTGCATTATATTTAGGCTATCTCTATTATCTAGAACACCAGCACACAAATGAATAGACTCAAAAAATATTTATCAAAGAAAATGATAATGAAATAATACAGTAACCAACACAAAGTCTTTATGTGAAAGTATGTATGACCAGCAGTCTTGGAAACAGAGGCAGGAGGAACGAGTCCAACCTAGAAAAACTTAGAAACTCATTTTAATGTTTTTGGTTGGATCACTGAACACAACTGTTTGCGGCCTTGCTGTTTGAATGTCCCCTTTGTATGCTTTGATACTGTGATTTGAGCAACTATCTCTAAGATGATAATGTGTAATCTATTAACTGGTGATTTCTTACTGTGTGTGTGTGTGTGTTTTTGTGTTTTTTTTTTTTTTTGTAGTTTTGTATTACTTGAACCCTTACACCGCTTTGTTTTGTTTTGTTTTTTCTCTTTTTCCTTTTAAATAAAATTAAAAAAAAGAAAACTTAGCAAGACCCTGACTCAATATGAACAATAAAAAAGGAGAGGGGGTATAACTCAATGCACAGGTCCTGGGCTCAATCCTCAGTACTGGAAAAACATGTATGAAATGAATGAGGAATAGTTAACTTCTCAGTTTATTTGGTAATGATGTAGGAGTTGCTCTTGGTTGATTTCCTGCTTAATGTGGTCAGCATGGGATTGTGGCTGAAACAGAACCACAGATAAAAGGGGACAGTAATGGACAAATAATGAGAAATTAAAGAGTTGCAACACACAGGCAGCTTCCTCTGCCTGGAAGGCACTTTCTTCAGAGTTTCATTTATTGGGGATCTGACCAAGATCCCCAATCTCTTAAACAAGTGTACAGCAAGGGCTTAAATAAATGAGACAACTGGTATGATTTTAGGGCTCCAAGGGGATCAAAACTCTCTAGCAGAGTTTGAGACTCTTGGCCCTAAGACAAAGAGCTTCTCTGGGTGGCCCATTTTTATTAGTAGAGAGCACTTTTATTAGTGGAGGCCTTTTATTAGTGGAGAGCACTTCCGTAGCACATTCAAACAAAGAAGAGGATACTGAGAAAAGTGCAGGAACTGAGCAGGACCTTGGGAATCACTTCAAAGACTTCTCCAAGTAGTAAATCATGCCATTATCTTGTCTCCATGATAACATTTATGGTCAGAATGAGACTGCAGGAGTGAAATACCTGCAGCTTCAGTCTCTGGTTATTTGGAATTGGAGCCATGTGTCCTAAGTTGTGGCCTTATCTTGCCCTTTGAGGTATCTCAGGCCACTATAGGTCTCATCTAGGACCAGTGATTCATAGAGGTTCACTTACCATGAATTCACTGCCCATCTCCAAATAAGGGGCCTAGATCTAGGATAGACTCATGGATAAACATAGAAGGTCAATTAATTTTAAGTCCTACTCAGAGTCACTTCATAGTTGTCTCCATCATTCACTTAGCTGATTGCTACACATTCGTGAAGGTTCAAATCCGGAATGAACTCTTACAAGAAGCTTTTGCTAACCAAACCCTTCTGTAAAGCTCCCACACTAACCTCTATTACCATACATCATACGACCTCCTAACTGTTTACTGGCCTCCATACTGGTAGCCAATCTTACATACCAGGAAATCCACAGAACCAATCCCCATCTAGCGTACTGAAAACCCACAAAGAAATGTTTTCCAAAGAAGTCATTCAAGTACCATTTGGGAAGAAAAAAGGACAAGGGAAAAGTTTTCTGCATGTTAATTCGTGGAATCAAATTTCCAGTTCTGTCATTTTCCAGCTGTGAAATCCCAGGTAAGTTATTTAACCTCTTTGAAACCTAGATGCACTATCTAGAAAGTGAAAATAATAATAACTCTTAATTACTTTTCTAGCCGCTGAGATAAAATACCTGATAACCAAAGTTAAAGGAGAAAAGATTCATTTGGCTCACAATCGGTACATGTTTCAGTCCATAATCAGTTGGCTGGAAGGCAGGTTGGCTTGACAGAGGTGCTTTGCAAAGGAGCAGTTCATGGCAAGCAGAAGCCTCCAAAAACAATCAGCAAGAGATAAGACAAGCCTCTTTCGGTCCCTTATTTTGTATCAATGCTACTGGGATTAGGGCGGTGCTAAACCAATCCGGTACTGATTTAGTAATCAAGCATCCCTAATCTCAGCATCACACACTCTAGATTCAACCACCTCTGAAAAATCCCCATCTATGACTGCATAAGGTTTTGAGAGGGCATCTAGACCCAAATCATAATATTTCAACCCTAATCCCCCAAAGAGTCATGTACATTCCTTTACACAAAAAGCATTTAGTCCATCTCTAAGAGTTGCCAAAGTTCTAACAGTTTCAGCATTGCTGAAAAGTCTAAATTCAAAATCTCCTCTGAGATTTAAGGCAAACTCTTAACTGTTAGACCTTCTAAAAATGAAAAACAGCTAACCACTTCCAACACTCAATGGCACACGATAAACCTTAGCATTCCAAAAGGCACAAATAGGGAGATGTTAAGGAATAGGACCAAAGCAAATCCAAAATCCAGTAGGGGAAACATAACTCTGTAGTTCCAGATCCAGCATTTGTATTAAGATGTGAACTCCAAAGGGCTTGGGTGGCTCCACCCTTAAAGCATTGATGGTGGTTATATCTCCCATGGCTTCTCTCTTGGACTAATCTGCTTTCTCCTTGAAATTTTCTTCATAGAATCCATTTTCCTGGCTTCTCCAAACTTCTCGTGTCTCCACTGCAGCTTTGGATTCACACTCAACAGTTTCTCACACTGCCCTCTGAGGGGCTCATTATCTGACCTCTCAGTCTTCTAAACTCTATATGGGAGCTTCCCAACCTCACAATTCTTCCATTCTATATGCACTTGAAACCAGCACCACGTGTATGATGCCTAGCTCTGCCAGCAGCCGGAACCATGGCCAGCCTTCCTTTGCTGTTGGCTGTAGGAGTTGCGTACCTGGGCTGCTAAGCACTGCCAAAGGACAAGGAACAAATTCTCTAGGACACTACCATTCTGTAACATGGTTCTCTGGGACTCAAATTCTTTCAGATTTGCAACTCTGAAGCTGCAATTCCTGCTAGTTCTTGTGATGTGCTCAAGTCATCTTTTCTGTTGTTCTCTTCTTAAATACTTGGCTTTTTCTTCCTAGTATTTTGAGTGCCCAATTTCTCCTTTGTTCTATATTTGCATGGTGATTGACTGGATCTTCCTTTCTGGTCAAACTCACTACATTTTGAAGCATTGTGCTGGGCTCCTTTCTCTTGATTGTCAACATAAATCTGGTTAAAATCCCCAATAGTAGCCATGCCACTGTTTTAGTTACTTTTGTCTCACGAAGATAAAATATCCAATGCCTAAAGTTAATGAATGAAAAGTTTATTTAACAGTTTATAGAGGTTTCAGTCTACAATTGGCTACATCCAAGACAGAGTAGCATGTCAGACAGACATCCTATAGGAGAAATACTTCATGGCATGTAGAAGGTAGAAAAGCAAGCAAGAGATGACCACAGCTCTTTCTTCCCTTTTTATCTTATTCAGGCTTCTTAGGGTGTATAGCACTCACATCCTTAATCCTACAGGTACCCCTAAGGTAGCATTGCACTATAAATCAATTCCAATGCCACACACTCTAGAGTCAGCCACCTCTAAAAAAGCCCCACCTGTGACCACATAAACCTTTGGGGGGACATCAGACCCAAACCATAATGCTGTGTCTTAGAAGTGTGATGAAGATTCAGTAATGTCAACTGTAGACAGATTCTGTGCAGTGCGAGCACTTAATGAATTGCATTATTATATTCTGACTTGCACTGATATATAATGTGCTTCCCTGTATCCTTTATCACTGCACTACAAGAATCTGGCATATAATAGCTATTTAATGTTTGATGAATAATTTATATGAGTTAGCACATTCTTAAATCTTCTAAAAGATGTTTTCTCTTTCTTTAACAATTACTTATCTTCTCTTTGAAATTAATTTTTCACTATAGACATCAGGTATAATATGAGTGTTGGATAAACTGTATCTCCTTTCTAGTAAAGTACCCAGGTAACTATGCCCAGCTATGAGGACAGCTAATGGTGCACTTGCATTTTTATCTTTAGAATGGCTGTTTATATCCCTTCTGGTTTATACTTAGTTTTCCTAAATTTAAATTTGCTTCTTTTCCTTCCTTATGTCTTTGCTATATTATCTTTGGCAATATTTGTTGCACAGTAACAAAGGGGTCCCACTGAAAAGACTTTGACTCAGTGGCTCACTAGTACCAACATGTATTAATCAGCTTTCCTGCTTCTGGAAAACAATACTCATGACCTACAAATTAAAGGAGGTGAAGTTCCAGCCAAGCGTGGTTGCACATGCCTGTAATCCCAGCATTCAGGAGGTTGGGGCAGGGAGATCATTGTGAATTCAAAACCCACCTGGGTTATAAAGTGTTCTTAAGGCCACCCTGAACTGCATAGACAGACTGTCTCTCACACACACACACACACACACACACACACACACAAAAGGAAGAGAGGTTTAATTTAACTCATGGTTTCAGGAGATTGAATCTTTTGCCATCTGCCTCCAAGGCAGAAACTTCTGGGTAGAAGGGCATCATGGAGCAAAGCTACTTAGTTTATGGTGGCTGGGAAATAGGATAGGAGAAAGATACCAGAGTAGAAAGGGTGGGGGACCAGACATAGTATACAAGGCCATGATCTATCCAGGTAAGCCCAAAAGTGTACTCAACCAATTCCTAGGGCTGATCCCAAAGTCAACTGAGCTGACACTCCACCCTAACTGCAACTTCCCACTTCTTTTTTTTTTTTTTTTTTTTTTTTTTTGCTTTAAACAATTTATTTAACTGAAATGACTTCCCTTTATTTAACTGAAGTGATCTCTATTTTATTTTGATACATCTCTGCCCCATGGTGATCTTTTCCCCAGTGGATCTTCAAGCCAATATAAATATTTCATAAATATTCGGCCGTTTGGGATAACCTACACAATACCTCAGCAGTATCTTTCAGCAAGAAAAACACCACTGAGTTAAGACCTGACATACACTTAGCCGCCCATTAGGTGCTGAATGGCAGAGCTCCCTCCCCAGCTTATGCCATGAATTCATAGGGAATGGGTTCCAGCAATTCAGACTCCTTCCCATTGGTCCTCACAAAGTGTGCTTCTCTGGGCGGGGCAGGCTGGCGCTTTAGTTGAACCCAGGTACCTTTCTCTTTGGCTTCCTTCTTTTTCTGATCATTTTCCTTGACACGTTTCAGGAAGCTATCACGACTCTTTGAGTGTTTAATATGCTCAATACGCACATTAATCCTCTTGGCCAGGATCTTGCCCTTAACTTGCTTGTTTACAACAATGCCAACAGCATGCTGGGTAACATTGTAGACTCTTCCTGTTTTGCCGTGATAACATTTGTGTGGCATTCCTTTTTGTACAGTACCCATTCCCTTGATGTCTACAATATCACCCTTTTTGTAGATTCGCATGTATGTGGCCAAAGGAACAACTCCATGCTTTCTAAAAGGCCTAGAGAACATATACCGGGTTCCCCTCCTCTTTCCCTTTGTGTTCATCATTTTGGCGAATTACTGGAAGATGGCGGTTCCCAACTTCCCACTTCTTAATTTCATACCCAAAAGCATTTCCTTAAGCCATACTCAATCTCAAAATAAACATAATAGTAAGTTCATAATTCCACCTACATAATGCACCTGTTTGGCATATAACCAAAAAAGGCAACATTCCCTTCCCCAAAGTCTCAAAAGTTCTGATATTTTTCAAAAGTCTAAATCAAAGCCTTTTACTGAGATCCAAAGCAAACCTTAAGTGTGAAACTCTTTTTTAAAAAAAAAGTTACATAATGACAAGGTACAATAGAAAAGGGTAAATATTTCCATTCCAAAAAGGAGGAACAAGAGGAAAGAAAAATAGCACCAAAACAAAACCAAAAAGCCAGCTGGGCAAACATTAAGTTCTATAGCTTCCTCTCTGGCATCCAGGGCACACTGTGGTGAAATGTGAGTTGCAGAGGGTTTAGATGGTCTCCGTGCAGCCTCTCTCTCTCGGGTTGGCTCTGCTCATGGTGTGCAACTTTCCTCAGCAGACATATTCCTGTCATTCCTAACTTCCTAGTGTTTTAACTGCGTTTTCAGGTTTCCTAGCACAGCGTCATGCACTGTCATCTCAGGAGTTCCTTACCTGGTCTCCCAGGCTTTCCTTTGAAATTTGGGTAAAAAACTCCCTGACACTGTAATTTTTGCATTCTGAATTGTGATAAAAATCACTTATGTGGACAACGTCAAAGCCGGGTAATAGGAGAAGCAGTACCCAGGGTTCCTTGGAGCATGGTTGCAGCCATTTCCTATGTCTGAATGACTGAGCCGAATGAAGTGAATCCCAGAGACCCAATTCTCTAGTAGGCCCTTCTCAAGAAGGCATCCTAGGGATTTTCTTCTCAAATAAACAATTTACAATTTCGCACCCTAAAACCCTTGGTGTGTTGCTGATTTTTGTGATGCTATTAAGGTATCTTTCTTCTTATCCTTGTAGAAAGTACTTGATTTCTTTGTAATCGTACCAATCTCTTTAACAACCATACCTCCTTTAGCCCAATTTTACACAAGCTTCCTTCCATGCTAAGTTTAAAGTTTTTCAAATATTTCTACCCTGATCTTTAACCTTAATTCTCACTATAAATTTGGCTAAAAGAAGCCAGCAGTTCCCAGTGCTCATGCCACGGCCTGAATGTTGAGCTGCCTTTAACTTTCTCTGCCAGATTAATGAGCCCACCCCCTTCAATCTCAGTATCTATCTCATAATTCTCAGGGCATGGACACAATGGAGGTAATATTTTTTTGTCACAGTGCAATCACATGGCCTCTAGTCCAACTGCCAATGGAGTCTAGGTCCTCAAATGAAACTTTCTGAGCTTGGTCTTTACAGTTCATATTCCTATCAGTACCCTGATCCTCTGAACTCTAAACACAAATCACACATTAGGCTCTTCCTACACTTATCTAAATCTCTCTAGTCTGTGTCTCCAAATCTTTCCAAGGTCATCCCACAAACCAGTTGCAAAGGCTTCTGGAGCATAATCAGCTGTAGTCATAGCAATGAACCCACTCCTGGAACCAATTTTCTCTATTAGTCATTTTCCCACAACTTTAAGGATGAGAGGTTTAATTTAACACAGTTTTGCAGAATTTTAGTACACTGCTGGCAGGCTCCAAGGCAAGAATATCATGGCAGAAGGCTTGGCTGAGCAATTGCTTAATTTATGGTGCCTGGAAACACAGCAGCAGAACAGTGATAGAGCGGAAGGGGTGAGGTACCAAACATAGTACATAAGGTCATAGTTCAGTGACCCACCCAGACAAACACAAATGTGTTCCTCCAATCTCCAGGGTGGATTTCAAAACCAGTCTGGTAGATATTATCCCTTAACCAGCATATTGCATAGTGGAGAAAGTTAACTACAGACCTTTGGTTCTCATACCTGGTTACATAAAGCCCACTTGAAAATAATTATTGTGAACATAAATGGAAGATGAAATGACAGATGTAGAAGCACTTTGCAAACATTACAATACATAAATTGCTTTGTTAAGCCTTGAGGGTAAATTTTCCTTTCTGCATTTTAATAATACAATTTGGCAATTTAAATGATAAATTGAACATGAAAGAGAGTAGAAATGTATTTGTGGTTAGCCAACGCACAGTCAGCCTGTGTGGACCCAGGCTTCAAGATAGTTCCTTTGAAGATAGGAGTTTCAACCTTACTTTGGAAGATCCAATCTCCAGATCCATCTCAATGGACCTAATCAGCAGTTCCACCCAGTGAATCCAGATCAGTCTGCCTATGAATCATTCTAGATGGCCTTCCCAGAAAGACTGAACAAGTTGGCAAGTGAAGAGCTTTTTCAGACAGTTAGTTTGCAAAGACTGGATTAAAAACCTGAGTCATCAAATCCTCAGAAGCCAATTCACAACCACAAAGAACAATAGAAAAACATGCCACCATCAAAGGAGCAAAATAGCACCCATAAACCAACTGAAAGGAAATAGAGATATGCAAACTGTCTGACAAAGAGTTCAAAATAATTGCTGTAAGGAATCCCAGTAAACCTAAAAAAAAATACAAACAATTCAAACAAATCAAGGAAACAATAAATAACCTAAATGAAATTTTTAGATTATTTAAAATATCAGAAAAATTCCAAAGCTAAAAATACAATAAATAAAATGCAATAAAGAGGATCAATAGCAAAATGATCAACCAAAAGAACCTTTGAACTCAAGGACAAATTATTTAATAAATATATAGCTAAAGAAGAAAAAAGAGAAATTTTTTAAAAGAATAAAAATACTTAAGAGATTTATGGAACTACAACAGAAGAACAAATATTCAAGGTGTAGAAATGTAAGATGGAGAAGAAAAAGTTAAAGAGATACAAAGCTATTTATAAAATAATACAAAACTTTTCAATCCTAATGAAAGATATAAACATCTACATATTTGTCAGAGGAGCCAAAGGTTTCCTGTCATATTCAATCTAAACAAGATTATACCAAGGTATGTTATAATCGAACTGTCAAAAACCAAAGACAGGATTATACAAACAATAATAGAAAAGAAAAGAAAGAAAATCACATGTAACAGGGCTGCTAAGGCTAACAAAGAATATTTTGGCAGAAAATTTACAAGTCAGGATTCAATGCAATGATATCCTCAAAGTGATGAAGCAAAGCCCAACCAAAAATACTGCACCCAGAAAAGCTGTCCCTCAAAATTTAGGGCTAAAAAACTAACACAAACAAAAAGCTGAGGTAGTTCACCATAACCAAAGCTGTTTTACAAGAAATGTTAAGGGGAGTTCTACAACTTGATAGAAAAGAATACTAATTAGTAACACAAAATACGCAAAAACCATACATAAGTAAGTGTAAGGATTTGTTAAAGAAAATATAGCATTAGAAGTTGTAACTTTTGACATTGAAAACAAAAATATAGGGAGGGGAGTAAATGTGTATTTTTTAAAGCTATAAAAGCTAAGTGTTTATCACCCTAAGATAAACTATTATAAGGTATTTCACAAACAAAAACCTAAGTGGATATACAAAGGATAAAAAGTAATAAATCAAATCATTTCTCTGGAGCAAATTACTCATCACAAAGAAGACCCCAGAAGAGGGAAAACAATGAATCCATAAAACAACCGGAAAACAATTAACAAAATAGCAGCTGTAAAGTCCTCACTTGTTAGTAATTACCTTGAATGTCAACGGAGTGAGAGACTCACTCAACCTTTCAGCATATAAATAGAATGAAAGTGAAGCGATAAAAAACATAGTCAAGGGAAGATAATCATGTAGAGGGTGCAAGCAATTTTCTTTCCCAATGGATATATGAGAAACAAAGATAACCTCTGGAAAGGGCAAAAGATAAAGGGAGATAAAAGGAAAATCCAGCTGGACTGAATTCCTGTGTTAGGAAGTGTGTGAGGGGAAACTGCACCACTTCTGGATCATAATACCTCACCCTCCACCGCTGGCCCAGCACACATGCTATACTTGGAAGAAGGCTGAATTGAGGGAGGAAGCCAGCCCTTCACTGACGAGTAGACTCACAGTTACTCTAATTTCCCTAGGCTTACAATAAGTGAGTCATATGTAAGTAAGGAGGAACTCAGAGAAACTGAAAGCAGAACAGGGTGGAAGAAATTACCAGGACCAGTGTCTTGTAAACAATAGCTCTGTAGTGCCTGTCAAAGAGAAGGCTTGGCTGACACAGTGAAAAATTGTTTCCCATTCCACCCACATACAACAGGAGAGCTGTCTCTGGTACATTCAGCACCCTACCCACAATGGCCAGTGGGGTGTAGCATCTCCTAGCTGAGGACTGCAAAGGCAGGGAAGACCAGATCTTTCAGAAATATGCAGAACAGAGTTGAGTAAGGGAGAGCTCTGAGTGGAGAAGGACTGGTACCCAAATCAAAGAGCAACTTGGCATAGCCAGTGAGGAGCAGGCCCTCTTCTATTGTCTCTACAAAATGGGAAAGTCCTAAGATGGCCTGGGAGCCTGGTGATTGCCTAGCGTAGGCATAGTGGGCACACAGCCAAGCCTGGGGCAGAACTAGGTTCTGCAGGTGAGGCTGAGACAGAGATCTGCTGGCAGGAAGACAGTGAACTGCGCTGAGGCCAATGAACTTTTAGCTATATGTTTGGAGGGAAGCCTGTGGAGTGAAACACAGAGATATCCATGATCTTTACCCTCTCCCCAATAGATTAAGGCAATCAGATCCATAGAGCCTGCAGTGGGTCATACTGGAGCACTGCTTGCAATCAGACACATGTTCTCACAGCTTCAGGCAGGCGACTGTCAGGACCATAGGTGAAATTGCTTGGCTACTTGCAATCAGACACTGACTCCACTGTAAAAGGAAATGTGTGGACACTCTAGATTGATGCTGTAAACAACTGTAAGAAAGTTTTTATTTTTGTTGTTATAGTGTTGTTCCTTGCTTCTCTGTTTGATTCATTGTCTCAATTTGTTTTTTTTTTTTTTTCAATTTTTTATTCTTTCCCATTTTTTTTTTTTCCTTCTGGTGCTTGTTTCTTTCTTGGTGTTATTTGGTTGCTATACTTTATTCTTCAACATTTCTTTGACCTATTCCTTCTTTTAGTGCCTCTTCTATTTTTCACTCTTCTCCCCTTATTCTTCCCCCTCTTGCTTACTGTCTCACCTCCTTACCTTCTCCCACTTCCTCTCCACCTACCTAATGGCACAAATATCACAGGAGCCAGAATAATTACATTCTGCATGAATTTACATGAGAAAATAAGAATTAACCAACAGTATAAATTTAATAATACCATTCAAGACCATGTTAGGGTAATCATTAAGAAAATTAAAATTAAAGGATCCAAACAAAATTTCTGACAAATAGGAAATTGCCTACAGGTTTCAACAATTTCACAGCCTCCCACAATCTCTAAATACATTCCCATGCATCTACATATCTGCTGTTGCCTACATAAATACTGTCTCAATTCTCCTCAACAATATCTCTTCACTCCAGTATCTCTTTCTCCCAAAATAATTCCAAAAGAATCCAACCTCTTGTTCATTTTTTACTTACAGATATTTCTCTTACCGTCTTTCCCATGACATATCCCCTTATCATCTCACCCACTCTCAACATCCCAAACAAACCACAAATGGCAGCATAAGATGGGTACTGACAAAAAGATGAAGTTATCAAAACAAGTTTTAATGTTTAAGGTGCATGTGTGGTTGGGTCTACTGATGCTTTTATAACCACATACTATTCCATACCTGCTTAAATAAACATTAAAGATTAGAAATCATCCCATATATGCCATCAGATCATAACACATTAGAATTAGAAATCACTTATGAAAGAAACATAGACATTGTCTGTCGATGTCGCTCCCGGCCGGCAGGAAGGACACACGACAAAGTCTGGCAGTGGACAACCTTTTCTTTTATTTTCTCTCCGTACAGCCTGCCCTGGGATCGCTCCCAGCCGAAGCCTCCTCTGGTCCGCTCCCCGCGGCTCCTTCCGTGCTTCGCTCCGAAGCCTCTACCGGTCCGCTCTCCGCGGCTCCTTCCGGGCTTCTACTTCCCCCCAGGGGTGGCACCAGTATATATACGGATACAGTGTCCAATCATGTTAAAGTAAGCAAGGCAAGCTGATTGGCTAACATATTATTGAGCGGGTTGTTTACGCGGTAAGCAGGAAACTAACGTGCTCGATGGGAGGGGTAATCTAACTCAGGCTTTACTCTTTACCACAGGCCGCATGATCGCTATATGCGGCGGCTCAGCAATGTGGTGGCTCCCAACATCTCCCCCTTTTTTATTTTAAATAAGTCTACGCATCGCAGCCCGTCCTGAATTGAGTGTAGAGGCCTATGCCCTGATAGGAGGCCCACCAAGGGCTCTCGGCGTCGGCCCGGGTCGGCCGTCCCCGAGTCTGCCGAGGCCCCGAGGCCCTCGTCCTTTTTCCAGGGCCAGGAAGGAACCGGACGGAACCTGTATGCACACAGGCATACACTCATGTCGCTCCGCATGATCCCCCCGGGGCGACATTTGGTTCTGGCGGAACCTAGTAATTCAGCGGCTTTCGTGCGGTATGGGGTAGGGCCTGTCTTAGGTTGAGTCATGCTGGGGAGGCATGCTCTTACCCGTCATTGACTCATCTACCCTGCTATATCATAATTTTTTAGAGGAGGAGTGTGGGAAGCTCACCGTCCCTAGACTCGGTCGTAGGCTAGGCGAGCGAGCCATGCATATGCCTGAGGATCTTCTTGTCCATTTCGGGCTACCGCTATTTCTATTCATCTTGTTGGTTGGTCTGTGATGGATCTCCGGTAGGGCAGGTCTGATCTTCAGTCGAGGGCTTTGTCGCCCGTGTCAGTCTCTCCGGTACCCACAGTGGTTCTCGTCCCGATTCCTGCAGAAAAACACAAACCGCGCCTCGGTTCCAGCTGATTACCGGATCCGGGCCCATCCATTGTCATGCCATAGATAACCGCGCCTTTGGAGGCAGGCCTTGGCTTACTCCCCCTTTTTGTTTTTTATTTTTTATTTTTTATTTTTATCTTTTTCGTTTTTTTTTTTTTTTTTTTTTTTATTGGTACCAGGGATCGAACTGGCGATTGCCTGCTTACAAGGCAGGCGCTTATGCCGCTGAGCTAAATCCCCAGCCCCCATTTCCTCGACCAGCGTTTTTCTCAGCCTGCTCGGCAGAGAACTCTGTGTACCAGGCTCGCCAATCCAGGTAACTACCCGAGGGCAGACACGCCTTTGCCAGCTGAATCCAGTCCGCGGGGGTGAGGGGCCCAGAAGACAGGTTCTCCAGCATGGCAATGGTGTAAGGCGCAGTCGGCCCAAAGGTTGTAACTGCATTTTTAAGTTCTCTAATCTGCTTTATCTCAAAAGGCTCCCATGCATTACGTCCCTGGCCCATAGCTACTTGTACAGGAAATATCCCGTAGGGGCCACTATCTATCCCAGGTGGTGGATGTACCTCATGAGACAAACGTCCCCCCTGCCAAAGCCGCCTGTAAAAATACCGACCCGCCGGCGGCGGAGCATAAGACGGCGGCCGTGATTGGGCGGAAAATGGGGGCCCGTGCATCACTTCCTGTTCTGGCGAAAGGGGAGGGAGCTCCCACGCGGCCGCCTCGTGGCGAGGGATCGCTTCCGGGAACAGCCCCCAAGGTGGGGCGGAAGGCTTCGCCTCCCTCTCGCGCCAGGGGGCGCTCAGGAGCTCTCTACTCCTCCGCAGACCAAGTTGAGCGGAGCGCAATTCGCGGCGCAACGCTGGGAAAGAACCCTGCGACTCCTTATCGAGCGGCCTATCCTCTTGGCATCTAGGCTCCTTGGTCTCATCGTTGTCTAAGCCTTCCTCGTTCTCGGAGTCAGACGACTCCGAGGCCTGAGCCCCGTCTTCCTCCTTTATATCTTTGTCTCCTTTGACGGACCCCTCCCGGGAGCTCCCTGACTGGGCCTGTTCGAATGCCCTACGCACTTTAATGAGCTCGTGAGAGCCTTCCCTGCAACCACCCTCGCTCTTCAAGCATGCATATATCATTTCCCACAGTGGCCGAGCGAAGACCGAAGCCCCGCCCTCCCTTTCTGCTAGAGAAAGATCCCTGCCCAACTTCTCCCACGAGGGCAGGTTTAAGTGCCCTGTGGGCAAGAACCAGGGAGCGAAACTATCAATCTCCTCAAAAAAGCTCTCCAGCGTTTTGCGTCCCACCTTGAGGTCTCTGGACTTTAAGAGCTTCCGGAGGACCTGTACCAAGGGCTGGGTGTCGTTACTCAGTATGTTACCCATATTTAATATGTTACTCACCGCGTGAGGCCCAAAAATCCGCCACTTACGCGTGAGCCTGAGGGGAGTCTAAAAACCCTGTAGGTGCGCGCCACCCAGGGCCCAGGTTTATCCCCTGCTCACCTGTCTCGCAGTGCTGTATCAAGGAACGTTGTCCACTACCACGTCTCGGGGGTGATCAGTTGTTCCCCGTGCGGGCCTCCAAATGTCGATGTCGCTCCCGGCCGGCAGGAAGGACACACGACAAAGTCTGGCAGTGGACAACCTTTTCTTTTATTTTCTCTCCGTACAGCCTGCCCTGGGATCGCTCCCAGCCGTAGCCTCCTCTGGTCCGCTCCCCGCGGCTCCTTCCGTGCTTCGCTCCGAAGCCTCTACCGGTCCGCTCTCCGCGGCTCCTTCCGGGCTTCTACTTCCCCCCAGGGGTGGCACCAGCATATATACGGATACAGTGTCCAATCATGTTAAAGTAAGCAAGGCAAGCTGATTGGCTAACATATTATTGAGCGGGTTGTTTACGCGGTAAGCAGGAAACTAACGTGCTCGATGGGAGGGGTAATCTAACTCAGGCTTTACTCTTTACCACAGGCCGCATGATCGCTATATGCGGCGGCTCAGCAATGTGGTGGCTCCCAACAATTGTCCAAACACTAGGACATTAAACAACACACTTATAAACAATCAATGGGTCATAGAAAGAATCAAGGAAGAAAGTAAACAACTCTTAGAATCAAATAATAATGCCAATACAACATACCAAACTTTATAAGACACAATGAAAGCAGTCCTAGGAGGAAAGTTTATTGTTGTAAATGATCACATTAGGAAAGGAGTGAGCTCAAATAAATAACCTAATGATGCACCTTCAGATAGCTTAAGAAAAATAATAGTCCAAAAACAAACCTTGTTAAAGGGGGGAAATTAGAAAGATCAAAGCAGAAATTAACAAAATTGAGACAAAAATACAAAGAATCAATTAATTTGAAGAGTTGAATTTTTGAAAAAATAAATAGGCAAATCTATAGCAAAACTCACAAATAAAAGAAAAAACCCATAATTGTGCAATCAGAAATGAAAAAAATCAAAATCACAACATATATTGTTGAAATCCAAAAGACCATTACTAATTACTATTAAAAACTGCACTCCACAATTTTATTATAACTAATGATATAGGCAATTCTATTAGAGATAGCAGGAGGCATTATGGTAACCATTGTTGATCACCTAGTATTATGCTTTTACATTATCTATTACGTCCACCCTTTGATTTGACTGACTGTTCTGTTATGTCACATTTGGCTCTACTCTCTTCCAAAAAAGTAATAAGAACTGTGGGAGCAACAAAACCCAAAATGTGTAATTGTCATTGTACAAAAGAGAGGAAAAGAAAGTGCTCTAAATGATATAACTGCATGTATATTTGAGTGTATAAGATAGATAATGATATTACTGAGTTTTGTTGGATCATTGAACAGAACTGTTTGCAGTCTCACTGTTGGAATGTCCACTTTATAAGCTTTAATTTTGTAATTTGAACAATTGTTTCTGAGATGACAAAATGTAATCCATTAACTAGTGATTTCCTACTGTTTATTTTTTTCTGTAAATCTGTATAACTTGTACCCTTTCTCTTTTTTTTTTTTTTTTCTTTTTCTCCTTAAATAAAATTAAAAAAAACAAAACAAAACTGCCCTCCAAGAGAAGGTTGGATGGTAGGAACAGCCATTTTGGAGAAAATAAGATATCATAATAGGTAGTGCTGATTTAATATCCTCTTGTTTTGAAGTCCTATCAAGCTTTTGTTCTTCTGTCTCCATCAGTTTTAACATATTGTATCTTGTTGGATTTTATTATATGTGATAATATAAACAAAAACTTCTATAGACAATGAGATTATACAGAAACCATTGTTCATTTTCTGTTAGTTGATTCTAAATACCCTGTAATACTGTCATTCTCTTGAATGGTTTTACATTGTCTTGATATGTCTGATGTTACAGTATACAAAGTTATACTCAAAGATTTTAAGGAAAGAGACACTATGATAACTACTTTTATGTTGAGATTATCTTGTGGTGAAACACTATTTTGCTTAAATGGCTGTTGTGACCTGTGCTGTTTTGTTGTTATGCCCTCTTTTTTATCCCAATCTCCTTTTTATTATCTACTTTTTCATTTTTATCCTTTTAATTAAGGGAAAAATAAATAAAAAATAGCAAAATATATTATAGTAACCCACATCGATTTCCTATTAACTTGATTTGAAACCCTGTATTGCTCTCACCATCTTGTTTTGACTGATTTTCCTCTATTCTGTTTTGCTTGATAGTACCAAGTTCAAAAGTAAAATAGGCAACAACTATGAAGACAATAAGATTCATTATGACGCCCATTCTGATTGACTATTATCTTCTTTTGAAGTCCTCTAATGTTTCCAATGTTTTGGTTTTATTAGTCTTGTACTTTACTGTTTTGTTCAATTTTATTATAACTGATGATATAGGCAATTCTTTTTAAGGTAGCAAGAGGCATTAATGGTAACCATTGTTGATCATCTTGTATTTTTTTTTTTTTTGTCTTTTTCATTTTTATCGGTACCGGGGATCGAACTCACAACCGCCTGCTTGCAAGGCAGGTGCTTATGTCACTGAGCTAAATCCCCAGCTGTATTTTGTTTTTACACTATGTATTATGTTCATCCTTTTGATTTGACTGACTCTGTCGTATTATGTCACATTTGGTTTTATTTTCTTCAAAAAAAAGTAATAAGAACAGTGGGAGTAATAAAACCCAAATTGTGTAATTGTCATTGTACAAAAGCGAGGAAAAGAAAGTGCCCTAAAGGACATAACTGCATGTATATTTAAGTATATAAGATAGCTAACCATATTACCGAGTTTTATTGGATCATTGAACAGAACTGTTTGCAGTCTCACTGTTTGAACGTCCACTCTACATGCTTTAATTTTGTAACTTGAACAATTATTTCTAAGATGACAATATGTAATCTATTAACTAGTGATTTCCTACTGTTTATTTTTTTCTGAAATTCTGTATAACTTGTACTCTTTTTCTGTTTTTTTTTTCTTTTTTCTCCTTAAATAAATTTAAAAAAAAAAACTGCACTCCAACAAATTGAAGAATCTTAAAATGGACAGATTCCTAGATACACACCCATTACTAAAAATCAATCAAAACATAAAAGCACTGAACAATTCACTAACAGGTAATGAAACTGAAGCAACATTAAAACCCTACTGACTAAGCAAAGCACAGAAGCTGATGATTCACTGCTGAATTCTTTAAGACCTTCAGGGAGAATATAATGCCAACATTCCCCTAACTCCCTAATAAAATTGGAAAGAAAAGCGTACTTCTAAACTCATTCCTGGAAGCTAGCATTACTTTGATTCTTAAACCAAAGGCCCAAACTAAAAAATAAAACAATAGGACAATCTCTTAAGGAACACAGATGCAAAAATTCTCAACAACATACTGGTAAATAGAATGGAATAAATCATTTAAAAATCCTACATTATCATCAAGAGTCATCCCAGAGATATAAAAATGGTTCAGAATATGCAAATTATTAAATGTAATATTCCACATAAGCATAAGCAAGGACAAACATCATGTAATCATATCAATAGATACAGAAAAAGCTTTTGAAAAAATCCAATATTCATTCATGAAAAACAATGAAAGAACCCACATTCTAGTGAAAGATCTCACTATTGCTAGTGGGATTATAATGTGGTGCAGGCACTTGGAAAAATAGACTGGCAGTTCCTCAAAAGCTTAAACAAAATTATCATATGACCTAGCAACTGTATTCCCACATCTACAGCCAAGAGAAATGAACACATTAGCACAAAAACTTACCCATTAATGTTCACAAAAGCATTATTGATAATAGCCAAAAAGTGGAAAGAACTCAAAATGTCTAGCAATTTATAAATGGATAAGTAAAATGTGATTTATACAAAAGATAAAATATTAGTTGAAAATAAAAGGGAATATCAGGCAAAAGAATTGAAGAAATTACATATAGAAATATCTTACCTCAATCTGATAAAAGTTACGTAGGACAAACCAAGGGCCAACATCATATGAAACAGGAAAAAGCTTAAAATTTTCCCTTAAAATCAGAAACAAGAAAAAAATGTTCATCCACTATCACTACCACTGTTCAATATAGTACTCAAACACCAGCCATAGCAATCAGGCAAGAGAAAGACAGAAAAGTGATAGATATAGTAAAAGAATAAGTTAAGTTTTTATTTTTTGTAGATGATATGATCCTTCACATACAAGGAAAATTCCACCAAAAGACTCCTAGAGCTCATAACCAATTCAATAATGTAACAAGATACAAAATCAGCACACAAAACTCAATAGCTTCCCTGTACACAATAATGAAATTTCTGAGAAAGAAATCAGGAAAACAATAGCATTCACAATAGCATCAAGAAAAATTAAACACTTAGGTAGTAACCTAACCAACGAACCAAGGAAGTGAAAGACCTCTATAATTAAAACTTCAGTACTTTGAAAAGGGAGACATCAGAAAAGAGAGATATCCTCTGTCCTTGCATAAACAAAACCAATATTGGCAGTTCTAAAACTGATGGAATGTAGACATAATGCAATCCCAATCAAAAACCATTTCTCAGAGAAACAGAGAAAGGCACCCTAAAATTCATATGGAAACAGAAGAAACCCCATATGAGCAAAACTAATCCTGGGTAACCATAGCAAAGCAGAAAGCATCACAATCCTACATTTCAAGTTGTATTACAAAGCTATAGTGATTAAAAATACAGCTTGGGGGCTGGGGATTTAGCTCAGTGGCATAAGCACCTGCCTTGCAAGCAGGTGGTCGTGAGTTCGATCCCCGGTACCAATAAAAAAAAAAAAAAAAAAAATGAAAAAGACAAAAAAAAGAAAGAAAATTACAAATTAAAAAAAAAAAAACAAAATACAGCAGGGTACTGGCACAGAAACAGACATGTGGATCAATGGAACAGAATAGAGAATTCTAAAAGAAGCCCAGGCATATTCAGCATTTGGTCTTTGACAAAAAAGCCAAACACATATGCTGGAGAAAAGATAGTCTCTAGCAAATGGTGCTGAGAAAACTGACTCTTCACATGTAGAAGACTGGCTCTAGACCCGTATCTCTCACTATATACTTAACCAAAATAAAAATGGTTCAAAGATCTAAATATTAAAGCCAAGTGCTTAACCTGTTGCAAAACAGCATAGGTAAAATTTTTGAAATCACAGGTACAGTATAGGCAAAGACCTTCTGAAGAAGACCCCAAATGCACAAGAAATAATATCAGGAATTGACAAATGGGATTATATCAGATTATAAAGCTTCTTCACCACTAAAGATACAACCAAAAGAGTAAAGAGACAAACTAAAAAATGGAAAAAAAATTTTGCAAGCCACATCTCAGATAGAGGATTAATATCTAGAATATATGAAGAACTCAGAAAAATTAGACTACCCAAAATAAAATACCCAATAAAAAATTGGGCAACTGAAATGAATAGACACTTCTCAATAAGAGTACAAATGTCCAATAAATACATTTTTAAAATGTTTAACTTGCCATTGGAGAAGTGCAAATTAAAACACTGAAATTTCATCCTACTCTAGAAATAATGGCTATGATCAAGAAATCCAATAGTTAGCAAGGCTGCAGGGAAAAAGGAAATTTCCACATTGTTGGTTAGAGTGTAATGTAATAAAACCACTACGAAAATCAGTATGGAGATTCCTCAAGAAACTAAACATGGAAATTCCATTCAATTCAGCTATTCCCCTTCATCATATTACAGGGATATGTTTATAGCAGCACACTTAATAATGGCCAATCTCGGAAAATGTGGGATTTATACACAATGGAGCACTACTCTTCTGTAAATAGAATAAGTTTGAGTCATTTGTAGGAAATTTGGATGCATCTTCAAATCATGTTAAGTGAAATAAAACGAACACACAAGCTTAAACACTGCATGGTTTGTCTCACATAATAAATACAAAATATAAATAAATTAAAAATCAAGATAAAAGATACATAGTAGGAAAAAAGGGGAGATAACTCTTTTGCAATGGGAAAAGGGTCAAGAGATGGGGTAGGAGGCCAGGGATTTAGGTCAGTGGCATAAACACCTGCCAGCAAGCACAAGGTCATGAGTTCGATACCCAGTACAAAAAAAAAAGAGAGAGAGAGAGAGAGATGGGGATAGGGACACAAAAAGAATAAGATGTGTCATGCACATTACCAACTACAAAGAAAGTAATCATCATGCACCATAAACATGTACTAATGAAAATTTTTAAAAGAATATATTTCACACATATAAAAATGAAAAGAGAATACATAAGTGGATGGATGAATGAATGGAAGGAGGGAGTAGAAAGGGAGGGAGGAAGAAAAGAAAGAGAGAGAAGAAATGAAATGATCGAATAAAATGAAATGAAGTGGCACAGTGGAAGGGAATGGCAGAGAAAAGGTGCTGAATTCGGAGCATCCAGGAAGCAGAGAGAGCAGGAAAAGAGCTAGAGAACGGAGGAGGCCAGAACAAGAATATACCCTTCTAGGTCATGATCTCAGGGACCCCCTCAGCGTGGATTAACCAGGGGGAGATTATGTTAAATGCAGTAAACCAGGCATAGGAAGACGAATAACTCTTTTATGATCTCCCATGTATAGAGTGGGAAAAAACTGAACTCAGAAACAAAAAGTGAATGGTAATGACTAGATGCCGTGAGGGAACCAGGAAGATGTTGGTCAGATGACACTGAGTTTGAATTTTATCTTTTTCATACTGTGCTATAGTCCAGTGAAATATTTTCATTTACTACCATTTCTATTTTAAGTAATCTTTTAAAATTGTAACTTTATGGGCTGAGGATGTAGCTCAGTGAGTGCTCACCTAGCATGTGCAAGGCCCTGAGTTCAATCCCCAGCATGCACGCATATACAAAGAAAAATTAAATTTTTAAAACATGTAGTTTCAAGAAATTTTTCCTTAATGCAATCTATGGCTCAATAATTATATAATTAAATGTAAATAGAAGTAGCTGAACTTTAAATAAAGTTAAATATTGTGGAAATGGGAAGGGGGTTGGGGATTGGGTGGACATGGGAGGGACGTGAGGGGGAAGGGGAACATAAAGGATCAAGATGAGATATGTATGTTCCCTGACTCCCCATGATGAGTGTAGGTATCACTGTGGTAGTCAGGGTTTACAAGGGAAAGGTTTTAACACAGGACACATAAATTTAGAATAGTCACCCAAGGGGCAATGCAAAAGAGTGCAGGATATCTGTCCACACACTAGAGGCCCAAAGAATCGAACTGAGGGAAGCAAGCACCTCCCCTCCCTGGTAAGCGGTGGTGGTGTGGCAGACTGCAGCCCTTTCAGGGGGAGAACCAGCAGGAGCTCCTGAGATCCGCGCCATGTTGGAACTTAGGATGCTGTGAAACCAAACGACCATCCTGCCTCCCTGCTAAGCAATAGTGAACATACTGCTACACGGCCTAGAGTCAAATATCCCATTTCCCCTATCCCCCTTCTCCCCCCACTCCACCATTAGCAAATGGGAACCAGACATCTGAGCATCTCCTGGGAGGCTGACCATAGCAAATAAGGAGGACTTCCTTCTACCATCTCTTTGAAGGCAAATATTTTTATTACTGTTTTGCTCTTTTCTGATTAACAGTACTGCTCTATTCAATATTCTGTTTTGATAAGTTCTGTAGTGTTCTATATTTCATCTCATTTTGATATACGTGATTGAAAGAACAACTATTACAAAGATAACAAAATATACTGTGATACCTATTACTGTTATCTCGGTAACCTGCTGTGAAGTTCTGTACCAATTTCACTGTACGATCTTAGTTGGCTTTATTCTGACTTGTTCTGTTGTATGCTTTCAAAATAAAATTAAAAAAAAAAAAAAAAAGAATCGAACTGAGGGCCTGGATCCCATGGCAGTGTCCTGCACAAGTCCATCTGAAGACCTAAAGACCATAATAATGTCTTATGCAAGTCTATATCAAAGATCTGTACTAGGAAGTCCCACAAGTCAGTGATGAAAGCTGACATGTCCGCATCAGCAGACTGAGGGATCTGCACTGAAGCCAAGACACATTGCTCACATAAGTACCAGAGGTCCCCGCAAAAGAACTGCAGCCATTCTCAAAAACAGTGAGGTCCCGAGCTCCTGCAGTGATGAGAACAGCTGAGTTCATATCAGGAAAATCAGCCTGACAAACTTTTCCAGGAGAATTAGCAACATACCCCCTTCCCCTCCAGTTCTCCTTTTTACGTTTTTGGCAACAGTCCTCAGGTGGACCTTGCACAGCCAGGACCACACTGATTCGGTTCAGTAGGATGTTACAGGCTGACCATTAGTTAATCCACCACAATTAAGTGTCACAAACTTATAGCAATAAAAAGGCAGAGTAACTTATTTTTCAACAACATATTTTTCTACATGTATTAAGTCCTTTTGTATGGCCAATGAACAGTTAACTGTATTTTTCCTTACATTTCTCATCCTGTTTTTAATGATAATAAAAATTACATTAATTTAAAAGTAAAATTAGAATAATAGAATTGCAAAGAACACACAAGTACACACAACCACACTTAGTGGTTAAGTGTACCTATATTATCGTCACTAGAGGGAGCTCAGTACATAATTTATATTCAAAAGGAGTGCCGCCACTGGCAGTCAAACTGCAGTTCGCCTCCCACTGCACTGTGTGAGGGGCTTCCAGATAAACTGACATCATTAATTTTTCCCCAGAAAATGAAAGTAACTATATTAGCTCTTGTGCTTTTCACAGTATTTGGGGCAAGTACAAATGGCTTTGTCTCTGTGGCGCCACTGTCAAAAAGACACACACACACTTTTTAAATGTGGCTCCAAAATGGACTATGTTCTTCTCAGTGATCTGAAACAGAACAGAGGATTAGAGGTCAGATCATGATGCGGGGTAGACACCATAATGAGCACGGCGACAGGGTCTGGGCTCCGACAGCTCTCCACCTGTCAAGCTGTTTGTAATGTGTGATCTCCTCATAGTTAAGGCTCTTGTGTTAGGTGCATTTTTTTAACAAATATAGGAAACCTCTATTATGTTACCCCCATTCATGGCCAAATTCATTAAACTTTAGACTGGAGCTGCATTTTGTTTTTGTTTTTGTTTTTAAGTAAGTTTAGTTGAGACATCTAGAAAACAATAAACCTTTGAGAGTTCCTGGAACTGAGTATTACTGAACAAAACTAAAAGCCAATTCCAAGCCTCATAAGAATTGAGATGAATGAATCTATAGATAAAAATTAAAAGGAAAACAACACAAACCTGATTTCTGGTGCAGAAATAAAATAATAAAAACAAGAGAACTGGGAATCGCTTCTAATCCTGAACCAGTAAATGTTTTTTCTTATTTGCACATCCTGAGGAAGATGTTGAAGCTCGCAAAAGCACAGACTAATCTGGAAGGAACTAGGAGCAGCTGCCCACCCTGTCCACTGCTGTCTACACAGAAGCCCCTCTTGCCTTCTCTGGCCCCTCTACCTTCTTGGACAACTATGGCATTCACACAGTGGAGAGGGGAACCACCATGCGTTAAGGCAGACTTGTCACTTACCAGATGGCCCTCATTTTGCCAAAGAAATTTTCTACCTTTGGAACTGGAACATTCTACTATATAACATCAAAATTTTATTCTTGTTCTGTGTGTGTGTGTGTGTGTCTGTGTGTATGTGTGTGCTGAGACAGAGTTTCACTATGTATTACAGATGGCCTTGAACTCACTTACATAGCTCAGACTGGCCTCAAACTCACAATAATCCTCCTGCCTCAGCTTCCCAAGTGCTGGGATTACAGGTGTGTATCACCACACCTGGTCTGGTTCTACTCTTTTGCAGGAGGTAAAATAAAATTCTTTTCTCGAGAAAGATGTTGAATTTAAATTTTTTCCTTCTTCATCTCCCACAAAAGCTTTATATTCAGTCAAAATATTAGAGGCCCACTTACATTTTTATTAAAATGGTCTTTTGTCATTTCTCCATTAGTATAAATTTATACAAGAATTATAAAATTCAGACATGGCAATTGAGGAAAACAACCTAACTACTCAAAAAAATGATTTTGGTGACCTGTTTTTCTATTAACTTATATCCCTATTAATTTTTTGCAACAAATTAGAATATTATTTACGTTTTCTAAACTTTTTGTACAAATAACCAATAAATCATCTATAACAAAAGATTAGTAGGATATTCCTTTTGGGAATATAAATTACCACTAGTTCATTAAGGTTTAAAATTTGTATATCTGATAACTCATAAACTTCATAAATTTATTTTACAGATATACAGATGCATCTAAAATAATATATGACAAAATAAATACTGCAGTTTTTTACAGTAACAAAATACTGTAAACAATCTAAATGTCTCCATTGAGGACAGGTTAAATATACTGTAGTATCCTGAAATGTTGGAATATGCAATGATATAAAGAAATAGTCTCAGTATATATTAATATGGAGTCATATGGAATAATCTCCATTATTATATTATTACCTAGTTACTCTTCTCATAACTGAGACAAAATACCAAACACTCAGACTTAAAGGAGGTAAGATTTATTTCATCCCACAGTTTGTAGAGATTTTAGCCCAGAGTTGGCTGGTTCCAGGACAGGGTGGAATGGCAGAGAGGCATCACAGAAGAGAAACAGCTCATGGGAAGCAGACAGGAGACAGTAAAGCAACGAGCAGCAGCAGTCTGCCTCTTTCTTTCATCTCTTCCAAACTACCTGCCTTTAGTGTGCTGCCCCCCACATCCTTGGTGGTTCTTCCCCTTATGCACACCAAAGCTATGCTAAGTTAATCAGTGGGCTGATTTAGTAATCAGACCTCTTAACCCCATCATCATAACTCTAATCCCAGCATCACACACCTTAGATCCAGCCACCTCCAAGAAGCCCTACCTATGACCACCTGAAGTGTGAGGGAGACATGTAGACATAAACCATAATACCAAGTTATTTGTGAACTTCATAGTAAGGTACAAGACAGTCTTAGTTTTCTCATTGCTGAAACAAAATTCCAGACATCCAAAGTTAAAGGAGGAAAGGTTTATTGCAATTCATAGTTTGCAAGATTTCAGTTCGTAGTTGGCTGGCTCCAAGACACAGCAGCATGGCAGAGTAGAAATAGTTTACAGCAGGACAGGCAGCAAACAGCAAAGAAGCAGAAGCAGCAGCAGCAGCAGCAAACCTCCCTTTCCTTCCCTTTGGGTGGTGACCAGACCCAGGGTGTGGCTCCCCATTCATTATGCATGCCCAGAACTATGGTAAACCAATCAGTGAACTAATCCAGTATCACACTTCATCAATCGCGGTGTCACACCCTTACTCCATCTTCATGTGCTCTAGATCCAGCACTTCCCCACCTATGAGCACAAAGGTTTGGGGTGACATCTAGACACAAGCCATAACAAGGACAGTATGGCAACCATTTGGACCATAAAAGAAATATGCCTCCACAGAGGTTTTAAATACATGGTTATAAACACATGAAATATCACTAAAAGAGTACATAATAAAATGAATACAACAATTGCTTCTAGAGGAACTTATGCACATAAAAGACAAGCAGAGAGAGAAGTCTTTTTTGTAAACTTAAATGCTGCATCATGAACATATATGTACTACTATGTTTATAACCGTGTCACACTACATGAGCAGTATGAGCAAACTAAGCTGAAAATGCTGGGGTGATTTATTCAGCATCTGGAAGTCAACCAGTACAGAACAGTCTGGAAATGATTACTCAAGTGGAGCTGTGGCTGTAAGGGGTAGAATTCCGTAAGTCTATCCTTTTTATGAGTCCTTCCTTTTAGTATCTCCAAGAGAGACATTATTTTCCTCCCCAGCTTCAATCTGGACTGACTTACAGACTAAGTCCCTTAAAACCAATCAGATATGTATTACATTAGCTTCCTATTTCTGTGGTCATAAATTACTATAACTCAGAGGTTTGAAACAATGCAGATTTATTATATAACGGTTCTGGATTCATGCTGACATCTGAAATAAATCTTATTAGAATAGGATCAAAGTCTTGATGTGGTTGCTCTCCTTCTGGAGTCTCCAAAGAAAAATCCATTCCTTTGTTTTTTCCATCTTCCAGAGATGCTCAAATTTCGTGGTTCTTAGCTTTCTTCCTCTATAATCAAATATCACATCAAGTGCTTCTTCGTCCAACTGCTGCTTCTGATAGGCTCGGGAGGTAGCCAGGAAGGAGCTGGAGCTGGGAAACTGGAGGCAGGGTCCTCAAAGAAGATTCTTTAAAAGGCCAAATATCCTGAGTTTGCTCTTTCCAGGTTTCCTGAGACCTGTAGGCCCCTCACAAGTTACCCCTCCTATGCAGTCTGATACCTTTTAATCCCATTCGGGCACACTTGGGGTAGAAGTCTGAAGTTACACTGCAGTGACCCTGTTTACTCAATAAGTAGTCATTTTCGTGTACTTGCATTACCACCTGATACCACCTCTCTATCCCTAACCTGATATCACCTCTCTGTCCCTAATCCTCACCCCCAGGCTTTGGACACCAGCTTAATTTTCACCTTTCCCAGATAAATTTAAAAAATTCCCTCTTCCAACTTAAGGGTGGAGGTTCTTAGCTTATTGGAAAGATTCCTGTCAGTCATAGAGCCCTGAACTCTCCTCAGATTCTGACACTTCAAAAGAAATGCTGCCCTAGACCTTAGAACGCCTATCAGCCCTGTATCCTTGGATTGCTCCAAAGTGTAGGTCCTCTCTTAAGAAGCCTTGCTAATTGCTCAGTAAAGTGCTTTAAACTGTATTCCTTTGCGTCTGAGTGTTGTTTGTGACCCTCCTCACAAGTATTTTGGAGGATTCAAGAGTCTGGCCTCAAAAGGCAAAGCAGCCTGTCAAAATGCAGAGCAGGACCCAATCCACACTGACCCTGAGTTTCCAATAAACCAGCCTCCTCTCATCATCTCTGAAGCTCCTGCCTACCCCTTTCAAGAACCATTGTGATTCTATTGAGTCTTCCTGGAGAGTACCAGACAATCCTCCCATCTCAAGATCGCTAATCACATTCCTAAATCCCTTTGATGATGTAAGGTATCATTCAGAGACCCTGGGAATTAGAACATGGACATCTTTGAGAGCTCTGTATTCAGTGTGCCACATTAGCTCTAATGTTGAGTCAAGTACTGTAAACTCTGTCCTCAGTTTCCCCATCTATAAAACAGGGATTTAAAAATGCTATTTCATATTGTTATTGTTTAGAGATTCTTTTTTTTCTGAGGGAGACACATTTCAAGATGCCCAGTAGACGCCTGAGCGTGAAAACAGTACTGAATATTGTATATACATTCTTCTTATAATGCAAATCTATGATAAAGTTTAATTTATAAATTAAGCACAGGGATCAACTAACAATTAATAATGAAAAAAACAATTGGAACAATGTTTTTCCTTCATAATTTCACAGATAAAAAAGTTTATTTTTACTATCTATCACAACAGTCTCAGCATACAATTGTTTTCATTCCCTATGAGTTGAGAACTTTTGTTTTCTCTTAAAGGAAACACTTTATGGGTTTTTTGTTTTTGTTTTTGTTTTTGTTTTTGGCATATCCAAAATGTCAGCATCACTACTTTTGTGCTTTGGAGTCATCTTTAAGACAAAGAAGGGTTACATGAACCCAAGCAGTGAAGTACTGTGATGGTTGATTAGTAACTGAGATTGCATATACAATGTAGATACAGTGGGCAACGGATAAAACAGGATGGTTTCACCACAGTCCCAGAAAAGAATGCAATGTAGGATGTATGAACTGTTTACTTCTCAAAATTTCCATGTAATATTTTTGGACTAATTGATTAAAGCAGTTACCTAAAACTGTACGGAGTAAAGATAGATGATAAGAAAGTAAAGTATATAAATTAATGTATTTAAGCATGGTACATTCCTGACACACTGTAAGCAATGGAAATATATTTTCAGTAGTTGTTTTACTGATCCTTCAGTTTACTAGCACAGTAGAGCAGTTTATCAAGGCGATCAATCATTTCTTATTTGTTCCTTCAGACCTAACATATGCTAAGGATACAGAAGAGATGCTTTTACTTAATTTTTGCAAAATGCACTCCAACAAAATTAGTTTTGAAGGAACTATAGCACATTTACATTATATAATTTAAGATAGTAATTGACATTTTATACAATCTCTTTCATCTGGGTATCTTTAAGTACATAATGTACTTATCCCCTAAAATCAATCTGAAGTGTTTACTGAGGACTTGATGAACATTTATTACATAAAAGATCCTGTGCAATTGGTGTGCAAAAGGCAAAGACATTATTTCAAGTAATTTGGATTTTAATCACTTAGATAAACAAATTTCTACTTATTTGACCAGGTCGATACGTGAACGGGAGCTGACAACGTAGCTCGAGTAGTGAACTATAAACAGGGAAAAATGGAAAAATAAGACCCAGCACTCTGCAATATTCTGGGCTAATTTAAATGCCAATATTAAGCTCCTACATACTTACTTAATTCTACAGATAACTTTTACTATAGTCCAGATCTCAAACAACAAGGCAAAACTTGACCTTCAAGCTCCACAGAGACCTTGCTATGGTTGTTCATATTTTAAATAACACCTACAATTCTGAGACAGACAAATCTATACAAGGTTAAGCTACCTGCCCCACCATGCCATGGGCCTCACTCAAATTCATCAGAAGACATCAAACAAAATCCCCCATCCTGGCATTCTTCGAGACCTTACTCCAGGGCTATTTAGGCTATCCTAACCACCAGAGAGAGAGTGGCCTGGCCATCCTACCTGGTAGCCCTCATAGGTCACTGCCAAAAGACCTTATTCCATGGCTGTTGGGTTATTCTGGCCACCAGAGAGTGGCCTGGCCACCCTAGCTTGTCACCCTCAAAGGTCACAGGGGCCAAGCACCTTGGTAGATGTCTGTCTCAAAATCCAAATCACATTGAAACTCTCAAGGTAAGACATTCTCTATATTCGTGGACATAAGAGACCACATATACAGAGTTCTTACTGAGTTGTTAGGCTAATAAATCCTCAATGTCTCATGGAGTATTAAAGGTCAACCTATGCCAGTTACAAACAGGGCCCATTTTTATACAGGTCCCAGTCCTAAATCCTAAAATGCTTTTATTCCCTTTTAAACTGCCATCCTGGTTTCACAGCACTCAGGCCCTAGATCTAACCATCCTTTTGATATTCATCTCTGCCTTACGACTCACAGGTTGTCATGTTTTGTTGTCCAGTTTGGTTCTTAATTTCTTACATTCTATTAATGATCATTTCTATAGCAGGACTCTCTAACAGGATTGCCTACAGACTCCAATGTCATATATACCAGAGACAAGCCTTACCTACCTACCTTTTAACTTTTATGCTTTCATATGGGGGAGTAAACACCTCTCATAACTTCACTCATCCTAATCCCACGTTTAATTTTTCAGAATTCTGCCTTGCCACCTCAACGTCATCCTGATAGAATAACAGGTCTAAATCAAAGACACCTTTCCCTCTACCTCACTTGGGTCCATAAATATGACAGTGCCATGTCTCTTCATAACATCTTGTCTCTTTGTTTTTTCCAGTCTAACATATGTGCATTCACCAGTGAAGTTGTCCTGGCTAAAACACCTAACATCAGCGTCTACCTGGGCATCAACCTTCATCCCGTCGACTCCCCTAGACCCCAATACAGTGCCTTCAGCCAGCAGGAAGTAGTTACAGAGAAAAATCTTCGCCCCTTTTCCTAATAATCATAAGACGGGATATGAAAGAGTTGCTGGCCCAGACCAGACACTTTAACCAGGAAAAGCCGCAGCAAAGTTAGGGGGCTCCTGCCTCCCCCGCCCCTATAGATTTGCCTGTAACCCTATACCCCCATCCCTGTAAGCCTGGCGCCAAACGTGTGCCAATGAAATACCTGTGCATCCCTAATGCCCCTTGGGGTCCACCCCAGACAGAGGTTACTTATGGGCCTCACTCCACGTGTTGAAGAAGAAGAAGAAGGAGAAAGGGAGAGTGTGTTCCAGAGAGAGACCACCGGCCCCGAGATGCTGCGCCCTGGGGCCGGGGGGTCTCTCCCCGCCTTCCCGAAATAAAGGTTACTTATATTTTATATTTCTTATCTTTGCAGCCACCGCCGCCCACTACTTTCACAGCCGTCCACTCCACTCCTTCCACGGACCTCTTTCCCTTCCTCTTCTTCCTTCCCCTCTTCTTCACCCTCTTCTCAGACCTAACAGAATGAGCACAGTTAAAGTTATCCTTGACTAACCCAGGCTGGTCATTAAAGTACAGACAATTACTCTGACTCAGTGCTCATAAGAGATATGCAGCTGGGCTTTAGACACTGTCAAGGTCAATTGAATTCAGCAGAAGCAGCAGAACAGAAACTTGGTCAGAGACCTCCAATTGATCATGAAATATCTTTAAGTTTGCTATTTTATAAATATGTCCTTATGTCATAATTATGCTCCAACAATATCACTTGCTTAATATATATTAGCTTTTTAGAACCCTCTGAACTAAGCATTATCAACTCAGCTCACAAAATAAGAAGCCAGAAACATAGCCAAGAATTTAGCACCCAACCCTACATAGTTGCTTACACCCAACACTTTACCCACCCCTAGCAGCCTCTCACCATTCAATGAAACAAATTCTTGTCCAGTTTCTATGGTTTCTAGTTCTGTTTCTTCAAAAACACTGCAAGAGGTTGCTGTGAACAGAAAGTCTCAGAGAGCAAAAAATGTAATAAATGCTAAACATCCTCTATGATGAGTGATCTCAAAACCTTGACACTAAATCCTCTGCATCCTCCCATGAGAACCTGGCATTGAGCAGAAGATAATGGGGGCAGCCTCTCCTTTTCTGTTTGCATCCTGCAACTAGATATATCTGAAGTGAACAATCTTTGTCTGAGGTACAGACTCTCAGGAAGCAACAAAAGCCAAGCATTCAGGAAATGCTTTGAGCTCAACTATAGAAGAGCTAGAGAGAACAATTCTGTTGCCAGGAAGAAAGAAATGTTCACCAGTGGGCAACCTTCATCCATGTAGTTCGCTTATGACCTGGACATCCACTTACTGACTACAGACCTTCTGGTTTGAAAAATAATAATAAAATAAAATAAATGATTGCCCTCCCTGGAAATGAATTTGTGGAACAGAGTTTAAAATTCCCATAAAATTATCTTTTCTTGTACAGAATTCAGACTCTTTAAGAGTAAGTCCAGAGGCACTCGTCCATTTTCCAAATTTTGTTTAGTTTCCTTAGGAAGAGACCTATCCTGGACAGGGACAAGAAAAATGATACTAAAGTTCGCCTCTCTATTTTCTGTCTGCACCATGAAGAACTCATCACTTATCAAATTCTTCCCTGCTGACCTCTGAAAATAGAACCATCACCTTGTGCCACCATTGTGGCATTCAAGTGGAAATTTTTGACATAGAGTTAGTGTCTCCCACTAACTCCTAAAACAATAGGCTTTTCATTTGTATAATCTTTTACATAAGAAACAACTTGATGTTGCATAATAAGAGCTACATTTCATATATAATTGGATTGGGGCCCTGGCTCCACTTCAAGGTAAGTAAGGTTGGGCAGGTCATTTACTGTTTCTGAAGTTCGGGTCTGTAACTACTTTTTGCTCACATGTAATCAATATTTTAATAACTTTATAAAACTTTTAAGTAAACCAAAAGCTCTCTAGACGCAGTGTGTAAGAATCACTAAGAACCACGACGAATAAAATGAGGAACCCTGAGCTCTGCTCTCATCCTATTCTAGACAGCAGGTCTAGGATAGGGCCAAGAAATGCGCTGTTCAAACATCTCTTCAGTGACAAGGACAAAAGTAGATGAGAAGTTGAGAAACATCAGTAAAATCTGTGGATGATAGTTGCACAAATATAATTTCAGCCCTTTGGTAATCTTTTAAAGTCATCGTTGTATTATCTTCACTTTATAGATGATGAAACATACTTTAGAAGCAAGATGACAGGGGCAATCTTCTTTATAGGTGGCCTTAAGGACGGCAATCTGGCTGGAAGCCCAGAGGAGTGGTTTTATAGACATCATTGTGTAACAGGTACACTGATTACACTTAGACAGATGAGGACAGATCATTAATCCATATTGTGATTATTACTAGTACAAACTCATAAGATTATACAAGATATACTTTGTTGCTGTTTGGCTTGTGCCACATAGTATGATAAACGCTTTATATATAATATATCTGCTTCTTCCAGCAGCATGAGGGATAAATGTCATAGCTCTGTATTATAGATGAGGAACTGAGACTCGGAATAAATAACTCATTTAACTTCATGCAGCTCACTAGCAGAGACTCATCATTTAAATGCAACATGTTTGGCTCCAAAGCCTTGCTATTTCCTCCGTAATGACACTGCATTGTTATGACTGAATTGATCAGGGGATCTAAAGTTACCTTATTTGTAAAACACACGTCCTCATCCGTTAAACTGCATATTCCTTTTTAAAAAAAATTTTTTTAACTTTAAAGAGAATAACCACAAAACAGAACAAAGCAGGTCAGAACAAAACAATGCAAGCAACAGGATTTCAAAAGAAGACAACAGGAAATCAAAAGTGGATACCAGGTCTCTTGTTTTCTTTGAAATAGCTGTCTGTATTAAACTGTATATTCCTTATAGTCAAAAGATGTTATTCATTTCTATATCTCCCATATCTATCTAAGCTCCTAACACATAGCCAGAGTTCAATTAAGGTTTGATAAAAGAATTAAGTTTTTAATTTGTTGAATATATAGAAATCTGATATTTTAAACCAATTATACTTTAAAACATTTTTAGTTTTCCTCAGTCAACAAAAATCCTTCCTAAAGAGAAAAAAGACTCAGTCAAGCTATAGTTTTTCACAAAACATAAACCTTTCTTTGTTTCCTAATAGCTGAGCTAAATGTAACTTTCTCACAGTTGAGAATCATGAGGTCACTCAGATCCACCCTGGAATGGAATGCCTACTTGTTGCTTGTTTAGGGAACTGATGATTCCAGCTATTCTTTGTGTTTGGTATAATCAGATCCTGAAGTTTGTCCAGGCCCCTGGGTTCAGGCTGCCAACATTGGTAGCATCGGTTCCAGATAACTGAGCAGGGTTCTGCTGACTCAGAAAGTGAGCTCTCAGAGTTATAAAGGTCCCCTATTCACAGTGAACGTTCCTTAGCCTGTGTGTTGGGGAGGGGAGCAGAGGTGAAATTCTTTATAAAAAAAAAGATTCAGGGAATCCTGAAGCCTATGTTCATGGTCACCTAAAATAAGATTTTAAAATGAAATTACTCTGTAAAACCAAATATTTTCCTTTCTCCTAATTTTTTAATTAAAAATATTTTGATTTGGCTTATCTAATAAACTGAGAGACAACAGAATGAGTCTTGAGCCTGCTTGTCACCGTAAAAAGTTTATCCAGCAGCAGTTTATTCAAGTGAGTATTTTCATTTTGCTTTTGGCATTGACACATTTTGGAAAAGTCTATGTTCCCATCAAAGGCAAACACATGTTAAGATGGATAAAAGTAAGTGATCAGGAAATTTGTGTAAAAACAGTACCTATTACCCAAAAAATCATAAATATTATATATACGTAATTTTGTTTCCTCCGGTCAAGCTTCATAAGCTGTTACCAATTTCTTATTACCAATTTGTGAAGCTCTATGTAAAATGCTAATTATCAAGGGATTATAAATTCTTCTTGCTCATCTACAGGCAGCGATATGTGCTAGCTGGGGAATAAGAAGAGCCTCTGACAGTTGCTCTCAGGGTCAAGACAGTGGTCTGGTCACCACATTTACAAATGTTTTCGACTTCACAACATCTCCAGCTGCGTAAACACAGTGTTCCCGAGCACTGTCGTGGCAAAACCAGTTTGGAAACTTTATCTTACTCAGAAGGCATGTTTTGTTTTGTTACACGTCACCCTTTGAAGATTTTCAAGGCCAAGAAGGACTGTTTGGTACTTCTAGATCACAAATAAAATTACTAAGAAATCTGAAGGGTAAAACTGTAAGACCATGAAGGTAAGATGCTTTATTGAGCTGTTGTCGCAGTTAATTGCAGTGATCCACTCAAAGGCCTATTGTTTTGTCTAGTAATGCTACCATTTTATAACCAAAGAAACTTAAATTTGGGAGAATGTAAGTAACTGCCACCAAAATCAAAGGCCAGAAAACAAACTCAATCATAGGTTCAATATCCTAATAACCATATTAGCTCCAACGTACTTTCTTTAACTGAATATATGTGCAAAATAATATGGTTTAGTTATTTCAGATGCTGTGGGGGGCAATAGTAGTGTGAATAATACAGAGTATAAATGAGAGAAAACTTTTTAAATGTGTTTTATATCTGATAGGATTATTCCCAAAAGATGTAAAGCATAAAACAAAAGAGGCCTTTATTCTGAGAGCAAGGAGAGAGATGACTGACACCCCCCAGCCACTGAAGTCCGGTGATCTCTCCAGTGGACACTTGGCATGGGGGATATAAGTAGCCTAAGCTTAGGGTAGTGCCCTAGGGCCATTAGAGATGCACAGGTATTTCATTGGCACACGTTTGGCGCCAGGGGCAGATTCCGAAGGGTGGGGTGGGAGGGGGGGAGATAGAGTTACAGGTAAATCTCTAGGGACAGGGGAGACAGGAGCTCCCTGATTCCGGCTGAGGTCTTTTTCTGGCTACAGTGTCCCATCTGGGCAAAAACCCTTTCAATAGCCACAGCTGAATACAGCTGTTACTAATCTTCTAAAAATTCATAACACTACCTTGTTATCCAAAGCCAGGATGGTCAGTTAGCTATCTTGATTTCAAAAGACATCTCATTCCATTCCTTTCCAAAGACTACTGAGTTTGAAATTCCCAAATGTCAAAATGAGGTAAGTGTATTTTGGGGATAAAAGAACAAATTTTAAAATTCAAGGTTGTCTAAATAGATGTTGTTGTTTTTTCAAAATATAACTTAGAGATATACAGAGAGAAAATGATAATGTTAACAGAAAAGATATTAAAAATGCCAGGGGAAAGTTACAGGCAAAATTTATTTTGCATAGGTCTGCACATATTGTTCATACATTCCTAGTACAAGGCAAGTGACACTTTAGTGACAACATGTCATGCTAATTCTAGATCACTGAGGAGAAAAGAAATGTTTAGAACTAAAAAAGGCAGCTGAACTAATTTGCAATGGAGCTTTCAGATTGAAATGTTATGTTCTCAGTAGTCAGCCAAAGATTTTAGAAAGGAATAGATAAGATGTATTAAATATGCTGACAAAGCCAAATCCCAGCACTCTGGAGGATCAAGTCTGAACCTAGCCTGGGCATCACCTTATCTCAAAAAATAGAAAGGGACAGGTTAGTAGTTTATTTTGAAGACCCTGTATCCAATCACCAGCAGCACAAAAGAAGGGAAACAAGAGGAGGGTGAGGAGAAAGGGATCACATTTGCCAAGTATTTTTGGTGTACTGGTTTTAAACATCATTAAAATGCCTGCAGTTTGTGATAGTGAAGGAAAATTTAAGTATTTAAAGCCATTTTATTCAACACAGGTTTGTGGTTTTCATGAACTACTTAAAAATAGAAATATTACATCAACAATGAAAGCAGTATATACTTTTAGAAAAATCTAAAAAGAATTAAAAAGAAAATTTAAAAATTCAGCATACTAAAAATTAAACACTAAGAGAAATTCCCAAACATTCTAAACACAATAACTCTTGATATATTTCCTTCCTTTTTCTCAAACACAATGTTTGGGCATTTTTTTATATATATTATTGAAATATTACTGTACACCTGTTTCAAATTTACCATGTTTTATTAACTATTCTCCTATAGTTAAAAATAGAGAATGTTTTAAGTTTTTATGAGTATAACAACATTGTTGCAAACATCTTTATACACAGATTTCTCCATTTATTATTTATTCAGGAATGAGTCCTAGCAACTAGATTGTTACTAGCAAGAGGATCAAAAGACATAAATCATTTAAAAGATTTTATTCAGCATTACAAACTATATTTCAGTTGCTTAATGATGCACGGTTTTTTCACTTTTAAAAAAATTGGGAAACCACATGTAACCCACAGTGTTAAATACCACCATTGGCCAGGTGGTAGCTGTCACTGCCTGTGCATGTGTGAACTCAGTGGTGATAGCTAATGGCAACAACTGATCACTGGAAACCTCCAAATATCAGTCCCAATGCTGGTTAGAGACCATTTAAAGAAGAACGATCTTTGTTACTGTCTGAAATCTTTCTATTGACACCTTTTAGCAAGATCATGAAAGTACATATTTCAAAATTTAACTTAACCAGGATGGTCTTAGCCACCTGCAGCTGTCTTTGAAGGAAGAACATTTTACCTTTAATGGCATAGAAGATAAAATTGTGTACAAAAACATGCACATGACTCCCAAAGTAATCCATAGCCGGATTCTAAGTACAGACATGTTTCCTTACATTTTCTTTTTTTCTACATACACAAGAAGTTATAAATTATAAAAATTCACGCATGTCCAAAGAACGTCTAAAATAACTCAGTTTAAAACAAATGTTATAAATAATAAAAAATATTATTGTCTCAACTTCTACTGCAATTTTCTTTCTTAGTGTAAAGTTGCATCTTACAAGTAGAGGAGATAAAAAGATTACACTCTGATTCTTGTCTATTTAAACTGAAGATACTTAAAAAACAAAAGTTCACTCTGACCTTCCTAATATCTCCTGAAAGCAAAAAATTGCCCTGTGAAAGATACAACATCATCATTCTCAAGGACAAGGAGTCAAGACAAGAGAATTCCATGAGGAATGTATTAAAATTACTCTTATCTTTTAAACCTTCCCACACAATTCAGATGCTTCTTTACAACTTATTAATCTGTCATATTTCATATGTAGGTACTTGAATACAACTGCCTTTTATAATCTTCATTTCTTTACAAAGGTTCCCTCACCATGTAAAGCTTGTATTAAGTAAATTTGAATAGTTTGTCCTGCTGTGTTTGACTTCAGTTTAATTCTGGGACACAGCTAAGATACTAAGGAAATGGAAGTGGAATTTGTAGAGCAGGGTGCAGATCATGATATTTTACATTTGAAAAACACATTGCATGACAAACAAATTTTTAAAGGTGTCATATCAGCTTACAAGTCAGCAGTATACAATGGTGGTCAAACAATTAAAATTTTCAAAATTCTATTAAATATATATTGAATATGTTGAAAGGTAGACCATAATAGAACAAAATATAAAAATTCATTAAATCATTAATATTTATTTTTAAAAACTACTTATAGATAATGTTCACTGATCCTTCAGCTTGTAAAAAGTAGGTACCAGTATTTTTTATGTTTATTTATTTATTTTGGTACCAGAACAGAACTCAGTACCTCACATTTGCCAGGCAGGCACTTAGGTTGCTGAACTATCCCCTTCCCTGAAAGTTCATTTATAAGAGATATCTGTAGTAAAGAAAAACATTAAATATTTACCCTCATCATCTTCATAATGAGGGCATCACAATTTTTCTTAAAGTGTATCTCTTTAACTGTCAGAGCAGTATCAATGGAGTCAAATTAAGCTGATACGGTGCTTTGATAGAGATAGAGATGTTGTCTAATGTCTGAACCAGATGAAACTTATCTTTCTCTTCAAACATTACCAGTTACTTTTGGTGAAAATAATCAAAATTTCTTGTTTTAGCTTTTAAAACTATCCACTACATTACTGTGCAATACACTAAAACTTTTTGCTTGAATTTACCTGTTACTTAGTACAGTAGCCATTGATCAGCCCTTCCCTATCTCAGCTTCTCTTGTATTTACTCAGCCTCTGGTAACCACCACTGTACACTCAGCTTCTATGAGATCCGTTTTTTTAGACTGCATGTATAAGTGAGATCATATGGTACTTGTGTTTCTGTGTCTGGTTAATTTAACAAAATGATTTTCAGTTCCATCCATATTGTCTCAAATGGTAATATTTCATTCTTTTTTATGGCAGAATAGTATCCTGTTATGTATATGGCCACATTTACTCATCAGTTGATGGACGTGTAGGTGTTTCCACTTCTTGGCTATTGTGAAAAGTAATATAAAAAACTTGGGAGTGCAGGTATCTCCTTAACAAACTGACTTCATTTCCTTCGGATATATACTCAGTAGCAGAGCGGCCAAATTATAAAGTACTTCTGCATTTGTTGTTTTTTTGTTTGTTATTTTCAGACAAGAGTTCATTATTTAGTTCATACTGTTCTTGAACTTGGAATTCTTGCAGTCCTCCTGCCTGAACACTAATTACAGGTGTGTGAAATTATGTCGGGCCTTATTTTTATTTTTTGAGAAACTTTTATTGTTTTCCTTAATGGTTAAATTAATTTATATTTTCAACAAATATATTCAGGGGTTCTGCTGTCTAAACATCCTTGTCAAAATTTATTCACCTTTTTGATAATAAGCATTCTAATGGACATAAGGTGATATTTCACTGTAGTCTGAACATTAGTTACGTGAGAAATGTTCATATATTCATCAGCCTTCTGTATGTCTTCTCTTGAGAAATGTTTATTTGGACTTATTTTCCATTTTTAAACTGGGTTTCTTGCTTTTTTACTATTGAATCAATATTAACCCCTCATATATGTAATTTTCCATTATCTCTCACTTGGTAAGTGAAGATGCCTCTTCACTTTGTTGATTCTTTGTTTGTGTCAAAGTTTTTTAGTTTGCCGTAATCTCACCTGTTTGTATTTGCTTTTGTTATCTGTTTCTTGGAGTCTTGTCCAAAAAAAGAAATCCTTACTCACTGCAATTCCATTCTAGAGCCCTGAAGCAGTTCCTTTCTTACATTTAATTCTTTATTCAATTTTAATTCGATTTTTGTAACTGGTGAAAGACAGGAGTCTAAGTTTACTCTTCTAACATGTGTCTATCACATTTTCCTATAAATTTTGCATTTTAATCCATTTACTGCATTATTTAATTGCAGTTGGTGGTCTATCCTGTTAATGGAATATAACATAAAGCCAACAAGCACAATGTTCATATGGCTGAGAGCTACAGACTCAGAGAAAACTATATTTATACATAAAAATATCAGTCTTAAATAAAACTCAGCTAACACATAACAGATTCCTTTGCCTTTGGAATTAATTTTTTTCTCCAAACAGTCAACTGCTAAAAGCTTGCATTTTATTATTAGACACATTTATGTCTGGAAATAACAACTTCAATAGTTAAGCTTAATTGTCAACTTGATTTGCTGAAGAGCTTCAAGATTAATGAAGCACATTTCTAGGTATGTCTGTACGAGTCATGGAGACACGACCTTGGGATCCCTGGACTCCTTCTTTCTGGTTCTATCACTTTGCTGGGATTCTAGCCCACCATGAACTAAGCAACTTTTCTCCACCACGCTCTTCTCCCATGAAGTCTCTTCCTTGGAACCTGCTGACTATGGACTGAATCGTCAGAAACCAATTGCCAAATGAACCATTTTTCCTTTAATTATAGATTGTCAGGTGTATGATTCCAGCAATAAGGTATTGACTTATACAACAACTGACTGACAAAATAACTACACTAACCCCATACTAGAAATTTTAATCATATTTATTACTCTTCAAACTCTCCCTGCCTTTATACCAGTATATTCTCCCAGTCCTATTGTCCTCATCTCATACAACATAGATAGAATACTGACAGCTAAAATAACAATGAGGTATACTCTTTCAGAAAACAATGAACAAGTTCTACAGGAATTTTTCAAATTGTCTTCCTCACATTTTGACCCTTGAAAACATCCATTTATATATCAAGTCTCAGTTATTCAATGTATTATGTAAACTGTAGTGCATGTCAAACGTCAAAGTAGTAAACATGTGAATGAACAGTCATTTAAAATTTATTTAATTAGTGTAACACTAAAAGTAGCAAAAACTAACTATAGTTGAATACTGGATTTTTGGCTTTTTTAAAGATGGCTAAAAATCAATTCTAGGTCTTAACAATTATAGAAATTATGGGGTTATAGTCACCAAAATACTTCAAATTTAGATAATTTTATCAGAATGCTAATCAAATGTTTAAAATAATGGAAATGTAAACTAATAAGATTTTATCTTTTCCTTTATTAGATCTGTTTATTATTTTAATACAATCATTTTCTTGTGTCAAAACTGTTGCAAATGACAGGAAAGGAATGAGCTTTCTGTCACAATTACAGAATACCTGACACACAGTATCTATGCAGTGAAGTTTGCTTTATCTTATGTTTCTCAAGGTACAAGTCCAAGATTGGGCAGCACCATCAGTTTGGACATCTCACCCTCTGGTAAGGGTGGCACATTATGGTATATGCCCATGTTAGACCAAGTGGTCACATCTTGAGCTGGGAAAGAAAGAGAGAGAGCAGAATGGAGGGGAGGAGAGAGGAGAAAAAGAACACTGAGATGGATCCCACAGTCTTCTTTAAGAGTATGTTCCCAGTGACCTAGGGTTCCACTAGGCTCTACATCTTAAAGGTCCCTAGCATCTTCCAATACTGGCTCCCCTGGAACAAAGCCTTTAAATATGTACCCTTCTTGGACACATATCTCAGCCACGGTAGCATGGGATCAAGAAGAGAAGGACAGGGGCTAGGGATTTAGCTCAGCGGCATAAGTGCCTGCCTTGCAAGCATGTGGTCATGAGTTCGATCCCTGGTACTGGTAAAAATACAAAAAAAAAAAAAAAAAAAAAGAGAGAGAGGGACAATTGTTTAGTCTAATAGTATGGCTATTTTTATTTTACAGATTTTTCTGTTATTGATATGCTCACCACAATATTACTTTTTGAAAAGAATATCCTGTTTCTAGTCCTAGTTTACACCCTGAACTTTCTGATCAATCTCTCCCTAACATTTAGTTCTAATCCAGGACAGGGCAGGAACCACAGCAATCAGAAGTGTCAGGGCAGATGTAGTGGCAACCATTACGTAAAAAAGAAACAAAACAAAATTAAAAAACAGAGAATCAGACAGTCAATACAACGTCAACTCAAAAAGCATAACCAAACATCTCTTGATTTGCAGCACTTAACTTACCTCTTAGAGCCACCCAGTGTGGCCCAAGAAATAAATGACGTCCAGTTCAGTGCTCGCCTCCCTAGTCTTGTCCTAGAAGAGACATCTTTTAAAAGGCTGTTAAAGTGCTTGCTTCAGGAGCACATATACTAAAAAGGCTATTTAAAAAATCAGCATAGGGAGTCCCAGCAGCAGTAAAAGGCAATACTAATATATCATCTTTAAAAGACTGTCTCAGGGCTGGAGATTTAACTCAGCAGCATACGGACCTGCCTGGCAGGTGCCAGGTCAAGAGTTCAATCCCTGATACAAAAATATAATAAATAAATAAATAAAGAGTATCTCACAATTGCTACAGCTTTATCATAAAACAATAGAAAATCATTCCTATACTGAACAACTTTCTAAGACAATCAGAGTAAGAAAAACAGATAATGCTGTGACATGTTATAGTAGTTGTGTCAATTTGAGACATTTAGATGTTTAAATCCACTTAACAGGGTGTAGAAGACCCACCCTTGTAAAGATATAACACGAGATATACAAATGTAAAGAAATTACAAGGTTGGCTTATGATGGTCAGCCACAGTCACATGAGGAAGCGTGCAAAGAGGGTGCATGCCAGAGGCTGATGGATTCAACCCAAGGTCTGAAGTTCACCCCAGTGTCCTTTGTAAGTCCATACCAGCAGGTCAATGAGTCTGTTATCTCTGTTTTCTCTAAAACCCTAATACACTAGTCCAAATATAGATGTCTGGGTGGGATTAGAAGTGTTCACAGTATAGAGGTTTAGTGTGTGGACTTAAGATCCAGGTTTTTGAAGGCTGGAATCTTGATTTCACCATTTCTGAGCTATATGATATTGGAAAAATAATTTAATCTTATTGTGCTATATTCTGAACTATATAATTTGATTCAGTTTTCCTAGGGATGAGTTTCAAGACTGCTGGAATATGAAAATCTGTGGATGTTTACATCTTTTATATAAAATGGTATAGTACTTGCATATAAGTTATGAAATCCTCCTATATACTTTAAATCAGTGATGGTGAACCTTTTAGAGACCCATGGCCAAACTGCAACCCAAAACTCACTTATTTATCTCAAAGGGCCAACACTGCAATTAAACCTGAAGAGTGAGGTTTTAGTTTAGAAAAACAACTCTACATTAATAACTTTTGTCTTAAAAACACAATAATATACATGCCATAGGTTCACACCACTGCTTTAAATTATATCTTGGTTACTTAAAATACCTTAAAAAATACTTAAAATATCTAGTATATGTATATATTATACTTCAAATATTATATATAAATATTATACAATGAAATATAATATTTTATACATGTTTAATACAGATGCAACCATCATATGCCTAATTATATATCTGATCTTTGGTTGCTCTTGGAATGTAAGTAAGCAGCCTAGGAGCTCTTGGAGTTAGTCAGGTCACATCTTATTTTATACTGTGGTTATGGTTTGTCCCTCAAAGGTTTATGCACTAGAAAGTTGGTCCCCAGTTAATTGTGCTGAAAAGTAGTGAAACTTTTAAGAGGTAGACTTTAGCAGTACATAATCAAGCGATGGGAAGTCACTCTCAGAAGTGATTAATGCTCATCTAATAGGAGACCCATAATTCAAAACTGGATTGGGTACCTGAGAGCAGGTTGTTATAAATTAAAGTTACCCTGTCTTTCACCTATTCAGTATGCATCACTTGCTGTACTTATAAGTACTTCCATCAAGTGAGGTTCTCCACTATAACAAACCAACAGAACTAAGACATCCTCCCATTGTCCTTATGTGGTAGTCAGCTCGCCTTTTAATAACTACTTTTATATTTTCTTCTGTTACTTGCATATAATTTTCTCTGCTTTATGCCCCATGGTTGATGGACACAAAAAACAATGTATTAGAAATAAATTTTATAATTAAAAAAAATCCAAAGTATTGATATGAGGTTTACATGTATTAATAGATCTAATGCTTTTAGGAATGCATGAAGAGTATTCTGTAAGTTTTATTCTATGCCTTCTTTCTTAAACCCATTGACCAATTACAAACATGTCAGCCATAAGCTCTATAGTATTCTTTAAAAATGCTTTCACTAAATGTAATATCTGAGCAATCTCAAGATAGTAGCATTAGTCTAACTTCCAAGTTATTCCAGGTCCCATTAAAAGTTCATGTGCAGGGGAATCTTTAAGGAGAAATTTAGGTCTGTAATCTATAGGATTGAGTATGGGATATTTGAGATATCTGGAAGTTCTTGGTGCAAATCCACTCCCTGGCTTTGTAAGACTGTTCCTCCAGTTTCTATAGGGAGCCAGGAGGACTTGGTGAGACTTTGGGAAAAGCAGGCTGTGACTTTTCCTCCTCAGTTCCCTTCCCGTGCCATCTAGCACTTCATGCTCCCATTACCAACTGCATTTCTAAATTTTCATTTAGATTGTTTTATTTTCAACCTAGATATACAGTCATTAAATCTTGTCTTATTTACATAATTACAAGACTGATTTTTCTAAAAATATAAAGGACATGTGGTTCTTAAATTTTTTTTAGTTTTCTTCTAGCTGATGTTTCTATATATACATTTTAACATCAGATTAGTTTTTCCATCTTCTGTAGAAACATTGTGTCCTCTAGTTATTTAATTCATTTCAAGATTGTTTGATTCCAGATAAAGAACTTGTTTTTCTGGCAAGTAATCATTTACCTTATATGAACTGCTTATTAAAGCACTGCCCAGCTGATGTCTAATAGAATCCGTGAAAGTATGGCATCCATTACAACACAGCGTGGTTTGCTTTCCCTTCTTTCTTTTGAAGAACTTTCTGAGAGACTTTAGTCATATTTGGAAAGAAGGAACAGTGCTGAAATAGACACTGGCCCATGAACTTTAAGCCTTTTCCACAGAAAACTGGATTTGATACAAAAGACATCAAAAGACGTCAATGCTGTACTAACTCAAACTTGCACTACACTGAGGATAAACACACACACACACACACACACACACACACACACACACACAGAGGAATGCAAGTACAGAATGGAATTTTCCAGTGAAGATATTTAAGTTCCTAAATTCCATGTTTTATCTGTAATTGTTCAACAGCAAAGAATACAATTAAATATGCTAAGACATAAAAATTAGGGTATACTACTAGGAAACTATTATTTTCAAAAAACATTTAATAAAAGCATAATTTTAAAAGTATATGTATGTATGTAAATATCATGTATTTCTGCCTGTACATATGTTTATTATAGAAAGGAATGCACAAAATATTAACAGTAGTTCTATTTAGTGGTATGATTCTTATAATTCATTTTCTTTTTTCTTTTTTTTTTGGTCTTTTTTGTTTTTATCGGTACCAGGGATTGAATTCATGACCACATACTTGCAAGGAAGGCGCTGATGCCGCTGAGCTAAATCTCCAGCCCCTGTAATTCATTTTCAAGAGTTTAATGCTTCCCAACTTCCTGCACTATCTTTACCTCACTAGTGTCTATTAAGAAGGAATTAATTGAATTTATCCTTATATAGGGAACTTCTCTCTGATAATGATTTTGTATCCAGAACTTAAAAGAACTCTTACAAGTCAGTAATAAAAAACAACCTAATAAAATGGGCAAAGAGTATGAATAAGCACTTCACTAAAGAAAATATATGAATTTCAAAGAAACAAAGATGCTTAATGATATCAGGCATTCATGAAAAGCTAATAAAACAGCAATGAAAGCCATTACATAGTCTATAATTAAAGACTGAAAATACCAAGTATAGGTAAGGATACAGAGGAATAAAACCCTCACGCATTCCTAGCGCTACAGCCATTTTGGAAAAGTCTGGAAATTTCTTAAGCCCACTCTTTCCTTATGGCTCAGCAATCCCATTCCTAGGTATTTCCCCAAATAAAATAGAATCATGTACCACAAAGACCTGTATGCAAATGTGTCAAGAGGTTTTGTATTTTAAATTCTAGTCATGATAACTCCAAAGTGGAAACAACTCCAGTGTGTACTAACTGGTAAACAGATTGTGATAGTCATCCTCTCCTCAGTCATAAAAGGAAGGGCATTTCAGGGAAAGAGGGCAACTGGTACAAAGACCCGAGATAAGAAATAGCTTGCTGTACTGACACAATTACTAAGATTTCAGAGTCACCGGAGTTTTTACAACATAAGCAGCAGTTAAAATAAGCTACATTATGTTGTAAGCTATGCTGTTGTTTAGGTTCTTAATGATTCCAGCATTTACAATTAGAGATATATGCTGCTTAGACAAACAGGCAGACACTAAAATACAGAATACTTATTCACTGGTACGTGGAATCTAAACCTGTGCAGGCATACCAGGGAGTGCAAAGCAGAGACATCTATTAAACAATGACATCTATAAAAATTTTTCAGAGGGTGCAATTTAAATACATTGGGCAGAGCAGATCCACAAAGGTGCTTCCATGTAGTTTCTGTATGTTTGCATGAGATGCAGAGTTTTTTCTTTCAATGTTCAAATGAACACACTATTACAAAAAAGTAGTGACTGTATTGATGTTTTCACAAATATACTTTTTCAAGCAATCAAAGAGCTATTAAAAATATAAAAAGGACTATTGAAAATAAAAGAACATAATATTTTCTTCTGTCAAGGTAAATAAAGTCTTAACTCTATTTTACTTCATTTGGCTGTAAAGTGTATCTTTATAAGACAAAACCAAGAAATGTAAAACAAATGAAAACCAGTTAATAGAACATCTTCAGTTTCAGAAAGTAAAATGATTTGTTGATGGGTTGGTCATCAGAAGGACCCACATAGAAATATAGAGTAAAGCAGAAGCTGGATCATCATCACAGGCAAAAAGTTGGGACCAATAAAGCAGAGCAGGTATGGGAGGCAGCCAGCCGAACTGCTCCCAGGAAGCCAGCTTACAAAAATGAAGGCTTCCTGCCAACCACTGCCTTTCGCCAAGTGTGCCTTGGCAGTCCTGAGTGCTCTGCCTGGGCTTGCAGTGTCCAAATGAAGTAACCAGAGACCATGTTGGAAGAAAAGGATCTATTTAATGAAAGCAACAACAAGACAATGAAGCTGCTCCCATCCGCTGTAACTGTCTAAAAGCATATATTTCACTTGGACTCATTTAAGTTGTGGTTGTGCTGTGTGTGCCTAAACTCAGCTATGTGGATCCTGCCTGATTTGTTCAGCTTGAACAACTTTGTATTCCAGTTCTGGTAACTAGGCCTCTAATGCAGGATGAAACTCTAGCACTTGCTTTGACTTCAGATTTTAAAATAGCCATACTTTGTTCCATGTATCAATGCTTTTTCTAGTTGGTTTTGCTGGTACTTTAGTCCATTTAGAACTTTCTTACCTTAAGAAGCTTAGATCCCACTCTCATAGAATGGAATCTTGACTTTGACCAGAAAATAACTAGATATAAACTCTACTGCCAAAGTAGTAAAGTAGTAATTTTACTGGCAGTAATAAGATCCCTAGAATAATATGAAACTGTCTGCTTGAATCTGAATTCAAGCTAAAAAAAAAAAAAAAAGGAATTATTTCACTGTACCCTGGAATGATAAAATTAAGAAAACAGGCAATATAAGATTCAGTCAGCAATTTCAAGGTGAAATTTAAAAAGGAAAAACTATTTACATACCATCTTTCTATTCATGATACAATTACAATGATAAAATAATAAGCACAATTAGAATTTATAAGAAATAATAAAACAATTAAAGATTATAAAGACTTACATATTTAGGAAATACATAAATTTCAAGTTAACACATTAATAGAAGCTGATATTAGAAGAACCCTTTCCTCCCAATATAAATGCATGAGTCAAACATAATTAATGGAAGATTTAGATATACTGTCAAGCTAGAAATTGACAGGTAATCCCCTGGATGTCTAGAAATTAATAAGAAATAAATAATATGGTGCAGTGATTAGTAAGCTGGAACAGAAATCAAAATAGCTGACCCTGGGGGGTGGTAATATATGTGCTAGTTTCCAGGAATCACACTGTTTTGTATCCACTGCTGCAAAGTAATGAATAATAATATGCTTTTTTTCGATTTCTAAAGTGTTTTGATAGACAGGATATATTACAAGGGCATCTTAACTAATGGACATTTTAAAACTAAATATCATACTCCATAGTGGTACATCAAATTCTGATAAACATACTTGGAGAGTGAGTGCTGTGACCAACAGACCTAACTATAATTTCACACAAGCGGAAGTCATAAAGGGCAGACTATTTGGTGAAATGGAAAAACTTTAGCCATTGACCTTGCTT